>NC_134038.1:105327901-105962901 GCF_965140245.1 Athene noctua | reverse complement strand
GAGTCACTTGTTTCCCTTGTCTGAGCAGGACATGACACCAACCCACCTGCCATGGGCAGGGTCACCTTTCCCTAGATCAGATTGCTCAAAGCGCTGTTGAACCTGAACTTGAGCTCCTTCAGCAGTCGTGCATCCACAGCTTCTCTGGGCAACCTGTTACAGTGTCTCACCACCCTTATAATAAAAAATTTCTTCTTTGTGTCTATATTTAAGTCTGTTCCCTTTCAATTTAAAACTGTTGCACCTTGTCCTGTCACTACAGGTCTTGACAAAAAGTCTTTTCTTGTCTTTCTTATAAGCCCCCTTTATACACTGGGAAATAGATTCTGGAATTTATGTGTGGGAAATATATTCTGGTCCATGTTTCCAAGGTTGTTTATGTAATCTGTATTTTGTGGTAACTGGAGAAGAGAGAGACACTATGAGTGAGTGAGTGAGTAGGGTGAATTGGGTATCCTCAGCTATTATACCTCTACCACTCCTTTACAAGATTGGAGGTAGATGGCTAGCTCATGGTTTTAAGCAGCTGACTTCAGGAGACGCAGTGAGGCTTTGACTTGAATCTGAGAGAGAAGAACATTAGGACTTCAGATCTACATTGTGCTTCTGCATTTTATATTGAGTACTCAGTAGGCTGGCTGTAACATATCCTATTCTAAGAATACTCTGTTCTTCCCCATATATTGCATAAGGGCTTGGAGACTTGCCTTGGCAACACTTAAGTTTAGTTCTTGGTCTGGACAATTAGTTTCAAGTAACTTTCCCCCCCCTCTTCCCTCAGTCATAAAAAATAAATTGTCACATGGATTTTTTTCTTTCATTTTAAAAAACTGTGTTCAGTCATACTTTTGAAAAGCTAGTAATTAATATTTATTTTGTAGTTGGTATTTAATCTTTAAGTGTCCTATATGCAGAAGGAAACAGTGAGACTGTAATATGTGAAAAATCTGCAGATTCTGACTCTTAAATGAATAAGGATGACTGATGAGCAAGTGAAGTTTTGTAATATCTTGAATAAATTAACCACATACTGATACAATTAAAATTGGGTAGATTTTTTCTGTCTCAAATTCGCTGAGTTGTTGAAATTAAACCTTAGCCAAATTGAATAATCAAGAGGAAATAATTATATTTATATATTACTTTTCTGAAAAAATAATGAAAAAAATTAGAACTTTCAAAAAAATATTCAAGAGTAAGAAGAAAAATATAATAGACAATGTTCTTGGTACTGTTCTGATAATACAGCTGAAGAAAAAAAAAAAAAAAATTAAACCAGGTGTAAAAGAATACTTCCTTTCTGACACTATTCTTCAATAATTTCTATTTTTTATGAAAAAAAAGAGTAGGAGTGGCAGAGGAATGAACATTCATAAACCTCATAAACCTGTCTATTGTTATATGGGACATTATTCCAAGTATTATATTGCGAATGAGACTCCATCCTCTTTGTTGTGCTCTTGAACCTTGATCCACGATCCACACTGTTTAGTGCAGTCTGGTTTCTCTAATTGGATTTGACCAGAATTCAGAGTTTGGAAAGTCCAGCATTCAAAGAAAACTTGGATAATAAATAAGGAAGTATGTCATTTCACTCGCTTTTAAAAAGAAGGTAGTTTTTACCCTCTGCCTGTTATAAATATTTATGGGCATGGATCCTTGGTCTGACTTTTATCCATCTTCATCTATCATTATTATTATTATTTCTTGCAATTCATAATAATTTGATGAAAGTTCACATTCATAAAATTTTATTTTAAATAGAGGATTTAGGCAGTTTCTTAGGATACACAGAATTTTACTCTTTGAACTCATCATTTCACATCATCCTATGCCTGGGGATACCTGTTACTAGTTAAACCTGAGGGAAACACTTTCATCAAGTATACTGTCAAAAGTTTTGGGAAGATATAATCAAGTTTATCTAGGGTTTTTTTGAGTTTTTGTTTGTTTATAAGTCTGTGCTGCTTTGACATTTCCTAAGAATGAAATATTCTTTATTTAGTTCCATTATCTGAATTTATGTCATTCCAGCCTAGAGGCCTTTATATTAATGTACCAGATCTTGACAGCTGAGTTCTCTTTTTGCTAAAGGGCTGCAGTTATGAACACCTTTTTCTAAAATTCTCTATTTAACCCGTAAATCCAGTGCTTACAGTCAGTCTAACTAGCTCAACCATTGGTTGTGGTGACCGCAAGCGTCAGTGACTCTTAAAAGAATATGAAGAACACTTGATTATAGCTTCAGCTACTTGAGTGCCTATCAAAGACATGTTTCTGTTTCTAGAAAATTAATATTACTTAGCCAATTTGTTTACCAAATGGACCCATGTTTTCTAAAGTCCTAGATCTTTTTTCACCATAAGAGTTACTGATCAATTTAGTAGGTTCTAGATGTATTAGGTTCACTTGGCAATTTGAAATGCAAAGGAAATAAATTTACCTTTAACTTGAAGTGTCTTCCATAGACCTCTGTGAAAGTTGCTGTTCTGGGTAGAAAATTCTCCTAACGTATGAACTGAATTGACATGAATATGACTAGAATAAAACAGAGAATGACAACTGACACTGGCTCAAACCTTTTTTTTGAAGCTTAATAGTTTAAAGAAAATAAATGCAAAACTGAAAAATAAATGCAAAATGCAAATAAAAAAATGCACCAACATATTTAAACTATTTAAAGCACAGAGAATAGAAAATGAATTATTATCTTACTGTTAGGCAAAACTTGGAGTACAGCTGTAGGAAAGTTTATCTTCATAAACATAGATAGATTGCCTTCTCACTCTTTTTCCAAAAAGCACTACAGAATTGAATCAATAGCAATAATAATACAAGTCAACTGATGCATTAAATAATATGGCTAAACCTAGATTTTTCAAAAAAGGTTTCTCATCGTTCTTTTTATAACAAAGAAAAAAATTTAAGATAGTATCTCTTGAATTTATGCTTGTTGATTCATTAGCTCTCTCCTAGGATTAACATCATCTTTTACTTCTAAGGGGTATAGTGAATGACTGATACAGCTTTAAAAGTCATGGTACCTATCTTATTTCTTCTTTATTTTTAAGCATTGAGAAATTGTTAAACCCATTATTCTCCTTCTTGTCGAGTCTAAACTGTTAATATTAATCAGTCCTCTCCATCCCTGCCCCTGTTCCCTTTTAGAATTAGTTGTTTTTTTTTTTTGTCTCCACACTTGGAGCTATTCTGTACACTGAATTCTCTCTCTTGGCAGTTTTTCCAGGGTAGGTTTGAAGTTTTGTTTCTTTTTGTTTGTTTGTTTTGTTTCCCAATCATCTAGCCACACCCTTAATCAGACCAGGGTGAGTTTTATAATCCTTAACAGTTGCCTGGAAGATAGGGAGCTTTGTTGCCTAGACAGGACAGTAGTTCCTGCTATAGAAGAGACAGCCATCTGGATTAATTGTAACATCTCTAAGATACTGATAGTATCTTTTGCTCACTGTTTCAAGCATTTCTTCAGTCTCTCTTTCTGTTGTTGTGCTATGCCAATTTCTTCTTGTGAAATAAGGAAATAACAAGTTGTTTCCATAGATGTTTATACCAGAACCTTTGTCAAAATGTGGGAGCATTGAAAAAGTTCTTAATGGTTGAAAGAGTAAGGTCTGGTAACTGAAATTATGTCCTCAGAGAAATGGAATTGCCCTGTGTTTGTAGGGCAATAAATACAGGTTTGACAGAGAAAGACCAAAGTGACAATGTGATTAGCTTAGGAAATATTTTATTGACTTTAGCTTGAAACCTTAACTATCCTCCACTCTCATATTCTTCAGTAAGCATCCTATAAGGCAAAAGTTCTTGCTAGTCTGATGGTTGTGGTTGTATCCATTGATTTGTTAGCTGACTACAGTTTTAATCATGAAGACAGTTTATTCACTGAGTTCAGCGAAGCTGTTCCTACAGCATAAAATAAGGAATAAATCTTTGCATAGCGTTGAGGCCATAGAAAGCTTCTCCCAATTAAATTCTCCCAATGAATTGAGCTAAGGAATATATTTGAGGGGACATAAAAGGAGAAAACAAGGAAGGAAGAATATTTTTTAGTCTTTCTGAGAAGTCACTGAAAACAATTTACTTGTATAACAGGTAGTTTCTCTTTGCTGACATCTAGCAGTCTTTGGAGATGTGGAATGGCCCAAGTGAAAAGAGTGCTTGTAAGACAGCATTGTTGTTCTTCACCTAGCAACAATTCCCTTTCTATGCTCGGTCTTCACATAATTTTACTCTTGTGTTTTGTAGTGTTTTGTACAAGTCTCTTTCTCAGTGGCTATAAATTCATATAGATGCTTTGTTTTTTTCATGCAGTCTAGCAGGGAAACGCAGCTTGCAAAAACAGAACAGAAGGAGAGGAAGAGACACGAGATACAACCTGTCATTTCCTTCTGGATGTCACAGCATAATGTATGCTAGCCTGTCAAGCAGCAGTAACTTCAATTTAAAAGAGCAATTTGCTCCTATTAAAGGTGAAGAGATGTGCATTTTCCGTGTTAACTACTGGAGAGAGTTGTTGGGAGGTATGATGTGAATTCTTTGCATGTATCAGCATGTGACAGAACACAAAGATTAAAAACAAGCAATGGAAAGTTTGGCAGAAGTAATAATACCAGCAGTAATAAATATTTTACTAGGAAATGTCTAGTGGTTTGGGGTTTTATTTCGGTAGTGAGAACATCAAAAAGCAGGAAAATTATTAATTTAAAAAGAACGGTAACAATCAGCCTTATGCTACGTAATTGCACAGACTTTTTGAACCTCCCTTCATCAGGCAGTCTCTCTTTTTCCTACCTCCTACACATTCTTATTCCATAATCTCCCCTTTAAAAGTTTCCTTTATGGCAAGTTCACTTCATGGTACTAGCTGAGTAAGCTGACTCTTATTTTCATGCACAGAGTAGATGCTGATCTTTTTAATTATCTTTAAGACAGCTAATACCAAGGTGTGCATTCTTCAGTGATGTCATTCAGGAATTATGTCAGATGTGCTCATATTGTAGAGTTTGCCTGTTAAAAGCTAATAATTGTATGTGTTTTTGTTTTTTATAAGATTTAGTGTTAGGCTTTGCTTTTTTTTTTTTTTTTTTTTTTTTTTTTAATGGAATAATGCATTTTTCCATTCAATCTAATTCAGAACCTGTTTTAGGGACATCTTTTCTGCTGTATGTTGCATACACAATATTTATAATATCTTAACTACATCTCCCGCATGCTTCAGTCAAAAAGCTGTTGCTACACTGGGAAGAAATTCAAGATTGAAAATGGCTACCAAACAGAAGGGGCATAAGGGAGTCCTTCTGCTCTTCTATTTTCACATCATACTTTTAATTTAGTTTAAGACTTTTAATTCAGAGTTGGTGATTTCCTATTACTCTTAACTCATTTCTCTACTTTGAGGCACTTTTATGCTTCTTTTATCATTACAAGGATAGTCTGTGTTTCTCAAAAAATAATTTGTTTAAAACACCACATCTAATGATATCACCTAATGTCAGCAGTTGCAGGCACCACAAATCTTTTGTCTTAGAATCACCCAGGCAAAGCTCTGGAAGATTTATGAGTTTGAAAACTCTGCCTATGGCACTTTTGACTTCTGCAAACAGTAACTGAGTGCACTTTATCTTGCTCCATACTTGTTTCATGACTCTTATTAAGTGCCCATAAATATTTTGACTATGTACCTATTCTCATTTATCAATGAGTGCAAAATACCTATTCCACTGAATGTTAGATAGACTGATTTTTGGAGGTAATTACTAAAAATGTATATTTATATTGTTTAATGAAAACCATGACCTAAATTAATATTTGGATCAATGATTTTTAAAGTAAATTAGAAAAATAAAGATGGGACACTTAAAGAGGAACTTTCAAAAGCATTTTTGCACATGGAAGATTTCTGTAGTCCCACATTATCATATTTTATTGAGCACTGAGAAAGAATCTAGTAGTAGTCTCCTAGTGATTATTTTTGCTCCTGAATGGGCATAAGAAGAACAGGGTTTTTTTCAAATTCTGAATTTTGATCGAATCCATAAAAGAAATTGAAGCCAGGCTGAACAGTCTGGCTCAAGGATAGGATAAAGGGTGTAGAAATCCCATTTCCATGTAGTACTCACTTAGTACTCCTGTTAGACAGCTCTAAGTATAGTGACCCAGAATACCTTCTGTTGATGTTTTACTGCTAATCCTTGCTAGTCTAAGGAATTGTCATATTGTGTGTGTGTGTATACATGTAGTTCATTAATTATCATATTAATGATTAGAGAAAAGAAAACCTCACTGGATGTTAGAAGGTGTAATTTTTGTCTTATTATTTTGAATTGAAATTATGCAAGTAGAAAATTTTTTGCAAGTGGATCAAGGGTAATCTTAGCATACTTAATGAACACATTTGTGTCCACTGACATTAGCCAACTCTGTGTAAAGTGCAAGTTTCAACATCTAGTGCTTCACTAAATGCATAAAAGGCAGAACAGTTTTTTTAATTATGGTCCCATGAAAAGCTTTTTCACTAACACTTGCAGCTGTGGCTACTCATTATCTTGGCTCTCCTCCTGCAGTGTGTGAAGAAAGGTTCCCATAGTTCTCTAAGAGATGTGACCAGTGACAAAAGATCATGTCTGACATGATGGAATGTGGAAAAACGAATCTATTTTCTGTTCTCCTTTACCAACGTGATGATGACACTTCACACACAGATGGGAAGGAGAAATGTATTTGGTCCCTATCAAGACTTGGGCCAAGATTTTTAAAACTTAGGCAGTTAACTCCTTTTTAGGTCATTCTCCTTTGAGATGACCTCAGTTCTGAAAGTGAGATAGGACTTACTATTGGTACTTTTGACAAACAGCAAGCAAATATCACATTAACTCCTGGATAGAGGGTGGAGAAAAGCAAGTTAAAAAAAGACAGATCTAACCTAAGAAAGCTAAAACCCTTTACAGCAGCCGGTGATGGGTGATGGCACCAGAATCCTTCTACTTGACAAATCTATCACACCACAATAAAAGGTGTAAATAGTTTGCAGAGGAGTATATTTTTAGTGCAAAATAAAGAATAATTCACTTTGAGTCTAAAAGTAAGGGTCAGCTGTGATCTGTTTATTTTAGATCACTTAGGTGCTTGAACAGTGAAGGACTTGAGCCTCTTCTCATTTCTGCTGTTGGAGGTACCTAATGAATTTCCAACAGCTGTAAATGTGATAAAATGTCATTCTTGTCCATTGACCTAAGCTACCATTGAGGTAGCTAGTGATGTAGTAGTAAAATTATTTTCTTGTTTTAGAAGAAGATTAAATTATAACATGTTAAAATATAACAACAGATACCCTTCTGGTATAAACTGATATGTCAGGATTTGAATTTATGTGAGCTGCCTGTTTGCATCAGCAAAGATTCTTTACTTCCCTTCTCCCTTAGAATAGGAATTTTGCTTGTTAACCTTAAGATAGGAACATCCTGCACATTTTAGGGGTGTTGCAATGTCTGTGACTGGGCAGAAATAACTGTTTACAATAAATGTGTTTACCAGTTTCTTAGGAAACAACAGGCTTTGGAGGAAGACTTTAAGAAGCAAGGAATCAAGTAGATATGAAGAAAAAAATTCAGCTCAAATAGTGTCATACTCCAAGTGTTCCTGGTGGGACATTTCCCCCTACACTTCCTGTTTCATCGATGTTTACTCTGGCTCTGTGCTGCGTTATCACTGCTCACCTATATGTGGGACATGCTCACACTGCTCTTTAAAGTTCTGATTTACTTAAACCAATTTTGCAGTAGAATATAAAACTTTTCAAATGATTTCTAAGTCATCAGTGGCAAAATGTGATGAATCGCAAAATTAAAGTAACCTGCTTTTTCTCTTTCCCCAAGGTAAGGCAGAACCTGCTGCATATAAGTAGCAGCACTGCTAAGGTACAACATCCTTAGCTCTGTGTTCTTTCCTCTTGTTCTTGTAGACTAAGACTGTCTTGTAATTTCCTCTGTATTTTCACAATATACAGAATGTTTTGCATATGTTGGATACAAGTTCTTTGTTCCCTTGATAACCAGTTACAGTCAGCTCTCAAAGTTGCATCTCTTTAGTGCTCTGTAATTGGCCATTTATGATTTGTACTTATACCTCCAGGGCATTTAATATCAACGCGTGCCTGTTTTATCCTGGTCTCAGTTATCACCCTACATATGTGCTCCTGGGGGCCTCTACTACCAGTTTAGGACCACCAACTTCTAGTCATTGTGGTGGCATTTTTCTTAATGGCAAGCAGAAAAATTAGTAAGAAATAGTTGAAGGCCCTCTTGTAGAAAATACCCAATCCTACATATGGCTTCAGAGGATTTAATTCTGTAACCTGCTATACCTGAGGCAAAAGAAGATGACACTTACCAGTGAACTCAATAGGATAATTTTCATATACATAACTTTCTGAATGATGAGAAAACCATAGTATTTACAACCATTTAACTGCTTGAATCTGGGGCTTTGTTGTTGTTTTAAGATAATTGTAGTATAGAATTTGTTTCCACAATATGTGAAAAGACAATTACATTAGTAAGCTGTTAATTAATATAAGTGATTCTGGAACAGACAATTACAGTTATGTAGGGCATGGTCCTGCCTTCTTCAACTGTCAGCTGAAGCTCTGATCTCTCTCCATTCCAGGACTATTAGCTACATAGTATATCCACTGCAATGCAGAACAGTCTCCAGCCAGGCTCTGGTGGGCTTTTGAAAGTCATATTCATTCAGTTTCTTTCCCTATTGTTCTGTCTGATGTTTCTTTAACTTATTTCCCCTGCTTTCTCAGTGATTGCAATGGCTTTCTGGTATGGAAGAGGGTTTTGGTGGCCTTTGTTAGATGGTAGCATTACTTCTGCTATATTCTGTGTGTCCCCTGAGGCAAAAGTAGAGACAGCTATTATAAGACACGGTAAAAGAAATGTAGTAGTTTCTTGTTAGGTGGAAGGTAGAATGTACAATCGTATTATGCTAATATAGAGATGGAGAAATACACAAAAATATCACGCCAGGTGTTAAGCCAAGCCTTTGAAAGACTTTCAGAAAGCATCATGACTAACACTTACAAAATGCCAGCTCAGTCGTGTGCTAATGAGGAGGAGGGAGAGAAAATCCCTTACTCTTAAAATGAATGATTGACATTGTACTTCAGGATTAAGTCACTAAGTATATTGTCTAACTTGCAAAGTTACGGTGTTGTTGAAAACCAAATTAAAACATTGCTTCTACAAAATTCACCTGTCATAAGAGAAATATTCTTTAAATAGGAAACAATTTATTTTATTTGTATATTTTTTGTTTGTAATTTGATTGCTAGTCTCTCCGTTCTTCTCTTGTAAGAAAGCAAAGATAGATCAGCAACTCTGCGAATATTTTTTTTTTAAGTCTTGATATCATAATTAAGCCAGTTCCTGTTTCTCTTCTCTCTTTTCCAGAAATTTTTCTTTGATAATACTAAGTTATCAATCTGAGTGTGTTTTTATTTAAGGAAAGTTTTCTTTTATTTTTCTGTGGAAGCTCACATCTTGATAGGTTTCAGCATGGTAAAGATAGCCTCAGGTGTTCGCTTAAAGATATTATGTTTCAGATGGGAGATTTATAGGAAGGTATAGAGATGTCTTTGAAGTAACCAGACTTAAAAACCTTGAACCGTAAAAAGTTACTTTATTATAATGCTTCAGGGCTATAATATGTACATTTTATTGTAACCCTTAGGCTCCTGCATTCTCTTTTTCATAATTTTTGAGTCCCCTGCTGATAAAGACCTATTCTATAGAATTTGCATTTCAAGTTACAAAGGGAAAAGTGCCAAACACTGACTGGGAGCAGATACTTGAACTTCTTTTTTTCCATATTCAGCACTAGTCTGGGATATTGCTTACATTTGGATAAATCTTTTTTTGTTGTTGTTGTTGTTTCATTTTGAACATCTATATATTCAACATGCAAGAGAGTGTTTCCTCTTGAGGACAGTGGGAAAGCGAAATCTCAGGGATGTGAGACTGCTGGGCTCAAGTCTGGTTGCTTTGTTATCCCAGGTGAGTATGTGAGACCTCTAGGCTCTTTAGCGCGCACTTGCTCTCCCTAGCATTTTCTGTGCCTTCTGCCTGTCACCCTTATTTTTAAAGCTGAAACCTCATCTCAGACTAAAAAACTTTTGTCAAGAGAAATGCCAGTACTTTCCAGAGAGGCTGGGTTTTGACAAGTCAGTTTTGAAATTGTAAAAAAGCTTTGCCAGTAGAATGCCTGAGCAGCTTTCATTTGCAACTTAATTCTTGTTTCCATTTACAGGAAAAGGAAATATATATTACAGGGAAGCTGAGCATTCTGTCTTCCTTCTTTTGAACTAGCTGCAGAACCAAGACTGTGAGAATGGCAGCTGTGTCTTTCTTTAATTTTGTGGTTCTTTCCAGTCATGTTTTTGGTTGTAGTCCCCTATGGAAAAATAATAAAGTACAACAACAAAAAAGCCCTTCATTTTAATGTGGTTACAATTTGTCTTCTCTGCAGATTAGCTTCCTTTTAAGTGTGGTCTCCATGCAGAACATAGACAAATAGTATAATCTTTCAGATTAAGCTCAGCATAACAATGCATTTTCTCCAATAGATATAATTCTTACTTTTTCCAATGTAAGTCAGACATGCCTGCTTTTTCAGTTGAGTAGTTAGAATGTTAAAAGTGAAAGACAAGTATTTATTTCTCCCTCTTTCTTAAAAAGACAATGACAAAATGGAATTTCGTTTTGCATATTATAGCATCCTGCAATAAATGCAGAAAGAGTCTAACACGCATTAGACTCTAAATTGCAAGTGTTCCTTCCTTCTTCAGGGTTGCTAAGATATGTCTGCAGAACTTCCTAGCATGATACTTGCATATCATTGCCACATGTTTAGCAAATGTCTTCCTTCTATTATAAATTCTCAACTAATTTGTGTATCTAAACAAAAGGAATAAGGAAATGTCATTCACATCAAATTGGCTTTGTATATCAAGCCACTTTTAATAAAAAAATCTAAAAACTCTGTTCACATAGGCTGATTTTGATCACAGAAGAGTTTGTAGTTCAGCTACAGTTTGGCCTAAAGTGGTCAAGGCTGTAATATTTTAGGCCAAGATAGAGATATACTTCTATATTAGACCTGGACTTTTTCTAGATTTCATGCCAAATTCACTTTTATTGAAGTACAGTATACAAAACACAGCACAGTGATTAAGAGTACATAAATTTTGAATAAAAAGAACAGTATTCTGGCCCCTTATTTCACACTGCTCTCATGTTATACTGAATCTTAGTTTCATTTATCCATTTTACGAATGAGAATTCTTGTTTTTAGGCACTACTGTATTACTTTTTCCTCCTTGAAAGAAACACAAAAGAAAAACCCAAAGCATATTGATGTGTTCTAGCATCTAGAATCACAAAGATATCACCAGATATACCTCACTACATGTCTCTTACCCATATAACAAGAATGTTTGCTTTGATATTTTTCAATGTATAATGCAAGCCTTGGAAGGTAAAATTAAAGGAAACTGAGTTTCTGAATCAGTTTATGATAGCAGAGCTCATTGAAATCTGTATTGAGAATTGACACTAGACTGCTAACACTTTGCTAAGATTACAGAGTATCTTTTCCTATCCTGAAATAAAAAAAAATTTGTCCGTTTGTTTGTTTTTAATGATCCTCAGTTTAGGATTCTGTAT
This sequence comes from Athene noctua, assembly GCF_965140245.1. Taxonomy (NCBI): domain Eukaryota; kingdom Metazoa; phylum Chordata; class Aves; order Strigiformes; family Strigidae; genus Athene; species Athene noctua. Next base: position 105,951,157 of record NC_134038.1, on the reverse strand, counting down.
ATTTTGAATGAATGTAAAAGATAAGTAAGAATTCATTTTAGCTAACTACCTTGCACAGAAGTAGTGCTTGTTTTATGGTTGAAGTTGTTAAACAGAAAACTGTATTTAAAGTTTAAAACACTGTCATGAAATAATGGAAATCTACTCCTTACTTCCTTGTGAGAGATTTCCTTGATGGCTTCTGAAAACTGAAGATATCTCTCCATTGACCCTTCCACACTTGTTATTTTTAAAATTTAATTTAATTTTGTTTTGTTTTTGCAGATTATCTCCCCCGAGTTGTTTTTCCAATATGTTTAATAGAACAAACATAAAAACTCTTTTTCTGCTCAAGGGAGGAATGGCAGGGAGCCAAATTGCATGGTGTCACTGTTTTTCAAAAAACCCCTGCAGTCTGAGAACCCCTACCACTGATCCCCATGTCTAAAAGATTAGTATATTTCTCTTTTCCTCCAGGATATAAACTGTTGTGTACTGCGTCAAGATCAATGCATTTTCAGTCTTTCAGACTTCATAGTAACAGAAATCATAATAAATTAGTAGAATATGTTGTCTGTGTTTGAGTATTTTGTATGATGGTGGTACCTGAAAACTGTCTATAAAATATAGTTTGGATTACCACTTCCAGAAAAAAAATTGAAAGTTCATAGACAACAAAGCCATTTAGCAATCATAATAATGGGAATGAGACTTAGACAAATGTTTTTCAAAAGTATCTGAAGAAGAATCAAAATGAACATCCTTTTTTTAAGAAATGTTGTTTTGGAGTAGAAAAATCAGTGTCTGTATCTGGATGGAGCTATCCTCACAGCTCTAAGCTGTTTCTCGCTATTTAGTATAAATATATTTAGTTAAACACTTCAGCAAGAATGGGTGTCAGCTATGTCCAAGATGGTAACCGTTTTGTTCAAATAAGCTGAACTGGTTCAATTAGAAGTGTATCTGCAAAAAAATTCTAACACTGATATCTCATTCATTTGTTAAATGCCACTTTATTTTCATTCTTAGAAGGATGTCTGACATTTGTACAAGTTTGTACAGCATTCTAGGGATGTAGTTCTTCCCAACACTCACAGGATTCCAGTTCTTCCTATCACTCTATGGATGCCATTCTTCTCCAAAGAAGAGGCAGAGCTAGACATGCACTAGAAGTTGTTTTTAAGTTCATCCAATAAAAGGTTTATTTTTCTTTAGTATCAAGTAAATCCCCCTTTAATTTTATAGTTTACAATTGTTTTCTTTTTTTCTATAACACATGTAAATGACATACTTGCTCTAACATTCTCCATAAAAAGTCCTGTCTCTGAGGTCAAGAGGAAATATACTATTGACATCCATGTTGATAGACAGCGTATTTCTTCCAGTTAGAAAGTTCCAAAAAGCCCTGTAATGCTATCATTATCATCAGAATAACAGTAAATACTTGTTGGAAATCAGAATTACTTCAAGAGGTTTATTTTTGCAGTATACATATGTCTATATTCCATTTGTAAGTGTCTGCATTTTGAGAAATTAAGCGTAAAGATCACGCCACAGAAGTGTTGATCTCATGATTTTACAATAGTAATTCAGTGCATGCACAAATCAAATGTTAAATAATGTGAGCAGTCTTATTTCTGTTATTTTGCTATGGCATTATTTGCATGATGAACAGTAGATTTTAGAGGTTTGTTAGGAGCTGCTAATAAAAGGTGTAGCTGGAAAATTATTTGTATGGTTTGTCTTTCTTGCACAGATATTAAAATCACAGTAAAGTACTTCATAAGCTTGATGCTTATTTGCTCCATGTTGTGTATTTGTCTTTTAAAAATTTCTGATTGAAATTATGGGCATTCTCATTCATTCAGGGTTGGCATCATAGGTCTTCAAGGAGCCTATGACAAAAGAGAACTTGCTGTGCTTTTGGTGCATTACTTCTTTCCGTTCAAATATATTGTAATTATAGGGGCAAACATTCTCACTTGATGATTCTTTATAGTATATTCTACATGTGATTTGAATGAGTTTACATTGCCATGAGGATACTTGCAACAGAGAATCACTGTATAACAAAGTGCAACTTGTAATTGCTACTATTGTGCAACAGCAACAAAAGTATGCTCTAAAAATACAGTCTGTAAAATAGCATTGGAAGTTTTAATAGGCTGTTTTACTACAAAATGCCTTAAAAAAAGTGGTTTATACTAACCTTGTAGATTTTAAGAACTTGCTGCTTTTTTTTTTTTTTTTTTCTGCCTGAATAGTTGCTTGCTCTCTGCATTTATATTACAAATTTATCAAGCAAATATGAAGTCAAAGACACAATATCTGAGTTGTCTGTAACAGAATATTTAATGTTTTTAAATGCTGTGTACTTCAGTTGAAAAACTGCATGAAAGATTTCAATGTAATTGATAAATAATATTTTTAAAAATTATACTAATTAGACTTTATACTTCTGCAAGGCTTTTCTCCCATGGTTCTCACTAGGTTTAGAATTCTGCAGCTAAATGTGTGCCTTCACTTCCTAGCACTGGAAAGATAAAAACTGATTTTATCAGCAGACTTCTCTTGTTGTGGCAACTGAGTTACACACTTTACCTGAAGAAGTGTAGTCAAAGATGAATTGCATTACATTTCAAATATTTGGAGCTTAAAAGCCAAAAGCTTTATTTAGAAAAAAAATTCAAACTATACTTTACAAAGTAATCTTTTCTGTTTCTTACGGATAAAAAGTTACAATTTAGAGTAATATATGTTTCCAACAGAAAATATCTCTATTTTTTCAACATGACAGGTTACTGAAAACAAAGCACACCCCAGATACATGTTGTTGGGTTTTTAAAAAGGAAACAATATTTATTTGGACCACTTGTAAAATTTAGTAATGTACCACTGACATGAAAATGCAGCAGTCTGGCACTGAGTTTGAACCCTTCCTGATGGAGTCTGAAGGAGCTCAGTGCATGACCAAGAATTGCTTGAGTCATTTTCATCAGTCTGTGGTACTAAATATAATAATATTACTGATTGCCTTTGGAGGAGAAACACTGTTCAGACATTCAGAGGAATTCTAGACCGACATCACTTGTGGTCCCTGCAGGGTTGTTTGGGGTGGAGGCATGAAGTTGGAAGAGGAGACATATACATGTTCCAAGTGTCCAGGATTCAGAAGACTAATTCCTGAGTCATTCTTGTTGGGAAAAAAAAAAAAAAAAATAATAAAAAAAAAATCAATGAAGTTCTCCATATATATATATATATTTGGTTCCTATTCAGTAGGTATTTAAGCCCATAACTCTTAGAATCTTTTTCTGTGAATCCAGAATTACATTAGTAAGAAAAAGATTATTTCTGGTAGAAGTCTAAGATGGTTCCTCTTCTTTAATCATATTTTTTCTACAGATTTTTGCTGCCATATGACTCAACCAGTTATGCCATATCCAAACATTTTACTATGCCATGGACTAAAAGCTGTCACTTGGTCCTATGTATTATTCTGAAAATAAATCTGATGCCACAATCATTGGCTGACTTAAATGTAGTTTCATTTTTTTGTTTGTTTTTTAAAAATATTGTTATCATTAACAGAGGGAATCCTTCCAACATTCCCAATTAGATGCCATTTAATGTACAATTGTATCACTAGACAAAAAGTGACTGTCTCAACTGAAATGTAGCAATTAATAGTGTGATATCACCTGTAGAATTGCTGTGTCTCATAAAGATATGTTTTTGATATGGTCAGCTGTTAAAACTAGGTGTATTCAGATGACTTGTACATTTGCATTCCTTCCTACTGACATACTCTTCAAACAAACCCTTTTCTTGACTTCAGCAGTTGGATACCACTCTAAATGAGACAAAAATATTAGGAAAGCAGATTATTGTCATCTATGTAGAGCACAGCTTTGCAAACTGAAATTAAGTAGTGTTCATATATGTACATGTACTACTTTATATGCATTTTTCTGATCCTCTGTACGTTGCTAATTGAGAGTATTGTTGGACCAATATCTGTGATAAAATTATGTTCTTATCCCTTTGTATTGCATGAGAATAAATCTTAGTTAACTTGATCAAACTGGATAATATCCTTAAGTCCACATATTACAGCCATTTTATTGCTACAGCCTAAAATTTTCTTGCTGGTAAAAGACTGTTATTTGCCTCAATTTATTTCAATTTACTTGTGCTGTGAAACCAGGTCCCTGATTTTGCAGCTGGAAAGCTATACTATTAAATTAGTTATTTGTTATTCATTACCATTTAGCTGTAGTCTTGCAAAAAGACTTGAATCAGTCTGCACCTACAGAATCTGAACATTTGTCTCCTGGGAACTTCTAGTTATGTGTTACTTTACCAGCCAAAACCAATTTGTTGTTATTCCAATATAAAATGTATGGAAGTTTCCTTCAAAAACATTTTAAAAAATAAAAATGACCGGAAATAGTCCTTAGGTTGGAAAACAACCAAGAATTAAGGCAATTTACCTTTCTGGAATTCAAGTAAGCATATTAAGATTGCTTATATTTCCCTTGCCTTTTCTCCTTTTTCCTACAGAAGGCGCCCACCTCTCTGAAAATCAGGTAGAGGTGTTTAAATAAATGTGCCCAACATCAGTAATTGCTTTTGAAACTCCTGTTGGTTTGTTGGTTGTTTTTTGTTTGCTTTTTTTTTTTTTTTTATAGTAAAATGTTGAGCATGCAACTGTTCACATGTAAATGAGTAAAAGTTGATCAGTTACTCAGCACTAACCCAAAGTGTGCTATTTATAAGGTGTATTATTACAGGGCTGGCATTCTGAAATTTCATCCTACTGTTTTGATAAATCTGGACATTTATTTCTGTTGGGATTTTTGTTCAACCAATGATCTCTGTTGTTTGTGTTTTGTGCTCTATTGCTATAAACTGATCAACAAATGTCTATGGCCTGGATCTAGCTTTCTTCTGGGATTTTCCCATGAAACATTAAACAGAAAACTATGTTTAAAATATCTTTATGCTTCTGTTCACAACCACTGTGATGTGATCCTGTAAAACTGCCAGTTATTTAAGTTCATAGTAAAGTTCTGTGTGTACTCCTTATGCTTTCTTGTTTCTTTAGGCTGTGAAAAACCACAGTGGGATATTCTGTGTGTTTTTTATCAGTGTGAAGTGAGGTTATCATAACTTTCGGTATAGTTTTTATTGTCAAAGTTATATGAGAAACAAATTCTGAAAGCATCAAATACTGGCATGTTCTATTAAAAAAGCCAATGAACTTCTACAAAACTGAAGTAACTCAAAACAGTTCATAGGGTAATTTAATTATGAGTCCAGTAACAAATTATTTGTATCTTCATAAACATAAGAATCTAGCTTTTGAATGAAAATTCAGTATGTATCTGAGTGCTAAACATGTGTGAACAAATTAAAGCCTGGATGTTGATATCTGTGGTACAGAATGTCAAAATACACTCGATAAGATTCGTTTTAGCCTCAGGGATTATTTGGGGAGATGGCTTTTTACTCTAACTTCCTTTTCCAACATTTGATACTCTGAACAAAGTTCACAAGTATTTTTATCATGGGAGAAGAGAATATATTCACCTAGATAAGACTAGAAATTATTTTTCTCTTATTGTGAGATGCACAAACTGGAGAAGATCAAAGAAACACATCAGGGCATGGAGCTATTTTTTAATGATTCATGAGCCCAGTCACTTTTATTCTCTGTATTAATGACCATGCTGTCACAGTAGAATGATGAGCTGGCTACTGAAATTTTTAATGACAAAACCAGGAGGCATTATATAGCATAGATATATAGCATAGATATAGTGACAGAGTCTGAGCTTCTGACACTGCCACAGAAACCACTGCAGTCCTGTTGCTTGAGCCAGGAGCACTGACAAGTTGAGAAGCCACTGCACCCTGACTGGCATTAATTCTCCCAGAGACTCCCAAAGCTGACTGTCTCTTGTAAGGGCAAGTGACTAGTCTCTTTTGCTTTCATAAAAATCTCTCCTCACCCCCTCACCCCCAAGTCAACATTTAAAAAAAAAACCTATTTCCACTGGAAGAAGTTTGGATAGAACTCTTGTTGAAAGATCAGAAATTATCACTAAATAGAGCATCCCTGTCTGAAGGAGTGCATGCAGTATAAATTCCCTTGAACAGATCTCATTATCTTTTATACCTCATTCATCCCTTTGGGATTTTTTTTTTCTTCCTGGATAAAGGTGAGGGATGAACCAACGAAGTGAAAAATGAAGATTTCATGTTAGGGCACTGCAGAAAGAGAACCTGTCTCAACTTTCCCTGTCCTGAGAGACCTGTTTACAAGCTGATCGTATGAACACTTAAATGAGGCTTATAAGAAAGCTTGGAATAAACTTTTAGTATGGCCTGTTGCAGTAAGAGATGGGGGAATGGTTTTAAACTAAAAGAGGGTAGATTCAGACTGGGTATAAGGAAGAAATTTTTTACAATGAGGGTGGTGAAACACTGGAACAGGTTGCCCAGAGGGGTGGTTCATATCCTGTTCCTGGAAAAATGCACGGTCAGGCTGGACAGGGCTCTGAGCAACCTGATCTGGTTGAAGAAGTCCCTGCTCGTGGCAGGGGTGTTGGACCAAATGACCTTCAAAGGTCCCTTCCAAGCCATTCTATGATTCTATGATCATATCAAAATGCCTTAGATTTTAATTTGCCTGGTCAGCAGGTCTCATGTAGGCCTAGTTTATGAAGTAGGAGTCTGTCTACAATTTTTGCTGCAGCATTTGTATTCTTGATGATGGTGTATAAGTCAAAACCCAAACAAATCCAACCTTTCACTTTGGAATTTGTTGTTAAACTCAGTGCTTGAGTATGCACACTATATTTTGGAACAAACATTATTTTTTGGATATAGATGTCTTTCTTAGGCAATAAATGAAAACCCCTGATGCCATAGTTTGCTGTGCTGTTTTCCTGGGAACCACACAGTAATTGAATGTAAACTGATTATTACATCAGGAAATGAATCATAGGCTGAAGTTTGTGGGGAACATAACGTTCTACAGATTTCAGTCCTCTGATAGTTTGCTCATTTTCAGAATCAGAATAAAGATTCAGTAAATATATAAAAGAATGAACACTAGAAGTTTTTTGCATATGTATTGTCAGTTTTCTAGTTTTGTTTTTATGAACCTGGAGTTATTGTTGGCAAAAGTAAAAAGAATAAGTGGGAAAAACTTGAAAGGAGGGCAAGATTACAAAAGCTTAGAAAAATCATAAACTTCATGCATGAGGAAGAAAAAAATTACAGCTGCAAGTATATAATCATGCCTGTGTAACTGCCTCTGGTCAGGTACACCGTTCACATAGTGGACTGTACTGCCATTCATATGCTGCTCATATTGCTATGCTACTTTGTGGCACTTAGTTCCATAGATAAGTTTATATTAAGTGAAGGAAGTTAACATCTTGCCTTTCAATTTCACTATTTTACATGTTTTCAAAAATTTATTTTACATTTGTTTTTCACATACAAACCACCTCCAAATTTTTCTAACAACTCTTTTTTTTTTTTTAACAACTCTTTTTTTTTTTTTCTAATAACTTATTCCTCCAACTTTTCTAACAACTCTTTAGGGCCCCTGTGGGTGTGTTTCTTTACTACATTAATGGAATAATCTGCTCTGAAATTGCAGCCCCCTTCTAGTTGTGAAACATGTTTTGCACAGTGGACTTGTCTAAGAAGCAAGATTTTGCCTCAAATAATCCCTCTGAATATTTATTTTTAGTTTGTTTCCCAATATTATGATTGTGAAGGCACTCAGAGTCACCATGCAAAATCTCTGCATCTTCTCTCATCAGTGAGAACTCTTAAGTGTGGTTTATTGCACTTCGGTGGTTTGGTTTTTGTTTTGATCTGTGGTTTTGTTTGGGTTTTTGTTTTGTTAAGGTTTTTTTACAGAGTACTGATGTGAGTATGTGAACTTTTTGAAGTTAACTTCAGAGACTCTGCCCTTATTTTTCCACCTTTTAAGAGATAACAGTGTTTATGCTTTGTACAGTGTTTTGAATGAACAACATAGAGGAAGGGGATAGAAATGTGTGTCTGAAAGTTATTTCCCTATTGGAAAACCTATCTTAAAAAAGGAATGCTAGCTTATCACAGGCCTTTACCTTATTTGACTATACTTTCTGCTTGTCAGATGTTCTCAATTAAGACCACCAGGTGTTTTTCCGCTGTGGGTATAGTCCGTTTCCCAGATTTTTAGCTGACTAATAGTAGTGGAACAGGAAAGTACAATTTTACTCTTGCTACCCTATTACAAACAAGTGTTGTTCAGGTTTGTGCAGCAATTGTCTTGTGGAAACATAGAACTTTTGACTTTGGAATGACACCTTGCTTGATTTAGGAAGGACGTGTTTGGATTGTGTCTTACACTGATATGTCTCTTTCACTAGACTGTGAGATAGCATGGAGAATTTCTGATGTCAGAATGATAAAGGGACTTCTTACAAGAATTTTTTCTGATAACCTTACTATATCCTGCATAAATTTATATATCATCAGCACCATTCCTTCTGTACATTTTCTGCATCTTTATTAAATAACACACTTTGGGGGTTTTTTAGCAAGAGGGAAAGAAATCTTAGACTGCATTTGACAGCAATTGCCATATACATACAATTGGATTACAACATACTAAGATTGTTTATTTGCATGTTTATTTCTGCTTTATGTTTTTTATTACCTTGTTCTGCATCTGTAGGAAATTTAAAATTAGTCAAGAAGTATTGATTTATTAAAGAACTTGTGGCTGTGTTATATGGATCCCTCTATGATAAGCGAGGAGAACCTGTAACAATCATCTTTCTTACAGTCTAATTGGAAAAAAATCTATAATGCAGCATGTTCAATTTGGACAAGAAGCAATGGATACAAATTGGAACACAGGAAATTCTGGTTAGATATGAAGAAACAAAAAAATCATGAAAGGGGTTAAATACTGACAGAGATAGCCTAGCAATCATATAGGATCTCCATCCCTGGAGAATTTCAAGTCTTGACTGGACACTGAACTGAGCAATATGGTTTAATTAAACCTGCTGTGAGCAGGAGGTTGAACTCTCTGACCTCATGAGCTTCCTTCCAGCAAAAATTATCCAACACAGCTGATCTTAGAAGCCAAACAGATATGCTTCTTTTTAGTATCCACAAACTTAACCTTTTTCTTTCAAGTACAATTCCTTAGTTTTGAGTTTAATATAGCAGAGACAGTTGGAGGTGTACATTAACACTGAACTTAAAATGGAATGAACCACTTCACAAATGCATGAGTTGCAGTTTGGTGGAAAAGCTATGGAAAGTTAGTGTGAATCAATAGTTTTATGCTAGGGCAAAAGGAGCATCCTGGCTTACATAGAAAGGAAAATAAACTGAAAAACATATGGTCTCTTGAGCACTGTTTAAATCTCATTCGGGAAAATGTTTTGATCTTTCAACATTATGCTTCAGAAACAAAGAGCACCAGTTTAAACAATCCAGACAGCAGCAGTTTGGTCAGAGATCAAGACTTTATGATCTAAAGAAAGACATTTCTAAACTTTTGGATTGGTTTACAGAGTAAGAATGGCATCATAGAGTCAGACTGGTGATGCTTCCTGCTAGCACTGTCTTGGCCCATAGTGTTTTTCATGTCAGGGACATCTTCTGAAGGCTACAGAATAAATAAATCCCCATCCAGTTCTAGATTTTTCTTCTATGAATTTGTTCAGGCTCTCTTGAACCCATGGAAATTTGACCATCAACTAAATATACACAGATCCTTATTTTTCTCCATTCTCCTTTGGCTGACTGTTGTAGCTGAATTTTTATCTTGCTTTTGTTTGTACAGCTGCTGATTATTCTACCTGCTCAGAAAAGTAATGAGATCTGTCTGAACTCTTGCATTGTAAAATACCAAAATATTATCTTCTACAGTTGTGATTTTATAGACTTCTATCACACTTCCCCTCTCTCATTTCTTTTCCACTCTGAATGTCCCAGTCCATTCAATTTTGTCTGTTAGGGAACGCACTCTATAGGTGATCATTTGTAAAACATTTTTCTTTACCATTTTTCAAGGTGATAGAGATGGAAATGCATACATCTGTCAAGATATTTACCCATTGTTGGATTTATGTACAGTCAATACACCTTTGTTGATAAATTGATGGTCTTTTTTTTCCCCATTTCTATTTTGTAGCATGAAAGGTATCTTCTTCTACTGATAGAACTCAGGGTTTACACCACTGTTCTTTTACTGAAAGACTTCTAATGATAAGTAAAATAGAAAAGAAGAATGCAGGTTTAAACACTGTAGCTCCCTCCAGTGTTAGGTGTCATTTTTCTGGCAATTACACTTGCAGGTTCTATATTTACTCATATATTTGTATTAAAAAGTTGTGGCCTTAATTTGAAATGACCCTGCAATGGAGGTTGGGGCCAAAAATGGGAAATTAACTTCATCACTTAGTGGAGTGTGCTTGAGCCAGGTCTCCAGCTGGTGGACATGACACTATTCATTAGTATGGAATTAAACAAAGATGTGAAATTCTCTCTTTGAGTGTTATGGTAAACTTTGTTTGACAGTTAACCATAATATGAGTGTTAAAAAAAATCCATTTTACAAGTGGATTTAATTCTTAACAATGGAAGATGCTAAAAATAACTTTTTTTCCCCAACTCTGGAAGGATGGTTCCTGAAGACTTATGTATTTTGTAGACATTATTGAAAATAGTACTTAATAGGAAGCCCTGACACTTGTAGTAACATTTAGTAACATGCAGACTTTTTAGTATTTAAAGAGTTCTGATTAAATGCAGGGGATTTCAAAGCATTCTTTTGCTGCAGTCAGTATTTATGTAGAAAAAAATGTTCAGTCCTTCCAAGCCCTACTTTGGATGAGATGACATGGGTTGGCATGAGAGACTGAAATGTCAGATGACTGTCTCAAAGCTTGCTTGTGTCTGTACAAACCTCAAGGACTAGCTGTGGCCTTTGGATTAGTCTAAGGAATGTCACCCAAGGAAGCAGGAGTGTATGGAAGGATGCAGCCTCCACCCCTTTGCAGTTGCATTGTCAAGCTCCTTAGATATAAGCCTCAAAGGGGGAGACATGTACTGAGCGAAACCAAATGTTTATCACTAGCTCCATTGTGTAGCCATTTGTGACTATTGTGTAGGCCAGACACCATGCATGCATTGCTACTGAAGTGATGTGAGCATTTCTGCCCCATAAACTGGATGATTGCTCGAGAATCGTGAAGTCAGAAAAAAACCTGTGGGACTAGAGGACAAACTAAAGATGGGCTGATATGCTAATCATCTGATACGATGAATTTAAAAGGCAACAGAAAACTTTGCTGCATGGGCACCCCCCACCGAAGAACTGAAGACTGAGGACCAACAGGATGCTGCTGGTTCCATGGTGGTGACTGTTCTTGCAACTCTATTCTGAATGCTTTCTTGATTTCTGTCTTTTCCTTTCATTCTGTCCTATTGCTACTACTCTTCACTTTTAATAATAAAAACTGGTTTGGGCGTATAACATTTGACCTTGTTTGTGTCTTAATCTTGCTCCCCCAACATTGGATTAGGACAGTTGGCCAGCTATAAACTATTCATTTGCTACACAAAAGATGACAGAGGATGTTCCTCGAATTTCCCTGTGATGATTGTTCCTTGAGGAACAAAATCGATTTTCTGCTTTGTCATTTATTAGCTAAGGGCATGTGAGATCATTTGCAATGACTGGAGATCTATCTTGTATGCCAGTTTTAAGGATAAACTATCTGGTGAGAGAATGACAGAATCCCATTGTGAGTGAAGCATCCCACATCACACAGAGCAACCCCCTGAGTTTGTATGAAGGAGGATATTCCATCACCTTGCCAGCTCAACAGTTTCAGACTTTGTTTTCTCTCTTACTCTGTTTTCCCAGAATAAAACAATTCTGTGAAATGTTATCCTTTAGTCAAATATGTTTGAAAAAAAAAGTTAGAGATTTGGGATTCTCACAATTAAAATGTTAAGAAATGCCATAAGTCCAACAAAGGGAAGTGCAAAGTCCTTCAACCTGGGGAGGAACAACCCCACACATCAATATATGCTGGGGAAAAGCCAGCTGGAAAACAGCTTAACAGAAAAAGACCTGGGGATCCTGCTGGACACCGAATTGAACATGAGTCGTCAATGTAGCCTTGCAGCAAAGAAGGCTATTGGTATCTTGCACTGCATTAGGCAAAGTATTGCCTGCAGTTTGAGAAGGGTCTTCCTTCCCCTTTACTCAGCACTGGTGAGGCCACAGCCTGGAGTACTGTGCTGAATTCTGGGCTCCCCAGTACAACAGAGACAGGGACATACTGGGAGAGTCCAGTGAAGGATCACAAAGATGATTAAGGGACAGAAACATCACTCTTATGAGGAAAGGCTGGGAGAGCTGGGACTCTTCAGCCTGGAGAAGAGAAGGCTCAGGAGCGATCTTCTCAATGTCTATAAATACCAGAAGGGAGGGTGCAAAGAAGATGGAGCCAGGATCTTTTCAGAGGTGCCCAGTGACAGGACAAGAGGCCATTGGCACCAACTGAAACACGGGAGGTTCCCTCTGAACATCAGGAAACACTTTTTCACTGTGAGGGTGACCGAGCACTGTCACAGATTATGCAGGAAGGCTGTGAAGTCTCCATCCTTGGAGATCTTCAAAAGCCATTTGGAGACAGTCCTGGACCACTGGGCCTAGGTGATCCTGCTTGAGCAGCGGGCCTGGACCAGATGATTTCAAGAGGTCCTTTCTGATATCAGCCATTCTGTGATGCTGTGATTATCCAGTTTGCAAAAGGAATTAAGAAAAAGCAAATTGACAATTGGAATAGAAGAGAACAATCCTTGTTTTATTAGGGATTTACACAATTTTAGATGGCTTATTATATGTCAAAGTTATCATGCAGCTTTAAACACTGTAGCTCCCTCCAGTGTCAGGTGTCATTTCTTTGGCAATTACACTCATGATACTCTAGCAATTATTGCTTACAGATATTATATTGTTTTGCTACATATCAAAGTTAACTTATTTTAAATACATTTCTTTAGAATTGGAAGGGATAAATCAAACATGTGTTGAAACTGGATCCATATAGGAGCTTAATCTTGACATCGCAGTGCTTAATTCATAGTAGAAAACATCAAACTTTCCCATACTGTTTCCCTACACAGAACCAGGGGAAAAGGAAGCATCTACACTCAGCTTGCTGCACAGGTAGTCACTTACACTATCTAGTTGGAAACACTGAGGAACAGCGTGCCAGTTAAACATGTCCCTTGATGTAATGACCAGTTTTGGGAGAGAGTTCCCAAACTAGTATGAACTTCTCTCACAAGACTCACAGCTTTAGGAATTTGCTGTCTTTAACAGGCACAGAGTAAGGGTCTTCAAAGCATAGTGGAAAACTCACTTTTTTTCCCAACTACAGAAGAATAAAAACCCAAGGATGTTTCAAATATTTGCATTGCTGCAAAATGTTGTTGGCTGCCTTGGAAGATGTGAGTATAAGAATCACCAATTTCATTATCACCAAGGAGTAATCAGAGCAAAGGGTTACAGTTCCTTCTTTCCTGTGGGTGTTTAAAAGTCAGAATAAATAAACAACAATATAAAAACTGCAAGGCTATTGTGTCTTGATATTCCCTTTCTTGGTCTTTGACTAATGTGAAAATTAACAGAAGCTGATGAAATGTAAGCATGTAATTTGATTATTAATGCAAATATTTGATGTGTATGTTTAGGTCATATTTTGGACAGAAATGCTCATATAAGTCTTTCCTTTGCAGAGGCTAGCAGCTTTCATAAGTGAAGAAAGCTAATAATAAATTAAATGTTTACAGAAAAAAAAAAAATCCACTGTACTTCCAGCTACTATGTAGCATTCACATTTATCCATACTCTAACGACAGATATTTCTATTGTAGCTCCCTGGGCCAATTATAAAGCTTTTGCAATTGCATCTTGAGATTTGAAGACTTAATTAAAAGTTAAGTTAAAACTTAATTGAAACAGGTTATGAAAATAATCTCATAGTAATTTAAAGTATAGTATGCTCCTAAATTAAGGTGTGAATGAATGATCCATACAAATGGTACATAGTGGAAAGTATCATAGATGTACAGATGTATTTATTTGTTTATGGTACCTTAAGAAGTCATACATTTATATTCATATGGTATTTCTCACTTAAAGCAGATTGTTCTTATGCTATAACATTTTTCTTATTTCAATTTACATGTTATCCTTCAGATATTCTTACTAGAATTATATCTCTTTGATAGAAATGGACCTCTCCAAAGTACTTCAGAATCAGATGTAAATAATGCCCAATTATTAGTATAACATGCATAAAAATCTGAGAAAGAGAACAAATAAGTTTTGAACAAGGCACAAATTACTAATTCTGTAAAAACATTGTTATATTTAACCAGCATGAAGGGCTTTAAAAAATATTTGGTAGAACTGATGGGGAAAAATTTTTTCCTTCAGGAAACCTTGAGGAGATATTTTTTCCCTTCTGTTACTGGAGACATTTTTTGTAAGGCTCCCTCTTTAGAAAGATGTGTATTTTTGTGTGTGCTAAAGGGTGTAGTGCTATGTAGTGCTTTCACATACACTCTTTATGTGAATCAGACAGCATTATGCTAAAACGGAAGCCTCCAACCATCTTAGTCTGGAATTCTGACTTCTCAGGAGAGCTGACAGGTCTGGACAGACCATTATAATAACTGAAGTATTAAAATACATTTTTGTATGCAGACTGACTTGTTCAAACTCTTTCAGAGGTTATCTTTTTACGTTCTACATGAAAATTTCTAAAATTTCCTCAGTGCACATTTAATAATGTAGCTTTGTTTTGGAGGTTGTATACCCAAAAAACATTTTAGCTTTGATAAAGTTCTTGTCTCATCAGATGCTTTACGTTTTCCCCCTTGTGACTAAATTAACCCATTTGGTTTTGTTTATTTGGTTTATGTGTATCATGCAAATGAGGTTGTGAATGGGATAGAGATAGCAAAAAGACTGGGCTTTTAGGGTGAAATTGTGGTAGTGGTAATCACGCTTTAGTATTTTCATAATTATTTCCATTGGAAACTAGATTTTAATGTGAGACTTCATCTGGGTTACTAGCAAAAGGGATAATTCCACTCCCCACCCCCCCACCCCCCCTCAAGATTAGGACAAGAGACCTGTTAGTTTGTAGGTTTTAAGATACTGTTCTTGTGTGATCCTATCATTAGAAGGGAAACAAATGCTAGCCTGTTCTCATCTATAAAGACAAATTAAAACTTTATCATTAACACTTGTGGCTACAAATATATATATAACTAGTGATTACACTACAATTTTTAAATAGCTAATTGATGCTTCTTGGGATAAGGTACCACTGGATTTGAGGGAAACTTTAGTTTTTTGCTTGTGCATGTTTACAGTGAACAGCAAATTTGTGTTCCAAAAGCAATGCAGAAATCTAACACTGAGTTGTAATGCCTTTACCCAATAAAGATAAAGGAAAGAATTCTGAATGCTCATTGTTTCTCCAGTCTGAATATCTTAATTGGATATGATGATTACCACCAACTGTTAGGTTTAGGGTTTTTTGATTCATTATATTGATTTATATGTTTTTATTACTTTAATGATAAGAAGACTGATTGAATAATCTGATGGTTAGTTCTGAACATCTATTTCTTGTATATTTACTTAAGTACTGCCTACAATAAGCATGATATTGCAAAACTGATAAAATTTTGGTTGTATCTTGTTAGTGCCTGGGACCCAAATCTATATACGCCTCCTCTGTAGTTGGGCCTATAGGTGTTGGTTGTAAGAGTTATATATGAGGTAATCAAAGGACAGTTGAGAGAATTATAATTGTTTCTATTTTCCAGGCTGAAAACTGCAATAAAAACAAAAGGTTGTTGGGAAAATATGACACAAAAGATGAATCTGAGTCTGCTGCCTTATGTTAAGCCTGTATTTCTTCTCTGGGTTTCTCTTGATCAAATTTTATATAATAAAGTCATTAGTAAATATTTTTCGTCTTGTTGTCTCTCTGCTTGAAGACAAAGCTTTTATCTAGCATAGTATAATATTTATCTCTTTTTGGTTTTATTATTCATCTAGTTTTAGGTAGACCATCATTCTCACAGAGTGCAAAAGCAGAGGCACTGTGAGAAATTAGATAAAAGAGAAGCTGGAAGAGCAGAATATTTCATAATGGCTTTAAAAGTGTACTTCATACCTTTCTCAACAACAGAGAATTAATACTTTTACCTTCTAATAAAAAGAAAATGCTTTTGCTTTTGGCTTTGTTACAAATGTAATGGTCTACTTCAATCATCAGATCTTGAACTGATGGAAAAGAGATATAAACTATGTGTTTGATCCTGCAAACTTCACTTACATGCTTTAATATACCAGAATGTCTAGTTGTGATCAAAGAAAATCAGGAGTGGATGAATGGCTCTCTGGAGAATTAGGGTGTGATTATCAAAGTTCTGGGGCAGAATACTTACAAGAATACAAGCTTAGGAAGGATTATGATGATCCTCCATTCACCCCCTGCCTTTTTTTTTTTTTTTTTTACTTAAGAAAGACAACTCCCAGAAAATAGAAAAGTTTTTGTTTCTGACATGTTTGTTTCAGTGTAGCTTAATGACATATCCTCGCATGAGGTATTACACTAACCTGAGTAATAAATAGCATTAGCTCCAACAGACTTTAAACTCTAAACAGGACTGGTTCAAGTATGGAGAATCTGAGCTGTGTCAGACATGGGTATAAGACACATTGGTGGTGGTTTGCATCTAACTGAAAGCAAATGTGATTGTCACAGGTTAGTAGGTGGTGGTGTCACATACAAAAAACCATATGTAGGTCAAGAGTAGTAAGATATTGAAGATAATGATGGCAGCAGTTTGAAGGGATCTAAGGAGGAGAACAAAGTGATAGACCCTTATAACAGAATACTTCAGTTTGCTGGGGACAGCAGTGAACCACTGAGAACAAGATGATGGCAGCAAACAACAATTTAATCCTCTGTCTTAGTCTTCTTCCTAAACTTCCCTCTTTCTCCCTTTCCCCAAAAAGGGGAAAAAAAATAGTACAAGGAGATTCAGCTAGTTTACAGAGGCCATGGAAATGAATGAAAATACCAATGGCTGATGAAACAGTGACATTTTTCTTTCCCCTTGTATAGGTAGATTAGCATCTCTGAATAAAGTCATCAGGCATTTCTTGTTTGCTTGCAGGTGCCCCTCATTGTTTGGAAATGTGGTGTTACATTTAGATAGATGTAACCTGGACATACTGGATTCTTATAGTAATATGTTTTACCCTGACTTTACAACTGGATTACAGAATCACAAAATCCTCTAGGTTGGAAAAGACCTTGAAGATCATCCAGTCCAACCATTAACCTAACACTGACAGTTCCCAACTACACCACATCCCTCAGCACTATGTCAACCCGACTCTTAAACACCTCCAGGGATGGGAACTCCACCACCTCCCTGGGCAGCCCATTCCAACGCCTAACAACCCCTTCTGGAAAGAAATGCTTCCTAATATCCAGTCTAAACCTTCCTTGATGCAACTTGAGGCCAGTCCCTCTTGTCCTATCGATTACTTGGTTCAAGAGGCTCATCCCCAGCTCTCTGCAGCCTCCTTTCAGGTAGCTGTAGAGGGCGATGAGGTCTCCCCTCAGCCTCCTCTTCTCCAGACTAAACACCCCCAGTTCCCTCAGCCGCTCCCCCCCCCGTACGACCTGTGCTCCAGACCCTGCACCAGCTCCGTTGCCCTTCTCTGGACACACTCGAGTCATTCAATGTCCTTTTTGTAGTGAGGGGCCCAAAACTGAACACAGGAATCGAGGTGCCGCCTCACCAGTGCCGAGTACAGGGGTCAGATCCCTTCCCTGTCCCTGCTGGCCACGCTATTGCTGACACAAGCCAGGATGCCATTGGCCTTCTTGGCCCCCTGGGCACACTGCTGGCTCCTGTTCAGCCGGCTGTCAATCAGCACCCCCAGGTCCCTCTCTGACTGGCAGCTCTCCAGCCACTCCTCCCCAAGCCTGTAGCGCTGCTGGGGGTTGTTGTTAGTGTTATGCCCTATTTTACTGCAAAATATGTTTATGAACCACAGGATCATGAAAGAAGTTTTATATTTGTTCATTTTTCTGTAGCACAAAACCACCTGATTTTTATGTTGGTTATAGACTGCCATGTATATATGATTTATGAATTGTATTGCACAAATCAGTTTATCCACATGGGTTCTAATTTATACAGGCTTTCAAATACAGTCTCTTGGAAATGGCAAAATCAAGCATACATTTGCAGTGATTTGAAGAGTGAAGGTAATGAATTTAAGGAATTTCTTCCTTCTCACTTTCTATTCTGTACAACAGGTATTAGAAAGGGAAGAAGGAATTTATATATTCTTACCTCTAAATTAGAGAGATATGAGTTTGATGGATGGACCATTAGATGGATAAGGAATTGGATGGATGACTGCATCCAAAGAGTTACAGTCAACAACTCATGTCCAAGGGGAAAACAGTAAAGAGTGGTGTCCCTTAAGGGTCTGTACTGGGAACAATACTATTTAGTATCTTCA
Source organism: Athene noctua (assembly GCF_965140245.1). NCBI lineage: Eukaryota > Metazoa > Chordata > Aves > Strigiformes > Strigidae > Athene > Athene noctua. Next base: position 105,932,499 of record NC_134038.1, on the reverse strand, counting down.
TCAATGATACAGGATGAGGGATTGAGTGCACACACAGTGAGTTTGTGGCTCACATCATGTTGAGTGGTGCAGCTGATTTACTTGAGCGAAGAGATGCCATCCAGAGGGAACTTGATAGGTTTGAGGAGTGGGCCCATGTGAACCTCATGAAGCTCAACAAGGCAAAGTGCAAGGTTTTGCACCTGAGTTGGGACAATCCCCAACATCAATATAGACTGGAGAATTAATGGATTGAGAGCAACCCTGTGGAAGAAGACTTGGGGATACTGGTAGATAACAAATTGAACATGAGCCAGCAATATGTGCTTGCAGCCCAGAAAGCCACTCACATCCCAGGATGCATAAAAAGAAGTGTGACCATCAGAACAAGGGAGGTGATTCTCGTCCTCTACTCTGGTCTTGTGAAATTCCAGTTCTGGGGTCCCCAGTACAAGCAGGACCTGTTAAAACAGGTCCAGAGGAGGGCCTCAAAAATGATCAGAGGGCTGGAGTACCTTTCCTGTGAAGAAAGGCTGAGACAGTCAAGGTTGTTCAGCCTGGAAAAAAGATGGCTCCAGGAAGACCTTATTGCAGTCTTTCATTATATAAAAGGGGCTTATAAGAAAGATGGAGTGACTTTTTACCAAGGACTGTAGTGTCAGAACAAGGGGCAATGGTTTTAAACTGAAAGAGGGGAGATTTAGATTGGATATAAGGAAGACATTTTTTATGGTGAGCGTGGTCAGAGCTGGAACAGGTTGCCCAGAGAAGCTGTGGCTGCCCCCTCCCTGGAAGTATTCAAGATCAGGTTGGATGGGGCTTTGAGCAACCTGGTCTAGTGAAAGACATCCCTGAAAGTGGCAGGGGATTTAGACTAGATGAACTTCAAACCTTCCAAGCCAAACCATTTTATGATTCTATAATTCTAGTTGATAGTTTAAGTCTTTCTTGGCAGTCATGGACCTCTTGTTGAACAAAGATAGTAAAATAGTAGTAAAGATAAATATTCTTGTAGGAGAAAGGAAAAAATAAGATGCCTTTGAATATTTCAGATATGTATTTTAGTGATTAGTATCAGTCAGAGTATCAACTGTTATAGGTAAACATATTTTTAGAAGTTTTAATATGGGGAAGTCTAGCAGCACAGCCAGAGAAGACGTTTTGGCAAGGATTTAAATGTATGTTAGCGAGAGTTGAAAGCACTTGGACTCTCTGGTAGGCTTTTGTTTCTATCCTGAGCCTCTCATGTTCACAACTTCATTGTTGATGTTATATGAGACAGTCAAACTAAAGTCAAATCAGGTATGTCTCTATATCAGACAGTGATACCTTGGTGCACACATGGAAGTCTTTGTTCTTCTCTATGCCAGCTTTAGACCATACTGCAAACCCAGAGCCTTCCTGGAAAAGTAAATCTTTTAAAGTGTCTATGAAAGTTCTTTAAATCTTCTGAGTAAATATGAAAGTTAAGAAAAACTTTGACTTTCTATTTTGGTCTGTGAATTGCTCTCAAAGAAAGATTCAAGCTGTTAAATTGAATTTACATTCTTTCAGCATCATCTATTTCTTATATAGTGCTGTTTTTCTACTGCATCTCATCTCTAAGGATCTATTGGGCATAGCTCTTTCATTTGCATATGTCTTAAAACTGAAAATATTGTGATCCTCGTATTGGTGAGGTGTTGAAAGCCTCCACTGTGTTTGTACGACTGGGAAATATTCCTTTTATTCTCTGTGGTTCTCTGTGAATGGGTTTATCACACTAGGAAATCCTGGATAAGGGTATTCTGTGCACATGACCCTGGACTATTAGACAATAATGGGTGAAGTGAGGAAAGGAGGAATTATTCTGTAATCCAGATGCTATAAAAACATGCTTGTTTTTATTCAAGTCTGTATGAAAGACAGCAAAGGGAATGGGCTGGGCCTTATTTTCTCACCTCATTAAATTCATGAAGGCAAAGAAGGACAGCTTGTCAGCCAGCAGGAAGCAGAAGTCAAATGAAATGAGCAGAGAGATGGACTGTTGAAAAGAGCAAGCATAGTCAAGCCTAGTGGCCTGCAGTCAACTCATCATTAGTCAGCAAAACTAACTAGTTTGAACAGCCTCTTTTTTTGGTATGGATAATTTGCAGGAGTCAAATCTGTGGCTTAAAACAGTAACAATAATGTGGCTGTTACTCTAATAGATAACTCAATTTGAGACAGAATAAGTTTTGTAGGTAGGGTGTAATTTCTTTATTTAAATCAGCTTTTATCAGGTCTGTTAGTTTATTTCTATTGTGTTCATAATCATTAGTATCTATGGAATTCTATTTCCCCTCGAGCAATAGAACTGAAACAGAGATAGAAATATTGTGTTGAAAAGTGTGTTCCCCCTCATAATGGATTGAAGTAATTCTGGTGGTGGTGATGCGATTTCATACACAGTTTCTACAAGGGCACTGATGATAATGTTGCATTCTAGGATGTATGTACTGGTGTCCAATAAGTAGGGTTTATGTATCATGTTACTTATGTTTTGATCATGTTAATTATGTTATGATTTATGTGTCATAACTGTAGAAGTCTGTTGTGTTTTGAAAAAAATCTGTCTTCACAATCTTTAAGAATCCCTAGGGTTGTGTTGTGGGGGGTGGTGGGGTATAATTTTCATGGCGATAACAGATAATTGTTTCATACTTGTAACATGGTTTGGTACCATTTGGTCTGTTAAAAGGTTGGTTGGTTTTGGTGTAAGTGTTGCAAGAATACAAGAACATTCAGAGATGGTAAGATCTGGGAAAATTTTTCTTCTACTTAGGCTGAAGTTGTTGAATGATTTCACATACATGTTTCACCGTCAAGTTGCTAGTGGCAAGCAGAATTGCATTTTTTTCTTTGTAGGTTTTTGCAGATGGCTTGTTCACTCCAGCTTTTCACTAGGATGAGTATCTAAACTATCGTGGGCCCAGTGTATACTATTTTTTTATTCTCCAAAAGTCAAACTTCTGCCCAGAGGAACTATGCACTGTATTTTCATGTATTAATATGTAAAACTAGAAGAATATTTTCATTGATATTAACCAATAAATTGTTCATAATGATGCTGTCCCTTATGTCAATCTCAAAAAACAATGAAAAAATGTCAGACTAGACTGATTACAACACATCTAATCTTTTCCAAGATAAGTAGAACTATGAGAACAATCACCAAAAATTTTCTTCAGAGAGCAAGGCTGTCTGCTGCCTAACATCTAATCGACTGTGAGATTAGTGAGAACTGCCATGTGTGACTGAGGCAACCCTCTGATCCTATATATTACAAGGAACTGAAAAGAAAAAGCGATGTGCAAAACCCACAAAAGATACTCAACTTTACCTGAGAATCAAGATCCTATAAAAATTTTTCTTAAAAAAATTCTAAAAATATTCACAGCCTCATCCTTTGCTCTCTCTTCAGAACCTTTTAATGTTCTTTGTATGATAAAATCAGCTATTAAGATCTGTAGGTCCATCCTCAGTCAGTAAGCCATCTTTTTTCGATACAATGCAGATTTTCTGTGCAATCACTCAAGGTAAACAGTTCTCTACCAAAATCAGCATTATGACCATTGATGTCATCAGTCTGTACAGCAAAATCTGTCACTGGCATGACATAATACCTACTTCAGCCAACACTATAGGTTTACATTACAGCGACCCAGGTTATCTTAGTGACTTTCACCACAGATTCAGTAAGCTCTTTCTCTAGAATACTTCTTAATATTATAGAACCTTCCATTCTTAGATTCTGCTGTAAAGTGATAAAAAAAGCAAGCTACCTAAAATAATAAACAGAAACCACAGAGACCTCCACTTTCACTTCCCTCAGGATAAAATCCATCTAAAACTTATTGCTTGAAATCATATCATTTGCAACATTGCTTCTCAAATAAAATATCACATGAAACAAAGACATGGTAGGATGACAGTCCTCCAGCTCAGTGCTCTCTCTCCACCAATAGCAAACAACAGATTTTCACTTGAGCCAAAGAACAGGAGAAAGCTAATGAGGGGAGTTCCTGCTGTGTATTCTCTCAGCTACTAATGGACTGTGACTTAGTGATTTTCCAGATGAGAGGCTGTGATTTAAAGAAAGTCCAAATTTTCTTTCAGAAAATAACCCCCAAACCTTCTTCTCTCCTCACATTCCTTTTTTAGGTGTTGTAAACTTGTACTTAAATGTCAAGGTCTTTCTTTTTTATGACATTAGTTAGAGCATAGCTGATACCATGAGGTTTGTTCTACATTGCTCTGCACTGACTGATAGTGAGTTAACATGACATAAAAATTGTTAGAAACAACCATTAAGTCTTGGGTATCTCTGTGAAGATTTATTTTAACTTGTTAAAAACCACTTTGATGGTTTTGATAGTCTCACTGAATTGCTAGTCCTCCTTAAGTTTCTCCATGACTCCTAGAAGGTAAGTTTCTACTAAAAGAAAGAAAGGGCGGTTTGCACATGTTAAATATACAAATGAAATGCTATGTTGTAGCTCCACTAATAATAATTATACCTAGGTTGTTTCTCAAAGGCTGCCAAAATTCTTTACAAATTCAGCTTTATAACATACCCATGTCATAAAATCAAGGGTTAACTTGAACTACCACTAGTATTCAGGTTTTAAAGCAACAGTTAATCAGAACTGAAGAACAGTGAAATCATATAAGTGGAACTAGAAGGAAAGTTCAAGAAAAAATGCATGCCCATGCTTAACTTCCAACCTATTTCAACAATTAACCAAATACCTGGTTTGAAATCAGTGGCTAATAAGTACTTAATGTTAAATACAGCTCTTTGATCTCAGGGCATGTTTATTAATGTTGACATCAGGTTAGTTTAAAGCTATAACACTCTTACAGAAATAAAAAAGTCATTATCCTCCAAATGTTACAACTTCAAGGACTTCGCTCAAGAAATGTGGATCAGGTCAGCCTTGGGCATATAGAGCTCTCCTGAAGCATCATTAATACTTTGTCTAAGTGTCTTGTGCAGTGGGGACTGTCTCTCATCCTGTCATTTTTAATTTATGAGCTTTCTAAGTTCCGCATTCTAGCCTTGGGACTGGAAATTTCTATGGTCACTATATTTGTTTAAAATATCATTTGTTTGTACATACTAGCTATGATTCACATAAGGCATAATGCATTTTTTGAGTGCCAGCTATTTCAAATTACGAAGAATTAGCACCAAACTTCAGTTTCTTAGTATGGGCTGTGAAAAACTTCATAAACTGTCAAAGATTCTATGAAAAATTACAAATGTTCATACCTTCTATGTAAGTAAACAGATGCCTGGGATTTAATGCATTAGTTAAAGCACGGTAGTTCCTGAGAGTTTCATTCAGATTTTCCATGGAAAGAATACAGATTTGTATACAAAACTCTTCTGCTTCAACTGTTGGGGCTTTTTAGTTATAAGTCATACTTCTGAAGATATGAGATATCAAAAATTTTCTTAGAGGACACAGAATGTGTTCAGTGTCCAGGCATATTACAGTAAAATAATCTTTTATAATTTTCAATGTGAAGAATCTGAACCTTGATTTCTTCCCTTCTGAGCCTGGACCTTAGCCAATTCAATTGGCTTTAGGTTTGTGAATACTTTACATAATGCAAAGTCTTTTGTCTGTCTGTCAGCCAGGGAAGAGCTTAATATTGTCCATTTTGTCAGTACAGTTGGTGTCTGAAGCAGCTGTTGAGTTTCTCTGCCATACCTGAATAAGCAGCTACAGAGTGTGGTGGATGAATTCCTGGCCCTACAAAATATCAAGGAGATACTGTTTTGAGGATTTGCAGCCCACCACAGGGCTGTAGAATTTCCATTAACCAAAGTAGCCAAATAAGACAGATTTCATATTCTTGGTAACTCAAGTGCAAGTGGAAGCTAGTACTAAAACATTCCATGCTAATGCTACTGAGGTCTATTTACAGATAAATATAGTATTTTAAACAGTATGTGTCCATCCTGTATTTAAGACCTTTCTTTTCATTAGTCGCCAGCCTCACGTCAGCTCAACTCTGTAGGAAAAGTAAAAGTAAGGCCAATGGAGTCTCAGCTGGCTCAGCAAACTGAAGTCAGCAGGGGGCTGGCAAGGTAGGGGTTTAAAATTTTTTCTGATATCAAGTAGAGGATACTTGTTTTCCCTTTGTAAAACTTACAGGTAAACTAGAAATTACACTATTAATGCCTGAATATGGCACCAAATTTCTCAGAGAAGGTGAAAGACAGAAAAGTGTGATGGTTATGCTACTCTCCCATGAAGGTAAGAATGAAATAAGCTGTCAATGATCAGTATGAAGTGGCAGAGGACATGCTAATGTGTTACTAAAGTAAAAATCATCCTTTTAAGCAAAAAATATTTAAATTTTGAAATTTGTCATCATTATGAAAACCACACTAAGAGTAAATGAAATAACATTTAATCAAAGGACATCTCTAATTACAACCTTGGGTTATGGGAAATGTGGCTCTCACTCAAATACTGTTTATTTTCAGTGAGAACCATTCTTCATAATTTCAAGATATCCTGTTTCACACAAATGTTTCTGTCCTTCAACATCAATTTTTAAAAATTGCAACATCAAAAAAAGAGTTGCAACACTAGACTACAGGAAACTTTCTTTACAAAGAGAGCAACTTTTCTGAAAATATCTTGAGAAGTTTAATATTGCTGTATGGATTTTTCTTTTGCCTTCAGACTAGGTTTTTGTTTTAGGATGTGTCCTGCATTTGGGCCACTGTAACTTTAGAAGTACTTTGTCAGCACTGCTTACTGTTGACTATTCTAAAATTCTTGGTTTAAAAGGAAGCCTTCTTGCAGTTTTTGCATGTTTGTTTATAGATTAGCTGGCTCATCTTTCTTGTCCAGCTGTATAATTTCAGAAGTTAGAAAAAGTTTAAAGTCCTTAGAACAAAGTGGGCTTATGGATCTAAAGGTGACTATTCAGTTTTATAAACTGTCAGATACAGTGAGTTGAGAAATATAAGAACAGTAGAGGACAACAAGTGGATGAAAAGCTTGTGTTTTCCAAAGAGGTATCACACATCCCAGATCTCAGGGGTAGCAATAAAGGACTTTGCTGGAAGTACTCACTGGAAAATGGCATAAATACAGAGTGTACAAATGATGTTGCCACACTAGGGTAATTTTTCACACAAGATTGCAGATGGCAGGAGCAAGAACTGGGAAAGGAGTTTTACAATGTGCCTGTTTGATTCAATCTATGGATCATGTGCTGACTAGGCTAAACTTTTGTCTTTGTAGGAGCTTCAGATATCTGATTTGTAACTCAGAAACTATGGATAAAAATGCTCAGGGCTCCATTACTTTATCCAGCTCATTCCTACATAAGGTAAAAGGGGGTCTTGTGTTCTTCTTCCTTATTTGGAGAGTATGTGTAGTGAGATAAAAGAAATTTTATTATTTCTATGTGAATGAAAATAGTCTAAAGATTGCTTTGGGAAAATTCTGCCCAACTGTCATCTTATATTTTGTGAAATATGGTCCATGTTGTTATATTTATTAAAAGATTATGTCTAGTAATTATATAATGTAAATAGGAAATGTTAAAAAAACCACAACCCAACAACACAAAAAACAGTGAAAAAAAAATCTGAGTTAAATAGGAAGGATCAAAGAGGAAAGAAATAATTTTCTATGGTACTTGAGAGGATTCTCATGAATTGTAAAAACTCCAGCTAACAGCTTGCAGCTCCCAAAATTATTTTTGTCTTTCTCCTTGAAAAAATGTTAAGCTCTTTGCTTTAGTTATAGCTTTCTTCCTTCTTATATATTATGAATCATAGGTTATAAATCACTTTCAGCAGCGTGTCAAGCACTATATAAAGCAGAAGTTGAGATTCTATCTGAAAAATGTCAGGGCCCAAGTAAAGAAGTAAAATTTTTAGGTACTTGGAGGATTGAGGGTAGTGAAGCAATTTCCCAGGACATGATAAGCAAAATGGAATGATTGCAGATGCCTCAATTTAGGAAAGAATTGCAACAATTTATGGGTTCTTTAGGATACTGGAGGAAACATGTACCTGGATTTTTTATCATTGCTCACCCCCAGTACTCACTTTTACAAAAGAAAAAACCATGGAAATGGAAGCCAGAACACGAAGAGGCAGTCAAAACTCTAATACAGATATTAAAGACATATCAGTTACTGGACCCAGTACTCCCCTGTGACCCTATTCTAGCAGAATGAGGTTTTGCAAAAGATGGTACTTATTGGAATCTATTTCAGATCAGATCAAGTGGGTCAAAAAGGATTTTAATGCTTAGTTCAACTGTATTTAAGGAGACAGCACAGAGATATTCCAAGTGGGAAAAGGTACTTTTGTCTTTAGTCTGAGCAGGTAAATAAATTGAGCCACTAAGGGGTAACCCATCTGGAAGACACCACCAAGACTTGTATTGTCTTCTCTTTCTGGGAATTATACAGGGAATGATACCAGCACACTTTCCCTGGAGACTGATAAATCATTGGAGGATTGCTTATCCTTCTCATGGGAGTAATCATCATCAGCATGAACCAAATTCAGTTCAGTTAATTGTAAAGATATGTAATTCTTTGCACACAGTACAAAACAAGTATAAAACAAGTCCCTTGTTTTCAAGGGACTAAAGGTACTCAGGCTATCTGATTTTACATTACCTTTTTTTTTTTTTTTTTTTTTTTTCATGCCGTTTAGCTTCATACATCCATCCTCTGGAAGTTTCTAGACAGTTTATTTTGAATTTAAATATGTTCTAGCCCATTGATTAATGGATGATAAATGAGTGCAAAGGCATTGCTGTGGCTTTAAAGATTGCCTACACCACTCTCACCAATAGTCTTCAGTCTATGAGAAATGTGGAAACTACGGTCAGCACATATTTTTATCTTGATGGTCTTGGTGTAGCAGCCTAGTGTCTAAACAGTGCTATAAGAATTAATTCTTTGAAGCTTTGAAAGTAAAGAACATATCAAAAGACATAAGAAATGTATGGAGTCACATACAACAGTGTGTAAACTTTAGGATGAATATACCTTTTAAGGGGCATTAAGTGAAGGACTCACATAAGCATAATAGTCTGAAAATTTTACACGGAAAAACTATTAAGAAATAGAGACTTCAGGTGGAATTTTCTACTGTAGCTCTCTCTTGATTCTCACTGCAGAATTTTGGATTGATGGACTTGAGATTATAATAAAAAAGCTGCTTAATTAAAAACTTTATCAGCTTCTCTACTCTGATCCTAGGGCCTAATTCTTGGAGTTTGTTGTGATTCAGCTAATTTGGAACAGAGTTTTCAATTAAAATAATAATAAAAAATATAATGGAATTGGTTTTGAACAGACAAAATGTGAAAAAGAGAACTGCCAACTGGAAAAAAAGCTTGTAAGCCCTGTGAATCTACATTTTTCTCCCCTTCTGTTCCCAAGATTAGAAATATATTAATTCTTCAAAGTTTACTATTCTTAGAAACACAACAGATTTGTATTCCTTTTCATAGAGCCAACATGTCAAATATATTTTTATTCTTTTAAGAACACATGGTATTATTGTACCATTTCTATACTGACTTTATATATTATTCACAGCCTTCAGTAATAAAAAGCACTATTGGTAACAAAAGAGTGAAAAGGGGAAAACAAAAACCCAATATAAATCCAACCTAGTGATGAGAGGCTGAGAGAGTTGGTGCTGTTCAGCCTGGAGAGGAGAAGGGTCCAGGGAGACTTTGTAGCAGCCTTCCAGTACTTAAAGGGGGCTACGGGAGAGATGGAGAGGCGACTCTTCAGCGGGGAGTGTAGGGATAGGCTGAGGGGTAATGGTTTTAAAATGAAAGAGGGTAGATTTAGATTAGAAGTTGGGAAGAAATTCTTTACTGTGAGGGTGGTGAGACACTGGCACAGGTTGCCCAGAGAAGCTGTGGCTGCCCCTTCCCTGGCAGTGTTCAGGGCCAGGTTGGACGGGGCTTGGAGCAACCTGGGCTAGTGGAAGGTGTCCCTGACCATGGCAGGGGGGTTGGGACTAGATGATTCTATATGATTCTATATTTAGCTTTTTACTGTGTCATATTGTTACATGATTTCTATTTATCACAATAAATGGTCAGTAAACATGATAACATTTTCATACTTGGATATTATTAAAATGTTCTCTTAACATTCCTTTTAGTATAATGAAATAGTTATTAAGGCTCAAATACTTGTTGTGTAACTCACAGTTTAAAATCTGTAGAATTACCATTGGAAAAGAATTTAAAAACTTGTCCCATTAATTTTATTTTTATTTATTTTTCTTTGATATTCAGTTCCTTTCGGAACTCCTGAGTAAGAACTATGAAAGCTTCATTTATTTTGGGTCAAATTGTAGGATTTTTCTGAACAGACATTTTAGTTTGAAGAAAAGGTCTGCTAACTACACTGTTTTAAATGGCTATTCTATACTATTTTCTCCAGCTTGCAGAACTGGCTTATTCTCTCCCTTATTTATGCATAATCTATCATATTGTTTGTGGCTGTATGTGTTCTTGGTTAAGACAACTAGGCTCTTTTCTGACAAAAAAATACAAGATGCTTCACCCTTCAGCATTAAAATATGGCTACTGTTCTGAATACTGCAAAAATTATATTTCCCATATAATCCACTTCAGACCTTATTTGTGTTCTCCCAAATTCTCTTTTGATGAACTTTCATACAAACTTGCTTTTGTTTTTATAGATGTTCTACTCTTCTTCCTGGAAAACTAATATGTGGATTCCTGCATGAAATTAGTTACTTAGTGTTTTCTTTTTGTTATTTACTATTTCGTGTTTGCAGTTCTATCATTGGCAAAATTTCACTGTACTGTAGTAGTGACCTATCACAGATAATTCAAGCAAGCAACTGTTTACTAATATATAGGCTGAGATTTCTTTGCCATCAAATTTGGTCCACTGTATTCTGTACTAATAGAGAGGAACAGGAATCAGTTTGCTATCTTTCTTTCCTCTCTGACCTAAGGTTCTATATGTTAGAGTCTTACAAGTTGACATTCTGTTGCAGAAGAATTAGTTAGGGTATTAGGATGACTCATTACATTTATGCTATAATTCATTACTCATGCAACAACAGTGGATTCAATATCTTTTCCAAGAATTCCCATCTAACATCATTACCTCTTCTTGAAAAAGAAAACAGTTGTCTTTGGTCACAGTGATAAGGCTTAGTGGTATTTTCTTCTCCACAAGTTAAGTTAGTAATAACACTCAAGGAATCTAGTCATAATGCTCTACACAAATATATATGTCAGCTAAGGAATCTAATATTTGTTGGCTGGAGCATTCTGGGGAAGTACAGGTGCATATTCCTACATACAGTGGAAAACAGAAGCACTACCCTCTCCTCCTCTCCTGCAGCATATTTTGAAAGCAAGCAGCTTCCTACAAATAACAAGAATGGCCTGTAATATTAGTTGAGGGTTCTCTCATGGGATTTATTGAGAGCAGTACCTCAGTAAGTGTGACACAGTTTTTGATTTGTTTCAACTAGGACAGAAGCAAAAAAGCTACTAGTTAAGATTTGGCAGATGTCTAGAATATTCTGAAAGCATATAAGGACATATACACTATAAAGATGACTGCTCACTAGAGTAGTTTTACATTTTATTTTTTTAATATGTTGACTTCTCAATTCTGTCGAAGTTCTTGCAGGTAGCCCAAAATAGGTAAGATTTTAAAGGAATAACTATGGAAATCTATGGGTAAATTAATTGAATGACATACTAACTGTTCTATGAAGTGCAGTTCTGTCTTATCTATAAAACATGGCATCTGTAAAAACAGATTCCCCATTGTGCTCATACCAAATGCTTCACCCATTTTAAAAGAAAGCATGTCTTCCTAAGAGTAGTTGTACCTCAGAACAAGAATTAATTTCTTTAATGTAAATTAAATAGTTTCTGTCTTACATCTGTATATCTGCATATATATATATATATATATATGTATAAAAGTATATATGATATATATATGGGAGCTGACTAGGAAAGGTCCCCTCCTAGATTTGTATGGAAACCGAGAGGGACTCATGGGCAAAGTGATAATTGATGGCTCTCTTGGCTCTCGGTCACAGTGACTATGAAGTAGTTGAGTTTCAAATCATTGGAAATAGAAGAACAACTGCCAGCAAAATTTGGACCCTGGATAAGGGGAGAGCAGACTTCGAGCTGCTGAAGGAGCTAGTTTGTAAGGTCCCCTGGGAATTGCTTTTGCAGGTATTGGGGTCCATGAATGCTGGTCACTTTTTAAGAGCTATCTCTTAAGAGTGCAAGAGCAGGCAATTCCAAAGTGCTGGAAGTCAAGCAAGTGGGGCAAAAGACCAACTTGGATAATCAGGAATTTTCTTCTAGAATTTAGGCAGAAAAGGAAAGTTTATGGACATCTGAAGCAAGGACAGGTGATGTGGGAGGACTACAGAACAGCTTTTTGTCACTGTAGAGAAAAAATTTGTGCGACCAAAGCTTGGTCAGGTTTCAAGCTGTGCAGCATGGTGAAGGACAACAAGAAAGGCTTTTAAAAATATGTTAACAGCAAAAGGAGGATCAGAGATAACATTGGTTTATTGCTTGACAAGGTCAGTCACCTCACAAATAGGGACGTAGACAAAGTGGAGACGTTTAATGCCTTCTTCAATACTGATGATGGGCCCTGGGAACCCCTAGAGCCATGTGTTGGAAGGCTATGACTGGGGGGGATGATAAACTCCCAGTTGAACCTGAACTTGTTCAAGACTTGCTGCTCCAGTTGGATGCCTATAAGTCTATGGGGCTAGATGGGATTAATCCAGAGTACTCAAAGAGCTGGCCGATGTCATTGGAGGACCTCTCTCCATTGGTTTTCAACACTCTTGGGAGTCTGGAGAGGTCCCAGTCAAGTGGAAGAGGACAAATGTTGTTCCAGTTTTCAAGAAGGATAAGTAGGAAGACCCCTGGTAATTACAGGCCTGTCAGTATCACTCCAGTGCCAGGTGAAATTATGGAGAAAGTTATTCTGGGAGTTAGTGAAAAACACTTGAGAAACAATGCAGTCATTGGTCATAGCCATCAAGGGTTTACATAGGGAAAGTCCTGCTTTACCATCTTAATGGTAACCCTCCACCTCTGTCAATAGTCTACAGTAGGACTTTTTAAAGAAAAAAAAAATCTTCTAAGATAAGAATGGGGGGGTCTAATTTGTATTGCATTCTAGCAGAGTTGTCGTTCTTTGCTCAACTCAAGATAATTTAAACTCCTTCATACACAGTGGAGGTTTTTATCAGTTTAAAAACTCTACTTATTTTTTTCCTTTTTCTTTCCTGTGGGTGGTCCTCCTAGCAGAGTAAATAGGAAAGAATCATTATATTGTCTTAATCTGTTTAACTCTATAATTACTAGAGATTAGAGACAACCTTTAAATGTCTGGACAGAGAGCAAGAGATTATTAAAACTGAAAGTCCTCTCAACATTAAACCTTGTCTTGTTCTTTTATGGATTACATAATTAAATAATGCAAAGCAAAATACTAGGTTTATTCTGGCTCCACTAACCTCCAAAAAAGTTTAATCATCAGTTTCACTGAGTCAAGATGGAAAAGAATGTAAACATGCTGTATAAACTAGGGGAAGAATGCTTGCAATAGTTACAGCTAAACCAGTAATCTTTGCTCTAGGCATTGAATATGTGCCCATGCAGGACAAAACCCAAGCACATATTAAAATTACGTTGAAGATACTCTACTCCAGTTTTATAACAGAATGCCTGGTTGGTAGAGCAGGCTTGTATACCATAGTGAAGTCAGTGGATGAGTATGTAGAATGAGGAGAAGATGAGGTTAGTCTTGGTAGATTGGATGATGTACTGGTAAGGAACAAAGGCTTTATGGCTTTTGTTTAGATTTGACAATATTGCAAGAGAGGTGAAATCAAAGGAGATATGGTGAAAACAATCCATAGGAATCCAGCCTTTATTTATTTTGTTGCCTATAAAACGAGCTGGTTTTCTGGACATATGCAAGGCATACCCCACAAACTAGAACAAGAATTCTGTCCCATTTTCTGCATATAAAAATGTGCTCTTTTAAGTTTACTGAAACAGTGTTGATTAAAATAGTCATCACGGCTTACAAATTTGTACCAAAAAAAAAAAAAAAATCAGAATTGCTGCTGGCTTGTTATAAATTATGGTTAGGTTGGTAACCTAGAAATAGCAACTAGCCACATTTGTCATTTGTGAACCTTGCTTTCAATATCTCCATTAACACCAGCCTTCAGATTAAAGCAACATTTCAACTGAGGGATATTAAAAATGCATAATTTAATGCACAAGTAATTGTTTATCTAGAGATAGCAAGTCCATTAAAATACATTTAGAAATATTTGTAGTAGCTACAAAGTCTATTGCACAGGTTGATAATGCTGTTATCGCTGGTATTTCCTTTATAAACTATTATTTTACCTTGTCTTACTCTTTTGAATTGCACTAGATGGAACTCTGACTACCATTCCCAACAGTGTATGCTTTTGAATGTTTTAATGAAAGGTCCAGAATTTATAATTACTTATAAAAAAACCTCCTGAGACTGATTTTTGTTCTGTTCCACTTGTGCATTTCATTTGTTAGATTTCAGTGTCATACTCTTTCTCTGTTTCCTTGAAAATTATATGAATACTGACAGCAATGAGATCTCCTTGCCCAAAACAATGTTTCTAATCCATTAAAGCAGTATATTTTGATGCTACTTATATCGAATCTCTAGCATCTTTCCTAGTTCCTCAGTTAAATATCCCTTTTGCCTCTGGACTTCTTAAGTTAACAAAGTTTTGTGGAGAACATTATTCAATTTGTAAAGCTAAGGATTCCATTCAAATTCCTGAGCATTAAGTTGCACCTTGAGTCACCTATGTGACAACGTGGAAACAAACAGTACTTAAAAGATATAAAAGTTCTTTTTGGTAGATTTTATATATATTTTACACCAAACAGCCAAATTTTGTTTGTGTATGCTTATGTACCAAAATTTGCCTTGTGTATGCTAGGCATTACAAAGTGATGACTATGGAATAGTGCTTGGTGCCATCGTTAGGAATAAACTTTGTATTAGCCTGATGTGTTGCAGCATCATAACATAAAGTCTCTAAAATTTAGGACACATAGAGACGATCATGTATGACTCGTTCTTCTGAAGGCATGAGAAGAGGAAAGTGATAACTTTATATTTTTTGAGATATTGTGCTGTTTAAAAAATGAACAAACAGATGTATTTTCTACATGTTGCTACCAAAATAGTTACTGATGCTCAAAGTTCTTGGAAAGGCCAGCCAGCTGGCTTTCCCTCAGAACACTGGATCAGCTCTAGACCTCATGTTAATGACAGCTGAGGGAAGAACTTATCTTGCAATCTCCTCTCCATGCAGATTTGGAACAGAGGAACACATTCATGCATAGAGTTCACACTGAAAAAAATAAAATATGTGTTGACCTTTATATTTTATACTTGAATTCTTGCTACCACTTTGTGATTCTCTTTAGTCTGAAATGCAATACTACTGTAATGTCCCTATTTACAGATATACGCAATGTTCTTTAGCTAGCATATGTTTGTGTCTGATTTTAATGCCACTAGTAAAAGAAGTTGCACATATCTGTCCCACTCTATAGCCATGATGTCTTTCCCTTAACTAATTTTTAATTTTTCTGAAAAAGTATGAATTCTATCTTATATAGAATGTGTGCATATTATAATGTTCCTACCTTGGTAAGATTAACAATGAAAAACTACAACGTGGAAAATATAGGCTATGTAAAAATCCCACAAGAATAAGAGCGATTAAAAAAGATACAGAGGAGCATGAAGCTCATTCCTTGTACAAAATACTCCATGGCTGAATGTTTCAATGAGATGATCTGAAGCTTCAACCTGGCAATAATCAAGACATTGTAAAAGTGATCTCTGATAAAAACAGGCACTGCTTTGGAGCATATCTGTGCTTGCTAGTCACTGCTTATGAAGTACACCTAATATGGTTTAGGGTTGAATCCTGTAAGATTTCAGATGAATCATGAGTTCTGAAAAACAACAAATAAAATAAAGCCCAAACTTAGAAAAAAAAAAAACTTGGTTATTCTGTTTGTCAAGGGGGAGAAAAGAATAGGTAGTTATGTACAATACAGTTTTGAATGAGAATGTGATCACAAAACACAGATGAATGCTCTTGGATTTGTGGAAAAAACCCATCTGCAAAGCTACAAGGTATACTTCTTCAGCAGTGCAGAATTATGTTTGTGGTCAAACACTTGCATTACAGGCACACTACAAAACATTTTGAGAGACTCTTGTGCACTTTGATAATGATCTTTTTAATGAAAAGGCATGCAGTCCTAAATTCAGATAGAGCATAGGTTTGTAAAGTGTGAGGAGGAATCAGGCCTTTGGAAAACGTTGGATGGCGGCTCGCCATCCTCAAGAAAAGTGAAGTGAAAGTATCAATAATCAGCTTGAAAGATGCCATATTTTTAAAATAATCTGTGATACATATGTGATAAAGTGATAATTTTGGCAACTCAAGGCAGGAAATTCTTTATAATTCCTGTCATTTTCATGAAGGTGTTCAGATAATAAGACTACAAGCCTTGCAGATAATTCAGCACACAGATCAACTTATATCAAGATGATTAAAAAGTTAGGAACAAAAAGCAGCTAAAGGAAATATTATGTCTTGTAATATTGCTGATCTACAATTACATAAAATAGTTTAATGACTTTTCAACCACTATAGAAGCATTTCAGATATTCAGCTTTATATGTTTTCACTGACTAATCTGCAGACTCTATTTATAAGTCAAAGAATCCCTAAATTGTCACTGAGAGATCATGTCCCAAATATTGGAATGTGTAATTTGTCAAGATATTAAAGTAAAATTCAGTCACTAAATTCCTGAGAAATTTTTAAATATATTTTTGCTTCAGATTGGAACATTATCCCCACTCAAGTCAATTTTCTTTTGTCATAATGAAAATTTTCCATATTTTTTTGTTAGGAAACATCAGTGTGATTTAAGTTAGGAACATTAAATATGTTCACTTGTATATAATGTATGCATACGTATACCTTTATATACCTTATTTAATATATTTTATTCAGCATGCATGTAAATGAAACAGTAATTAGAATGGAAATGAGAAAGAATAATTTCTTTCAAAAATTCTTTAAACCACTGTTTCCTAAGAAAACCATTAACTGTAGCAGAAAACTTTCATCAGCAGTATTTAAATTACCCTAGTTGATAATTAAATTGTAGTTAGAAGGAATAGAAATAAAGTGTTATTAAGTGTCAGGTAGATTTGATTACTTTTTCCTGGTTTGTTTTTTGTTTGTTTGTTTGTTTGTTTGTTTGGTTTTTTTTAATGGTCACATATATAAGAGTTATGTGACATGTAGAAAATGGGCTTTTTTTTTTTTTTTTTTTTTCCTCCTTAAATCCTTAAATCCTCTGATAAGTGAATTTGTGGATGGTCTGAGCCAATTGTTTGCCAAGAGTTTTCCTGAAACTTGAAACCAGCTTGGAACAACATAAATACCACAAAAACCCAAAAAAATTACATTGTTGGTCTAAGTCCATCTCCAGATAATCTCCAGAGGTCCCTTCCAACCTCAACCATTCTGTGATGCTGTGATTCTATTATTCTTACCCTGACTTAAATTATAATAGCAAATTTTTCATCATCTAAATGAGGGGCAGAAATGAAAACTGTATGCCTTAGATGCTTTGCACCTGAATAAAAATATTTGCCTGTGACTTTTATCTCAGGAATAGTTTAGGCCAGAATCATTCACTAACAAGTTTTACAATGGACAATCTTTGTTCTTCAAATGAGGAACAATGCTCATTAGGCACGTTGCTCATGAAGTAAGAAAGCAATTTGTATGTGCCATAATTGCTTGTCACAACCTGATATGAATATCTTCTGGCTAGTTGTGAAAAAATTTATGGTAACATAAACAACCACAATTTCTGAAGTTGGATGTAATTCTGTTTTTAAAAATGGAATAAGACATATTCCAGGGAAAGGGGGTGTGTGTGTATGGACTATAGTGAAATGAGACTTATCTTGTTATTTTTCTACTTGGCAAACAACTGCTTTTCCAATATTTTACCAAAAGAAAAGGGGAAAAGAGACTCGAGTACGCTGCTTGAAGTTAAAGTATTTAAAATTCTGATCATAAAGTATTAACAGGATTATTAACAGGATTATCATTAACAGTATTCTGATTTTATCCCATAATGAATCCAAGTGTGATGGAAAAGGACATAGGCATCAATCCAAACCAAAAAGCACAGCAGACAGCAAGATAACTTCAGACATAAGTTTAGATGTCTGAATATACTCAATCATAGTATGAACATGTTACAGAATAGTATCAGGAAATATTTTACACAGAAACAACATTGATTGAATTTCATTACTAAAAAGGGCCTAGTTTCTATAGGGCTCTCAACTCTGAAATGCAATATATATCTTTTTATAATGGCTCCAGTGCTCTTAATAAATGATTGTTCTTCAAATAGTAAATAATAGCTTTTCAAGGGCACAGTTATACTGTCTTCAATAACTGGATTTTCAGTACATTTTAACAGGCATTTAACTACAATGATTCTGTCGATAAAATAGTGCAAAAAAAAAGACATAATAACAATTATAAAGAACTTTTCAAATTAAATAGCGCTGTTTTCATCCAGAAGGATTCTGAAGCACTTTAACATCATCTCTTTCTCCATGTGAAGCTCAGACCATTATGGTATCTATTGCATGCTGTATGAAAAGCATTTTGCTTACGCTGTGGATGTTCTCTCTCAAATGAAATCTTCATAGTAGCACAACCCAAATAGGGAGATAGTTAACATGTAGTACTTTTTAAACTTAAAAGAATGGTATGAGTATCTACTCAGTTCTCTCTAACACACTAAAATTAAGACTAATGAGATATGCAAGATATGGTCTTATGCTGTCAGTATCAGGTATTATTCAAAGAGCAGCATCTGTAGCAAATTGTTTTTCTTAGCACTTTCAAGCAATCACTTCTTAGCAGATGGCCCAGAAAAAACACACTGCCTTGCTGCAATAGGCCTCTGAAAATCTTCTGTCACTCTATGTGACATCATTTTTTTAGATTAAAGTGAGTGACATTACATATGCCTCAACTACTATAATGGCAAAAATGAAAGGAATGAAGATTTAGTTCTGTGGCCATATTCTGAGCATCATCTATTTTCCCACTGCAACTGGCAACAAAAAGTAGAAACGTCCCGTTTTCACAAACTAGTATCAAGGGCGAAAAAAGCCGTCTGGGTAAGCCATCATTACATTATGATAATTTCAAAATATGCATTTTTCTAAAAATTATCTTTGCCCCTTTAAAATATCTTAACATTACATTAAGAAAATGTTAATACAATTTCTTAATAATCAAAATTTTTTAAAAACAGTTCTATGATATTTTATTGCACAGAGTATATTTATTGAAAAATTTCAAGTCAGGAGTTGCCTTGAAACTTGCTCATTAGTTCTGTTTCCACCTACTGAACTTTTAATAAATAACATTGTGTCAAAATAAAAAAAAAAAAACAAACAGTCCAACAACCCAGAAGCATTCAGAAAAAAACATCAGAAAAAACAAGCCTCATGAAGTTTAGTGCAAAACTTCTGGAAGCCAGAAGAAAAGACCATTTCTCGGTGGTTTACTTTTCCTGAAAGAGTTGTTCTTTTCTTTATTTTGTGTTTTAGTTTCATATGGACATGTTGTTCCTTGTATTTTGAGTGAATGTTGGTAGAATATGTGAAGTTTGTTCTACTACATGTGTGGAAGAGGAGTTTTTTTTAAATAACAGAATGCATAAAATCTTTAAGGAGAGTATTTATCTTGCTATTACAATGCAATACTTGAACTACACGACAATTTTATTTTTTTTTTATTTACAGAGGTGTCTGAACAATTTCCAGACATGCAAAAGGCATGTGTTTTGCTCAAAGGAGCTTATAGTCTTAACAGAAAAGGTCTAACTGTATGAAATACAGATGTTAGAAAACTAAACCTAGAATAACAATTTTGATGGAATAATGATAATAAAAAATCCATTCTTATAACCTTTTCTATGTTTTCTGTTGCAGTATTGTAAAAAGGGAGATTATAAAAAATTACAAAAACTACTCTTTGGAAACAGCATGATGGATAAAACTAATATAAATTGTTAATAGGAATTTTTGCGATGAGTAAATCCAAAAAGAAGATTTTAGAGAAATTTTCACATATGGAAATTTTAGATACTTGGTGTAAAATTTGATAAAACCATATTTGGCATAGAAATTGATCTTTGAGACAGTGTTTTATTGATTTCAGGCTGTCTACAAGGAACATGTTTTGAAATTATTCAAATATTATCTTTGAGTACCCTACCTGAAATGAAAAAGAGGGGGACTGAGAAGAAAAGGGAATACTTAAACAGAGTCTGAAGTACTTAGATCACAGTTATGAACAGAAAATTAAGGTAAGATTTCTTAATAATTTTATTGTCATTCAAGAATATGTCATATAGTTAAAGCTATTCTACCTGATGCATTACTAAAATCCACTTACAAGTAGAGATTGTTTTAAATTTTTTTGATTAGGGAAAATCAAATCAGGAAAGAAAGAAGTAAAGTTTCTGGAAGAAAATAAATCTTATTATTTCATGTTTTTCAAAACATTTATGACCTGTTGGGACAACCCACTGAAAGGTTCTTACTCTGAGCCTCTCAGACAGCAGGATCTCTTCTGAGGGATACCAGTTTTGATGGTCTGAGTTCTTTTTGCCCATTCCTGTCAGATGAATAGTACTCACAGGCAGATGTACTCAAATGGGCACTAAAGAAAACAGCAAATGAGGCCTAAAGCCCAATGAAAGGAGTATTTATGTCACACCTCATTGAATAAGTACATATTGATTCATGCTTGTGTATGATGTGACCGTTTCTACAGTGTTGAGTCTACTGTTGCCTTGTGAAATGCCAATCACTTTTTCCTTTTTGCCAGATGTAAAAGAAGACAGGTTAACAAGCTTAGGCATCTACCTGAAGTGACTATATTTGGCTAACCAAAACAAAAACATGTTGGTTTGCCTTTAAAACACTTCTGAAACCATACAGTGTATTATTTGAAAGACACACCTTAGAATCCAGAATCTAGATGATTATCATAGGTATTTCTGGGTCTGATAATATTTGTTTCCTTTTTTAAAACAGGCACAGATTACAATTAGTGCAAAGCAATCAGAATGTAGGAGTTACAGATATTATTTAAATCATGCCTAGATGAGAAGAGAAACATGGTTTTTGTCATGCAATGGAGTTTCCTTACAAAACTGAAAAATCTGGGGAAAGGGAGTTAATATTTATGTATGCGCTAAAAGTGAGGAATTTTGAACAGAAATATATCCTAAACTATGCTTTATTGAATTTAAATACTTGTACTTGCAACAGGCAGGAAAAACAAACAATACATTCTTTGCAAATAGGTTAGGAGGATAGAAGATGACCTACAGAATAACAAGAAACTGTTTGAGATTAAAAAAAGTAAATAACGATTTTGTATCTAAGTTCTTTATAAAGAAACTTGGAAGATTCCACCATTGGATCTAATCTTAATAAGGAATATAAATCAAAATTGTAGCAGAGGAGTTTATAGAACAAAACAACAAATGAACAGGACACTCAAGAGTTCTAATAGAAATGAGGTAAGCAAAAGCTGAAACAAAAATATCCTCAGTGCCAAAGGACTACAACCCAGGGTGGTGAAGGAAAGTGTTGGAAATTGCAAATCCATAAGTCTGACATCCAGGTGACGTTAATACCTCTTCTATGCATGCTGAAGTTTATATTAGTATATGATTTATTGTTAGTGTAAAAATCGGGGATATCATATAACTCATAAAAATCTCACAAAAAATACATTATTTCAAAGTACTCTATGTGCTCATGGGCAGAGGACATCCCATTGACAGTCTAACTAGTATTCTAAAAGGCAGTTAACAACCATGACAGAAATTGCATCATAAAATGGAGAAAAGTTTAATATGGACAAATGTAAGATATGTACCCATATGCGTGTATAAATTATCTCAGTTTTGAAGTTACTCCAAAGATGGAGTATAAGTTGGCTATTATGATTTGTGATAGAAACCTTGAGGCTGAAGCTTATAAGACAGCCCTACTTTCATTAACTCTGACTTCCCTCCAAAATTAACTGGTAGTAATTACTAGAAAAGCCGTAGAGAACAAAATAGTAATGCGGTAGTATGCCACAGTATAAATTTGTGCTGCATTTGCTCTTTGAATGTTGCAAGAATACTTTTGGTCCCCAACTTTCCATGTGTGGAAATAGTACAGAACAAGGTGTCAAGGAAAATCAAACCAATGGATGTGTCCTTTACAAGAAATGAAAAAAAAAAAAAAAAAAAAAAAGCCTCGAGTTTTGCAGTCTAAAACTAGGCAACTGAGTGGGGCTGTGCTAGATGTATATAAAATCAAGAGAAACCTGAAGAAGGTAATAAAGACAGCCATTCATTTTCTCTTCTTGTACAAGAACTAGAGACTCTCCAATCAAAGTAGCAGGTGGCATCCTCTAAACAGAAAAATAAATGCATCTTTAAGTTGTAGAATTGTTTTTCAGAATGTTTTAAATGCCAGAAGTTGCCAGAGCATCAGGAAAGCTTCAAATAAATAGAGTTGAAGGGATATTTCTTCCAGTTATTCATTACAAAAACATCACCTCTAGTTTAGGAAAAGTCAGAGCCACAAAACACAGGAGCCTGGGGCTAGAGCTAGAGCTTTGGGTTCTTCTTCAGTGATTAGACATTATCATGCTAAGTGGACCTGAGTCTGACCTGGGAAGATGTTTTATGCTTGGTTATATGTACACTGTATTAAAAAGAGGAAAAGCTTGCTAGTTTGTAATGTGCTGAAATGTAGCGTAGATATTTTACCATTTTTCATGTGCAGAATGTACTTTTGCTTACAGCAATTCAAGAAGGCGCAGAGAACAGCTTGATCACCTCTGTACTTTGAGAGTGAGCCCTGATTACAACACTGCTATTTGGGATCTTGTGAGTGTTGGCAAATGTACTTCCTGTCTGATCTATGGAGGGACAGAAAATGAATCCATTGATGGCTTTGGGAAGAAAAAGCAGCCTTGAAGTGCTAATTAGCAGAACTAAACAGATAGTATTTCTTTGTCCATATATTTCTGGAGAGCCTCAGTTGGCCTAGTATATCCTTGAATTACACCTTCATATAGGCCATATGTTGAAAGCATAATTCGTTATTGAAAAGGTAAGTCAACACACTACTGAGAAAAGAGATAACTATTTCTATGCTGTTATCAGTGGGGAAAGACAAAAGCTATAGCTTCTGAATGGAACTGAATAATCTGCCAAAAAATCCTTTCTGGGTTCTTCAAATAACTGTCAAGTTATGTTATGAAAGACCATTGTGATTTAATGAGAAAATATTTTGTTACCTTTGTTGCCTTAAAAGATTTAAATTAAGACTGGTGGGAGGTTTCATCTACCAAAAACCTCATGGAAAGAAAAAATATTCTGCAAAAGTTACATGGAATCTTAAAATAGTGCAAGTGTCATACACAGATTAAACTGGCTTGTTGGTGGTGACAATTAACCCCACATGTCTTTAGCCTCGTTGAATATAAACCGCACAAGAACAGTTAGTGTCTATCTGTGTTTTAGAGTACACTTCCTACCTTTCTGCCATTTGTAATGAACTGCATCCACGCTGTCTTCAATCACATCTGTTCTAAATCAGAACACACTCTGAAATTAAAAAATCCCAAAGTCTGGGAATATAAATCTAAAATGAAGTAAGCAGTTAGATTTGGACCCATTTAGTCAATTATTGTGGCTTACTAGAACCTATACATTTGATGAAATAGCTTCTTTCTGAGCTGTACATTTTATAGGATTTTTAAAAATAGTTTTGTCATCTAAACAGATTTCAAATAGAAGCATTGGCTGTGCATTGTTGAGGCTCATGGACTACCATGTAAAAATTGACTTGTAGATGAGATCTCCTTGGTTTCAGGTGAGCCTCAGTAGAGGAGGAATGTATGTGTGTACGCACAAGTGTAAGGGTGAGAATGGGAGCCCAAGGCTCCAATATTTGTCATACCTTTCTAAAGAGGGCAGCATGTGGATAAGTTGTTGAGACTTGAGATGATTTGTTGTGTGGAACTCTATTCTTCAAGGATAAGACTCAGAATCAGTAGCTAAGAACATAATAATTTCCAAGTTCTGTGATTTTAGTGTAAATTACAAATAGTGCTATTTACAAGCAGGGGTTTACAGAAGGTTATGAGTGAAGACAGAATTGCCTTTTACCTTTTTTCTTCTTTTTCTGTAATATTTATAGTCTTAATTTCAAGACAGATGGGCAAATTATTTGACACTTGTAACTAGAACAGTTACTTAAAAATTGGCAAACAAAAATATCAGCATATGTTTCTTGGGTCTTGATAGTAATTTCTTGCCATGTATCACTTGCCATAGCTATAAAGATGTGATTCTGAAATCCTAGTCACTGTTCAGTTATTAATGTTCTCATAGAAAATTATGTCTGTGCAGAGGTTAGAACAAGGACTACAAAGCACTTACCAGTAAGTACAATCTATGTACTTCATAAAGGAATTAAGACTTGCTTCTTAAAGAGTGTCCAGCCTTCCTGGATCCCTATACCCTTCAGGACCTTCTCCCAGGGGATTCTGTCAAGCAGGTGGCTAAACAGGTCAAAGTCAGCCCTTTGGAAGTCCAGGATGGCAGCTCTGCTTCCCCCTCTCCTGGCCTCTCTACGAATAGAGAACTCAATTATCTCATGATCACTGTGCCCTAGTCAGCCTCCAACTGCCACATCATCCCATGTAAGTGCACTGTTCACAAAGAGGGAGTCCAGGAGGGCAACTTCTCTGGTTGGTTCACTCGCCAGGAAGGTATCTGACACACATTCCTGGAATCTCCGGGACTGGTCCTGCTCTGTTGTGTTGTATTTCCAGCAGATGACCAGGAAGTTAAAGTCCCCCACAAGAACAAGGGCAAGCGATTTTGAGATTTCTCCTAAATGCCTACAGAATACTTAATCCACCCCTCTGTCCTGGTTGGGTGGCCTATAGTAGACTCCTACTACAACATCTGCCCTGTTGGCCTTCCCCCTGATTCTAACGCAAAGACACTCCATCCTCTCTTCACTATCTTGTGCTCAAAGCAATCATAACAGTCCCTAACATACAGCGCCACCCCACCGCCTCTCCTCCCTTGTCTATCCCTCCGAAAGAGCTTGTAGCCATCAGCTGGTGCACTCCAGTCATGGGAGACTTCCCACCATGTTTCTGTGATAGCCACTCCATCATGATTTTCCTGTTGCTTCATGGCTTTGAGCTCCTCCTGTTTATCACCCATGCTGTGTGAATTGGCATAGATGCACTTCAGATGGGCTGATGTGCCCAGCACCTTTTTGCATTTAGAGGTCCTAAGTCCAGCTGGACCTTTCACAGGTGTTACCACTGTTGGGATTCCAGAGGGCTTTCTGCTAGAGAATGGACATGTGAGCAATCCTGGGTGAAAATAAAACTGATAAGAGACTCAGCCAAGCAAGAATGTGATAAGGATGTGACCCTGAATGAGGGGGGAGAAACTCGATGAGACAAACAACTCCTGGAAGGGGTTGGCATGGAAGTTCCACAAGGCAGGAAGCCTGGCAAGGCTGATGTGGCACCTTTTTTCCAATCATAAGAAGGTTTAAAGCGCGGGCTAAGTTAACTGTCCAATCGTGAGGACTTGTACTGCATGTTACTCACGTGTGCAGGAGAACATTATAAAAGGGCTTTCTTAGTTGTAATAAACGGGCATTGCTTGATCACATTGGTCGTGTGCGTGCTCAGCTCTCCCGCATACCACAGTTACTGACCCATCAATATCCCTTGTGTTTTTGCTGTGCTGCATGTCTCCATCACTTGCCTCCACTGAGATGGCAGGGAGAGGTTCTTCACTGGGACAACAGCCCGCAAACTCTGGTAATTTACCCTGGGGCTTATGTGTGGGAGTTCCAGTTTTGTCCCATTCTCCCTTCAAATCTAGTTTAAAGTGTTCTCAATGAGGCCAGCTAACTCCTGCCCCAAGATCCTTTTCCCTCTCTAGGACAGGTGCATCCCATCGGATGCCAAATCTCTGGCTTCTGGATTGAAAAATCCAAAGCCCTGCTGGTAACTCCAGTTTCAGAACCACAGGATCATCTGTTGAGTTCTCTTATAATCTTCTTCATCCATCTCTGCAACATTCTTCAAAGGCATCTATACCCTACTGTACCATCCAAAGGAGTTAGTAGTCATTAACCAGAGGTTACAGCAGACAAAAAATATTACCTCATTAACTAATACTCATTAACCAGTTAACTAGTATTAGCCGAGTATTACTTTGAAGTAAAAGCAGAGTAGAGGACTAGTAAAGTTTCAATTCCCAACTAAGTTTCCCATGCTATTATTCTCAGACACAAAAGTGCTGAGAGTGGCAATCCTCCAGCCAGTAATTATAACAATCTCATTTATATTTGACACTGGTAACTAGTGGGTTCCTAGACACAAATATAAATCCTTTGTTGCATTATTTTCATGCTTGAATGTAAGTTTGTATAGCACAAAATGTCATATGAATCATTAAAACTGTAATTTTAAAATGTAGTACTTTTAATAGCAAAAGCAACTACAATGCATTATTTTCAAGGCACAACTTCAAAACGAAAATTTGCAAGCTCTTGCAAATATTTACATGACCATTAAAGTAACAGATACTAAAACAAAACCTAATGTTCTCATGCTATGGACATTCAGTGTCTTTCCAAGAAAGTGTACATGCATGGGAAAAGCAACATAAACAGCATCAGAAAAATCACATAAAACATATTCCAAAAGTAACCTGTGTCCTCTTTACCACTCCAGACATTCTCATTACAGTCAGTATTCGGAATCCAAGCCCAACCAGCAGGCATGAAACTCCTCCCATTCATCTCACCATGCAAGCCTGCACTGTTAGATCCATTCTTAGCCAGAAGAATTAATTTCGTAAAGGTTTCCTAAAAATGCACATTCATGTCAAGTGTATGGTTTTCAAAAGAAGAGCGTATGAAGATGAAAATGGAATTTTAAAAGATGGAACTAAATACTTCATAAATGCACAGTGCCTTGGATGCAAATTATTTCATATTAAATCACTAGCATTATAGAAAGGCATGTAGTGCTACTGTCACTAAAACAGACATACAGCAATGTAGAGAACTGGATTCTAGATTAGAAATTGCTTCAGTTGGCCCAAGAAGACAGATTCAACTTTATGTATCTAACTGAATCTCCAGTTTAGAAGGTGTGTTGTGTTTGTCTCCTGCTATATTACTATGGTGGCCAGAATTGCTGTTGCATACGTAGATATCTTCTGGTGATAATACACCTCATGGAATACCATTGGAACAAATGCAGTCCTTGGTTATTTCCAATTCCTATATAATATGTAAATTACAGTCCTGTAGCACAAATTCATAAGGAGCAGCAGCCTCCCCCCTGCTGATTGTGATGTGTTAATCACAAGCCCAAACTGCTGTGTTTGGCAGTCTATTATTTTTTTTTTTAATTAGTAAGTATCTAATCACCTTAGAAAATTCAGCTATAAGAATAGATCTATATGAAGCTTCTATTTTATTATATTCCTTATGATTGAAGACATACTCATATTGGGATCTTAGAAAATTAATAAATATTGTAATAATCTGCTGCATTCTGCTTTCCTGCCATCCGTATCCCTTTCCTCACAGATGATCTATTCTTAACTTTGTTGATACAAAGTTACTCACACTTACTTCCAGGTCAGTATGATTAGTAAATGCAGTTATAAGCATTTGATTGGGGTAGTTATTGGAAGGGCCTTCTACATTGGAAGGCTGAATACTCTCTAAAGCTACTGCAAAGGCCACCTAAAAGAGATGAGAGAGAGGGAGAAAGTAGAGAGGGAAGGAGGGAATGAAGGTAGCAAGTCTTAGAAAAAAAATGCTGTATACCCAGAATCTATTAATGTGCTTTCAGACACGTGGAATTTTCATTCCTTTTGCTCAGAATGAGGCTTCTCTCTACCTGATAGATATGGGACGATCAGACACTTAGATTTCTAGGGCACATCCATCTGCAGTAATCAGAATATAGTATGAAATTTGTCTCCCAAATGTTTGCCTAGAATCCTCTTTGACTATCTTATCTCTACCCATCACTCAGGTCCTATCAATGAACCCCCAAAATCTTAAAGAAGATAGTCTAGAAGAACTGTAATATCTCTGTAATATATTTAAGATTTAGCAAAACAGTACATTTTTTAGACTTGACAAATGTACTGCCAGAGGACTTATGTATACAGGCATAAAACGTTTGTATCTCTAAATGTTTTTACTCAGCACTTCTAGTAATCAGGTCTTGGGTTTAAAGAGAATTGAGAAAAATCCATGGCATCTTCTTAAAATTTGTTTTGGGGGAGTTTTGTGGCTTACTCTCTTGGAAGTAGATATATTAGTTAAAAGATCTGTATTTTATAAAGATCCTTGTGAGTATAGAGGAGAAAAAAAAAAAAAAAAAAAAAAAGAGGGAAAGAAAAAAAAGAACACCAGAATTGCCTAGATGAATTCTAATAGGTCACTGATAAACAGAAAATTCAGCATAAAGTATTCTCATTTTATTTAATGACAATATTAAACATAAAACCCAGTATGTACCACTTCCTTGAGCACCAAGCTGAAACAAATAGTATATTGAAGTCAACCAAATCTTATGTTCTGTGAGGATGTATATTGGAACTACCTGATTTACAAAGGGATTTGTTACTCTTCACATGCTATGAATTCCATGGTTAGGTGCTAGAAGAATGAACAAGACCAGTGGATCCAGGAGGGACTTGCTCCTGCCTCTGCTTCATTCACATAAATATACTGTGATTAGAGACTGGGGTTCATGCCTCAGTAAATGAAGAAGGAGCTCCTTGCCAGTTTCTGCAGACATGACATGACTTTAGAAAAAGATCCACAACAGTGAAACACAAGCTGGGCAGGCAGTACAATTCTCAGGAAGAAAGGACAGCAGAAGCAGTAGGCAGGCTGTCTGGAGACAGGCTGTGACAGGAGATTTGGAACAGGTTGCCAAATGCTTTCAACACAAACACAGTGTGTACTAATAGTATACAGGTGGTATAATAATATCATATTCCGTAGCTAAGTTATAATCATTAAACTTAAAGGGGAAACGAAATGAACTGCCAACATACAAATTTGGCTGGGATCTCCTATTGGGTCAAATGAGCTTCAGTCAAACCTGAAGGACTGCATAAGCTGCACTGCAAGTGCTGATTGCTAATTAATGACATAATTATCTATGACATTACAAACTACCTGAAAGGAAGTTGCAGAGTTGGGGAAGAATCTCTTTAACCAAGTAATAAGCAATAGGACAAGAGGTAATGTCCTCAAGTTGTGACAGGGAAGGTTTAGACTGGGTATTAGGAAGCATTTCTTTACAGAAGGGGTTGTTAGGCATTGGAATGGGCTGCCCAGGGAGGTGGTGGAGTCCCCACTTAAGAGTCGGGTTGACATAGCGCTGAGGGATGTGGTGTAGTTGGGAACTGTCAGTGTTAGGTTAATGGTTGGACTAGCTGATCTTCAAGGTCTTTTCCAACCTTGATGATTCTGTGATTCTATGATTCTGTGACTTGTTAATGTTAATTGTAATTAATTATTAATTGAAAATAAACCTGATCACTGGTTAATGAACAACATCAAAAGACTATACTTCAAACCATAAAAGTCAGTGTTCAATTTGTACTTCAACATCAGAATTAAATTTTCTGACTTGTCAGTGCTTGACTTCACCTACCACAGAAGCTCCTATTCTATTAAATTATAAATCAGACACAGAGCAAAGGAAAAAAAAAATATTGTGCAAACTTGGTCTTATTCTTCCATTTCTACCTCTTTTTTCACCTGTAAGATTAGGAACGTACCTACTAGTAGGCTATAAAAATTCCATAAATTCTTATAGATTCTTTGGTATAACCTAAAGCCTAAGTCCTATGATTTTGTCTTTAGTGCAAGACAAAGTCTCAACAGTCTATATAGTTATTATCTTTGTCATCAGAACAAGCTGATGTCAAAATCCATCCTCACTAACACAAAAAATTTCCATTAATGTGTTTTTTCTTGATTACAATACAAATGAGAACTACAGAATAATTTTTATAAAACCAGATTAAATTAGCATAGGATTCATGACAATGAGAACCACCTGTATTTCTCATTAAAGGTAATTTAACTGTCAAAGAAATTGACATTAGTTAAAAAATGAAGGTTTATCAGATCTTAGTATAAACATGTCCAAGAAACTCAAAATGCAACAGATCCAGAAAATTAATTCTGAAATGTATCACTGAAATGGATCACAAGGACAACAGACACAGTACAGATGTGTACATCAGGAAAAAATCAGTATATAACTGAAAATAAGTCATCCATGTTTTGCAAGAGGAGGAAAATATTTCTTAAATTTCAGTATTAATGTTGTAAATTCCAAACTTCATTGGGGTCAATTAATTAGATGAATTATGAACACAGGGATAATCAGTATGTATTTAGTCCAGTGACCTGTGTGACAATAAAACTGCATAACTTGCACATTGTTTACTTCCCAAGACTGCTATATAGCATTTTTTAAAGACAAAATAGCATTAAAAAAATGAAATGGCTAATCACAAACAAAAAAAAGACTTGTATAAACTTTCCCATTCATAGACATCTATATATAGAAACCTCTCATTCTGCTACAACCGTGTACAAGTTAACAAAATGAGCACTTTTACCTTAAATGTGTTCTGATGTTTTACAGTAAAAATACTAACCCTATACATTGTGTTTTCTGCAGAGAATTTTAAACTCTAAAAATATTAAGGGATCATTAATACCCCTGATTTAAAGTTTACACTTATGTTGTATTTGCATAACATAAAAGCACAACAGAACAACAAGAGTACAAACTAGCTTAACTTTAGGCAGGCTGTAGTTGCACTTATGGTCCTGGATAGTGTCTCAGAGGAAGAATAAAAACATCCCTGTTGGCTGAAACACAGAAGACATGTCACTATGACCTGCATGCAATAGTGGAAATAGAATTACAGTAAAATAAATCATGATGCCCAAAGGGACACCGTACCTAGTATATCAATAAATGAAAAGTAACTTTGAATTTATAAAGTTCTAGTCTAAATCTTCCGTACAGTTCTTTACATTAGACACTGATATGAATTTACCAGTTTTCACTTACGTAGCAAAAGTTGCTGTTATTTTTGCTTTTCATTTAATCTCAGTATGCAAAATTAATCAAAATGGCTCAAATAAAAATTCTTGTTCTTTCTCCAACATAACATATAGCTTCTAAAACTTGGTAAATGTCATTAACAGTTCAAACCAAAATAAACCTATTACACCTGATATAATTTTAGGACTTTTCAGCCAGACATATTTGCAGGAAATACAAATCCTGAACCAATATGGCAGTAGAAGTTTCTATAAAACTTCAAATTCACAGTATGTCTTTAAGCTTTTTTTGGTTTTGTTTTGTTTTTGTTTGAAGACAAGATTTGGCAGTGGGTTGTACTTGGCACAAGAAAGCAACAGTTACATGCAAACTTAGTGTACCTTTATTCCTCTATCTCATGCCCTAAGAGATTGATAATCTCTAGAATGTTTTTAAAAATGAAAATCTGCCTCTGCTGTGAAAAGTCAAAAGGTGGATGAACTAAATCAGAAAACAACTGATTTTTCTCAAATACATAAGATAAACTTTATTCTGTGGCATTTTTGCAAAAATTATTTAAAGTGTGCTGAGGAATCAGTCTCCCAGATTTCTTCTCCTTTATGTAAAAGATGTGTGCTACAGTCATTCCTACAGTTAAGTTACCACCTCAGTCATAACTTGATCTTTTGATCTCTAACTGTTGAACAGACTGGAGCATTACAGAGCCTTGAGATTCACTGTCAGTCTAAAGGGATTTAATATTATCTTAAAATCATGTCTTTCACTGAAGGTGGAGATTTGGAAGTATTATTACCACCTATGGAAAGCAGAACATCTCCCCACCTCTTCCTTAGCTTCCTTTAGATCAAGCTTCTATTGTCTTTGAGGGCAGGAAGAAGAGCAGGAGAGAAAACGAGGCAATTCCCACCCTCTATCATAATTCTTCCTCAGCTTGGAATAGCTATATGGAAAGGACAGGCAGGACTTTCTGTCTTTCTGAACATTCAAAAAGCAACCATTTTTTATATTGGAAAGGATGCAACAACACCCTAGAATACTGGATAGTCAACCAGCAAATACAAAACTGAAGCAGCCCATTCTCTCAGGGTTGCAACACCTGACAGCTCAACTTGCAAGCAGCAGGATCTAGTTTCCATAGAACCTCTGTCTAAACATCTGTTTTATTCAGTTCATGTTCAGGTATATATTTTGTTTTACTGAAAGTTTTCAGCTATGCCAGTTAAGTTTACATGGATGTATGGTTGTAATGCCTTACTTAATCTCACAGTTCTTGGTTTGCAGTGACACAGGCAGAAATTGCTCACCTAAACTGGACTAATTCATGCCTTCTTACCTTTAATCTTCAGTGCTTCTATCTGATTAATTAATATTATTAATTAGTGTCATTTTCTCCAGCCACCACATATTTCTGCATACTTTGAGTCCAGGCAGGTAAACAAAAATGCCAAGGTTGCAACTCAAACTGTGTGGAGATGTTAATTTGCTCTTTAATAATGGTAATTTCCTTAGCAGCCACCTGTGGTACTGAAGGTTGTTGAACTGATGAACTCCTTATATTAACTTGTCATGCTAGCTGATATTATTACTAAATATTAAAAAAACATTATCTCAATGTTAGCTTATTTCATATGAAGCAGCACACCTCTGTTCCCAAATATGCCATACTTAAGATTAGTTATTATTCAGTTTGAGCATAACTCAAATGCATCCTGAGAGACAGACATTCACTATTAGAGCATCAGGGAATCTTTTTTTGAATTCAACAATTTTATTTTGCTTTAGTTTTCATTAGTCATCAAAGATTAACCTGAAGATTTGGAGATCCAGTTAGACAAAATACACACCATTCTATTTATTTTTTTTTTTTTTTCCCCACAAACATCAAAACTGGACTGGAGATCTGAACAGCACAGTCAATTTCACAATAGCTTTAGTATTCCTATCCCACCCTACAAAATTTGTATATTATAGAAGTGATAAAAATGAGAAACAGATACATGGCTTTGTGTTCTGAAGGTCCTGCTAGAGTTGACTAGCTTTGTTTCAAAGATCGGTAAAAAAAAAAAAAAGTTTATAAAATGAGTTTAGATCTACTGAAACATAAAACGGTGAACATACTCCTAGCTGTAAGCAAGAAATACTCTATTAAAGAAGAAAGTAAAAACTCTCACTATGAGTCATTAGAGTGTAATGAGATACTATTTTTAAGAGTAATTGTATGGTTTATGAGGGAGAATGGCTTGGGAAAATGGATGTGACATCCTATTTTGTCTTTGGAACCTGCAGTTTCATCTACGCTGAAAATCCGAAGGGGTAGAGGGCACTCCACCCATCATCCTGATGGTCTGGCATTTTTGCAACCTGCTGACTGTAGATATTGAGAAAAACCTTACTTTCATACAAAAAGCAGGAAACAGCTGAGAGGAACTTGTACTCTTCTCTAGTATGCTGCTATGCGTGGTCCATCAGACCAATGCATGTGGGTCATGGACTACATAAGCCTGAAAGACCACCTCAACATGGGAAGGACCATACTATTTATTCCTTCCATGGGTCTTAGCTTGTTAAGTAGTTTATAGTCCTGAGCATTCTCAATGCCTTGAATGAGATCCTAACACTTAACAGCTCTGCCTTAAGACACTGACTCTAATTAAATCCATTTCCCAAATATCCAACTGGCTCGGTCTCTGTTTAGCATGCCACCTCATCTGCTGCATTCTAGATAAGTGCTGTGGTTGGGTATTTGGGTAAAAATGAGAACTTAATGATTTACTGTGCCCAAAAGATCAGTCTAGAAGAGATATGCTATCATCTGATTTAAAATTCTACCAAACTACGAACCATTTAAGTTATTTCTTACCGGAAAGAAACACCTTCTTTCCTTCCCTTCTCCATATAGAAAAGCAATTGAATTGGAGCAGCTTAAAGAAAGAAACAAGAAACATTAAAAAAATTATCCAAAGCCATTCAAGGAGAAAATATCTAATATGTAATTCCTATAAAGTTTTTTTGGAGGTAAGGGGGAAGGTTAATATTACTTTCTAAGGTGACTAAAGTAGAATCCAAATAGCATTACTGTTTATATATTGAGGTCACTGGTTGTAGCAGGAACCCCCTTATTTGCAGGATGAGGCTGTGAGACAAGACACACACCAATATGGTTAACAGTCAAGCTCTGATTTTTAATAGAAAAACAAGTCCTTATATATTCCTGTGACAGCAAATCCGTGTGTTGCTCTGGCGCATGCTCATTTCAAAAACTTGTTCCTCTCAGCACTTTCAACAAGCATTACTAAGCCCGCACAACTGGTAGATAAATTTCTGCTTTGTTATTCTACAGATTCCTTTCTTATCTGTTTCTTCCCTAACGAGTAAAAATACTTTCACTTTTAGCCGTCGTTAATCTAGACACCGTTAGTCTTCTAACACAAGTGCGTCATTAATTTAGACATTGTTAATCTTCTAACTTGAATGCTGATGACACTTTTACATTGTCAGCGACTCAGACGGTTTGCGACCCGGCATACGCACCCACAACTGGTTTCTATTTTGTATGTCTTTTCATATAATGCTTCCTCCAAAATATCTGCAAGTTAATTCATACATGTCCTACTTAAATGTTTAACTACCTTGTTACCCACATTGGAAAAGAAAAAGCCTTAATACCAACCTAAACAAACTATTAAAAAACCCACAATGTGTTTAGAGACAAAATATTCATTTTTTTAGGTTGGTTGTTAGTAACAGATTTGATTAATCCCTTATTAATGTTTACATTTAAACTCAGAAAATAAATGTGAACCCACCTTTTCATTATCTTGAAGAGTTTGATCAGAATGATGCTGATGTAATTTGTGTTCTAGACTACAATACAATTTTTATGTACTTCTCAAATGCACCTTCATTTATGAGATGTTATTAATTCATCTAACTGCAGCTGTATATCGATGTCATAATTTATAACTACTTGTCGCAGAAACAGCATAATGCAACTGAATTATAAACAACTTGTGCTGAAGTGTATTTCTGGTGTCTTAAATTTTCTGAAAGTTTTTTTCCGTATGTCTTACCTCTGCATGCCAGCAGATGGGAATTCAGTTCTACAGCTCTCACCCTGCACAGACCCCATTCAATAGTGCTCTAATTTCAGCAATGACATGCTTACACTTTTGACGCTCTGCATGTGTAAGACTCTGGTGTTACACTGTCCTTAGTTGTCTTTACACTTTTACAAAGGGATCCAAACCTCTTGTAAATACATGACAAACTTTCCTAGTGGACTATCATAATTTATAAACCTGGTGTGATATTAAACATGGTCACACAAAATAGGTAAAATTACATATACTGGAAATTAAGTATTAAATAAAAGAAAAAGAAACTACTTTTCTCTGAAAAACAGAAAAATCACATAAACATTTTATTTTAATCAGCCATTTCTGTAGCAAAAAAAAATTATGACCAGAGAAAAATAGCTAAAATTGCAAAAAGAGCTAATAAGCACAAAATAACTTCATCTCTATTTTCAACAAGAAATGTATTTTAGTAGCAGATGACACAGAATACCCAAATTTATAGTTTTTGCTCAACTTTGTATATTCTTCATACACTATATCATCCTTAGCCACTTCATAGAGCTTGCAGGATATTTACTGAGAAAATTTGTATTTATATATTGTGAAATACTATTTTTGTTATCAAATAAGCAGATAAAAATCATGTCATTGAGACAAAATAACCAAAAACCAGACACAAAGACTGCCTGCAGAGTCTATCCCTGTGCCAAGTAGTACACAAAATACATTACCAAACCAAAAAATGCTCATATTATTTCCCTATTCTACCTTTATTTTCAAAAAAATTTCCCTGTCCATGACCTTCTGATATACTGACCCATCACCAAGAGCTTTGCATGTCATTTTGTCAGTCCATCTGGCTCACATATGCAGTATCAGAACTGAATGTTCTTCAAGGTTTGCCGAATTTGTTTACCACAATCCCTTTTCTTTACCACTAGATATTGATCTTGCCTCATCACTAGATTTTCATTTCTGACTGCCTGTTAATACAAGCCTGTCTGAAACTCATTCAACTTTTATGTAAAGATATGCTTGTGACGGAAAGAAAAAAAGAGGGTCCAAAAACTGGATATAGTATTTCAGACATGGTCTAAGGAATGGTGAGTTAGGAGCAATAATCACTTCCTTTGATGTATGGAGGATGTTAACTTTGATAAAATTCAGGAAATTGTTTCTCTTCATTGATGCCAAAATGCATGACTGAGTTGGTTTGGCCTACTGTCCACCAGGTCCTTTCCAGCAGAGCTGCCACCTAGACAGTCAATTATTAGCACTACAGTTTCATAGTTTTCATTTTGGCTCTTACATGCACACACAGACATATATAATGACAGCCAAAAACTGCCCCAACAGTCTCCTGGTCAGAAAACTCCCCTGTATTTTATGTCCCTGTCTTAGGATACTTTTAAACTAATTACTTCCAAAGTATATTTTTCTAAAACTATTGTTTTACTATAATTTAATTATAGTATCCCTATATATATATATCTATATATCTATATATATATATATCTCACAAATCATACCAGGTGCTTCCTGACAAATTAAGAGTATAAAACAGAAAGGAAAAAAACATTTTTATAAGAAAGACCACTTGTAGGAGAACATTCCAACATTATACCCAAGGATGATAACTACTGGAGAAGGCTAATATGTATTTTACTGAAATAGTCCAAACATGGATAGAATGAATAAAATGGCAGACCAAATGCAGTCCGATTGCATCAGTCTGATCAGACTGTACCTGAAGATTGCATGTTGACTTCTACAAAACTTTAAAGCAAGTCACTCCTGGTTTCCCAAAATGCAAAACTATTTTTTTTCTCAGACTTTGCAGAAATTGCATTTTTGTTTGTATTTTCCTTAACTGAGCAGTTTGGGGAAAGATCAGTTATACAGAAATTTTAATAGTTTAAGATTCATTTTGATCTCAGTCCCTATTAATAAAACAGCTTCCTTGAAAGAGGACCCTTGAGTGTTCTTCTGTCAGTACTTTTAAACTCGTTTTTTAGGGATTCCTGGTATTCCAATTTTTAATACCTTGTTGCTACTTCATTTTTATTTTGGTTCACTCTAACAGCTGTGCTTACTTAATTCTTTGCTGTAAATGGAAATACAGTTAATATATTCATTTATTACATCTAAAGCATCATGACTGAGTGTTGTTAAACGGCCGATGAATTACGTATATATTATTGCATCCTTATTCTCATCTAACTTCAATCGTAGTAATCTTACCTGATATGAGGAAAAAGAAATTTGGTGCACAGCTCAATCAACAAACAGCTGAAATATTTGTATATTCTTATATAGTGGCCAACAAGATTTCTAGAAAGTAGACTTTGCCAAGCAAATCTGATTTCATATTTTGATGGAATTACAAATTCATGTGATAAAGATGAAGAAAGTGGATGACATGCTTGGATTTTGTAAAGGTCCTTGATTTAAGGTCACATAATATTTGGATTAAGATTTATCACCACAGAAACAAGCAAATAGTGAAGAATATCTTAAATAGTTGAATAAATCTCAACAGAACCCAAAAATTAGGCAGTAAAGTGAAATGGAGAGCAAATGTAGTATTTTTAGTGGGAATAGTGGAGTAGAAAATACAAGCCATTTTTATTCCGGGGTCACAATGTGAATATAAATAGTCCTTCTAGTAAACTTTCTGGATAACACGGAGTAATAAATCAGCAAAGAATGTGTGAAGCAGGTTAATTATACAATTTTTTTTTTTTTTTTTTTGTTATTTACTTGATGAATCAACTGCCTAAAAAAATGTATTTTAGAGCAGCTAAATGGGAGATCTTAAAATAAGAACACACTTCCAACTCCGTCTAAAGTTTTCTTAGTGGTCAAAAGTAATAAAAACCATATTTAATGCTCTCTTTGAGAGGGCATGATGTTTTTGAATGTCTAAAGAAGGATCTTGTCTACATCTAAACCTGGAATCCTACGTAGACTTTATAAGGAGCATCTTCCTTTGGTCTTTAATATGAACAGGACCAATATCGAAGTACAAGGTCCTGCACCTGGATTGGGTCAACCCCCATTATGAATATATGGTCTGGGGGATGAAGGGAGTGATAGCAGCCCTGACAGGAAGGACTTGGGGGTACTGGTGGATGAAAAGCTGGACATGAGCCAGCAACGTGTCTTCTGAAGCCCAGAAAGCCAGCTGTATCCTGGGCTGCATCAAAAGAAGTGTGGCCAGCAGGTACAGGGAGGTGATTCTGCCCTCTACTCCCCTCTGGTGAGACCTCACCTGGAGAACTGTGTCCAGTTCTGGGGCCCTCCACACAGGGAAGACATACACCTTTTGGAGCAGATCCAGAAGAGAGAAATGAAAATGATCAGAGGGATGGACTTCCTCTCCTATGAAGAAAGGTTGAGAGAGTTGGCTGGAGAAGAGAAGGCTCTGGGGAGACCATATTGCAGCATTTCATTATATGAAGGGGGCTTATAAGAAAGGTGGGGACAAACTTTTTAGTAGGGCATGTAATGATAGGACAAGGGGTAATGCTTTTAAACTGAAAGAGGGTAGATTAAGACTGGATATACAGAACGATGAGGGTGGTGAAACACTGCAACAGGTTGCCCAGAGAGGCAGTAGATGCCCCATCCCTGGAAACATTCAAGGCCAGGTTGGAGAGGGCTCTGAGCAACCTGATCTAGTGGAAGATGTCCCTGCTTATTTCAGGGGGGGTGGAGACTAGGTGACCTTTAAAGATCCCTTCCAACACAAAATATTCTATGAGTCTATGAATGTTGTGGATTTCTCTATGCTTTTTATTACAGAAATGGATTTTACATATGGAAGGGAGCAAATAAATTAATGTTTGTTTATTATAATTGAAGCATTTTCTTTTCCTCCTTCCAACTGCAGAGACCCATACTACAAGGTAAGTTTATAAAATCAATTTTATCAAGTTCTGGCAGGTGTTCTGTGTGAGTGAAAATGCAACAAGGAGTAGTCATCATCTTCTGAATCCAAATTAGAGGAAATAATCTCCCAAGTGTGGGATAGGACTATAGCTCTGAATTTTGTAACAAAGAGAAAAATGCATTGTTCAGCCCTCCCAGAAATATCAGCACTCATACTGGAAAACAGGGAGAGTTGTGGAGAAAAGCCTTCCCCCAGATGGTATAAATTTACAGAAGGTTGAATTGTATTTGGAGAGTTCCCAAACACATTGCTTAGGCATATTGTGACTTGTCAGATGCATACCTTGTTTATTCTCTATCTTCCCATGGTGTTCAACACAGCAGATGACTGCACTGGAATAAATTAGAGTTCATTAAATAATGCTTGTTCGTCTGTTTGGTTGGGGAAATCATATTGAGAGTTACAGTTAGGACCATTATTCTGGCCCAAAAAATGAATGACTCAAGAACTTGTCTCTCAGTAAGATAAATATTAATACCTCTGCAATTAACACCGAACTGCCAGATTTAAGTCTTGATCTGAGTTTAGAGATTGGCCATTGCTTATCCAGTTAATATTTACACACCTTTATTTCCCTATCAAGGTTTTAAATTCTGTCCTTTCCTGGTTATATAGTATTTTGTATATAGGACTGTGGATTTTCAGATTGGATTCTGGCATTTTTACTGCTTTACAGGATTTTCGGACAGACACTATAGAGTACATAAAATGTTTGTAAGAAAAAAGACCTTCAAATGTGCAATAAAAATCAGTTTCCAGGAAAATTGAGCAGTACTCATCTTTATTTTCCAAAAGGCCAATTCTTTGTTTAGGTGCAAAAGAAGAAGTGGAGAAATTAAAAACTGGATTCAAAATACTCAGAATAACTATTTTTACCTAAAACACATTTAGGGTTTGTAATTAAGTATGAATCTTATTTCTCTATGACAGAAAGAATAAAAAAGCAATGGTTGACATTTGTCTATTAAATGGTTATCATTTATCTATTATTAGACAGGTTTTACATTTATCATACAAAATCTAAACAGAAGACTCTTTTATCTAGTTCCAAGATATGTAAAGTGGTTGATACCTGAGGAAAATTAAGGGGAAAAAACAGAACATGACAAAAAATTCTTAGTGTACCTGACGAGCACTGCAGTTATTTTATAGACCTTGTTCTGAATGAATGGGGCTTGTCACATCTAATTCACAGAACCAGTTTTGGCTGGAAATTATTTTCCTTCTTTGCAAACTGTCACCGAATTTATAATGAGTGAAAGTAACTGTACTAGTAGTATTCTTTTTTTTTTTTTTTTCCTTCTAAATTAATATACACCAAATTCTATATGAGTTAAACTTCTCAGACTTTTTCCTGTTCTGCAGGTTTTCACTTTCTAAAATTATAATTTTAGTGGAGTAGAGAGGCAAGGCTCTGGATTTTTGCTGAAAATTAAGAAAAAGAGAAACTAGAAATTCTCAGAAGGAATTATTGCTGACTGCCTGACTTTTAGTTTATTTCAAACAATAAGATAATAAACACACAAATGACATGAAGAAAACCCCAGATAATTCTCTGTTAAACACTTAGCAACTTAATTAATAGTGCTACATGATGGATTAGCATCTTGAAGATAAAGAGTTTAAATTAACAATTGCATGAGGGACAATAAAAATAAAGTGCAAAAAAGGCAAGGAAGAGATTCAGAACTAACTAATGTTAATCTTCCCAACTTCATTATAGTTGGTCTTTAAGAGATACTTCTAAATAAATATACTCAAAATATTAACTTATTTCCAGTCCTATTAAACATTTAAATACAAATGATAAAATTATGCAAATAAGTGTTTGCATTCATACCGGACTTCTTTGACATGCATGCCTGAGAATTATTTTTTTTTTTTAATAAGGAGATATGAAGTGCAAAAAGAAAATCAGTTTTTTCTGTACAAAATTCACAATATGCACTTAGCTAGAATACGTGCACAACAGTTGCTGATGTCTGGAAGCATAAATGAAATTGTATCAGCTATATAATGTCATTTGCACTTTCTTCTTTCAATATATGAATGCCACATTGGTTCCATAGCTTGAACTATTTTTTTTAATTACTTTTTTTTACAATGGCAAGAAGAAAACATATTGAGAAAATGGTTAAATAAGTAAGGTTGAAATAAAGAGGTCTATTTTTAAAGCTTATTTAATAAAAGCAGGTTTGGAATAGTAAGTAATTGACAAGGAGTAATTGTCTGTGTCAACATAAGAAAGTGTTAACATATAAAAAATAAAAATATGAGATATCAAGTTAATTCATGACTTAAAGGCACATCAAAGTAGGCACATCAGTTTGTGATATATTGTATTTGTAGAAATAGAAAACCTTATATAACAAACATTCTCCCATAAGGCTTATATCCTTATGTATTGCTTACACTGAAAATGAGGAAGTGGATGCATTCAAGCTGGGCAAACCAGTCTAGAAATTTTTCAAATACCTCTTCCAAAGACTGCTGATTTATTTGAAATCAGCTTAGTCTTCTCCTTTATTTTCGAAGACAGTAACTGAAATTTCAAAATTGAGCAATACAAAAACTGTCATGTAACAAGGTGTAATGTCTTTTTCCTCTTAATTTCTTAAAATTTCCTCTTAATTTCTTAAAATTTCTTTAAAAATATTTAAATATATTAAAATGCTTTTTAAAAACAAACAAGAATATAAATAATAAATTCATAGAAACTGCAATGAAAAGTGGGAATGCATAGTTTACTTTCTATTGGAGATAAAAGTTAATTATTTCATACACTGTTTCACAACAAAAGCAATACACATTTTGGTTTTATTACTATAATTCATGAAGATGTTAATATGTCTACACTTACTTGTTTTCAGATATCTTGTCATTAAATGATTATCTCATCAATTAAATGACCTGAGAACTGAAGTTTTTAAAAAAAATTCAATATACATTTTTTTCAGACAGATTTATGTTTAAAATAAAAAACAGAAATGTAAAAAAAGTCTGGTTTTCTCCTATTTCTTAGACACTTTACTGTTCCTAACCCTTGAACCAATGCACATTCAATTCTACTGCGATATTGCTTTATATGTTTTACATTTTGTTCAGAGAAAAATGTGACTATGCTATTTCAGACTTTTTTTTTTTTTATTAACAAAATTTAGTCTGTACTCAAGAAGAAATCAGCTAGTCAAATTATATTCAGTAAAAGTGAAAGGCAGAATAGTGTGTGGTCTCAAATTGTACTTGCTAGAGATTCAATACTGATAAATAGAAGTGTGAATTCTAGCTATACTAAAGGTCTTTCTTTTCAAATAACTGCTGATCTAGAATGTTATATACACTATTCTTCCCAATAAAAAGTTCTGGATTTTTTGTCCCCATGTATGTTCATGTTGTTTGCTACTATGTACAAACATTTTCTCTAGGAAAATAATATTTAAGCACATATTTTCCTTTGATTATAGACAGAAGATTTTCTGGAACAGACACAAAGTTATACCAGTGGTTTGTAAAATTCAACATTATTCCATACCTTGTTCTATTAAGAGAAATTAATAAGAACATTATTCTTTAAAAAATGCGATATACACGTTAAGATTAACTCGTTACCAATAATTAAAATTTTGGAAAAAAAATCGGGGGGGGGGGGGGCGGTAGTGTTTGAACAAATTAGTATGTTTTCTTTCCTTCTGTCACTGTTACAATTTAGTTTAATGTCTGTAAATCTCTTTTTTCTAGTCCCTAGAGTGACATCTTAGAACAGAATAATTTATTATGTTTTATTCCAGTTAGCTATGACAAAATCTCTCTTCCTCCAGCTTTTATTTGAATCTCTGCCCATTTGTTACACAGGATGGGAAATTTATTTAAAAAGAAGGGACAACTGGTGGTAAACACTTGGTTGGAGATTCCCCACAGGATTGTTGTTTTCATCGCATTTACACAGCTGAATTTGCTGCATGCTTTTTGTTTCTGTAAGCCCATAGAAGTCTAGAAGTCCAATAAAAGAGTACTTTGTTTAAACAAGTTTATTTAAAAATTAGTCCAGTACATTTTTGTTGACTCTGACTTCTCAATGTAACTGCTTTGGAATATTTAGGATCACGTTCACTTTTATATGGACAATTAATCAGTTTATGTGTTTTGACTTGAGTAAACTATTAACGTGGATGATACAGTACTTGATAAACAAGATAAAATGCATTATTAGGCAAATAAGAGGGGACGTAGGATTTTTCTGTTATAAAAAGGATACAAAAAGAAAGAATTAATGTTGAATTTGTCATCTAAATTTTTTAATGAGAATTCTGAGCAATTACCATGTAACTTTAAGAGTTTCTTTACATTTCTAATGTTTTAAGAGACATATTTTTATGGCTTGTTTTTGGTTTGCTTTGAGAGGAGGAATAAAGAAACAAAGCTCAAATGTGGGTTTTTTCCTCTCCCTAGTAATCAAACTCATATAGTTGATGCCTGTATGATAATGATAACTCTTTAGACTAGAAGAAGAACAACTATTATATTCTTCAACCAAGTCATCTTTAGTACTTTAGGCAATAAGGTATTACCCAAATATTGTCATATTTGTTCCAATATCATATAAAACTAGATTTACAATACCCATTTTTGAGTGACTCTTCAAGTGAATTTTTTAGAATTTATTTTCTTTAATTAGGGGGAATGTATTAGCCTCAGTAATTGAGATATTTAGTTTGCCTTGTGATATAATTCATATAAGTAGGCATAAAAGGTGTTCTTTTGGCAGGATGGACCCATAGCTAAAAGGTAGAATAACCACAGGAGCCTAACAAAAACCCAAGCCAAACCAAACACCCCAGAGACCATCTCAAAAAAAAAAAAAAAAAAAAAAAAAGCTTTTACATTTACTTACAAGAACATAAAAGCAGTACTCATAAATCCAGACTTGGATTTTCAAGAATACACTTCATCTCCAGGAAGGACCAGATTGTCAGAGTACTTCCGCTTCCAGCATTTCTGTATGCACCTTGCAGAAAAGAAATTCACCAAATGCTGGCCTTTTGCAGGGAGCGTAATAAGTACATACCTATTCCCTTCAAGATTTAATACAACTCATTTTAGAGGAATTTGTTAATTAAATATATCAATATTAGTCACAAGAAAAATGCAAACCCCCAAAGATGTCATTGAACTAGCAGAAGGCTAAGGATCGTAAAGATGAAAGTCAGGAAAATATGTTAATTTAATTCACTTATAGTTGCTCTTGCTTCTTAAAGATATCCTCCATATGATGATGCAGAATTTCGGTAGAAATTTTTCATGACTTGTTACGATGCAAACTATTGCTTATATTCTAGTATAAATAGAAGGAACATGTGTTTTTTATCCCTCCTTTCAATTTTATATTCTCAAACTGTAATTCCATTAGAGTAGGTGATATAGAAAGCAGTACTTCATTTTATGTTTGTATATAGTTGTTGTTGTTCTTCTTCTTATTATTATTATTAGCTTCAGAACTTA
The DNA here is from genome assembly GCF_965140245.1 of Athene noctua. Lineage (NCBI taxonomy): Eukaryota > Metazoa > Chordata > Aves > Strigiformes > Strigidae > Athene > Athene noctua. Next base: position 105,887,531 of record NC_134038.1, on the reverse strand, counting down.
TTTATGCCAGTACCTATTTTAGGTTTTGCTAAGCTTCTACTGAAACAAATGAAGTGCAGTGAAAAGACTCAAGAGCAGAATGAGCTGTCCTTGAAGGAATGCTATTTCAGATTTGCATTTCCCTGATAACTACATCCACTTAAAAAGATTGACATCTGCTTTTTATTCTTTGTGTAAGCCTGATAACAACTTTGGCCAATTAAAAAATAAGGCTTCATTTAATTCATAAGTATTTATGTCTATATGAGGATTATATGTGGCTTCAGCAATTTACTGCACTCATTAAAGTCACACTTCCTGAAGTTCAAGAGGAACACAAATTGCTTTCAACACATTTTAAATTGTGATGGCCTAAACCAACTGTACAGCTTGATTTTAATGATGGTACAGTTCAAGAAAGAAGTGCTGAGGGAATATTAGCTATATAAGGCTCTGCTTCCTGCCTTTCACCCAAGCCCATGAATGATAAACTTGCTGTTAATCTGTTACTGCAGGGTCAAAGTTAGATGCATGGTTGAAGGATGTCCTTGAAGACTGGAGAGTTTTGGAATGTACCAGGGTGATCATCAATTAAGATTTCCACCAAAGTGCTCTGTCTTTAACTTTAAGCACTTGCATATCTGCTCAGTTGAATGAAATAGAGGTAAGCATGTGTCTATTATATGAGGCATTTTAAGGTGAAAATCTGATAACAATGTAAGTAATAAATACTGATAATTTTTAAAATCCAGCAACCGAATCAGTATAAAAAGTACCATGCTGATACATCTGATCGTGTGTTTTGCATTTTTACCCTACAGCAGCACAGAGTGTTTAAAGAAATTCAGTTTTAAAGAAATGCACAGTCCCAAAGAAATGGATGAATGCTTATAGTATAAAGAAGAGAAGATTGTCTCTATCACATAGTTCACAGTGTTGTCATATGCTGTTCATATTGGCTGTATGTATGTCAATGTGGTATCAGGGAGGATTCTTCCACTTTTTATAGTGTTGCAAGTGTACTTTAAATAGAATTCATAGTGTTTTCAGAGGAGGTAGAATGTAAAAAACCAGCATAAAAACAGAATAAGGTGCTACAGTAATATTAGAAAAAGGTTAATTAAATTATTATTTTGGGTTTATTTATATCATACTAGTTGCACAAGGAAACTGGAAATCATGCTGATTTCTGTTCTCCATGTTTAGCAAGTTCTATATTTTCCAAACAGCAGAAAATTCAACAGTGACTTAGAAAGTTTCTCATTAATATCTTAAAGACATATGCAAGTAATACCTACAGTGGTTTTAATTACAATTTATCTCTAACTTGCAACAATAGGTAGAAAATCATCATAATGTGTATCTTTCTAAATGGATACATGCAGGATTTTGTAATTGTGTGGAAAACCAGCTTATTTTAGACTGAAAGTCAGACACTAATAAAAACTTTACAGAAGATCTGCTAATAATATTACATGGTTGAGGCACATTTAGGTGCAAATGAATGATATTTTCTGTCAGTATGAGTGCATCATAACCAATGGTGTGAAAATGGCAGAAACTGAAAGACATCACAATATTCAAAGCTTACAAAAGACACTCACAGTTTTGCCTTGTAATATGTTTGCGGAGAATTTGCAGCACTAACTCCTTTTTCAAACGTATCTCAGGATTCACCCTGTAATGACCTAAAAGCTTTTCTAGATTTTCCTTCTAAGAGCTGCACTCTTTAGTAATTGGCCTCTTTTCTCTTTGTAGATTTTCTGTGCTTGATGGTATAAACATAAACTGAACTTCTCTAGTTAAAGTTCACGTTTACTTGAAAATTGTGTTAGCCTGCCAACTTTCTTGCCCAGTTTAATGCAGCATTCTTCACCTCAGTTTGAAGGATCTGTCTGTGAAATAATTCTTGTTTGGCACTGCCTTTTTATGGTGGAGGAAACCTAGGCACAGAGCTTTGTAGCTGGGATGAGCTTTGGAGTGGAGGGCATCTTAGCAAGAGCACATCCAGCTCTCTTTCTTTTTTATGTTAAAATAATTTACGTAGAAAGACTTCTGAAAATTAGACCAGAATGTTAGCAAAAGCAAAGAACCCCAAAATTAAGGTTAAAATTCAAAACATGTGGAGATGAACTGGCAAACTACATTAACTGCTGCCCTATTTCTTAATTGATGGATTTTTTTGCAAAACCACGAAAATAATGCTAATCCTGTGTCAGTAAAAATAATATTGAAGTAATTTGACTGTCATAGCATGAACTTAAGTAGTATCAACCTTAAGTATTTTGATTGGTAAGTTTGTATTTATTTTTAGTATGATAAACAAATAGTAAACATGTTCAATATAGAAACTGCAGTTTATTGCTCTGCTTCTTAAATTCATGCCACTCTATAAAATATACAAATTGTAGTTGAAATAACCTGGCCTGATTCTCAAAGCTCACAGTTTTTGCAGCCATAGTATACTATCTCTCAAGTTATCTACCAGCTGTATACTAACATATAGCTCTAATATATAGCCCTGTGCTTTTCTGACAGACTGATAGATTAAAATGAGAAGCATACCTGAAATGTGTCTTTTTTAGCAGAAGCTCCAAGATACACAGATTTCTGTGAAAAGTCACTCAGTGATTTCAGCTAATAATTTATTTTTTTTTAAATTTTTTTTAAATGATAAATTAGACCATATAACCAGCTAACTATCATATTTTACTTTGGGAGGCACCAAAATAAATGCTGGTGGTTGAGGTCCCATGTGCAGAAGATGAACTGATGGTACACATCTGTGAGATGAAAAAATGCAACCATAAAAAGTGACATTCACTTTACTTAAGGTAATGAACCTAATCAAAGGTAGGCATCTAAGATGTGCTAGCCAAATCATGAGGTAATATGGTAAAGATATTTTGGAATGAAAAGTTGGAAGATTTTTTTTGTTGTTGTTCAGGGATTCCTATTATAAAAAAATTATATCATTCTACAGCAGCAGTGTTAGTCTATCCTTTTGCCATCTGGTATGTCAATGCTTTCCCAGCAGATATAAAATTCCATAGTCTATTCTCCCAGGATTGTGCCTAAAATAACCTATTGTACAAAGACAAAAAATGAATACTCTTTTTGCTGGCTTTAGGTCACAGCCAGATATTAAAGCAGGCATAGCCTAGCAAGAGGAAAGGATAATTAGAGAGTAAGTAATTAAAAGATCTTTAATATCTATATAAAGTATAAATTAAATATATAAATTTATAATGCTACACTGGACTCAGTTCCTCTTCTCTTCTAATCTTAATACATCACAGTGTAATAGCGTCCTTACCATACTTTAAGGCATTACATATATGTTTCAGTTTGCTCTCAACAGTCAGAGGGATGTAAGTTGAATGGAACTCCTAAGTGTCTATTTCTTTCAGCTAAGTATATGAACATGGAATCACAAAGACAATATATTCCTCTTTGAAAACTTTGAAAACTAAGTAAATAAATGTTCTTTCATTCAACAGTAGAAGTTCACAGGGCAAGACTTTGAGTAAGAATTATTCTAAAGAAAAATAAAACACCGTTTGTCTAATGGTGGTTATGAGGAAAATAATTTGTAAAATGTATAAAATTTATAATTTATAAAAGCCAGCAGAAAGAAACTGTGACTGGGGAACAGACTGGGAGTATTAATCTCTGTCCTCTTCCTTAGCCAGACTATTAGGGTTCTCTGTGTTTTGGTGATATCTAAGAGGGGAAATATGAAAAGAAGGGCCAGTGGCCAGTATTTTGTTATTGTACACCTAACCTCAGAGGAAACATAAAAGGAAACCTCAAGCTCAATGCAAAATTGATAAATGATCAAACAAATCCTTTTAGAAGATTAAAAGATGAATCCAGGTTATCCAATGCCGATATTTCTAGTGAAAAAAAATGCAAAACATATAGAGAAAAGTATTTTGACTGTTCTGCCTAGTATCTTGCCCAGAACAACCAAGCAATTGTAGTTAGGTGATACAAACACTTACTAAATACTCTTAGAACCATTAGGTATTATAAATTAGGAACCCAATCCTACATCTAACTTTCAGTGAAATATAAAAAAAATTTCACTGAAATCATGAGTGAAGAGAAAGTTAGAAAACTACCAAAAAGGTAAGCATTACTTTACTTCAAACTCATTAATTTAGTTTAGAAGGCATAATTTGTCTTTATATATTTATTATTTTAAACCACTTTTCGAAAGCCAAGCAACAGTTGAGGTATCAAGTTTTTCTAAAACTTTCTTTAAAAATATTATTTATAATATATTATTATATATTTATACAAATCCAGGAAGGTAATTTTGTACGATATGGCAAAACAATGCTTTATGTAATAATGCTTATTGTGATGAAACTGTTAAAGAAATTAGATAACTGTCCTTATCATTTAGTCATTAAAATATTAAAGGAATTCATAGACAAACATGAAGCATCTGCACTAGAATCACACTTCTTAGTGCAGACAGCATTTTAGCATCAGGTATCTGTCTAGAAACATTCATTATATAGAATATTCCAGAATTATTTCAACATGAAATAGAAAAGTGAAAAGAATAGAGAAAGATTTTACTTCAATAAGATTTCACTGTATACATACACATTATTTATATCCCAAATAATTCCGTAGCTAGGAAGGCTAAACTGTATTCTACATTTGAAGAGCTATGTCTTGACGAAAAGTCATTGGTGTATTTAGGTGAGAGTGACATCACCTAAAGCTCTTTGGCTCAGTGCAGTGTACTGTGCACTTTCTGCACATAGACATCAGGCTAGCAAAAACATAAAAGGTGTATCTGCATGGTTTCAAAGGAATGTGTGGATTTTGTTTGGATTTATAACTGACTTGATTTTTAAAGTGTTGAGCCAAAACCAGCTCCCACAAAAAAACCACCTTTCACAGCTATCCAGACATATACAAGAAAACCTGTTTGAAAAAAATTAATCAAAGAACCCAGTGACCAACTAAAATAAAATCTAATATTTATATACTATTTATCCAATAATTTCTTGTGGAACTCAAGCAGCAGACATATATATTATAGAACCACACCTATATCAATATCTCTTCAGCCTTCCAAAAAATGTGAATTGAATTGCATGACCCTCCTTTAGTTAATTCGGTAGTTCTCTGTTATCTCCAAATGTTTAAAAATCTCGGCTTGATCAATGAGATCATGACATAGCATGATTTAAAAAACTGCACAAATATTTGACCTGAATCTCATTTAGGTCTATGGACTAGCTACAACAAACTTCTGTTTAAACATGGCTACACTCTAAAATCATTTAAAAAGTCTTGGTGAAAGTCATATTATTTTACTTTTTGCACATTCCTCAAAAGACTGAGATTGGTAAAAATGTGTTTTTATTATAAAATGCAATTCTTAAGAACCTAAAAATTATATTCTATACCATTAACAATATATGATTAAAAATTCATTTCAAAAGCATTCATTATCTCAGAAAATGCAGTCTCAAGAAGAGACATTCACTTTTTTACAGCAATGGGATGGGGAAAGCACAATGGTAAAACTAGTTGCTAAGCTTTTCTGGCTCAAAAAGAATCAGAAAATTTACAGTCTCACAGTAGTAGTAGACTCTACAGTAATAGAAAAGAAAAGAAAAGAAAAGAAAAGAAAAGAAAAGAAAAGAAAAGAAAAGAAAAGAAAAGAAAAGAAAAGAAAAGAAAAGAAAAGAAAAGAAAAGAAAAGAAAAGAAAAGAAAAGAAAAGAAAAGAAAAGAAAAGAAAAGAAAAGAAAAGAAAAGAAAAGAAATAAAAGGAGTAATCACTCAGGCAAAAGTGGAACCTCCAACATAATCTTCCTTTGACCTGTCTTCCAGTCTTAGAGCTGTCACAGGGTTTCCAGACAGTTCTAAATCTCATCCCCTAATTACAAGAAACAAGATGATCTAGACCCATGAAGCAGGCTACCTGCTTCTCCAAAATTAAGACCTATTACACTTGGAACTGATGATCCCCTGGACAAACTGAGTGGCAGACTAATGGGGCAACTTTTCTAGCGCAGCTTTATAGCACAACTTCTCTTTTCTACAGTGAATAGCTGCATGAATCTACAAAAGTGAAAGAAGAAACCCATCCAGTGTGTCTTTCAGGTCTTACAGGGAAGATGTAGGTATTCTGAATTACACACATCTTAAAAAACTGAACATGTAAAATGTTAGTGAGAAGTTCAAAACCGAACTATTTTAAGAATCAGTTTTCAGAGCACAAATGCATTCAAAGGAGAAGGAGTTAATCAGTTTTGTTCATGGGCTGTTCTATGTACTCATTTGTACCACAGGCAGCAGTTATTGCTGTTGGCGTGGCCATACCGTCCCTTGCTATTCATGCTGGTGAAATTCATTCCAGCACACAGGCTCCCCACAAGGACACACCATTTGAAGCCCTATGTAAGACTTCAGTTTGTGGTTTAGAAGGACAAGAGAGAGCCTTTGTGGGCCCCATGCAAGATGATGGATTTCATCCTGGATGGTAAACACATTTTTGAACAGAAAGCATCTGCATTTTATACAGAGCTAGTGACAGGGTTTCTGCTAACTGCTTGGAAATATACAACTGACATTGGCAGGCAAAATATGGAAGCCATAATAAAAATTGGTTATATTTGCAAAAGATAGAAATAATTCCATATTAACAACATCTAGCATCAATTAATAGCTACACCACCACCATCCCCAACCTACAGATGTTTAAATTATCCTCAAGCTAAAATAATATTTCTCTGTATGAGCAGTATATCCATCAAGGAGGAAAAAGATCCACAGTAAGTCTGCACAGATGATAGGATTTTTTTACTAAATACATTTTTGACAGATTGAAGATACCAAGTAAATGAAGTTGAGCACTTGGTCATGTCATTCTTACACTGTATATTAGTTTGTTTAGTGCATTCACAAAAACTAAGACAGAAAATGCATTACAAGATAGTATTTTATCCTGTGAGATATCATGACTATGCAGGAAATTACAAATGATACTGAAAGATACATACTCAGAGTAAACTACTGTTATAATGTTTTTCCAAAATAATTTGCTGATGCCAAGACAGTGTTTTCTTTTAGTTATGATAAAGAGAAGGATCTTTTAGAAATCAGAGAGAACACAATGATTCTTCAGTTCTTATATGCCTTCATGTTAGCAAATTAAAAAGCATAGTAGGACACAGCTTAGAGTAAGGCAAGTTTAGTCCTGTTGTAACACCATAGTCTCAGCAGCAGGGCAGTTGCCTGTGTTCCTCATAGTTATAACCACTAAATCATAAAAGTCAATGTTAGCAGTACATTCTTTTCCTTAAACCATACAAATTTCCCCAAGTTTTTGGCTTTTACTAGCTTTCAGTTGCACAGCATGAACTCAGGAACAATGTACCACCAGCTTACTAGGGGGACAGGCAGTTCTAATAGTGAAGCACATAATATTCCAGTTCTCATGTGAAACAATGTATTAGATTTTATTAAGAATTCTACATTTTATGGGAAATTGGAATATATGGGAAAAGGAAATATTTTGTGGCTTCTGTCCAGAACAACTACAAAAAGTACCTGAAACAGTTTGCATTTCAGCAGAAGTCTCAAAAAGAAATTGTTTTTGCAGAAAATATTTGGTGCCAAGAATTTAACAAAAGTGAAAATGGAACTGGGCATTTATATGGAAGTCAGAATACAAAAAGTTGTCATAAAAACAAATACTTTGCAGAAGATATTAAACTTTGAGGTTTAATTAAGTTTTAGCTACTGGAAACAAAATTATACTCTACAGAGAGAAAAAGTAACTTATATCTTGAGCAGGTCCAAAGGACGTCCACGATGATGATGATCAGGGGGCTGAAACACCTCTCTTATGAGGACAGGCTGAGAGAGTTGAGGTTCAGCCTGGAGAAGAGAAGGGTCTAGTGAGATTTTATAGTAGCCTTCCAGTACTTAAAGGGGGCTACAGGAGAGATGGGGAGGGACTCTTTAGCAGGGAGTGTAGTGACAGGATGAGGGCTAATGGTTTTAAAAATGAAAGAGGGCAGATTTAGATTAGATGTAAGGAAAAATTCTTTACTGTGAGGGTGGTGAGACACTGGAACAGGTTGCCCAGAGAAACTGTGGCTGCCCCCTCCCTGGCAGTGTTCAGGGCCAGGTTGGACGGGGCTTTGAGCAACCTGGTCTAGTGGAAGGTGTCCCTGACCATGGCAGGGGGGTTGGAACTAGATGATATTTAAGATCCCTTCCAACTCAAAATATTTTGTGATTCTATGATCTTCCTGCTGGATGTTTTTTGCATCACAGAATCACAGAATCACAGAATTGTCTAGGTTGGAAAAGACCTTAAAGATCATGCAGTTCAAACATTAACCTAACATTGACAGTTCCCAACTACACCATATCTCTCAGCGCTATGTCAACCTGACTCTTAAACACCTCCAGGGATGGGGACTCCACCACCTCCCTGGGCAGCCCAATCCAACGCCTAACAACCACTTCTGGAAAGAAATGCTTCCTAATATCCAGTCTAAACCTTCCCTGATGCAACTTGAGGCCAGTCCCTCTTGTCCTGTTGCTTGTTACTTGGTTCAAGAGGCTCAAACCCAGCTCTCTGCAACCTCCTTTCAGGTAGCTGTAGAGGGCGATGAGGTCTCCCCTCAGCCTCCTCTTCTCCAGACTAAACCCCCCCAGTTCCCTCAGCCGCTCCCCGTACGACCTGTGCTCCAGACCCTGCACCAGCTTCGTTGCCCTTCTCTGGACACGCTCGAGTCATTCAATGTCCTTTTTGTAGTGAGGGGCCCAAAACTGAACACAGGAATCGAGGTGTGGCCTCACCAGTGCCGAGTACAGGGGTCAGATCCCTTCCCTGTCCCTGCTGGCCACGCTATTGCTGACACAAGCCAGGATGCCATTGGCCTTCTTGGCCCCCTGGGCACCCTGCTGGCTCCTGTTCAGCCGGCTGTCAATCAGCACCCCCAGGTCCCTCTCTGACTGGCAGCTCTCCAGCCACTCCTCCCCAAGCCTGTAGCGCTGCTGGGGGTTGTTGTGGCCCAAGGGCAGCCCCCGGCATTTGGCCTTATGGAAACTCCTGCAGTTGGCCTCAGCCCATGGCTCCAGCCTGTCCAGGTCTCTCTGCAGAGCCTCCCTACCCTTGAGCAGATCAACACTCCCACCCAACTGGGTGTCATCTGCAAACTGACAGAGGGTGCACTCGATCCCCTCATGTAGATCATCAGTAAAGAGGTTAAATATCTTGTTCTGTCTTCTGAGAGACATTTTTCTGCACAGATTTTGGTTTTAATCTATGTGTCAGTTCATACATTTCTATGAAAATTGTCTGCAAAACAACTTCCATTAAATTAAGTTCTTCAGTGTTTTCAGTGGGAACAAAACTAACCTCCAGGTCTTTTCCATGTCAGCTTTCAAAAAAAAAAAGTTATAAAATTGGAATTAATTGTCCTTTTTCAAAGAAATTTAAAGACATGTAAGAAAAACATACAGAACATATTTTGATATTGTGACTCTGGAGATGAAATAATTCTGTCTTTCTGTAACATGCATTTTAAGACCATATTAATCTGAATTTAAGTTCTTAAAATTAACTGGATATCTCATATTGTTCATTCATACATTTGTTTTAAATCTGAGAACTCAGGAGAGCAAGTTTGTATTTCAAACACACCAGAAGATAAATCCTGGGGTTTAAAAACACTCCCTTATCACTTGTTCTATAACCTATCAAAGCAAACCATAAGCTTTCATAAATTCTGTTAATGTACTGACTTCCGGGGAGAGGCTCTTGGTCCTAAGTTTTGTGCTGCAGTGGTTCAGATATTTAACAGTGATAAACTACTAGCTAATATAATATATGTCTGCTCACATTTATCTATCAATCCTGGGCAAGTGGTCCAAAACCAGCTGCCCAGGATTAATACCAGCTGAGTAGAGGTGCTCCAAAGTGGAGGATAGTGGTGGGGCACCCTTCTGAAAGCGTCAAAAAATCCACGGCAAAACCACAAGCCAAGAAGGCAGAAGCCCAGGGAAGTAGGAGTGCCTCAAGCTACCTCCCCCCTGAGCGGGAAGAGTGAGCTGCAAATGAGGGCAGCGGTAACTCAGAGTGGGTGGAGACTGAAGTGATGATGCCCCATACCCCTCATGTACAAGAGCATCCCCCAGGGAGTGCGAGGGACCAGGAGTGTGGCGAACAGGGTGTGGCGCATCAGAAGGGTGTGGTGCATTGGTTTGCACAGGCAGAGTGAACGGACAGGGCGTAGTCCCTCTCCTGGCTCTAGTCCTCATCTGAGCTACTTGTCATTTTATTGTTCTCCATGAGTAGACTGAGCTATGGTCTCCACTTGGGTCAAAACCACCACCAAAAAGAACTTGGTGACCCAGATGGAGCTGCCACACAAACATCAGTGGTCCAGGTCCCAGGCTGCAGGGAATGCCTGAGCCTGTCAATCCCATCAGAGGGCAGCAGTGACAGCACCTGTGTGCGCTGTGATCAGCTGCATGACCTGCTCAGCCTAGTGGCTGAGCTCAAAGAGGCTGAGAGATTAGAAGTATTAGGGAGTGAAAAAAGGGTAATTGATTGGTGGAGTAGCACCTTAGCACCTCTGAAACAAAAGCAGCAAATGGAGGCTCCAAAAGTGCAGGGTGATCCCTCACCCTCTTGCTACCAGGCAGAAGGAGGGCACCGAAGAGATGGGGGAGACTGGAAACAGGTCCCTGCTCAGGGAGGCAGGAAAATCCTCTCCCAACATTTCATGGTGCTCTTTCACAACAGATACGGGACTCTGGAGCTTTTGAACAAGGTAGAGAAGGATGAAGAAAATGAGTAAAACAAGGAAGAAGATGAAAGTTCACCAAGGCTGGGTCACTCTAGACCAGGTATTAAAATAAATTCTAAAAAAAACCCAGAAGGGTCATTGTAGTGGGTGACTCCATTTTGGGGGGTGTCCAACGCCCCATATGCAGACCAGACCCACTTCATAGGGGGTGCCTCCCTGGGGACTGGGTAAAGGACCTCAAGGCAAAACTACCCACTCTAGTGAGACTCAAGGACTACTACCCTCTCTTGGTTTTTCAGGTAGGTAGTGATGATATTATCAGGAGAAGTCCTAAATCAACGAGGAGAGATTTCAGGGTCTTGGGGAAACTTGGTTAAGGGGCTGGGGGCACAAATAGTGTTCTCCTCCATCCCTTCAGTTGCAGAGATGGATGAAGAAAAATACCGGAGAACTCAACAGATGAACTTGTGGTCCTGAAACTGGAATTATCATCAGGGCTTTGGATTTTTCAATCATGGGTTAGTATACAGGATCTTTTGGCATCTGATGGGATGCACCTGTCCCAGAGAGGGAAAAGGATCTTGGGGCAGCAGTTAGCTGGCCTCACTGAGAACGCTTTAAACTATATTTGAAGGGGGAATGGGGCAAAACTGGAACTCCCAAACATAAGACCCAGGGTAAATTACCAGAGTCTGTGATCTGTTGTGCCAGTGACAACCCTCACCCTGTCATCTCAGTGGAGGCAAGTGATGGAGACATGCAGTACAGCAAAAATGCAAGGGATATTGATGGGTCAGTAACTGTGGTAACACCTGTGAAAGGTCCAGCTGGACTTAGGACCTCTAAATGCAAAAAGGTGCTGGGCACATCAGCCCATCTGAAGTGCATCTATGCCAATTCACACAGCATGGGTGATAAACAGGAGGAGCTCAAAGCCATGAAGCAACAGGAAAATCATGATGGAGTGGCTATCACAGAAACATGGTGGGAAGTCTCCCATGACTGGAGTGCACCAGCTGATGGCTACAAGCTCTTTCGGAGGGATAGACAAGGGAGGAGAGGCGGTGGGGTGACACTGTATGTTAGGGACTGTTATGATTGCTTTGAGCACAAGACAGTGAAGAGAGGATGGAGTGTCTTTGCGTTAGAATCAGGGGGAAGGCCAACAGGGCAGATGTTGTAGTAGGAGTCTACTATAGGCCACCCAACCAGGACAGAGGGGTGGATTAAGTATTCTGTAGGCATTTAGGAGAAATCTCAAAATCGCTTGCCCTTGTTCTTGTGGGAGACTTTAACTTCCTGGTCATCTGCTGGAAATACAACACAGCAGAGCGGGACCAGTCCCAGAGATTCCAGGAATGTGTGTCAGATACCTTCCTGACACAGATGGCGAGTGAACCAACCAGAGAAGTTGCCCTCCTGGACTCCCTCTTTGTGAACAGTGCACTTACATGGGATGATGTGGCAGTTGGAGGCTGACTAGGGCACAGTGATCATGAGATAATTGAGTTCTCTATTCGTAGAGAGGCCAGGAGAGGGGGAAGCAGAAGTGCCATCCTGGACTTCCAAAGGGCTGACTTTGTTTAGCCACCTGCTTGACAGAATCCCCTGGGAGAAGGTCCTGAAGGATATAGGGGTCCAGGAAGGCTGGACACTCTTTAAGAAGCAAGTCTTAATGGCAGAGAAGCAGGAAGTCCTCAGGTGCTATAAGAGGAGCCTGCACCAGATAAAACTACCCTGGCTGAACAGGGAGCTTTGGCTGCAACTCAGGGAGAAAATGAAAGTTTACAGCTTTTGGAAGAAGCGGCTATGATTACTCACAATGATTACAAAGATGCTGTAAGGCTCTGCAGGGCAGAAATCAGGAGGTCTGAAGCCCAGCTAGAAATTAGTCTGGCTTCAGCAGTCAAGGACAACAAGAAATGTTTCTGTAAGTATGTGAGCAGAAAAAGAAAGACCGGGGAGAACCTCCATCCCTTGCTAGACACAGAAGGAAACATGGCAATGAGTGATGAGGAAAAGTCTGAGGTGCTTAATGCCTTGTTTGCCTCAGTCTTTAATAGCAAAACTAGTACTGAGGGAATCCAGCCTCCTCAGCCAGAAGACAGAGACTGAGAGAACGACCCCCCTGCATTCCAGGAGGAGACAGTCAGTGATCTGCTGCATCACACAGACATACACAAGTCTATGGGACCAGATGGGATACACCTGAGGGTGCTGAAGGAGCTGGCTGGGGTGCTCGCCAAGCCGCTTTCCATCAATTACCAGCAGTCCTGGCTGACCGGGGAGGTCCCAACAGATTGGAAATTGGCCAATGTAACACCCATATAGAAGAAGGGTCGGAAGGATGAGCTGGGAAATTACAGGCCTGTCAGCTGATGGAGCAGCTAATCCTGAGTACCATCACACAACACATGCGGGACAACCAGACTATCAGGCCCAGTCAGCATGGGTTTATGAAAGGCAGGTCCTGCCTGACAAACCTGATCTCCTTCTACAACAGGGCCACCTGTTTATTGGATGAAGGAAAGGCTGTGGATGTTGTTTATCTTGACTTTAGTAAGGCCTTTGACACTGTTTCCCACAGCATTCTCCTGGCAAAACTGGCTGCTCGTGGCTTGGATGGGCACATGCTTTGATGGATAAAAAACTGGCTGGATGGCCGGGCCCAGAGAGTTGTGGTGAAGGGAGTTAAATCCACTTGGCAGCCGGTCACGAGTGGTGTCCCCCAGGGCTGGGTTTTGGGGCCACTCCTGTTTAATATCTTTATTGATGATCTAGACAAGGGGATCGAGTGCACCCTCAGTCAGTTTGCAGGTGACACCCAGTTGGGTGGGAGTGTTGATCTGCTCGAGGGTAGGGAGGCTCTGCAGAGAGACCTGGACAGGCTGGAGCCATGGGCTGAGGCCAACTGCAGGAGTTTCCATAAGGCCAAATGCCGGGGGCTGCCCTTGGGCCACAACAACCCCCAGCAGCGCTACAGGCTTGGGGAGGAGTGGCTGGAGAGCTGCCAGTCAGAGAGGGACCTGGGGGTGCTGATTGACAGCCGGCTGAACAGGAGCCAGCAGGGTGCCCAGGGGGCCAAGAAGGCCAATGGCATCCTGGCTTGTGTCAGCAATAGAGTGGCCAGCAGGGACAGGGAAGGGATCTTACCCCTGTACTGGCACTGGTGAGGCTGCACCTCGATTCCTGTGTTCAGTTTTGGGCCCCTCACTACAAAAAGGACATTGAATGACTCGAGCGTGTCCAGAGAAGGGCAATGAAGCTGGTGCAGGGTCTGGAGCACAGGTGGTACGAGGAGCAGCTGAGGGAACTGGGGGGGTTTAGTCTGGAGAAGAGGAGGCTGAGGGGAGACCTCATCACCCTCTACAGCTACCTGAAAGGGGGTTGCAGAGAGCTGGGGATGAGTCTCTAACCAAGTAACAAGCGATGGGACAAGAGGGAATAGCCTCAAGTTGCACCAGGGAAGGTTTAGACTGGATATTAGGAAGCATTTCTTTACAGAAGGGGTTGTTAGGCGTTGGAATGGGCTGCCCAGGGAGGTGGTGGAGTCCCCATCCCTGGAGGTGTTTAAGAGTCAGGTTGACACAGCGCTGAGGGATGTGGTGTAGTTGGGAACAGTCAATGTTAGGTTAATGGTTGGACTAGTTGATCTTTAAGGTCTTTTCCGACCTAGATGATTCTGTGATTCTCTGAAAGCAGTGAGACTGAGAACGGCATTTTCGCTGATTAGACATTCACATCTGAGCCTGTTACCTGTTGTTATATTCAGTAGAGGTAAAGTCAATAGAGTCATCAGTATCTAGGAAGAAATACTTTGCCTCATGAACTAGTTAAGATGTGCTGGATTCACCAAACTTTAAAAACACATTTCTTCTCCAGTCTATGAAAAGTACATGCAGGGACTAGTTGAGCTGCAGATGTCTGTACTGCACATATCTAAAATTAGATTGCTGAACTTGAGAGGCTCACTCTTTTGCCAGAGTTGGTTCATATAAGGCATAAGATTATGACATGGTATTCAAGAAGAGTACGCTGGGTAACATTGTTCCATGTTCAAAAACTCTGTCCCAGTATGTCTACACTGGCATAAGACAATAATTACCAGTGTGACTTTGGCCAAATATTTATTTTTGTTTTCAGTGTGTGTAACAGACCTCAATAATACCATTTTAATGACATTCTAGAAATGTGGAAGGGTTTATAGTACAAATGTGAGGTTTGGTGGGGTTTTATTTAAATATCAGGCATCAAAAAGTCACATTCCTTTACTGATGAAAGTAATTAATGGATATACAGTCTCTTTTGTATAATTTTATATTATCTTGTTTGACTTCAGTTCTCAAATGGAACAGACTTTGTGGGTTAGTTTCAGTACACTCAGGCTAGGATTAGGTCTTTTCCACACTTTTCAGATCACCAACCAGGACTAAACTCTCACCATGTAAAATACCAGTGATAACTTTTCCTGATGAAATCTAACTTCAAAACTAGGTTAGATTTTTAAATTTATATTAGAACATGAGGTGAAATTTATCTCAACAGTGAGTCAAAGACCGCTTTCCTAAACCAGTCCCTAATATATAGTGCAGACTTTACAGAAGACCATAGATGAAAGAGAAGATTCTACATGAAATACCACATATCAGTTGACAGAATGGTGTTGAGGAACTGTATGCAAGTGATGGCAAAATTCTTCCTGCAGAAGCTGAACTGAAACAGCATTACTGAAAGCCAGCTGGAAGAATTATAGCTTTTGGGTAACTGCAGGCATGCTAAGATAGGAAAAAGCTTCTGTGTTGGCTTGACTGCCACAGATTCTATTGGGGCTACTTAATCAGAAGAAATATTTTTTGCCTTCTGTGGGACAGTGGTATATATAAGATTTCAGTAAATGCATAATAGGCTTTATCCCTACCTCCCAATTTAGCAAAAAATTAACTTATACATGGTAATCTGTTTTTTTCTTCTTCCTGACTGGCAGCAATGCCAAGTTGAGAAGGGTTATGGGCTAGATCAGCAGATGGGGAAGTCATGATAATTAGTTGTCTTGCTGTGCCCAAACCTGATGCAACTGGATTTTTAATTATCCTTTCAGATTTATGCAATCTTTTTTTCAAAGCCTAAAATGGAGAAGCAGGTGGACTGTGGGAGTTGTTGATATCTGTTGTCTGGCTCTTTCCAGAATTTTGCAAGTCTCAGCTCTCCTGTTGACTCAAGTTAATATTTAAACACTATGTCTCTTCCACAAGAATTAGTTTAATGCATTTTATTATTTGACACTCTTTTTCTGCATAATCCTTTCCAGTTGCAGTGTAAACACATTGCACACACATTGTAAAGTGGACAAGTAATTGCTTTAACTGAGTTCATGGCATGTCACGTTTGAAAGCTGTTCCCACTTTGAACTTTATTCTTTGTGTTGAAAAGAAAAATCATGTTAGCAGAGTGAATTGTAGTTTGTACGTAACATTTGCACATTTTATAGTATTGCATGCTTCAATCATAAATTTTACAGCAGAAACTTCATGCACTGTTTCATGTTAAGTGTGTGGATATGGTTAACAAAGAAAGCTTTAGTTCACTGGAAAAACTGCAGCTGCTGGTAAGGCAGTAGTAATTTTTTAACCAAGGGTATGTGTTCCTTCTATGATATCTTAATTACTGACTTCCAATCACAGGTGAAAAGCAGATTTTGTTTGAAGAGAATCTCTGTATAAAGCAGGAATCCTCAGATTTGTCACAGAATTTCTGACATGGTACAATATTTTTAAAAAGACATTATGATACATCATGTTTGAAGTAGTGGGAGGTGTAAAGTTTCCATCTGATATATAAAATGAACTTTAACATCACTTGTACTGAACATCAAAATTGTATATTTTGCTTTAGAAAGGGACAGGAGCGGTGCTAGATTATGTTTTTCATTTGTGGGCCTTCTTCCACAGGAAGAACTGAACATACCTGCAGTAACCTTAATGCCAGCAGGTTTAAGTTCACGATATCAAGGTTCATACTGATACTGAAAAATTTTTAGGAGTCTGCAGTTTTAAACCACTGGATAGAATGATTTTTTAAGGTACTTCTCAGAACTATGAACACAAGCCCTTTTACTGACTGATCAAATAGAAGAAAGTAAGAGAACCTTCTGCCTTCTAAGAACAATGTTAATATTATAATACTATTGAACACAAGACATTTATCAAGAAATCAGATCCACCTTGGGGTTCCTTTTTTGGATCTAATTAAAGGATTTGCAGATTTTGTCTGACAGTTTTACAAGGCTCACACATGATAGCTGAGTCATTTACTACATTTTTCTCAAGAGAAGGAGAATATGGGGTACTGGAATCAGTGATTGTAGAAACAAGCGTTTATTGGATTGATCTGTTTTTGTGAAGCAGTTAAGTGGACTCAGGAAGTGCCTATTGCTGCCAAGTTCCAGGTAAGTCTACGTGTCACTGAGTAGTCATAAACCAGAACTAGACAAATAACCAGTTAAGCTAGTTTCCCAGTAACCCAGCAATCATGCTAAGGAGTTGGAAAGACAAAACCACCTTATATTCACATATCCCATAGCACCTTCTCTTAAACAAAACAAACACCTGTGCTAAAGATAGCCCTTAGGTCCAAAAAGAAAAATGAACAAATAAAATGGAAAAAGAAGTAGTGTAATGTCAAAGAATTTTCAGGAATCAGAGAAGGAGGAGAAAATCTGAGGAAGATGTGATACTTGAAGGTAGGTATTTTGGAACTCATGGGTAAAATCTGAAGAAGTTGCATAAATGGAATTGCCTAGCAAGACTAAATATCCTGAATATTTCTGCTCTGAATATTTCTGCTCTGCCTTTCTCTTCTTGTTATCATGTCTACCATTTTAACTGTCTGGGGAAAATCCTTGTGGTTACAGTTTGCACCCTTTGAATAATATTTGAGCTACCAGTGAGAGCCTTTTCTTAAATATTATTTTCCCTCACGTAAAAATAGATGGAGGGTGTCTAATCTTTTATGTCACCAGTTCTTATTTGCTTAACTCCTACAAGGTGGTAGTCACACATAAATGACCACTGCATGAATGCCTCTTGAGTGCTTAAATTAATATATTTCATTCACTTGTTTCAAAAACAGCTGGTTATTTAAAAGGTTGCCAGAATAAGCTATTTGAAAGCATGTGTCTTTTGTCTGGAGGAGGTGCTAAATACTGGCAAGAATACAGTCACATATATGAAACATGTGCCAGATCTGCTACTTGAACTAATTTATATTCTGTGAGGTAAAACTTAATCTTCTGAAAAAATTTGCATGAAACAACTCATGTCAGACATTACTTGAGTATTTGACAAGATTTCTCTTACAACAGTACTCATACAATAATTTAAATATGTTTCTGTAAGTGCTCCAAAATAAAATAATGTCAAGCTTTATTTTTTGTTAGGTTTTCTAATATAGGATTCTGAGATATTACACCAATATTTTTTAGATTCTACAAAGATCTGTGTTTACTCTAGCAGGTAGACATAAGAGAAATCATTAACAGGACCTTATGAAATTGTAAATTGTCTTCAGTACTGACAGGCAACTTTAATTTCAGGGATACATAGAACCTACTCCTTTAATTATGTGAATAGATGTAAGTAATCCATTTAACAAATTAAATTGTTTCTAGCTGGGATTCAACAAAAGTCCTCACAGCATCCTTCTGGAGAAGTCCAACTGTGACATGAATAGGTAGACTGTGCACTGGCTGAAGGGCAGGGCTCAGAAGGTTGCAGTGAACAGGGCTACATCTGGCTGCTGACTAGTCACCAGTGCTGTTACACAGGGCTCAATTCAAGGGCCAGTTCTTTTCAAAATTTTTATCAATGATTTGGATGCAGAATTTGAATTAATGGTTAGGAAAGTTGCTGATGATACTAAACTCGGAAGTGCTGTTGAGTCTCGAGGACAAGAGGGATCTGGATATATTGGAGCATTAGGCAATGAATTAATTGGCATGAAATTAGAGCATTGGGCAATGAAATAATGGCATGAAATTGAACATGAGTAACTGCCAGATTCTGCACCTGGGAAGGAGTAACACCCGACACAAGTCTAAACTGGGAGAGGAGTGTCTGGAGAGCAGCCCTGCAGGAAGGGGCCTGGGGGTGCTGGTTGGCAGCAGGCTCACCAGGAGTCAGAGGTGTGCCCTGTCAGCCAAGAGAGCAACTGAATCCCAGGGTGCATCAAACACAGCATGACCAGCCAGTCAAAAGAGGTGATTATCCTGCTATATGCAGCATTGGTGTGGCCTCACCTTGAGTATTGTGTGTAGTTCTGGACCCCATGAATTTCAAAAGGATGTTGAGTTACTTGAATGCGTCCCAAGAAGGGCAACAAAGCTGGGGAAGCGGCTGTCAGGCATGTCATCTGAGGAGCGGCTAAGGATTTGGGGTTTGTCTAGTTTGGAGAGAAGGAGGCTGAGAGGCAACCTCACTGCTCAGCTTCCTGAGGGGAAACAGAGGGAGGTGCTGAGCTCTCGTCCCTGGGATCCAGTGACAGGATGCGTGGGAATGGCTCTAAGCTGTGTCCATCAGGGGAAGTTCAGAGTGTACATTAAGGAAGCATTTCTTTACCAGCAGTAATTCCATCAGCTCCTCAAGAACTTCCTTTTGGATGTCTTCAGGCTGCCCCCAGGCCAGTTCTGGCAGCAGGACATGGACAATGCTGTCTTTTGTACTTCCCCGGGGCACTGTGACTGCTGTGTTGCTGGGTGGTGGCACTGTGACATGGGGGTGACAGGGCCCTCTGCAGACTTACTGCTGAAGAGTTTGGTAGCATCAGTTGCCATAGAAATTTGGGAAGTCAGATAGTACCAGGCTGTTCAGGAAGTGATTAGAGGCAGTGGTAGGCCATAGATCCTTTATCACATATTTGAGGGAAGTATGAGTGCAACAGACTGAAGTTAATGGACAGGCTTACATTCTTTCCCTAAGTAGCATCTTTCACTGTCACTGTCCAAGACAGAACAGTGGGATGAATATCACGTATGTTCTGTCTTGCAAATGATTCTGTTAGAGACGTAATTTAGCCAATGAGGCAGCATATCTCACCAGTTCTAGGTGTCACCTGATGACTTTTAGTTTAACAGAAGAACAAACAGTACCAGGAGATTGCTGTGCATTTTCTATGGCAATCTTTCTGTTGGTATCCCTTGCATACCTCCTGTTTTCTGTGTCAGATGAAATGAAAGTAACTTCCAAGACAGAAATGCCATATTTATTATATGAAAATCAAGAAGAAATATAACAATCTCTGATTATTAACTCAGAGTTTCCAAAAGTAAAAGATGATATATTAAACAAAGTAACAACATACTCTTTTTAACTGTCATAGCTGTACACATGAGACATCAGTATTTCTGCAGGTCATCCAGATGCCATGGTAATAAAAGTTATGCCAGGAGTGGGGATACAAAGAATAAATACTTTAAGAATTATTAGAAGACTGTAAAATCTTTTCCTCTTCTAATTCTAGCAGTAACAGAACAAGTAGAAACCTAAGTAAGGCATCATTCTACCTGCAGTGCTGATACGGCAGCAACTGGTAGAAGAGAAAAAGTTGTCATGAGTGTTGTCTACATTCAACTTATTCTGGTGCTAGTTCCAGGATCTGCTAGATTTCAGTAAAGTACAGATAAGCAATCAAGATATTTTTAACAGATATGTGAATGGTGAAACAACAAAATATAAAACTTCTATACAGTCATCTTTGGCTTCAGGTAGCAACAGATTGGTTTCTTCTTTTATTTTCTAGACAAGAAACATTAATTACTACAGTAGATTACTTCTCCAGACTCACTGAATTAACCTTGTTTTTCTGAACATCATTAATGCATGTTATCTAGAAACTAGATCTAGATGGTTTTATTGGCAAAACCAGCCAGGCAAACTCTTTAAGCTGTAGTCTATAAACTATATATGCAGGCTTAAAAGAAAAGATTACTATTTTACTTACAAGCTCTTTAGTAACCATTTACCTCTGAGAAAGTATCTGAAGATGATGTTGGAAAAACGCAGTTTTGGCATAATAGATAATTGTCTACTGTGTCAGATACCATATAGACTGAAATTATTTCAGAAATTATTTCAGAAATTAAGATGTTCTGTGTGCCCTTCAGAAAGACAAATAATGGAAAAATACAAATTTGCTTTTAATTATTTTAAATTTTTTCTTCTGTTTTTTTTAAACATATTTTGTACAATACAATTAGCACCGAATGCATAATTCATGAAGGAAATGTGAACATCTTTATGTAGTGAATATTCAAAGTTTTAGGCCTTTTTCTTCAGGTCTCTATTATTCCATCTTCCTTTAATTATTCTGTGGAAATATCTTGTAGAATACAGTTTCATTCTCAGTGAGGTACTTATTGAAAATATAATTCCCAAAACTCATCCACAAAAATATTTTACCTTGGCCTGAATATTTTCTGTTATTATAAACCTACATATATATTTACTCATTTGAGTATGTTTATATGAAGCATACACCACACCAGGAAAGATAGATGAGAAAGTCATATTCAGGCTCTTTACATATGTAAGTAACATTAATAACTCTAAATTATGAGCAATCCTTCTTCCAGACAGATAGCCAGCATATTTGTTTTTCATAACTACTAATGTTACCCTAGTTTTTTCTGAAATGCATCTGTTTTCTAACATCTAAATTCCCAAGAATCTGGAGAGTCATTTTTGAAAAACTATATTTGTTGCATCTTGCAAATCCACTGGCCACAGACTATGATGCATCCATACTTACAAAGTTTGTTCTACAAGAGGTCAGGTAATATTATATATTGTCCTTATACCGATGCATATGAGTCAACTGGCTGTGTGAGCTGTGTCTTGCTATTATCCTATAATCAGGCTACTGTATCAGCTGCTTCGTTTACAGATTGAAGATTTGGCCCATAAGGGTTACTCACAATCCTCACTGACTTAAATACATTAGGAAATGTAGGAAGCAGGATTATGCCCCTGGCTCCATGGATAGATTCTCCAAGCGCAGTGGAAGAAGACAGCAACAACATAACTAAACTTTTCATTCTCAAGAGTTTCTACATTATCTTTGAGGAGAGGTAGATAACCATCACTGAAGTGCAAGACTGAAAGAAGATGAAGTGATCCACCCCATATGTAAGGATGAGGGAAGGGATCCTAGTCAGTTATCAAGAACATGTCTTGTTCACTAGATAGATAATTTGACAATTGTCTTAAATGTATTTCTATATGTGTTCCTTTAAAATATATGTGACCCTCCTTACGTGATAAGGAAATGTAGAAAATCCTCCCTCTCATTTTCAGAAGCTCTGTAGAATTGTTGACAGTGTGCTAGACATCACCCCCAACTAACCAAGAGCTATGTGGGGATACTGAGATATAAAATGAAATATGAATCTATTCTTTTGAATTACTGAACTAAAGCTGAAACGCTATGTTTTAACCATGTTTTAATATTTCCAAATAAAATTAAAATGTATATATTAAAAAAAAAAAATTGCATTTTTATTCTGATCAAAGCATTTCAAAGTGAAATGCTTTTCTATGAAGGAGTGTCAGCTTCATTTCTAACATACTTTAACTGATACACTAATTTTAGTAGATTAATTATCAGTTGTTTTTCAAAGATAGTTTTGATAGATAATAAATGTCAGGAAGAAAAGTCAAAGTTGTCTGAATACTACTTTTGAAATTCCTTTTTCCCAGGATTTTTTCTGATTTTCAAAATACTTTTTGTATCTGAAATCTTAAAACTGTTCGATATTTCTCAAACAAGATCTGTTTAAATATTTTTTCACAATTGTTTTTGCAGATCAGAATGTTTCATTTGTGAAGATACTTGTATCTTACTCTACACTATTCTTACCATAGCTGAAAACTGAAGAAAATGCCTGATTCTGAAACAACTGTAGTAGAAGTCAGTGACATTTTCTTTGATGTTAATTCAAGCAATCTCTTGAATGGAAAAAAAAAAAAAATTCAGTAATGCACATGTTGAATTTTGAAGTGCTGTTGTTTCAGAAAGAACAGAAAATGTTGAAAGGCCTCACAGGTAGACTAACTAAACATATATAGACTAACTAAATTATGTTATCTCACTATATGAAGCATAAATGAAGAGGATTCACCTGTATTATAATTACTTTGTGTATGTGAAATAGTCAAACTCATACCCAAATTTCATAACTGTTTGTGCATTTCTGTATCTGACATTTTAAAAGGGTAATAGTTAAATCTGTTTCAGGGAATAGAATGTATTTATTAACGCTATGAGGACAATCCAAACTCTTCAAATAAAATGTGAATGTATTTGTTTCATTAATGGAAGAACACAGAGCCCAATAAAACCCATATACTTGTCTTCCCAGCAAACAGTGTGTGAAAAATAAGTTTTGAGTGCAAAAACGGTGTCTATTTTAATTAAAGTATTTGTGTTTTTTGTGTTTTCTCTCTCACTTTTTTTTTTTTTTTGCCATTTCTATTTACACCGTAATTACATTTTTTAACTTTCTAGACCAAGAAGGCCAATAGCATCTTGGCATGTATTAGAAATAGTGTGGCCAGCAGGACTAGGAATATGATCACCCCCTGTACTCAGCACTGGTGAGGCCGCACCTCAATTCCTGTGTTCAGTTTTGGGCTCCTCACTACAAGAAAGAAATTGAGGTGCTGGAGCGTGTTCAAAGAAGGGCAACGAAACTGGTGAAGGATGTAGAGAACAAGTGGCTCACTTCTTCCCTGAGGAGTGGCTCAGGGAACTGGGGCTGTTTAGCCTCAAGAAAAGGAGGCTGAGAGCTTATTGCTCTCTACAACTACCTGAAAGGAGATTGTAGCAAGGTGGGTGTTGGTCTCTTTTCCTGAGTAACAGATAGGACAAGAGGAAACAGCCTTAAGTTGCTTCAGGAAAGATTTAGACTGGGTATTATGAAAAATTTCTTCATCAGAAGAGTTATCAAGCACTGGAACAGGCTACCCAGGGAAGTGATTGAGTCACCATCCCTGGAGGTTTTTAAAAGACGTATAGATGTGGCAATTAGGAACATGGTTTAGCGGTGGGCTTGACAGTGTTGGTTTTGCAGTTGGACTCAATGATCTTAAAGATCTTTTCCAACATAAATTATTCAATGAATCTATGATTCAAAGTAAAATGAAAAACAGTGGAGACAGAACTCTTTTAAGCAAACTCCTTTGGGAAAAAAATGTAAGAAAAAAAATTAGAGAGATATCTTCTTTATTCAAGCTATCTTCTCCAATGTTTTTTAAATATAGAAGGCAGATTATTTCATTCTTAAAACTGAAACAAAATAGGTATACACCCCATTTTTCCATTTCTAGTCCCACCTCAAAAGCAGTCTGCTGACACCAAAATAGCTTGAATAGCTGCAGTGACTTCAGGATTTATTTTTATTTGTATTTATTTCAAGAAAAAAAAAAAAAAAATCATAGCATTCCATGCACAGAACAGCTGGGCTTCTACTCTCAAGTTGGATGCAGGGTAAATCATTCTTTTAGATCAGTAGGTCTTCCTTATGAGAACAGAACACAGTCAAGGCTATGTATTGGTGATATGCTATATTAAGCAGCAGTACCAACACAGGAGTTCTACCTTATACTCTCCTTTCTTACTCCAATTCACATTGCTAAAATTGTCCCACAGTTGTGCATATCAAATTTTTTGAAGGGTGATGCATATAATTAAACAGGTAATCAAAATGGCTTTAGAAAACTTCAGAAATAATCCTCTGAAAATGCTAGCAAACGTTTTCAGTTAAATGAATTCCCATATTCAGTTCACAGTGTAATCTTGCAGACGAAGTGGGACTGAGTACTCAGCATTGCTGCCAAGCAATGCTATGTGGATCTGCCACCTGAGGATTTGGTTTACCTTCTCTATTTTAACTTGATGGTGATCAGCTGATGGTGGTCACTTGATGGTGAACCAGTGCAAGTTTTGTCTTTGAACATAGTACTTCTGCTTCTGTCCTATTAAAGAAACAACTTCTTTCAAGTTTTCTGTATTTGAGGGTTTTTAAATTTAGGTATCCAAAAATGAATGTAGGTAAAAGTTGAAAAAAACACAATTTTGAAATGTAAAATTAGTATCATATTAAGATGCTGAAAGAAAGTTGTTTTCTTAAAACCAGTTTTTTACATTCAGCGGATTAAATCAGCGTTTTTCTCTTAAATATGAGGAATGAAACTAAGTGTAGTGGTAGCTACAGAAAGGATCAAAGAGAGTTGTGAGAAAAATGAGTTTACAGAAGACTAACTTCTGAGCTCTGCATTTATAACAAAAACCAGAAAACCTCATATACTTAAAGGAATGGGGAAAATATATAGGAAAACTTTCTAGAGTTTAGGCCCTTTCTTTGATAGTTAATTGTGTTACTAAATAACAAAAAATGCTGGCTATTCCAGCTATAACTCCAAATATAAATCTTGTTATTTTCAACTCTTAGACAGTTTGAATTCAAAACATACTGTCTGATCTTTCACGTAAAGCTTAGGCACATTCTAAAATCCATCCCAATTCTACTAAGCAGCAGCAACCCACTTCTCTTCAGTCAACTAAGGGCTTCAAACCCAGTGAGTTCTTACTGCAATCAGTATGACTTAAATGCAGGTTTAAATGCTATGCTGTTTTCTGTCCTAAGCTCTTTTAATGGGTCCTAATTAGCTGATGTCCATTCTGATATGATTATAATGGAAATGCTATCTTTTTTCCACTAGTTGTAAATGTAGACATACTTTCCCATCGATGTTGCACCTACTTTGGTTGGCTACTTTTTCAGGTATGCAACATCCTCATCTTTTAAAAGTGTGTGTTTCTCTTGCTCTTTCTCTTCCTCCCCCCCTCCACCTTAAAAAAAAAAAACACCCAAAACACCAAAAACCTAAGCAAGACAAATACATGAAAAATTCATGTTAAAAAAACCCTGCTATGTGTTATGGCATACAAAATAGAATTTAGCGAATACTTATTTCTCTCTGTATCAAGAACTTTCAGAGAAACTTGTTTGCCTCAGAAGTTTCATGCTGATGCCATGTCACGTTGCTTGTGTTGATGTAGGATTCATGGGTATTACTGAAAAATGGAAACATTAGTAATATAATATAAAAGGTGGGTTAAGGAGAAAATAGAGATGATGTAGAGAATTAATTATAAAATTAATAGTAAAAAGTGGTAGTCTAGACAGCTGTTTCAACACTGTGAAACTCTTAGAAAACAAGCATCTTCATCATGCTAACAAATATAAGTGAGACCTTCCTTCAGTTGAACTAATCTGACTAGAACATTTTTAACTGACTGTCTCCAGATTGGAATCTCTACATTTCTTTGAAAAATGCTAATACAACCCAGATCACTTGTTGATTTTTTTTTTTAAATTATACATTTCAGACTTATTTCACACAGGTGCCAACTAGTTATAAGCTTGCTACAGTCCATTTGTATCTCTCAGATTTACAGGACAATATATTCTGCAAATTAAATGTTTCTTTATGAACTCATTAAGAAAGGAAACAAACATGACAAATAAGGGCTCAATCCCCTTTTCATGAGTAGCCTGTCATGTGAACTCACTAATCCATGATTTAAATCATGAGATTTCTCACTTGCAAGTTCTCTAATTTATAACTCGCAACTTGTGCACCTATGAGCAAAATAGTTACCTAGCTGAAGGTGAGAGTGCTTATCCTTCCTTCTTTGTCACAGTGCTGGTGTCCCTTGTACCACACTAGGAAGCACAAAAGTTTCAGCTGTTCAGCTCCTGTTGGATCAACATCAAAAACCTGTGGGTAAGTTCAAGTTTTATACCTTCCAGCTTGGAGGTGTGGTCTGTACCATTTCCACAAGTTAGTGGATTCTGACAAAACTGACAAACAATATGCAAACATGATAGCTGCAGGAGATAGTAATTTTTCAGGAGACAGTGGCTACATAATGGCTCTTTAGCTCTGTCTGGCCACCTGTCCTGTCTATGAGATGCTCTGGATTTTACCTAGTGGCGCTGCTGCCAGCATACATCAGGCCTTAGCATGAGCTGTGTTAGCCAAAATCTGAGCAGGAGTTGAGTGAACAGTCATAAACCCAAAACAGAATGTCCAATGTGCTTCCTGTTCCCTCTGGTCAGGTTCTTTCCTATCACCTGTTCCAAACACCAATTAAATACTTCTTCATCTAATCACCATCATTTTCAATGTTTGTATTTGAATGTGGGAACAGAACTTCTTTCTATGAAAAAGGTCACAGATAAGAGTGGTTTTCCTTAGTCATGACTCTGTATGACTTTTTGTCTCCTTCTGGAAGGAGAATATTGAGATTAATGACCTAATGTGCAGGTCTTTCTTAGAGAAACCTGTATAACCTTTCTCATTTTTCCTTAGAACTAGAAAAACTTTACATTTTCTGGTTCTTTTCTCCCTAAGCAGAACAGAATTTGCCAAAATCCAACAAGCAAAATGCTGCTCTTGTGTTATTTACAGCCTGGTTGGAAACAGGAAGTACCAAGAATCTGACAAGGCTTCCTAGTCTTCTGGCACTTCTGTCCAAATTCTGAAAAGCTAAGAAATTCTATTAATTCTGGTAAACAAAATAAATTCTTTGTGCTGAGCTCATGCAAATCTCTTCTATCTGGACAGTCACCCAGTAGTTCTCATAAATTACTTTCTTTGATTTGTATGTTTAAAAGATTAAAAAAAAACAATCTAAAAAAAAATTCACTTCAAAGTGATTTATCAGTTTGCACTAAATTCCTCAAGTTTTCCAAAGACCTTATTTACATAAATCAGTCCTGTCTGTGACTTCTTGTGAACTATAAAAAATAAAAATGTGAACTATAAAAAATAACTTCCTTTCTAAAAGTTGACTGTCAAAGACAGAAAATAATAAACATCTGCATATTAAAACGTGCATTCGCTTGGCTTTTGCAATTGCAAGGTTCAGTTTATTTCATGTAGTTTTAATCATAAACAAACACAGATCAGAGGCAACCAGCAGTGCCTGTGGGTGTTTCTTAGCATGACCATTACATTATGATTTGGCTGTTGGCAGGGGAAAAAAAAGCTAAGAAACAGATGGGCAAAAGGAGTGTATAGTTTAGTTTAACAATTAGTACTATGCAGCATATAATGTAGGCAAACATACTAAAGTAAGATATGCTTATCCATTTCTTTACAGCATACATCTCACTTTCTGATTATGAGCTGCAGTTTAGCAGACATAAGTAAGAAAAGGTTCTAAGTGGAGTTACGGTGAGAAACATATCCTCTGAATGTGGAGGCAAGTCAGGTATTTAGGAAATTAAAAGATGTAATCCATTCCAGACATTGGACTCATAATGTGGAGAGAGATGGAAAAGGAGAAAAAGGAGAGGACTGGGAAGAGCATGAGGTATAAGGCATTATTGGAGGACAGATGAAGGGGTGAGCTTGTACGTGATGGGAATGTGATACACTTCTGTGTAAGAGAATAAAGGAAAGATCCAATAAAGTAACAGTATTACTGGAAATTGTAATAGGCCTTGTAAACAGTGAGGGAATAATGAACTGGGGCACAACAGGTAATTAGAGAGAAACCAGTGAAAAAAACAGAGGTCATTTGATTAGAGAAACCAGCACAAGAGACATACCAGATCCAAAGAGACATATAATGAGGACTAGATAAGTTAATTAAAAGGAGATAGAAATGACGGGGAGGCAGAGGGGATAGTAGAGCATTAGCAGACAAAGAGAAGGGAGGAGGAGGAGTAGCAGGAGCAGGAAGCCAAGTAAGAATTAAAAAACATGGCATTTCTGTTAAGCTTTTATACCATCTTAAATATGGTCTTGCTGTACTTGACAGAAAAGAATAACTCTTTTCATTAATTTAAATGTTAGGTAGTTAATTTAAACTTTAGATAGTATTTTTGAAAAGTCAAATCAAAACTTCCTGT
This sequence comes from Athene noctua, assembly GCF_965140245.1. Classification (NCBI taxonomy): domain Eukaryota; kingdom Metazoa; phylum Chordata; class Aves; order Strigiformes; family Strigidae; genus Athene; species Athene noctua. Next base: position 105,858,777 of record NC_134038.1, on the reverse strand, counting down.
GCTTTGGTTTACCTTTGCTAAAATGGTGACTAGTGGTCATCTACCTTCTAAGTCTCGTGTAGATGTACAATATTTCTAAGAGGTTTAAGCTAATGCTTCACAATATAAGTAACTGTCAGTTAATGAAAAATTTTAGAAAGATTTGGTTTGTGTTTAGCTATAAATACTAATATTTAATTGAAAATTACAGCTTTGTTAAATTATTCAAATGCTATGGCTACTTGTTCCAACTGCTGAATTCATATTATTCTTGCTCTTTATTTGCTGACAGCAAAGAAAAGTTTATCTCCACTGAATGTGAAAGGGATGTTTACCTAAGTGGGTCATGCAGTTTAGTTCATTTGGAAGAACCTCTGATATCGTTACTTACGGAACAACCTTGCTTGAATGTTCCTACACATTAACCAGTCAGTGTACAAAGCTGTTAAACTGACTGACTAACTCTGAAAGGAATGGATAATGTGAGCAGTACCTAGTCATCAGTACTCTTAGGGGCCAAGAAGGACTTTTCCTGGGAGGAACAGAAATTATCAAGATCTTTGGAAGTTCTGGGCTTCCTTTTAGTAGCAGAAAGTGAAATAGAAAAGGTGAAAGGCATATGTGTTGCATCTTAAGGGCAAAATGAGTCCCAGTAGATAAGATCTCAAGCTATTTTGCATCAAAGCACTATGCTCATAAGTAAAAGATACAGGCTAAAGACCATGCTTCAGTGAGAAAGATTTACACAGGCATTGCTGGAAGCATTAGCCCTGAGAAAAGGATCTAGATACATAGCTCTTTCAGACTGTTTAGAAATACTTGATTTGGTGGGGTTTGGAAGTGTTGGGTTTTTTTGTGGTTTTTTTTTTTTTTTTTCTCTTCTAACTGTAAAGCAGAAACACTTTGTCCTTTTCCTTATATGAAAGCTGATGTGATCATAGGACTTCAGAAGGCCAGCAGAAAGTACATTAGTGTCATGAACTTTAGGGACCAGATGGTTCTTTTAAGCATCATGTCAATTTTCTTGCTCTGCAACATCATCTGACATTATCTTTATATATTCTTTCTCATAAGTAAAGATAGATAAAGGATAAGGACAGATAAAATATAGAACAAGTTTAACTCACTTTTATGCTTTATCAGAGTCGTTTCATAGCTCTGTTACAGAACGTAGTTCTAGGCTTTAAAAGATTTTTAACATGTTACTGTCATGCAGATTGTACTAAAGCTTCCATAGACTTCACTATAAGCCAGACAAACTTCCCAGCTGACACTACAGCTGAGTTTCATCTGATCGTGTCTTTGTTGATACTTTAATCAGTCAGGAGTCATTATTGTAATTATAGCTGAGAAATATATAAACATGAGAAAGTATTTATTACAATTTGGGTTTTATCTTTTCCAGACACTGTGCTGATAGAATACAAATGTCCCTTGCAAGACACTGAAAACTATGTGAACACTGCTTTGTAACCTTGTGTAGCTACTTAATATTGAAAAAAAAAAAAAAATAGCGACAATACTCAGTAATTTTTAAAATGCTATTATAGAGTCGTTGTTGTTATCAGATGATACATAAAATAATATAATACTTCAGAGATTAAAAGAAACATTTCTTTTGTTGTATTGGCAGATTTTGTTCTACCTAGAATTAAAGAAATTCTGAATTATCTACAAGGAAAAAAAAATTTAACATTTAAAAAGAAAAGCTACTAGAATGTTTCAAGTATGTAGGTGTTAATAAGAAAGTCTGCTTTCAGTCTTGTACTAAAAAGACCTGATCTTTGTGAACTTCAGAATTCATATTTAGGAATTTTCCTTTCCTTGCATTCCCACCACTCCCACAGATAATATTTGTTGAACTGTACATTAATATTTCTTCCTTTTTTCTCTTTTTCCCTTTTTAAAAATTTTTTCTAATTTTTTTTCCTTTTTTCTCTTTTTCTCCTTTTGATATTGTTTCAATTTTTCATCTCTTTTTATTATTTTTTTTTCCTTTTAGTGAGGCCATCTGATTTAAGGGAGTTATTTAGAGAGTATCTATTAGGGAATAAGTCTGTAGACTATTAATTTTTAGTGTGTTTGGGATTTTTTGTTTTTTTGTTTGGTTACAGAGCAGTTTAGTTATCTGTAGATGATATGAACATTATGTATTATTTTCTTAGCTTAAATGTAAATGTTGTTTATGTGACTATAAACACAGACAAAATTCAGTGAAGTAGCTGTTGTGTTATCCTTTTGCTCTGCTGCATATTCACTGATCTGGCAAAAATGCCAGAAATATTTTGAGATAGGCTTTTGTTACCTTTTTATGCACAGATAAAAGAGAAGTACATTAGTTCTGAGACCTTTTAATAATTTCTGGAGATACTTAGAAGATTAGTTTTGATTTGATATATATGGAATAAACAAGATAAAACCTTTCATTTTAGCCCAACTTCCTCCTACAGAAGTTAATACCTGATCCACATATCTCATATGATGCATGGCTTTCTGCTTTGTCGCTGGCTAAACAAGGAAAAAGTAATTCTGGGGACAAATAGCTGGCTTCACTGTACATACCAGTGTTTTACAAAGAGAGAACATGGGGACCAAGGACAAAATAAATGACCTTTGCTTTTAGCACTATAAGAGCAACATCTGAAAAGCATCTGATCTTCCTTTTTCTATAAAACACATGCCACTCCTTCTAGCAAATGAGCTCTGAGCATGTCTAAAAACACATGTCCACATGATTGTCTTCCTGACAAGAGAAAGTTGAATCAAAACAAAATGTTCCTTGGATTGCCTGAAAAAAGATCACTTTGGGTTTTATTTGCCATCATGCTACTTTTTCAAAGCCCAAGGCAACATTCTTGTTTTAGCTACTAAGTTTATTAGTTGGATAAAGGTTTTACTTTGTTGATACCACACAGACTGATTAACGACTTTAATCTCACTGTTAGATAGTGTTCTGTGTTTCATGGTACAAAAGGATGGGTGCATGTATATCAGCCTTTACACATACTTCCTACTTTTCAATTCAGTGGACCCAATTCAGCACTTGTAACATGATCAGGAAGGCTAGTGAAGAAAGATTTCTTTCATTTCTGAATGCAAAAGTGGAATGGTGGTTGTAATTCCACCTTGAATCCCAAACTCAATGTTTCCAGTGGTGAAAAACATGGAAAAACACTGTTCTTGGGCAAGTCATATAGCCTGTTACATTGCTACATGGATGCTATTGAGTATCAGAAAGAGAACTGGCAGAATCTTGCTTCAAGAAATGGCAGGAGATATTTGCAGACACCTTAGTATTTGTCTTAGGAGCTGAAAGAGAAGTCTGACAATCTTCTGTATCTATTTACATTACTTTAAATTAAATTGAGATTTAGGAAGCGAAAATGGGCTAAAAAGATCTTGAAAAACATATACATTGAAAACTTTTTATACAACTCCTTTTTACATTCAACTTTAGGTTATTTAAGTATTAATATTCTCTTTTTTTAATGGTGATATTCTTATTTTAAACATAACTGTTTCAAAGGATATATAAAGAGAACCTTATCAGTCAGTATGGTAACAAGCTACTGAATCCTCAGCAAGACCAAACACAGTGGATCCTGCAAATCAGTCACACAAGTAACTGTGGGCTTCAAGGTAATGACAGTGGTTACATATTTGTGAAAAGTATAGTAAATGCTCAAACACATATTCAGAGGTAAAGCACACTTAAGGTGAAATGTCCTGCAGAGAGACCTGGACAGGCTGGAGCCATGGGCTGAGGCCAACTGCAGGAGTTTCCATAAGGCCAAATGCCGGGGGCTGCCCTTGGGCCACAACAACCCCCAGCAGCGCTACAGGCTTGGGGAGGAGTGGCTGGAGAGCTGCCAGTCAGAGAGGGACCTGGGGGTGCTGATTGACAGCCGGCTGAACAGGAGCCAGCAGTGTGCCCAGGGGGCCAAGAAGGCCAATGGCATCCTGGCTTGTGTCAGCAACAGCGTGGCCAGCAGGGACAGGGAAGGGATCTGACCCCTGTACTCGGCACTGGTGAGGCCGCACCTCGATTCCTGTGTTCAATTTTGGGCCCCTCACTACAAAAAGGACATTGAATGACTCGAGCGTGTCCAGAGAAGGGCAACGGAGCTGGTGCAGGGTCTGGAGCACAGGTCATACGGGGAGCGGCTGAGGGAACTGGGGGTGTTTAGTCTGGAGAAGAGGAGGCTGAGGGGAGACCTCATCACCCTCTACAGCTACCTGAAAGGAGGGTGCAGAGAGCTGGGGATGAGTCTCTTTAACCTAGTAGTAAGCGACAGGACAAGAGGTAATGGCCTCAAGTTGCACCAGGGAAGGTTTAGACTGGATATTAGGAAGTATTGTTAGGCGTTGGAATGGGCTGCCCAGGGAGGTGATGGAGTCCATGTCCCTGGAGGTGTTTAGGGGTCGGGTCGACATAGCACTGAGGGATATGGTGTAGTTGGGAACTGTCAGTGTTAGGTTAATGGTTGGACTAGATGATCTTCAAGGTCTTTTCCAACCTAGTTTATTCTCTGTGTTCTGATTATGAAAACACTTTACCAGATAATGGTGAAACAGAATTATTAGTGATTATCAAGAATACCTGGAAAATCCACCAAATGTAAAAATTCTGATCCTATCCTTCCCTGCCAAAGTTTGGATAAATTATCCTGGCTGAAACAAAGCATTTTGTGAGAAAATAAAAAAATCCCAGAGCATCTGAAGCAATAAAAAATCTGAAAGTGCATAATATATTTCTCTAGGCAAGGTACCTAAACCTTTCCTATTTTTTTTTTAATCTTACCTTAGATATCATTTACTTGACCATGTGCATAAGATCCATTGATTCTCAGTGAATGTTCACCTGCATGGGTAAACCAGCAAAGTCTTCCATAACTTGATTTTCAAAAATCAAGTTAGGGAGTTTTTTTTACTAACCCTAAGAAATGCTCTGTTTAGAGGACCTTTTGGAGGGAAAACAAAACAAAACAAAACAAAACATTGATAATGAACTTGAAGAATTTGAGCAATGAGAGCTCGAGATGCAAACAACTCCTTACATTGTACTTCCAGCTTCATAGGCTGTTGGTTTATGGCGTATCTTACGGTATATGTTGATTTGTTCAATTGTATCTCTCAAAATTGCATCTGTGCTGACTCCAGTGAGCTGTGGGAATCCAAAGCAAGAAGAAGTGTGAAACTGTATGGAAAAAATAAGTGTAGATGGTTCTAATTTTTTAATTCCGTTCCACTGGGACCTGAAAAATGACGTATTCTTAAAAGAGGTAAAATTATGGTCAGAAAAAAAAACCAATCTTGGTTCTAGTGTTGGAATCACTGGCCCAGGATTTTAGCCATTAAAATAGATTACCTATGTGCCAAACTGGCAGTGGCATTTTTGGCCTGAAAATTAATTCACTGTAATTGTCAGGTTTTTATGACTCTTTTTGCTTAATTAGAGTCATAAGTGAAATCTGATTTCAATTTAAGACTTGCAAGCTTCAACTGGTATAAATTAGAATGATTCCACTGACTTTTGTGGAGCTGTGCCAATATATCATCATGCAACTCCAAAAAGCTGGTGCTGTTGTGACATTTTGATGTTCTACAATGCAGTACAGCACAAACTTTGAGTGACCTTTAAGTCTTTATTAGAACAAGTGCTTGAAATGACAGCGGCAAACAAAGTTTGTTAGGAAAACTTACATCAGGATATTATAAAAGTTTCTGACAATGAGCAGTTTTCATCAAATTTGTATGAGAACTGAGAAAAGAAATTGCACTTTATTTAGACTGTCTTTTTCAACATTTTCTTCCCAAGGAAGAATAAAGCTCATTTTCCACTCTCCTGGTGCTGAAATTGCTTAAACCCAAGTCATTTGAATGACTAAGAAGTTTTGGTGACTAAAAAAGGCAGTTTGTTTTTGCAGTGAAACAAACTTATTACCACTGGAGATCCCTGGGCCTGGATTTGGTTTTTAATGAGAAAAAAGAGAGCAGTCTTCACTATTAGATTTCACTAAAAGCAAGGAGAAAACTCTGAAGAAGCAGATTATAATAGTTGGCTGTGTCATATGGATGTCACAGCTCTACCAGCAAAACCTGTGCCTGCATTTTTGTTGACAGAAGCTGGTGTTTGTTTGTTGTTCATAGAGCAATATAACTACATTGGCATTTTACTCCTCCTGGCATGTCCTGTGTGGACACTGGAGATCTTCATTGACACAGCTATACCAGTGTGGCTATGGCACTGGAAATTTTGTTGCATAAACAAGGTAATAGGAGGCTTAAATCAGTCCAGATATTCTCACACATACAGACATCTTAACATCAACATCTGAAGGTCAATGTCATGGATCTTTTTAAAACTGTCTGTGAATGTTGATAGATTTTTAAACTTTGTATGTTTTAGTTTTAAACTGAACATCATATTTTGTGCAGATTCTGCAATTACATCCACATTAAGATGCAAAGAGATCTGGCAAAAATCCAACAAAGCTTCACTTCTGCCTGCTGCAGATTCCTGAAACAACAAAAAGCCTTTGGGATTTGGCCACAAGTGGGAAAAGAGCCATTATCTGGTCTTTATGATATTAGATTTTAAAGACTAACATATAAAAATCCCTGGACTCCTTTACTTACACTCAACATCTAAATTCTTTGTCCTGTGATTTATTCAAAAGTTTGTTATAGAATTGGGATTCTTACAAGAAAATTCAAGAAATAAAGTTAAAATTTCTATAAACTGAATGTTAATATGCTTATAATGGCTGTGCTAAACAACTCGGCATTTGTTTCAAAAATATGATGTACTCTTGCTGAAGACTGTTAGATGAACGACAAGATCACCTTTAATTCTGAATATTCTTTCTTTAAGTTGCAAACAGTATTTGATTACACAAAAATTAGTATTTTCTTTAAAGCGTATCTGACTTACAGTTACTGGGGATAACATTACCTGAATTATTTGACTCATGCAGTATTGCTTATTTTTTGATCTCTTCTTTAGATCTGTTTTTAAAATATCTTATGGAAAACTGAAAGCTTTGTTTCTTTAAAAATTTAACCTACTTGTTCATTATCCTCTATCATTCATTCAAATAACAAAATTGCAGTATATTTTTCATATCTTTATTCTTAATGTGAAATTGATACCTTTAGAAATCCAGTGACTGATTTTGTCAGGTACACACTTAGGTGCACACAACTCTTGTCAGGGCTCTTAAAAGTTGTTCTCCATGATGCTATATAAGTTTTATGAAAAAAGTCTTCAAAAATAAATTAATGCAACATACCTCATCAATTTCTTGAAAGGCCTAATTTATTAGAAAGCATAGTCTTAATATGTTAAGGAATGTACACATTTCATTGGCATGGCATACAGACTGAGAAAGATAAGTATATGGATTCAGCATTTTCCTCCAGTAAGGATTCAGTTGACAGTTGCATCTAGGAGATTGTTCTCAGAAACTCTGGTGTGTGCACGTACAATTACATAGATATCCATTATATATTAAAGCTTTAACTAGAGTTCAGTCACAGATTTAAGGTACGCAAGACAGTGAATTTCATAGTAGTACTTTACTCATAACAATTTGGATTTTAAAATGCTTTACAAAAAAACCCCAAACCCAACCAACTATCATTTTTTCTACCTTACAGTTGACATTGGTATTCAGTAGGACCAGAATTACATTAAATGGGGCAATTGATATTAAAATAAAGTGATCTTTATCAAAGTACTACAGAGAAAATAAATATTTGATTAGGGATTTTTCTAAAGTGTCTCAGTCACTTTTGAGCACAAAATTAATAAAAAACCTAGAAATATCTTTATCTTCCTTGTGTTTTTGCAAAACACTTTCTAGAAAAAAATGAAAGTCCTCAAGCTACACACAAAAATTATTTATATAAAGCATAGATGTGCTAGGGAATGTAATACTATTAAGCATATATATATTTACACACAAATAGAATGAGAGTGTGTGTTTATGTGGTAAGATTGCAGAAATGTTTGGTAATTTAGGATATCTCATTTTAGTACGGCTCAATAGGGTAGTGTAAACAAGCACATCACTTTATAACAGTCAGGGATCACTTAAATAATTTTCATTCCTAGAATACTTAGTTCCTTCTAGTCCGCAGGAATATGAGTTGATGACCAATTTATATATTTTTCTGCTCAATGCAACTCTGAGAACTTATCCTGTCTCAGCCCGTAACTTTAAAATGCTTTTAACTTTGAAAAATAAGCACAGGGACTGTTTTTCCTCATTTCTTCCTCCCTATTGACTGCTGACAACCAACTTGATGCAATGAACTTGTTTAGCTGTTTAGTCCTTTCACCACTTGCTAAAAGGGTTAGCAGGTGACTGACTTCTTTAGTAGAGATGGACTCAGATACAGATTTAAGTAATCCTCAGGTCTTTTCCATCTGAAGCAGTGGAACTGCTTCCAATAAGGCTTGGGTTGTTTAGAGTAAGGAAGGGTGTTGCAAACGTCTATTTGACTGAGAAACAGACCCTTGGCAGTGTCAGATTTGAATGCAAGTCTGCCATTTTGGGGAGTGGATGAACTTCTGAAGTTTCAGGATCAGGAAATAATACAGAAAAAGGCAAAGAGGTCAGAGAAAAAAACTCCACTAAGTTTAGCTGCGATGTGACAGAGGAAGAATGTAACTGTGGCATGATAGCCAGATGTTAATTTAAGTCATTGACTTGGCCTTGTGGGAAAAGGAGTAGGGGAGAAAACAGGTCGTGTATATTTCATCATGTTATGAACCATGGACCAGACATGTTCAGTCTTGAGTAGCTAGCTCGTTGCTGAACAAGTGGTGTGCAAACTCTTAATTTAATCTTGAGCATAGTATAGCTCCATCATGCCAGACATCACAAGAGGGCTATTTAGCCTTTCTTCTTAATCCAGTGTCATCCTGCTATTTTATTGCCAGACTGTATCTGATTCACTTTGATATATCTTTCATTATTTTATCCATTTCTGAAGTGTGTGAATATGCCCTTTCTTATATGGGCTGTCAATTTTCCTGGGTTAGATAATGAAGGATATTTGGAAATAGTACCCTAGTTAGCGATCTTTTATTTTCACCGGTAGTATATTTTGATAGAAATGTGTCCTGTATAGCAGAAAGCATAGATGTATCCCCAATTATTTTAAAGACAAAATAACCTTAATATATAGTAAATGTCCACTATTAAAAATAAAATTTTAAACAGAGAGAGGTTATGATCATACTGACTGCTAAACTCTCATCACGTGGGGCTCTGTGCACCGGGGAAAGACAGGGGGAATTGTACTCTTGCAGTAGGGAAACTGAGTGCACTGTGCTGGGAAAATGGGAGGGCAGGATGGGCATGCAAGGGCAAATGGGCAACTCCTGTGTAGGGGCAAAGGAATGTCAAGCAGCAAGGCTTGAATGAGAGGGGTCAGAGTAAGTTGCACACTCTGGGGGATCTCTGTAGACACTCCTCAATTTGGAAGTCAGTGACAGTTGTTGCACTTAACTGAGACCAGAATGTCCCAGGGCACAACAGGAAGGGGGCAAATTTGGATCAAATGCAGCTGAAAAATGCATCTCAAGGGTTTAAAACATTTCTGATGAAAGGAATGTGTATTTCAGGAAAGCCTCTCAGCATTGGTTCTCAAACTCAAGAGTTTTCAGCCCAACTTATCCAATGTGTAGGTCAGTTGTCAAGAAAATACTGTCATGCCTGGCAGATAAGTTTCTGATGGAGCTCTGCCTGGGTTTACTGGGGGGTTTGCAGAAGTCGAATGACTTCCAGGAATTATTTTAATGAATATGAGGGAAACTCCCTCTTTGCTAAAGAATTCCAATGGGCTGTGCTAGTCCATAATATGTTAAGCAGGAAATAGCTGAAATTCTGAGGTAATTGGCTGCTTGTGTTTCTGTCTCTCTCTCTGGGACTTTTCAAGGTTCATTTTTAAAGTTTAAATTTGGTCTGAAAAAAACCTAAACTTTAACACTTATTCCTCAAGAAGCCACTTCCTTTTTGCGGATTTTGAGTTTAAAGTCACATTTGGGGTTGTTACATTTAATACCCCCCCAAAAAAAAAATTGCCTAAGATAACCCATAGATTCTATTATCTGTATTTTCTTAAATGTCTTTCTTGTATATGTATGTATGTGTATATGTGTTTATAAATATATATGTGTCATAACAACTGTTCCACACTGGACCCGAGTTATATTTAGCTTAGGATCCTATTCCTGATAGTAGTCAATTCTTAGAGACAGCACGTAGGGAACACATAAGTTTCACAGTTAGGTAGTGGTAACAGAATTCCAACCCTGTATTCTGGTAGTTGGCTGTTTGTTACATTGCCTTTTTTCATGTGCCTTCCTCAGCTGGGATGCTGAAACATGTTCATGTTTGACAAGCAAGAAGTGCTTAGGAGAGATACTGTGTGCAAAAGGCAACAAAACTGAAATGAGGTTTTTGGTGATCTGCTTTCAGTGCAAACAGCCATACATTCAAGACTGAACAAATCCTTTAATTATCATTAATACTTTTAAATCTCAGTCGAAGTTGCCGCAGATAACCTAAAGTCTAAAGATAAGCATGCAATGTTACTGAAAGTTTTTCCTAATCTGTTGACCACAAACATGAACTTATTCATAAGCAAATAGAGTCATCTTTTTGCTCTTCATCATCTTGCTAAATACAGAGTGGGATGTTGTACACTATGAGAACAAACTCTTTGTCTATACACTATTGGAATTTTGCTGTTATGGTGATACTTTACTTGACATAAACTGAAAATGTCTTTTTAAAAGGTTTACTTTTTTCTGATTGTTCTAAAAGCCATAAAGCAAAAATAGGGTTTTGAGATTTTTTTCTGCCTTTCAAAATTGCTATTGTCATGCTAGTTTTAATGAAGTAATAATGTTGGAGTCTAACATTTGTTTTTATTGGACTTGCACCTCTGTGTTAAGAGATTACATTGACTTCTGATATGCAATATAATGATGATTGCCCTGGGAAATGTATAGACACTATGCAAAACAGGTGTGAAATCAGCTACTTTGGGCCACTGATTACAGCAGCACACAGGTAAACTATAATGAAATTATTCTCTGGAAGTTTTTTTAATAAAATTAAATACTTCTTCATGTATCACTCTCTTGAATTATGCTTCCTTACAAGGTATGAAAAAACCCTCCCTGAACAACTTGTCTATATTAAACATACATATAAAATTCTTTTTTAAACAACAAGAAATCTAAGCTCCTAGATGTACATTTTGTTTTCTTCTTTCTGTGAAAACCAAGTAATAGATACACTGATCCTGGCAGAACAGGAGATGACAAAGGGGACTGATGGGAAAGTGCACATAAGGACGAAAATGTAGAGCAGATCACTTAGGCTGCAAAGCTAATACCTAATTATGTGTTTAAAAACTACCACTTGCCAAACTGAACTTATCCTTTCATCACTTCTGTTCATCTGTTTCTGTTTTCACATCAAGTCACACAGGCCCAGTAGTTATAGTATTTCAGTGGTTTCCCTCTTGCTTCAACCTTTGAGTGATATTATTCTGTTAACAGAATACAGCCAATAGAAAACTATTTGGAATTCTGATTATATAACCTGATGGACAGCAGAACATATTACATATGTTCTTGCTTATTTTGTTTCTAAAAGAGGTAGGAATACGATGAGGAAATCTACCTCTTTGTGGCAAAGCTCTTCAGACTGTAGTATCTGTTTCCATTGTCTGTATATAAATTATAAAGCTTCTCCATTCCAAATATTTTTGTTGTGAAGAATTTCTGGTATTTTGAAAATATTTATATTTAAACTTATGAATAATTTCTGGCATCTTAAGAGAGAATTATTTGAATTTTTTGCATATTTAACAAATTATGAGTTCAGCTTGACTGAAGGACTCCTTCATTTGAAGCTGGTATTTTTTTGACCAAAATTTCTTTTCCACTCAAGAATTCTAATTTGTCATTTAAAATCTTTTTCAAGAAAGGGTCGTATTTGATGAAGGATATATGTTTGCTTCTTTTGGTATGAAAGAGACAGTGATAGAGCTAAGAAATGCAAATAATATTAGGCTGTGGCTGGAACATCTTATAAAACCCAGACACTTTTCTAATCAGACCACATCTTGAATTTTAGATGAACTTCCTAAGTACCAAATCATAGATTCAATTTCACATGAATCACAAATGCAGAATAGAATTCTCTAGTACAGAAGTGTCAATGGCTATGATTTCTGACTGATACAGTCCTGAGATCAAATCCCTGGAATAAACACAGTAGTTTTCTCCTTAAAATGTGATTTTTTCTTAAAGAAATTATTTGATCAGAGAAAACAGAAAAGGGGAGTAGATAATTACTTCAGTAGTTTAGCAGCTCTCACAAATACTGATTTTGCTCTCTAGATAAACTCTGACAGGTGAACTTCTATCCAGTTTTTTAACCAGTGCCCTTCAATCCCAAACATTTTAACTGATAAACTAACTCTTTTTGTTATTTGCCTTGTGGAACTGTGCTTCCAAATGGAGGGTGAATGTCTGGCAGAACTTATGTTAACTTGCATATAATAGCCAAGCTTTCACCATTTTGGCAATGTTTTTCAGTACTGTGTCTTTTTTTCCCTTTGTTTTGACCTGGTGATGACTGGATTTTGATCTTTCAGGAGTGTAGGTTTTTGGGTTTTTTGTTTGTTTGTTTGTTTTCTAGCTGGGACTAGTACGGAAGAAAAATAGATGTTTTCTGGTTTTTGAGGAAGGATCATCTGGGAACAGAAGGTTCAATGAGCACTTTCCCAAAGCGGAACTTTGTAAAGTGCACAGCAGTAAATTCCATAAGCCTATGCATCAGCATCAGAGTTGCATCATTTTTCGTCTGTCCATTTTTTAAAATTTCTAAATAAATTAGTTATCATCATGGCTCATGCCTGTGGGCATCTTCTGTCTCCTTTCCTTATGCTGTCACCTTTGGTGGAGTGAAGGAACTGGGAAGTATAAATGCCATACTTGATAACCTCTACTTACATGATATTTTGTACATTAACTGGGTGGACAGACTGGACAAAATAAAAGTTTAGTTAACATTTATGTGTGTACTCCAATGTTTATACAGTGGTGTAGCTTTACCAATACCAGGAAAGTTAAAACAACTGTGTCCTGGCCACTCTGGAAAGTTAACAGTCTTTATTTGATGCAGTGTTTCTAGTTAGCTGCCGTGTCAGCTTGCTGATGAGCCCTGCCTTCAGACTTCCCTTCTAATGACTTTTGCTGGTTCAGTCCCATAACTAAACTAAACAAGATTGTAAAGATAACTTCCCCTATGCCTTGCCCAGACTGAAAGCTCACCTCATGTCCTTTTATATAAGAGTTAACCAAAGAAAGCATAAATATGCCTACTCATCAGTGCTAAGCCTAGATCAAGGTGTGTACTGAATTGTCTCAACTAGTTGAGAATGTCCTAACATGGTCTAGGAATGCCCAGACTCACAGCCCTGGCTGACATGAACTGACAAGCTTGAAGGAATCTTGCCCATAGTATTGTGATCCCTCAGATGTGGAGAATCTATTCTTATTTCAGTCCTGTATTTTCCTGCTCCTTCAAGGCACCTTTAATGTATAAACTACAGGAGTCTTTCAAAAATAAGTGGGGTATGTGGCATGTTTTTCACATTACATGAGTTTCCAAGTGATACAAGCGAGGCATTGTTTACTTGTCTTTCAGGCTTTTTAGTTTCTGTAACAATCCTTCTCTTGTGTTGTCACTATGCTACATACATATAAACATGTATAAAATCACAGTTTGGTGAACAGGTTTCTTACAGAATATCCTTTTCTGATTTTTATATTATTTTAAATAATTTTCTGCTCTGAAATTCTCTCCTGTTGCTGCAATATTAAGTAAAAACACTTCACCCTTATCCTCCAGCTTGTTTTTTGTGTATATTGGACAACAGCTTGTCTACACTCTTTCACCTATAATAGTTACTCAGATTTCCAACTGCTTTTTATGTAATTTGTTATTTTGTCTCACATGATAACAACAACATTTAAGTATAGAAATACATAGGGACAAACCAGGGATAGGCATAGCATATATTTCAAGTAATACAAAACCCACACAAATATTGAAACATGCTTTTTCTCACAACCTTCGTTGTATTAACAAATCTGTTCTCATCTCTCAAAGCATTTCTACATGATCTAAATTAATTTCTCTGATGTCATCATCTTCTCTGTGCCTTCTCTAGGCTGTGGAACAGCAGATATGATGGAGCAGTTGAAGCCAGGTCGGCTGGAACTGTTACTGTTTTGTTCTAGAGGCCATGTACATGGTCAGTGCAATTCAGATTTGAACTGGTTCTGTTGTAATTACATTTGTTAGTAGGAGAAGTTGCAATAGGACTTTTATATGACACTGACCTTGCTATGACATATTGAAGAATGTGTGGTATTTTAACTATGGAGGCATTCAGTGTGAATCTGAAAAGTTCAGGTCTTAGAGCAGAAAAGGTCTACTTTTAGTTTTTAGACTGTGGAGTTTGTTCCTCTAGATGGAAAGAAAGAATCATGTAAACACAGAGCTGTCATGCAGCCCTTGGTTCATGTTGCATAGAGTCACAGGATCACCAACTGATCTGTGTTCCACCCAGACAAGCATCCATAATGGTATTATTGAACACCTCCATGAGGTATGCAAACCTCCACGAAACAAGTAGATGGGTTAAAACAGCAAACAATATCACTGTGGTGCAAATTAAAACTGAAAAGAGACATAATGATAGAAAGTTTTAACAGAAGGAGGTTTGAACATGGAAGTAACAGTATTTGCTGATTAGTTTCTAAGATATTCTTTTTCTTAATTCAAAATTTCTGTCAAAGATTTATTTTTAAGTGTGGTAGTTGACCTTGGACAGCTGACAGATGCCCACCCAGAGCCTTCTCACTCCTCAGCGGGATGGGGAGAAAATAAAATGAAAAAATCTTGTGGGTAGAGGTAAAAACACTAATTACCATCATGGGAAAAATAGATTGTTTGGGGAATATTAATTTAATCTATATTATACTAAAATAGATTTGGATAGTGAGAAACAAAGACAAAAAGTAAAACGCCTTCCTACCACCTTCTTCTCAGCCTCAACTTCCTTCTTTCATTCCCGAGTCTTATGCCTTCCCTCTGCCTCCTGCTGAGTGGGTCAGGGGGATGGGGAATGGGGTGCTGCGGTCAGTCCACACCAGCTCCTCGCTGCCACTCCTGCCCTCTGAGGCTGCTCCCCTGTCCCAGCCTGGGCTCCCCACAGGCTACAGCTCCCTCAGGAGATACTCACCAGGGGAATCTCTGTGGTGGGGAGCGCTGGAGCCCCTCCTCCCGCTCTCTCCTCGGGGCTCCCAGGGCTGTTCCTCATACAGAGGCCACAGAGGTAGTTGACCCCCACCAGCACTTGGGCAGCTGTCCCTGGTACAACAAAAATCAGTACATTAATTTATAATAATGATGACAGTTAAAAATCAACTGTTAAGTGTTGCATACCTTCCCTTTTGTTCTCTATGTGTACTCTTAAACAGTCTGCACATTTCTAAAGCTCCTATGAAATGTTAATTGAAATCTAAACATTGCCATTCACTAGCGATCTATCAAAAGCAGAAGAGGTAAGAAAAAATGGCTAAATTAAAAACGTGTCATTTCGGATAAGGCTGGTGAAGCATTTCCCAATGGCGTTTTTCCTCAGAAAATGCCTGTCAGACATATTTTTCAGTAACAGCAAACGTTACTGAAGTTTTTTTATGATATTTTGTTTAGTGTGAATTTGAAATCCTGTATTGTAGTAATGGTATTTTCCTTTTACATTCCTGAAATAATAGTTTCTGATTTATGAGAACTTTTGGCTTTTGGTTTTGACTTTGGACTAAAAAACTGTTAGAAGAGAAATTCTGAGTTTCACTTGTCTCCAGCTTTCACTGTCAGTCTCTGGGTAAATCAGAACAGCAGCTCCAGGTTCACGAATGTCTTGGATGTCCTGACCTCTTCGCAATGAAATTATGCAGTTTAGAGGTCAGTCTTTCTGACCTCCTGAAAGGTTATTAATAGAAGAAAACTGGCTAAATAAATTTAATAGACACCAACACATAGCAGTTTGTCATTGACTCTCACGATCTGTAAGATGAAGTACTCTGACTCTGAAATCTTCCAGTTTTTGTCTGAGCTAGCTTCTGTATGCTGTGTGCAAAACCAGCAGATTGGCCCCAACTGTAGTCTTAACACCCGGGTTTTATCCAGAATTCCTGAGAACTACAGCTTTGATCTGTGGATTGCTTTTACATGCAACAACATCACGCTAGGTTAATTTAATTATCTCATAGTTGTAGAATATGAAAATGCCCATTTGCTCCTCTGCATTTTATTCAGGTATTATAATTGACAGAGCACTTACCTTACAGAATTCTTGATTTTTAGAAGAAATTCCTTTTCCCACAGTTTTCGATTAGGCACTTAATTAAATCACGAGGTAAATTAGAAGTAGACATGTAATTTATACCTGCTGGTTTAAATACATAATTACTTTACGAGAATACTAATTACATCGTTTTAGCACTCATATTTCTTATCATCGTGTTATCTCCTGTGAAGAAAATGTAATTTAAACAGTCTTGATAGAATTCTAGAATAGTATAACATTATAAATTTGCTGAAAAAATATATTGTGCTAAAGAGATCTACAAAGCTGTAGAGAAAAGCTTACTCATATACATACGCTTCAAAAGAGATGGACATGGAGTTAATAATAACAGTAACCAATTCTTAGAGAAAATAATTTTCTCATCTTAAACTTTACATTTTTAAGCACCACTTATAGTAGATTTTGACAAATATTCAGGAACAATACTTCTGTTCATATAGAATCAGATCAACAGACCTTGATCACTCTCTCTGTAGAAAACAGATACACAACTGTCTTCACAGTACTACTACAATGCATATGGAAAACAGATGTCTAAATGTTAGAGATTATGAGGTAAAGCAAATCTCTGCATTCCAGTGCAACGTTATAAACCAAATCCTGAAAAGTATAATAAAGGATCTTCCAAGGTATTGTGATTTTGTGTTGTAAATATCTGGTTTTATGCATGGTGTCATATTGGCCTACCAAAAAATTCTGGTAACATCAGCAAAACTAGAAAATTCATCACAAGTCATAATAAAACTGAGGTCACAAGACCACTGTGCACTTCAAAGGGGCCAAGAACTGGTGTTATATGAGAAGAATTTTTAGAAGTGGGAGTGCACATCAGTTCCCTGTTACTTCATTTTGGAAAGACTGCATTTTTGTGCCTTATTATGGTAACTGATTTCTCCCCATACTTTAGACTAGTTAGTTTACTCATATTGACCCTTTACCCATGCATCATTGAGATACAATAATCCTTGTAAACCTAATTCTGGTATGAAAAATTCATCTGCTAGCCACTTCTTCTATGATAAATCTTTGCAGATAGTACATACTGCAAGAAGAATTAAGAAAAAAAGGCACGGTGCAAAGAAGAGAAGGGAATGTGGACCAAAGATCTGGGAGGACTGCCAGAATTTACAACAGCTGTTATACAACAAAGGTCCATTGCAGCACTGCGATCTGCATATATTAAAGGCATGGCCACAATGCCATGAAACTAATCCTGTAATTCAACCTGCAGTTAATCCATGTAACTCATTTGCATTCATTGTCTACAGTTATACTAGCAAATTAAAGATGTGTGGACTGTTTGCTGACATTAAGGCCCGTACCCATATTGTAAGAACTCTTAGCTTCCAGAATAGACTAGCTATTTCTTATCTGCCAAATGATAGCTCAGATTTGTTTGGGAGAAGCCTAGTTGGCAAAAATCATTAAGGGATTGTTCTCACAGTAAGTATGACCAAGAAGATGTTAAGTCATAATTAGTATCCTGTCTGTATGATTTTATTAATAGAGATTTAGTAAGTTTATATGGTGTTTGAATGGTTAGACTTTAGAAACTTGTGTAATAAGAAAGATGTACTTTATATTAGATAAAGCCAAGGGCCTCTGTCTTCAAAGGGACTAATTCCTATTATCACTTCTAAATATAATTCCTCACCTGCTCAGCTCAGCTGCAGTTTAACAATGGAAATGCCTAATTTGTAACCAGTTGAGTCATCTAGGTACCTTGATTGCAGCTCTCAGCAAACTGAAAACAATCGAATTGGCCAGTGATGGTGCCAAATTGCTCCACAGAAAAATAAATCAGATTCTTGTTTTGACATCCCTGTACCATTCCTACTGTAAGAAAGTCTGGACCTTGAAACTCCCAGGGGAATACCCAAGCAGCTAGGTCATGCGTTCATTTTAATTTCCTTTATAGATTAAAAATACATCATTATTTTATACAATATTGAGTTGCTTCAGTAACAAGAGAGTTTGTAAAAGTCTTGTAGCTCTCACATATTTCTGACCAATGAGGATTCAAGAAGACAGCAGATGGATTTTAGAACATATGTATCACATTTAATTTGGGTATGCTAAGCACTGGGACACTGGGTGTAAAATGGGACTGAAGGAAGAGCACTACAGTTGCTTTCTTCTGGCTGTTTTCTTGAGCTACAGTAGATACAATTTTAACACATATCTCAAATAGATGCTTAAGACTTTGTATTCTGCATGTATGAAGGCAGAGCAGTTGAGAGAGGTTGCGGGTTAGTTCAGGTGACTTTGCACTCAGTGTACAGGGCTTTGTGAATCCCGTTCTCTGGCTCCTAGCTGTTCTTAGACATTTTGTAGAGCCTAGACACCTGACGCCTTTTATTCTCCAGTATAACAGATCAGTTAACAAGTTAGGCATCACAATACTAAACATAATTCCTATTTTATTGATTTAATTCTAGATCACTGAAAACAATGCTTCCAACTATTAAAGTAAAACAGTGCAATTCATTGATATTTGCACATCACCTTCCTCATATTTACATGTTGATACCGTAATCACCTTGGACTTTATTAACAGACTTATTTACAATTTAGCTGTTTCTAGTCCTGAAGAGCTTTCATGCCGAGCTACATTAGCAATTAACATGAGTATACTCCAACCAAAGCTGTAGAAATACTTAAAAATACCCCTGAATACTAACTTTTCAGGATTACAACACAGCCAGTTTATTGATAGATGTATTTTATGTCTGAGACCTATTTTTATAAAATGGATTGCAAACTTCTTTTAGGTACTAGAATACCAGTGACTTTATTAATACAAAATCTAAAGAAAGCAGATGGTAGAATTATTGTAAGAAAAACATAACCTTAGCACTCAGATAACGACCACCCAAGATCTGAGTGCTTACAGAAAAGTTAAATGGAAGCAGAAGATGATAGATACTGATAATATAATATTTATTGCATCCATTTTTCTGTGAAGTGAATTTTCAATCTCATAAGTTGTCCTTGTAATCATTGCACACACAGGGGCAGGTAACTATATTACAAATGCAGTAAACAAGATAAAAATAGTGGCCTTAATGTATGTTCATTCTGAGAAAGCCATATTGATAGCATATGAATTTAACACAAGCTTAATTTAAAATGTTTTGAATACCACTATGGTAAATGTATGGCAGAGTATGCTGAGCTCTGTTGGAAATGCACGTACACAAATTCTATCTGCACACAGTTTATTGAACTTGGGGACAAGGATTTTTTTTTTCTTAGAAGGCTTTGGAAACAGACATCATTTAGCATGACAGAAGATTTATTAATCCTCTGGCACCTATCTCAAAATACATGTATTTTCTGAGTTTTTAAAGAGAAGTAGCACAGGTTTTCACAGGACATTGCAGACTCAAAAGTGCTTATTCATTGATTAAAATATATATTTAACTGATCACTTTCTCCTTTCCCCTATTTATGATAATGACTCATTTTTTATCTGCTTACTGTAGTGTAATATTTGATTATCAGTTTTCAAAGACTACAGAAGATACTATTTTTGTCTTGTCTGTAGGCTGCTTTGTGGCTCTGGAGGTCACTGCAACTTAGTAAAAGTTTTTCTCAGACACCACCTGCTAGATCAAGTGGTAAATCCATACAGGGATTAAAGATCCACAAATGGCTTCTCAGTGTTTTTGAAGCTCCTGTCATAAACTGGATGTCACACAGAATAGAAAATTATTCTGTTTTATCCCAAAGTTCAAAAAGTAGTTTGGTCATCAAGCCATTAGAGATGCTCTTTTGGTGATGAATACTTCTGAATGATCCTCCATCTCTGATGCTCTCTGACCTTTTCTTAATCTCTGCCACTTTCTAGAGTGTGGATAAATGCTAGCTGATATTAAGCTGTTCTAAATATGTCAAATGCAATAATAATATTTTAAAATTTAGATTCAAGCCATGTGCATCCATATTTCTAAGCATCTTTGACATTAATCTCAAGAGGGAATACTAGTAAAAGCAATGAAAAGGGTTGGTTTGTTTCTTTCCTACAGTATTACCAACGTGATATAGGCTGATAACTGTCATGTCATGTTATCTCCTAACATAATGTGAATCTAACTGCACCAGTGCTGGGACACAGCAGAAGTGTAACAAAATAAAAACATAATAAAATTAATCATAAGGCTTCAACACAAAGATTAAATGTTTTAAGACAGGCAAGGAACTTAGTTGCTATAGTGAGTGTTTGTAAAAGAAGTAACTGAGGAACACCCAGCATCTACACAAAAATATTGAGGCTTTTTTTTAACAGAGAACAGGAATACAGTAAGACGTTTTGTTCATTTTTCTGCCATGTTGCCTCGTTAAAATGAACTGTTTGCCACTATGTGCTCTAACAATAAATCTTGTTATGAAGATCTGTACCACAAAGCACGATCAGTCTGATTTTCATCATGGGCACACTACTATTAAAAAACACTCTCTTACATGTGGCATCGATTAACATTGCAGAGTGTAGATGCTTCCACCAGCCTTAAACAGACCCATTAACATCCTGGAGAAAACTAGCCTAGGTGTGCTGTGCTTGCTAATGGCTTTCATTTGAGAAACACAATGATGTAGCACAACATCATGTTAAGTCAACTAAGCTGCTTTCATAAGTTGGCTCAGATAGCCTTATATTTACAACACAGTTCTGTTTAGCTGTATCTCCTGGCTGTTTCTTGGAGTGCTGTGGTTACTGAGTTTTTATTTAAATTATTTTCATCAGTGAACACTCACAGTAGTAATTCTTTTTTTTTTTTTTTTTTTTTTTCTTTTTTAAATTCTCTCTGATTCCTGTTTCTTCTTCATACCTGGAAGCTTTGTCTACATACAGTAATATTCAAAATATATTTCTTTAGGAGTGTTGTCCTAGATGTGACCTGAGGGCCAGATTCAATATACTGGTTTCAGTAATGTGGTTACAGTTGTCCTTGTCTGTAATGCAAGCTGTGACTCACAGCACTGAAAGTGTTGGCTCGTGATGGTTGATCTTGATCTCCTTGTAGGAGTGTGCAGTCAATGTGAGCCAGACTTTGACAGGGAGGAGCAATTATTTTTGCAAATAAAGCTTATGCCCTGAGGCTTCTAGCATATTGTTAGTGCTATCTTATGCAGAGTCCTGTGAGGTTGTGTACTTTGTCACACATGTTTATTCTAAATAAAGCAAGCTAATGACATTGATTTAATGCAATTTCAGACCATATGCGGTTTTCCAGTTATTCTTTTGCTTCTGTCATTTTATCAGTTTGTTCTGAATACATGGAAATTTGCTTGAATATTTTTTAATATCTAACGGTATAGAATATGCACTATTTAAATGCTGACATGTAATATTGAATATATATTTAGTTGACTTTAGGACTGATGGAAAAAAATCATTCCAGCTGGTTTTCCATGAGGAAAATATGTTTTCCCTATCCAGAAGTGTCTTCCTCTAGGGTCTTTTTCAGGAGCTGTCTGCCTCTCTGCGGCTTCTGTCTTAGGTCTTTTGTTAGGACTGTTTGATCACTTCCCCGATGGGTTGATAATCATGCAGATCGGCTGCCCGTGTTCTTTTGTGCACAAAAAAGAGGAAAGCAACCCGCAAGGCATCTTCTTCCCCAACAACTTAAGGAGACATTTTGGTGCCTCATGGGAGACAATGACTGGAGCTCATAGAGACAGGAAGGGGAGGTCACCTGACATGCAGACCTCTGATTTTACACTGTGATAATGCAGTGCTGTGGTAGAAATTTATGGGTTTATATTGCAGGGATTATTTCTTAAGAATTAAAAAGTCCAGATGTGATGGTGTGATTAAAAAATTCTCTTACCTTCTTCATTCCTGTGCTGACACAGTTCTGAGAAAGACAAGAAATGTATTTTCTTGCTGAGGTGAGGTAACCGCTCTGTCTGTTGACCTGATGCAAGTATGAAAGGGAAGAGTGGTCTGGGAGATTGACACACCTATAAAATTATAAGGCCTGAACTATTTTTTTGTTTAAAGTAGTGGTTTCTTCTAGCATTTTTGTTTAGTGTTAGTGTAGGTGAAACTAAATTAAAAAAAAAATAAACAAAAAAAATTTGAAAGGGTTATTAATGCAAATTAAAACTTTAAGAGAAAACAATACTGTCATGCACAGAAGTTGTAATTATAATAATTATAAATCTTACAGATTATTAGATTCTGCCATCCCAACGTCAATATGTTTGTATTTTATTTAGATGATTGTTGATGATCTAGATGGTCATTGTAGGTCACTTCCAATTAAAATGTTTTATTCTAAACCCCGATGGGGATTTTAACTAAGTATGGGATTTGTCTCACCTCAACATTAGGCATCTTGTCCAAGTTTGTTGTCGACTTTTTCAAGATATAGTAGAAAAAGCTAACTCTAGAGAGCATTATATCTGAATGTGTTAATTGATTGTCTTAGAAGATATCTTTCTCCCTCCCTCCCTTCCTCCCAGTCTCACTCTCCCTCAACTCTCTTCCCTTCCCTTCCTCCCTCTTCCACTCTCTCACTCTCATCTTCTCTCCCTTCCTCTTCCCCTTCTCTCTCCTCTCCTATTTCCTCTCCCATCTCCCCCTCATCTCTTCCTCCTCTTTGCTTCTTTTCCCTCTTCTAGTCCCCCTTCCTCTCTCCCCGTTCTCCCCTTCCCCTCTTGCCTTCACTACTTGTTATCTCCCACATTCCTCCCCACTCTCTCTCTTCCTCCATCCCTCTGTTGTGTCAAA
The DNA here is from genome assembly GCF_965140245.1 of Athene noctua. Taxonomy (NCBI): domain Eukaryota; kingdom Metazoa; phylum Chordata; class Aves; order Strigiformes; family Strigidae; genus Athene; species Athene noctua. The sequence goes on along the minus strand of NC_134038.1, from coordinate 105,835,586 downwards.
GAAATGTAGACAAACCTCTTTCAAGGACACTTATGTTTATAACATCCTAACTCAAGTGAAGTGCATCTGGAAGTACCTACTGATCACAACAATTAAGGTTATGTATGTATTATCAAATACCAAGGGGAAAGAGGAACAGATACACAGTGTGAAACAGTTGGTGCTGAAGGTCAGGTATGGATTGTATGTATAAATTTTAAGAATTTTGGCTAGCTTCAGACCAGCTCTAGTTTGGTCCCAGGGACTGAACTTCCCTCAGAAGCTTGAGCATATGTTTTGGCTCTTGGATTATTCCTACTGGTTTCATTCAGTTTGCATGCTGTGAGACTGCTCCATGATGGAAACAAAGTGCAGCAAGAGAGGACTGATCAGGAGATTTACTTCAGAAAACCATTCCTGATCCAAACTAAAACTTTACTGTGGGCATATGTTTGCAAGTGTAACAAAATAAATTCAGGGAATCAAAATGCGGTGACTTATAAATTAGGGTAAGAGAGCCGTACATGCTGACTATGGAATGCACTACTTATCAACATAACATCTTTGTCAAAGACATGCAACTATATGAAGAAATAAGTACTTTGCCAGGATTTTTGTTGCAGCAAAACAGTTCTGCTCCATATGAAACTAACAGGAATAGAATCAAGGTCTGACAGATGAATGCCTCAGTTTTGTAACAGGATTCAGCATGCTTATATATCTTTGAAGGCTCTGTGCAGTGCCCTTTGCAAGACTGGCACATATGGTGAGACATTAAATGATATCGCTTATCAGAGATTTTATTCTTTTCCAACAAGAACACCAGTACAGGTATGACTCATATTTTGACTGAAGTAGCAACTTAATCATAAGTAGTATTTACTGTAAGAATAGAAATAGACAAATTATCAAGAAAACTGATTCATCTAGTAATGATTCATAATACAGTCTTCCTCTACAGTTTTATGGCTGTAAATATGTTGAAATAAGTTTTGCAAAGAATGGAAAGGTTGCTTAGCCCTGCAAGTCACAACATGAGACATTGCAAGTACTAAGGTTACAGCAGCTCATGATCCGATCCTTCTTCTGTTTGAGGCATAAGCTTGCTTAATCGATATTAAAGGCACGCTAAAATGGGGAAAGCAAAGTTTGTGACAATTTAGTAGACAGTAAATTAGTCATAAAGGCTCTCATCCAGACGAAATATGGCTGCCTGCATGTTGAGACTTACCAAGCTTTTCATATTTAACTTTTCCTGATAAAGGTCAGAAACAGATTTGATCATTTTCTCTATATGAGGATAACAGGTTGGAAGAGACTGCTGGGTGTCATCTAGCCAAACCTCCTGCTCAAAGAAAGACCCCTGTAAAGCTGTTTCAGCATGCTCAGAGTCTTGTCTGGTTGAGTTTTGAAAATATGCAAGGGTGGAGATTCCACAACATCTCTGAGCTTCATCACTGTAACAGTGAAAATATTTTTCCTTATACCAGGTCAGGATTCCTTGCTGCAATTTACATCTATTGCCACTTACCTTTCCTGAGCAACTCTGAGTATAGTCTAGCTGTCTTCTTTCAATTTCAGCTTAGGTTATTGAAAACAGCAATTAGATACCTCTCTTGCCCTCTCTTCTCACGACTGAGCAAATTCAGTTCTTTCAGTCTCTCCTCATATGTCATGTACTACAGGTCCTGACCATCTTGTGCAACTTGCTCCATTTTTTCAGACAATTTCTTGTGCTTGAGGGCCCCAAACTGAACATGGCATTCAGATGAGATAGGTGCTGAATAAAAGGGATTAATCAATTCCCTTCATCTGATGGTTACACTCGTTGATGTGCATAGCCTTCATCACAACAATGGCACATTTCTTATTTGTGTCCCTCAGGACAATAAAGTTCTTTTCTGCAACATTCCTTTCTAGCCAGTCAGTCCTCTGCTGATATTGTTGTATGGGGTGTTTCTGTTGTAGATTCAAGTCTTTGCATACATCCTTCTTGAACTTCATTAATTTCCTTTCGTGTCAGTACTAAAAGCCTGTCCCCTGCATGGCAGCCTTGCACTCCAGGATATCTAGCACCTCGTCAAACTGTTTGAGCATGCATTCTGTCTCAGTTTCCAGGTTGTTAAAAATTATCGGCCCAAATATCAGCCCCTGATGAATGCCAGTTGTGATGGCCACAAGTTCCATTTTGAACATTAACTACTACCTTTACAGATGAACCATCGAGTCAGTTTTTCACCTGCCTTACAGTCTAGCAGCCTGGTCTGTATCTGTTTGGGTAGAAGGATACTTATAGAGAGATTGTGTTAAAATCCAAGGCCAAGTTCTCAGTAAATGACATTTTATGCTCTCTCCTCATCCATGACCAAATAATTTCATTACAGAAAATAATTAGCTTTGTCAGGAACAATGTGTTCTTGGTAAATCCTCATTATTATTTTCCTCTATTACTTGTGGGTCCATAAGAAACTACATGGCTGATGCAAGAATTACTAATTAAAGTGCTTTATAAACAGTATATCAGAGCAGATTATGATAACTGTGCTTCTTCTTGATCTTAAATTCCATCCACCTGGGAGAAATTTAATGGAGATATTCTTGTTGATTTCAGTCAGTTTTGAATTAATCCTGATGTGCAGGTGGTCTTGAATACTCTTTTGAAGGTGTAGTAGTTAGTATAGAATATGTAGTAGTCAGTGTTTATTTATAAAGTGTAACTTCTGGAGAGATTCCCTATTCATCAGTACCAGTAGTTTTAATGAAGTACTTTGTAGTACTTTCAGTGCCACGAATAATGTAAAAAACCCAAACAAAGGCACCTTTCTGTAAGATGAGTGAAGAATGGCTAGAGCAGAAGTAAAAATGGTTGTCTTATCTCGGTCTCCTTGAACAAACCTTCTTCAAAAGCTAAATTCAGATAAACTCTCATTAATATTTGTCTCAGTTATAGGAACTTTAGTTAATAAAGTTGCACATATCTCTCAGACATTGCTTTTCTGGTGGAAAACCAAAGTGAAATTGTTGATATGACTTTGCAGTTTGTTCGCTATTGCCCACCTTTCCTGCAATAGTTTGCAAAGGTGCATAAAGTGGAAAAAAATGTATCTAGGTTTCCTGCAGATAGTCTTAATATTTTAAGGGAAATATTTTGGCTAAAACCGAAATATTTTATTTCAAAATCATAATATAGTGCTTCATAGACTTTATGATGCAACTTTTATTGTAAAGCTTAGTTCTCTGGTCACACTGCATTTTCTGTACAATGCCACAGAGTCAGAGACTCCATTGGTGGGTTCCTCCCGCACAAGAAACCAGAAAGCCTTGTCTCTCCATCATGTTAAAAATGCTATTAAGTAAACAGTGAAACTTTAATGCTAAAAAAAAAAAAAAAATCAAAACGTTCATTCTTGCAAGAATGCATGACAGGTGATACGTGAAACAGCTCAAAGTATTAGTTAAACCTGTAAGACATGTAAGGTGCCTCTGGGGAGAGATAAAGAAAGATGTCATGTAGTAGTTACTGCATGCAGAATGTAATTAAGAAATAAAAACCCAAACATGCTAAGAATCTGTGGGTAGGAAAGTACTTTTCCTCCAGTTGGAAAGTTCCTTCATGGAACAATATTAAATATGTAGTTTACCATTTTGTCATTTACACCTCTGCATTTCTTCAAAAATTGGTGAAATACTTGGACTTTTGGATCTAACTTTTAAATTATGTATATAATTTTGCTACATACTGCCCAGAATCCACAAAACAGATTGATCTGCAGTTGAAAACTCACAAGCTGAATCATATGCACATACCCTTGGGAGACAAAAGCACAAGTTGCACAAACAAGTTTGTATAGTTACTTCTTAGACGTGCAAATACATGTTAACCATTAGAAATATTTCCAAAGTCTTCCTGTTACTTAAGAGTTAAAGTCTCATTTTCAGAAGTGACCACAATACTTAAAAGCCTCTCTGAATGATGAGATTTGGATTCCTGCAGGTGAAATTTTCAAACATACTTTACACTTGCAATGCATGAATTTATGGTGAAGGCTTTCTGAAACACAAGACTAGTTTCTTTGGAAAGTGGTGATCTCTTTTCACGGTTTTCTTTACTTCAGAAGACAAGGGGGTATTTTTTAAATCTCAAAACTTTGTGGGTCAGGAAAGGTGTTCCTAGATCTTCTAGTGACATCTATAAATTTCACTAACCTGCCGCCCAACATTGATGTGTACGGACTCTGGCAATCGCTTCTAAAATGTTATTTGTACTAGCTCCATTTGAATTTTGTTAGTAATTCAACAGTGTAAGTTTTGTCAGAAGGGTTTGTTTGACTGTTCAGGTATGATAGTTAAAGGATCAGTGACTTGAGATTAGAATGTGAAGGTGATTTGAAATGCCTGATGTTAAACTTGCTTGATATGGAAGAGATGGGTGGAAAGGATTACAGGAAGAATTCTAGGGTGCGTATTTTTCTAAGAAATATTAAATTGTTCTAGATTAAGTTTAGAAGAGAAAAATAGAACTATGGTCTCACTAAGTGTCTAAGAAGCAAACACAGAATAAGACCAGCTGGGATAAATGTGAAATTTACACTAAGATTAAGTATATTTTTGGCTATTAGGGAAATATGTAATCTATAATAATGGGTGTGTCCTCCATTTATCCTAGCCTTAAAACCACATATTCCCATATATGTTTCTAGTTTTCATTTGTCTGCCTTTCCCTACCCATATTTGACTTCCCAGAATGATCTCACTGTGGGTGGTCTCACCGACACAAAGCAATTATTAATGGGGAAAGGAAAAAGCCTATAGCTATATAAATTACCCTGGTTTGAGGATATCTATTTTAGTTTTCATGGTAAATTATTAGCTGTCTTTAGCAGTTCCCGGGCAAGCCCACAAAAATGTGTTTGCTGACCATTTTGTTGACCAAAAATAAGCATTTAAAATTTTGTGTGCTTTATTATGAACTTTCCAGTATAATATTAATATTGCATTTTAATTTTTTTTCTGTGTCTGGATAGAGGTTTCAGCTGCAGTGTTTGAAGTAGAAATACGTTTAAAGATTATTTAGTACTTGTCCTTTACTGCTGGAAAGTAATATATGGGAATGATTTAACAGTGATTTTAAAATGAGAAGGCTGAAGTTAACATCTCCAAAGAATTATATATATTTAGTCACTCTGGGAGTTAGATCCCTAGCTGATGTAAATTAGCATTGAACTGTTGAATTGAGTGAAATGCTGCATATTTACACCATCTGAAAATATGTCTTTCTACTTTCAGTAGCCCCCACATAATTAATAAATAGCCAAATTAAACATTCATTTTACAGAATACATTCTCTGTATTTTATTCACTATTAAGTACTATCTCCATTGCGTTATATATTTTTTATTTTCATTGTTCTGTTACTTTTATAAACCTATCAAACTCTACTCCTAAAAACCTTTTCTTAAGAAATCTTGCCAAATGCAGATAATTTTGTCAACAGAACTGAAGAGTAAGTTTCCTCTTGTCTCATAATTTTGTAGTAGAAGATTCTTATATATAGGGAAATATAAATAGTTATGACAATGCTTTGCTTTTCTGATTAATGACTAATTTATTTTAATTATAGAAGTAATTTTTAATTCTGATTCCAGGCATTCTGAAATGCCAACATGTATTTCAGAATTTTCTGGTTTTAATTTTGAAAAATATAATCTCCTGCATTGTCTGTTTTTTCCATGTGAAAGCTTGTATACATGTATAAATTTGTATTAAGAAATAATAATCTTTTCTTCTCATATCCATAATATGCCTAATTTTAATAAAGCCTAAGTTGCGCCATATATGACTACTGTAAGTATCTTTCAGACTATTTGCACAAGAAAATATTAGACATTCTCTCCAGAACTATAAAAGAAAAAAAAAAGTGTAGAATTTGCGTCTGACGAGTGCTGCAAGTACATGTGGAAGGACTGGAGGAAGCCTAAGCTAGCAGATATGGTAAACTGCCCAAATTTCTTTGGTTAAAAAGCAAAATTCTTGGGAGTGTCATTAACAAGGGTTGAAATGTTTAAATTACAGAAAATTGTTTACCATCAATAAGACAAAACACCCACAACATATTACAAGTTGTGCCTTAAACAAACTTAGAACCTGTTGAAAAACAGTTTGTAATCTTGCTTTCTATGTAAGTTATCAAGAAGCCAAACTGGAAAGCTTTTTACTTCCAACAGCAACTCTAAGGCCTCTTCACTTGGTTTCAGACTTGTTTCACAGAATCACAGAATCGTCTAGGTTGGAAAAGAACTTGAAGATCATCCAGTCCAACCAGTTTGTAGCGTGGGAGGCAGCAGCCATGTTGCTGATGGATAGCAAGCTGCTGAGAGAGTTCAGACTGTGAGATTAATACTGTTACATCCATCTGTAACCACTCTGCAGCATTTGACTGTATTGACTATGATGTTGTTAAGACTTCAAAGAAAAGCTGATAGCTTAATATTTGCATAGCTAAAGACAATTGTTTACATTAAATAAATTATCTTTTGAAGTTACTTAGAGAATAAATAGATAATTTTAGAAATTTATCCTCAAGCTATTACTGTACTTTTTGTATCAATGGAATTATCAGAACAAATAAATATTGAATTCAAAAGTATGCTATTGGCCTTAGAAAAAAAGTCATATGCAATTCTCTTTGAAATATGTATCTAGATGACAGAGATATCCAACTGCTATTATGACATGCACAGAATGTTGTAGAAATGTGACTGAAGTTGTATGTCTTATTTCAAATAACAGAAGACACAGGCCAAAATTTCCATGAAAATTAAACAAAGTTCTTTTCTGAGAGCCAAAATCTTTCATATTTGTATTTTTTTCAATGCCATTGCACCTTGTTGACATACTGATCTGGTAGAGAAAATGTGGCAAGAAAACAACAAGATGTATGCTTTACTTGTATATTATCAAAGTTTATTTTTTTATTACTTTGTTCTAGTTTTTATAGGAAGTGGTTTGGGACAAGTTCTGAACTACTACTCCAACCTTTTCAAGGTTTGTCTACCACAAATTTTGAAGGAAAAAAAAAGTCCTTGTTTTAAGACTGCTTGAGAGGTGTGTACATTTAAGCAAGTATGTTATTTTAAAAAATATTCATTTTATTGGTTTTGATGCTATTTCTATAACTTTCAGAGTGGTTACCTTTGTGGTGTTTTGGATTACAATAGTCAGGTTCTTTTACGTGGTTCATGATTTTTTTTTTTTTCAGATTTATTGATCTATAGGTGTGGAGACCTCCAGTCAAAGAAAGGGAATTGTTAATGCAAGAATGCTGAAGATATATTTTAAACTGAAAAAAATTGCCCATTTTTATGTGAAATTCCTAAAGGGGATGGGGGGAAAAGGGAGATTAAAGACAAAACAGCTTTAACTTTATTCAATATTCAAGATTCAGTAGTTTAAAATATCTCTTTCAGGAACCGTGATACTTTCATTAAGTTTAGGGTCCAGAGTCCTTTAGGAATTTTTCAATATAATTTATTAACTTACAGGTACATCTACCAGTGAGTGTTCAAGGAGTTTATGTCTACATGTTGCAAGCTTCTGTACATAAAACTTAATCTTATTTTTCTATCTGTTGTATTTTATATTGCCAAAAATCTTAAGTAATTTTAAATATCTGATTTTAGTCCTTCACTTTCATGGCATGTATGGTAACAAAGTATAATCATTGTGGCAATAAATATTGTACACCAATTTTGTGATGTCAATTGCTGTAGATCCTAGTATGTTTTAGAAAAACATTAGAAAAAATATTTTTATCTTTTATTTGTGAAATGTGACAGCTGAAACAAACAGGTTGAGAAACTATACTGCCTAAACTAGAATCATCTATGACCTATAAGAGAAATAAGTAACCATTTAAACAAAGTATCTCTTCTTCACCAATTCACTCTTTCAGTCCCTAGATTACGTTTCCAGTGTTCAGACTTTTCATCCAGTCATCACAAGAGAAAATATATTTAGTGGACTAACACATCTATGTATGCATTTATTTTTTGTATTTCGCACAGCTTTCTTGTGAAGATATACTCAGCTGTGGCTGTCTAATGTAAACTATGGAAAACAGTTTTTGTGTAGATCTTCTAGGATTCTTTTTGAATTTTCTTATGATATCTGCATTTGTAACATAAAATTTAGCACCACTGTTTGCAGAATTTATACCTTGAACAGTTTACTATGTCATTTCCAAAGAAGAAAGCTGTTCTGTTTTGCCATGAGTTCTCACCATGAGCCAGAATAAAAAAGGGGACTATAAATATCTCCACTTTGGATGTCTAACTTCAGCTTTCTGAAAGAGACTCATTTGTTTAGAAAGTTACAATTGACCTTCTACTAATGAAAGTTCCCTTGTAAATGTTCCAGGTTGAGCACCAAGATGTCAAGACAGTACATGCCACTAATCAGGTTTAAAAATCTCAATCCAAATAATTTGTTTGATGATACAGTGGGTTTTTTGTAATAATAATAAAACAGATCCCCCAAGAATATAAGGGAAAAAAATTAGTAAGATATATATAACAAATGCAAACAACTAGACAGTTAGAGAGACAAAACAAAATCTTTAGTACTTCAAATACATAAAATAAAGTTTAAAAAAAAAAAATATCCCAGAGAGATTTGGTACACCCCTAAACTGGACCCAAATGCATAGTTGAACAAAGGGAACTATCAAAGCAAGGTCCAGAGAGAGAAGTTTCTGTGTTAATAAGGAGAAAGGAGAATAATGGTAAAAGTTTCATTCTTCTGATACTCGGATGGATTTCTGGAATTAAGAAAAAATGATGTGTGGAGTAGTAGTGGTAGCAAGTAGACAGCTTGGATACACCAATCATACAGCATGTTCATGTTGGAGGGGCAAAGTCTGAAGATAACATGGAGAAGAATAGAACATAACCAAATGTGATACTCCTTCATTATAAGCTTAACACAAAATGGTGCTAAAACATGTAAAAAATAAGATTTCAGGTTTGGGTGTTTATAGAACATTTATACTGTAGTGCTAGTAAATGACTGCCAGGTGAACAGGTAGATGCGAGCAAGTCTGGAACTAGTTAGCTGAACTGAAAACATAATATGACACAGGCTTCCTACTTAGCTACAAGAATTGTAGCCCTCGAATAGATTCCAGTGCTGCTGGAAAGCTTGCCTGTATGTTTATCTAGTATGAATTGTACTTCTGAGTTACAGCAAAAGATGACACCCATCACTGTAACGTAGACCATGACACATTGGTATGTGCACATACTGAGCAGCATGGCAAGCATCTTGTTCTAAACTGGAACCATAATCTTCATTGCCTTTTTGCACGGGAAGAGAAATAAAAGGTTGTTTCCTGCCACGTGAAAGATGACTTTGGGTTTGTTGCTTTGTTCTGAAGCATAGTGGAAGGGACCATTAAGCTCAAATTGATTCTACTCTCATTTTTTGTAATATCCAACTGTGGAATTCTGTGTAAATATTAAGTTTAATTACAATAAGACACTTCCTTGCATTTCCACCATTCCTTTTTCATTTGCATATGTTCTATGTTTTCATTAACCCTGTTACTACTTCAGAAATATGGCAGAGTAAATAGCAAGCAAATGCGTTCAATAACTCATACTGGATTCTAAATGATTTTGCAGCTTGGCTGTGTTTGTTTATTTTTCCATTAAAACCCAGAAGGTCTAGAGAAGATCTTTAGAACCAGCTCCAGGCTCTGCTTTTTGAAAATTGCCGTCATAGCTTCTAATGAATCAGACTGTGTTCTTATTTCTGCTGCTAATGAGTACATGCTCCAAAATAGCTGGTGGGATAACTCATGGAACTGACTGCTTGCCAGAGAGAAAAAGGGTATGCTGCTCAGCGCTTTAGAAGTAGTCTTAATGGTTACTCTTGCTGTACTACTGAACAATCTGTTGAAATAAGCTTAATTGAACTATAATTCTGATAATCAATCTGAATTCCTTGTTAGGTTTATGTCTGAAATGTTGGGGTGTGGGGAATTTTACTGGAATTATTTACATTAATTATCCTTTGCTGTTGAAATTTCATACACTATAAACTAATATTTTTAGGAGACTGTACTGGGTCTGGCTGAGCTGGAATAGTTTGTCCCCTACAGCAGCCCTCACGGTGCTGTGTTTGATGCTGGGAGCTGGCAGGGTGTTGATAGCACCCTGGTGTTGTGGCTACTGCTGAGCAGTGCTTACACAGCACCAAGGCTCTTTCTGACATTTCCCCCCAGTGGGACGGGGTGGGCAAGGTCTTGGGAGGGGACACAGCCAGGACAGCTGACCCCAACTGGCCAAAGGGATATTCCAGACCGTATGACGTCTGCTCAGTATAAAGCTGGGAGAAAGGAGGAAGGGGGTGGGGGCACCCTTGGTCCTCCGAGGCAACCACTGCGCGTATCGGAGCCCTGATTCCTGAGACGGCCCCACGTCGCCTCTTCATGGGAAGGAGAGAATAAATCTGTTTTCTTTTTGCTTCTGCAAGTGGACCATGCTTTGTGTTTCTTTGCTTACATTAAAACTGCTTTTGTTTTACCTACAAAGGTTGTTTTTCATCCTATCTTATTTTCTTTTCCCCTTTTGCCCTGTTGAGAAAAAGGTGTGGGGGAAGTGATAGAGAGACTTGGTGGGTACCTGACATTTAGCCAAGGTCAAACCACCACGGAGACACTGGCCTGAAGTAACGAGAAAGCATCTTTTTCCTAGTTTTCTTTCTAAACATGAGTCAGCAGCAAGCCTTGGTAAATGAACTGTCAGTAGATTGTGTGATTTACTGAAGGCAAACATCCAGCTTAATGTGTGGTAAATCAACCTCAGTACTCCTTTTCTGTGCAGACACGAAGCATGACAGCAGGAGAACAACGAAACCTTACACCTTCACACTGTGACTTGGTGGGCTGTGTATCGCTTAATACACGAAAGAACTATGCTAATGACCTTCATGATGCCAAGTGTGGTTCATTATGTCTTATGTAAACCCTCTTAGCACCAAGGAAAGCAGCACTTGATTCCAAGTGGCCTTGTAGCTAGGTTTCAGAAGGTTATGGAAAGGGAAGGCAGGGGGAAGATGACATTGAGATTAGACATATTTTATATGCAACTGTATGAAAGATCGCTGTTGAAAATAACAGTAAAACAACTACTCTTGGTATTTAAAACTTAATCTAGCTTTTGCTTGTGTAACGGCCCTCAATGCAAATTACTGAAAAAATGGAACATGCTGGTTTAGAGTGCACTTGCTCAAGGGAGTATGACTACTTCCAATGTGTGAAGTCACTACCCATGATCATATTTGCATTTGGGTGGTAAGAATGTAAAGAGTGCAGATGGGTGGTTCTTTAACTGTAGCATGGTTATTTTGAGAGAAAACAGTATGGCAGATACAGATTGTTTTACCATTTATTCTCATCCTGGTGCCCTGGACACCTCTGAGCACAATGTCCCTTCCACATTTTCCAGGGACAGTGCAACAATATAAACTAATCATCTATATCAGCGATAGGCTTGCTTCTAAAAAAAAATAAATGTGAAGATAATGTAAGCTACACTCGTAGTTAAAAATAATTTTCCCTTGCTGTGGATTCTGCTGAAATGATAGAAAGTCCTTGCTGGGACTAAAAATTAAAGAAGGGTAAAAAAAAAAATTCTGAGTACTAGTGGAACAGGAGCATACAATTATAATAAGAGCATGTTGAAAAGTTGTTAGTGGATATACTGGTAACTCTAGTTTCTTTTCATATTTGCAAAGAAGAAATTATTCTACAAATGGCGATACCTGATAATGTAACTTCTTTAACATCCTTATCAGTAAACATGGCTTCATATTTCCATGCAGTACCTATTTTAGACATTCTGAGGCCTCTGATTCATATCATGACATCAATAAGAGTTTAGTCACTTTTCTACTTAGAAAATAATATTCTGGGCCTGCTTTGAAAAGGTGCTAAGCATCTTCAGAGTGTTTCATGATCAGCAACTTGTAGGAAGATATAAAAATCTTATACTGTTTGCTGAACATTATTAGCTGTTCCCAAACAAGTTTCTTTGCCACAGATTAGATTTTGCATTTCTAAACAGCACTGAGTACATTTATTACTTGGTTAAAGAGACTCATCCCCAGCTCTCTGCACCCTCCTTTCAGGTAGCTGTAGAGGGCGATGAGGTCTCCCCTCTGCCTCCTCTTCTCCAGACTAAACACCCCCAGTTCCCTCAGCCGCTCCCCATACGACCTGTGCTCCAGACCCTGCACCAGCTCCGTTGCCCTTCTCTGGACACGCTCGAGTCATTCAATGTCCTTTTTGTAGTGAGGGGCCCAAAACTGAACACAGGAATCGAGGTGCGGCCTCACCAGTGCCGAGTCCAGGGGTCAGATCCCTTCCCTGTCCCTGCTGGCCACGCTATTGCTGACACAAGCCAGGATGCCATTGGGACATTGTTCCAGATAACACTTAAAATGAAATTGTCTGGACTAATATTATTGTTGTGTATCATGGTTTGGCTTAGGTTTTATTCTTCTTAACTGTAATTTTCTTTGTGAACACTAGATGAAGCCCTGATACTTCCACACAATAGAAAGAGAACTCAATGAGCAGTGCTGGGTTGTATATCCTGAAGTCCCAACTTCTGCTAAAATAAAACAAGTAGAGGGGATATTTTTTTTTGTGGTCTGCTCTTCTGTTCCACAGGCAAATCCCTCTAAAATGAGAGTGTTCCCAGTCAGGGTACCTGAACAACTAAATAAAATATAAAAGGCCTTATGCTTCCTTTCATTTTCACGCTATCTTTTAAAATGCCTTTCCTTGTTCTCTTATTGCTTGTCTTTTCAAAAAGTTAAAAAAAAGTGGTATAGATATCTTTCGTAATCTGCCTTAAAAATGATGTTTAAATTTCTATTCTGAAAAAGCATCTGTGTCGTTTCTGACCCTTGTGTCTCCAAAGCCTTTCTGATTTCAGAGGCTGAAAACAACTGAGAAGTTGAATGTTCTTTTCTCCTGTTTTTGCCTCTTCTCCTGCATTCCAGCATGAGTAAGATCAAAGAGAAAAGAAGGCATGAAAAATACAGAGAGATAGTAATGGGGAGACAGAGACAGAACTCACACTGTAGTCCTGCATGTGGTGAAGAAAAAGAATCAAAGTGATGAGCAGTCTGAGGAAACATAAAAATCACTGAATCTATCTTGGAGTGAGAAATTCAAGAGATGATAATAGGAGCCTATGTGTCCATTGCATCTGGTCTACCTTTTGAGCATGGAGGTCCCCAAGTATCAGTTTTCTTACTGATCACCTACCTGCAGTAACTTGGAACTAGTCAGACATCAGAGTCCACTCTGAGTTCACAGAGCCACTTCATAAAAATGGCTTCTAGTAAGAGAAAACTGCAATTGTTTAGTAATGTAAAATATTTTAAAGATCCTGTGTGGTTTCCTAACAAGAGGCCCATGCTGATAGCTGGTCAGCTCAGACTGTAGCTCACCTTGACAGCACTCTCACATTTCTGACAGATGTGAAGTTCCTGTATATCAGAATCAAGTGATATTTTCTAACATTACTAGAGATACCAGTTCAAGGAAGGCAATGTCTTGGAATTAATTATTCACAGCCTTCTTAGTTCTTGCTTGTAATAAACAGATAATTTTATGCCATCTGTACTTCAGGATTTTCCATTAGTAGAGAACTCCTTTGGATACACATGACTTTTCTCCAGAGAAGTGAACAAGCTTTTCTCAAGAACATTATAAACATCAAGTACTTCCTATTATGCCCAAAGGAAGGATAAGAAGCAGCAGAGAAAGCATAATAATATCTAAAGGACTGAAAGGGTCCTTACCTTGTCATAGAAATAACCATGAATGTATCAGCTCTCCCAGAGGTTATAAAATCAAATTCAGGATTACACTTTTAAAAATATCTAGGATCTGGTTTTTCTAAAAATGAAGCAGTTGAAAGCTATGGTAAACATACTGTACCTCTGCTGCATTGATAAAACTCATCAGTGCAGAATGCAGAAACTGGGGATCAACAAAATGTTATGAAAGGTACTTCTACAGGATTAACGGCTATCACATCTGAGTATGTTCCAAAATGAAGGAATCTTTCTTTGGGATCACCTTCTATAACTGAAATAGCAGCTTGTATGTATAAAATGGTTTAGTAAAAGTTAAAACACCAATAATGTTTCTCTTCTATTTTTTTTTCTTACCCTTGGTTTGTTTAGCTCTTGGAAGCCAAAATATGCCATAATTATACTGAAAAATGCTGTGTATATCGGTGTTTATCTATATTTTCTTACCCTCAGAATACCTTATCTAGTTCAATGGGAAGATTAGTTTAAAGAAAAAGAAGCAGAATCATTTTCTAATAGAATCATTTAGGGCCAACCTTTTACTTTTTCCATAACAAATTAGTTACTGGTTTCCTGATCTACTGACATGATGATAGTTCCACTCGCTATAATTAATGACATCACAATTGGGATCTTAGCATTAAATTGTTCATGAATCTCAACAACTCATTAAGCTGTTTAGATCATAGTTTCTGCAGAGTATTTAAAAGAGGCCTTTTTCTACCTGGATTTCATTGACCACTACTAGTAAGTTTAACCACCAGGTGACAGTATTGTTCCACTCCGGTACAGAGCAGGACATATTTTATCAGGCAGAAAAAGAATATAAACTCTCAGAGGGGTAAGATTAACAAAATTAAAAATGTAAATTTCCTGCTTATGCTCTGTCTTTTTGTTTTTTTTCAGCTTTGCTTTTTTTTTTTTTTTTTTTTCCCCCCTAATTCCATCTTGAGGCCCAAGTAACTTGTTGCAACAAAGCTTAGATATATGTGAGTTTTAAAATGTATTACCTCATTTTAATCCCTCAAAGCAAACTGGCAACTTTTCTCTCATCTCAGAAGAAATTTCTCTCAGCAACTTGCCTTTCAGTTTTCTATTAGACTTGATCTTTTTTGTCTGATAAGGATTTTCTAGTGACATACAGTTGTACATATGAATGTTTTTTTTTAAAACAATGTTCTTTTTCCTGGGGGTGGGAGGGTAACTGACATAAAAAGATCTGTGTCTGTCCCTCAAGCAAAGCAATACAAACAATTCTGTGCCAAACTGCAAGAAAAAGAAAAGAACATATAATGTGCAAATTACACCACCTCCTCTCCATATGTAGAATTTTGTCTATGGTAGATTCTGTAACAAATCATAGAATCATGGAGTATCTCAAGCTGGAAGGGACCCATAAAGATTGTTGACTCCAACTCCTTGCTCCTCATAGCACTACTAAAACTGAACCATGTGACTAAGAGCATCATCCGGATGCTCCTTGAACTCTGACAGGCTTGGTGCTGTGACTTCCCTGGGGAGTGTTCAGCACTCTCTCTGTGAAGAACCTTTTCCTAATGTCCAACCTGAACTTCCCTGATGCAGCTTTGTTCCATCTCCTTGTATCCTATTGCTGGTGACCAGAGAAACATCAGCATCTCCCCCTCCGCTGCCCCCCTTGAAGAAGTTGTAGACTGCAATGAGATCACCCCTCAGCCTTCTCTTCTTTAAGATGAACAAACTAAGTGACCTCAGCTGCTTCTCGTAAATCTTGCCCTCAAGACCTTTCACCATCTTGGTCACCCTCCTGTGGACACACTCTAATAGTCTGATGTTCTTCTTATACTGAGGTACCCAAAACTGCACACAGTACTCGAGGTGGGGCCACACTGGTGCAGTGTAGAGTGGGACAGTCACCTCTATTGACCGACTAGCTATGCTGTGTTTGATGCACCCCAATAGTAGTATTTTAAGCAATTGCTAACCTTATTAAGCATCTTCATGGGCAGTAAAACTTTAATTGGAACTGCAAAACCTTTATCTAATGATATTGCAATTAATATATTTATGTGTAATACGCACTTCTACAACTGATATTAGTTTGCATAGCTCTAGTGCAATGGAAATATATATTGCTTGCACATACTTCATGGTAGTGACTGTTCTGTATCAGGTTCTTCTGTGAACTTCAGGATATGAGCTTGGATTCAGAGGTTCACCACTGGTTAGCTGGTTTGTCCTGATTTTCAGCTATGAGCTACAAATCCGGCTTTTGCATGTTTCATTCTGTATCATGGTGCCAGAAAGATATGTGGATGCAACTGATAATGGAAAGTGAGCTGTAAGAAAGGTCAATGGGAAATGAATTTTGAACATGTAGTAGTACACAGTGCTAATGCTTTGAAGAAATGTGCTGCAAACATCTTAATCTGGGCACAGAATTACTGGATTATATATATTAACACTGATTCTTGTGTATCAGTCAAATGAAAATAACTTCATTCACTGCAGAATTTCAGAAGCTTAATGCTGGAGAAGCACTCAGCTGTTATATCAAGGCATTGTATAAAATCTCAAAGAGGAGTTCTCTTAGACTCAAATGTTTTCTTCCAGTACCATAGTTCAGTAAATAAAGTCTGGAGATGTACGCTGAATAATAAAGAAGGTAAAAAGAAATAGCTGCTCCCCTAGGAAGTACTGGCCATCCTTGTACCCTGAATGAGTCAAGGGTCCTTAGTGGTACATTCTATCTGATCATGCAAGTTATAATTTTATCTTCCTGCAAATGCACTAGCAGGAGTAAATTACACTCTTGGAAATTATTGGACCAATCTAGTTGAAAAGTTTGTCCTGAGGCTGGGAAATTTCGGCCCAGGTGATAAATATTTGACATAGTTATAAATGACTGAAAAAACAGTGATTAATGGTGGAAATTTGGGAACAATAATAATAGATGTTGCTACCTCTAACTACCTGGAAATATTACATTTTATTGCAATGCTAATCTGAAGAATTTTATTTTGTAAATTCTCAGAAGTGAAGAATTTAATCATTAAATGTGACACTTTTTTTTTTTCATACTGTTTGTGTTATGAACTGATTTTTACATAATTCTTTTATGTAATAGAATTCTGAAATTTCTTATAGAAGAAAGGAAAATTCTTTGAAATTGGCCTAGGATGCAGGAGACCCTTGTTTATGTAAGATAAAGATTTTCTTTGTTACTTTGATGAATTCATACTTCGATGAAAGTTTAATGCATTTTTGGCAATGAGGAAGTATCAAGTTGCTACACATCATAGGTTTTGGGGAGAAGTTGGTTTGATTATTTACCAAGTTCTATCAAAATGCTGTATGTAGCCAGACACAACTACATCATTTAACTTACACTGAGTTCATTGTAATCATATATTGTAGAATAAACAGTAAAGGTTAGCCTTAAGTACATGCCACCAGAGGAAAACTTTAATTAGGAATGATTGAGGTTGACCGGTAATTACAGAGGTAACAGTTCATGCCTCTGTAGTTAAAGGTTGAGTCAGTGTTTCCAGCAGAAACCATTATTTTCTGGGGTTTCTACTCACTTATTCAGAAACTATGTGGTCACATCCTAAGGACAATTTTTTTTTTATGGGCTATAGGTGAATTCCAGTTGTAGCAATGAAAAGAAATATACATTCAACAAACAACACTCTACTCTTTCAGAAACTGAAAATATTCCTTAACTGATTGATATGAAATGTTTGGGCTCAAATGCAAAAACACTGTTGGCATGAGAAAATCTGTGCAAAGATACTACTCAAAATAAGTCCGTTCTAGTGATATCCTATAATGTGAGTTATGCTGATTAGTTCCAGCTCACCTGACTGTATTGCATTACCTTTGATGTACTAATAACATTCCAGTAACTCCTACTCTTAACTAGATTACAGTAATTAATATGCTATGGGTGATGTAGTTTGAAAACATGTTCCTAACACAGCAGAATGTTTCAGGATGAAGTGACTGCCTTGATTTTAGTTAAATTATTCCATGCTAAAGTTGCCTCCATAAATTATATCTTCATTTATTTATGTCTTTATGTATGTATTAATTTTAAAGCAGTGATAAGGAAGGTTGGAATATTTGAAATCTCAGGCTCAAAAAGCAGTCTGAAAGCTGGTATTTGATTTGTGTGCATATTCTACTCATCAGAAGTATTCTCAGACTAAAAATCTGACAGTACTGTGTTTTGCATAGTAGAGTGAAGATTTTTGGACAGCTGCAGTAAGAATCATGTCTATTCAGTGTTTTTTAGTACTAACAGTTTCTTATCCTGATATTTTTATTTTTTTTAAATAATGAAGCAATATCTTCTATGTGTGTAAGACAAACAACTGGTATAAAGTAGCTCAGAGGGGTGGTAACAGTAATACGAACAGATTAAACTTAAAATCATAGTTTATACCCAGAGAAGTGGGATTTTATCTTTGAGGTTAACAGAATTTAGTGCAAAGAATTAACATAAAACTTAATTAGGAAAAGAATTTCCAGAATTGTTTCTTGTTTACCATTTTATGGCATTTGTTGTATTAATTAAATTTTTAACACTTCTTAAAGCTGTTTTAGGCTGTTTATGGAACAGGGGAGATTACCCATACCTCAAAGAGCTTACCTTCTAATTTTAGATATGACACAATGAATGAGGATAATGAACTGTACAGAGTTGATGAAGGTGAAGAAAACAAAGCTTGCAGCAATATACTCGGGCAATGATTTAGATTTGGCATTTAGAGACACAATGACTCAATTTCAGATTGGTGGGGTGTTTATTGTTGAGTCATCTTGTACAATTAGTTTAAGAAGGGAGTGATAGGAGATATTTGAATGAAAAAAAATAAGAGTTTTGCAAGCCAGAAGTTGAAGTGAGCTGATGCACCAGTATGCCAGTAGAGATGTGGAGAGGCTGTGGGAGAAATGGGAGATTAAAACTCTGGCATAATTTCCAGAATGAATGACTGACAAGACACTGAAATAGATGTGTAGTGTATTTGTGTTCATCACTATGCATTAAGGGCTCAAGACTGTAAAAGGCAAAACATTCTCAGCCAATTTAACAGTGTAGTTAAGCATGAGCTTCAGTATTAAGGATGTGCAATTATGGATTATTTAGCCTATGTGTTTTGATTTTGTCTTAGCAAATATTAGCCTTTGGGTTTTCCTGTAAGTAATAAATGTGTTATTAATGTTTCATTTACTCTGGCTTTGCCTCCCTTTCCTCTTATTTCATCTTCCTGCATTTACATTTTTCATGACTATCTCTATTGTAAATTTGCTCATGAATGAGGAATACATTCGTTTTATTCAGTATGGTGCTAGCTGTTTGTATACGCATGTATGTCTTTTATCTCTTTGAATCGCTCTCCTTTCTGTATCAGAAATGGATAGTAGAATAAGAGCGCTATTGTTTAATTCTCATCTCTTTTCCTTTAACCAATTAACTAACTCTCACTTCCAATTGAGAATGCCATAAACATGCACATACTGGCTAGTGTGGGAAATATTCCCTTAGTAAAGCCTACAGAAAATTTGCAAGGGGTGTGGAAAGGATGTTACTGCTCAAAGCCCCTGCGGAGCAGTTTGAGATGAGTCAGACTGTATCCACTAGCGGTGTGCACTCCAGAACAGTAACCTCACCGCCCTCGGAGGAAAGGTGTAGCCTAGTTCCTTATTCAGGCTGTGGCACCTGCACTGTGGAACAGGCATTGAGGATATGGGCCAACACTCACCTCATCCACTTCAAAGCCCTGCAGAAAGATGGAGAAGAGTGTTTGATCCCCTAAAGGAGTCTTACCAAATAAAGCAAAAACCTTTTATATATGTAGTGATATTGACATAATTAAATATATGTGTCTGTGTCTGAAATCCATAAATAAGAGCAGTGCAGTGTTGTGTGGGTGTTACAGTTCTTGTAGGTCATCATCCTTAATAAAAGGCAGGGATGTAAGTACAAGGGTTGTGGCTATATTGAACAATTTACAAGTAAGAGGTGATCCATTTACCAGCTAAGAATTGGAGTTTAAACATCTAAAATGTATTTGTAAAGGAGGGGACTGCAAACTAGAATTGTCCTGTGTCTCTTGTTTAATGTTATGCTGCACATCTCTCAATGTATGACTATAAAAAAGACTTCTCTCAACCCTCTTTGAAATTTCACAGCCCAGTTAAAGACCATAACAATGTAATTCTCACAGACAATGGACTATAACTGATATAATTTTAGGGGAGCCAGTTACTTTAACAAAACAGAAAACACCCTGAATACAAATCTATATGCTACACTTGTTGTTTCAATCTAATGAGCATGAGGGTGAATGAGCAGTAAAGCTGGCAGGAATACTTTGTGGAGTCTAATCAGCTAAAAATTTGGAAGTAACTCAGGCACCAGAGAGGCATGTAAAGAGGAGTTTCATCACCTAGCTTCACATAATGACATGCAAGAACCAACTGTAACAAAAATATCTTTCTTTGTGCTGAAAAAATGAAATGTGTTGTATGAGCAGTTGTGTCAGGAATTTTATTCTTTTTTTTACAATATGAAACCCAAAGGTCATCCAAAAACCTCTCACATACCGTGAAAAACAATAGTCTTAACTTAGTCTGATTTACTGGGTGGCTTCTGCCAACTCCATTGTCTCAGGAGGCATTGAGACCCTATGTTTTCACATCAAGACAATTACAATACAGAACTCTGTTGGGTTTTATTCCATAGCTTATGGCTAGAGTTTCAGATAACTGTGATGTGAAGAGTTTGCACAACTACTTCACCTTCTTAGGTTATATCATTAGTTTCAGGCTCATGGGTCAATACAAAAAACTGTCTCTAACCAGTTTTACTGGTGTAGAAAAGGATAAGGAAGTTACATATGAGCCTATAAAATTCACCTCATATAAATATTTGTTTACTATCTTTCCATAAAGTAAAAATTGAAGTAAAAAGATCATAAGAGCAGTAATGCATGTATTTGTGAGTCCTGAGTATGTAAGATGAGCATATTTTACTTAAACTTGCTGAAGTCTTGACCTTACTAATGGTTTTATAAACAAAATTTGGTTAATCATTGTTGATTTTATAGATCTTAATAAATTGTCATAGGGAAATCAGAAACCTTACCTGAACCGAGATCTTCCTAATGAACTTTCAGAACAGTTCAGTTCCATTTGAGACTTTTTTATTGCCATGGCTGTATGAGTGCATCCATTTTTTACACATTAACCGAATGTGTTTATAAATAGTTACGGTGTGATCCCAATTTATTGTGAGACCCCTTTAAACCAGTGTGTCTGTGTAAAATATCTTTAAATTATGTATCAATTGCAATTAAATTCAGAACAAGGCTTCATCATACTGGCACTGCTTTTGGAGTGATACTGGTATTTGCAGGAAGGGTGGTCGGCACTCCTAAAGAAAAATACTATATGTTGGTAAAAATTGGGACCAAAAAAACTACATACTCTTTTATCTTTTCTTGTCTTTGTTTCTCTGTATTCAAGATCACACCCGTCTTCTAGTCCAAGCTACTTCATTTTTCTAGGGAACTAAATAGTGGCGATTTGGCCAGGGCAATTAGCAGCTGAGGCATTAATTGAAGAGATGTAGAACCTCAGACTGGTCAGAATGTAAGGCTTCAAACCAGTTCTCCTGCATCTGAGAGGCTGCTTGTCACTGAAAAAAGCCAGAGCCTTAGTTGACTTTACCCCAGCATAAACAGACTATAGGCACTTAAGGGTGTGGACATAAGCCATTGTTTGTATGATCAGAATTTGCTATTTTGACACAACAAAATTCACGTGATTCAGTTAATATCAGATTTTTATTAACTATTTGATAAAATGTAAGTTCTCTTTCATCAAAAAGCTGCAATAATTGTTATAAAATGATAACTGTAATATAAAATTTGTAATAGAAATTTGAAGTTTTACTAATACTTGTACTTACATCAACTAGCATTTTGAGTTTATGAGAACTGCAGTTATCAACACCCACTTTTATAAGAGAAGACTTTCATTTTTCTGTCACAAATTGTCTTCCAGCCAGCAGCTACCTGGACTGTGCCTTTTCACATGAGCTGTGAGTTCCACGGCTGTCAAACTCTGCCTCTGCTATATTTTATCTTTTAGAACAATATTTGTGTAAGTGGCTCTCATAGTCTCAGGATTTGAGAAAGACAAGTTCTCTAGGGAGACATAATATCTTCTGTTGATCTTATCACTACACCTGGAGAAACAAGCAGAACTATTTTTTGAGCCTCCCTGGTTTTTTGGTGGTTTTGTTGGTGGTGGTTTTGGTTTTGAACTAAATTGATAGCTTCTTCAGTTCTGAGGGAAGGAATCTACACCAAAAACAAAAACAACAAACAAAACAAAACAAAAAAAAGGTGGCTGTTCAGCTTTTAATATGAGTATGAAAGGAAGTCTTTTTCCCATTTAATCCTTGCAACACCTGTGGTACCACAAGCAGCATTCACAGAATGCTGTTTGTGTTCTTTGTGAGTTTCCTCCTTGACACCCACTCCAATCACAACTTGCAGCTGATATTTGTGAGCTGATGATATTAAGCTGGTAAAGGGGAGGCTCATGCTTGTCTTATCTGTCTGTATGCTTGCCTAAGATATAAATCTGACATATGTGTTTTGTGTAACATGGACCCCATACGATTATATCAATGTTCTCTGTTTTGTTTCTTGCTTTTCTTTTCAGACTGTTACACTAAGAAAGGATGCCTGGGCTAGAACATCAGATGGACTTTCTTGCTTCTCTTCTTTCTCCATTCTGTTTCATTACAAGATTCTTTTGTATATAAATTGCAGTCTCCAATCTCTAGAAACATCATTGTTGTTTGTAAATTATTTTCTGGCATAGCCCAAACTGTAAGGAAATCTGTTGTTTATAGCAAGAAATAGTATTTAGTGGATAAAAGAAAATAAAAAGCGCCACAAGTAAAATCTGTCTTCACACTGACATAGAGTTTACTACAATACTAGTTGTAATGAACTACTTTTATGATACTATAACAAAGACAAATTCCAAACTAGTGGCCAATATAGATTCATAGGCATAGATGCATGCACTCAGCATCATGAAGTGCAAGCCAAGAAGGCATGTAAACGTTTGGTTCACTGCTGTGATACAGAGCAGAAGGCAGACTTCAAAGACATCATACATGATGTTGAAATTGGTTCCCTGCTGACTTTCCTAAAAGTGATTCATCCAGAAATGGAACAAAAAATGTTTCATGTATAACAAAGAGCACACAGCAGGAACTGGCTGTCCTTTCTTCACCATGTGACTGGCAAATAAAGTTTGGAAGAGTTTATGAGTGACAATATTTGTAACTCCTAGACATGGCAAATAGCCTCTTTACATGAGAAAATCTGTACTGGTATAGAAAACATTTCAGTCCTTGTTGACATGGAAAAGCTGACTACTTGCTTTAATTGCCAGATAAGGACAGGTGAAGTTGGGGCGGGAGAATACTTTATGAACTCAACAGCAAAAAAATACTAATTGCACATTAACATTTAATTGCCTACATGAATTAAGCATGAAGTACTAAATGTATCATATTTCACAGGCTTTCAAATTTATAGGACCGATGGAGTTTTTCAAGAATTTGCTACTTAACTGCTTCTTTTTAAGCATCTAAGTTACATGGCTGGATATTCACAGCTCTCATGCAAGAATTCACAACAGCTCACATTTTCAGTGCGAGCGGCAGGGTGCTGAACCCATTTAAAGACTTTCATTAGTTCCTAAAAGAGACTTGGACTCATGAAAATCTATCTGTAGAGTATTTTCTTTTTAACTCTGTCCTTCTTGTCACAGGAAAACAATAAATCTTTTTGAGAGTTTGTCAGATTTCACTTTCTAATGGCAGCCTGTGCAGTTCAGGTTCATAATTAGTTCTCAGAAGATATAAATTCATCATTTAACTCTTCTGAGAAAGATTTCCAAAGATACAAAACAATTAGGTGGTTAGCTCATACTGAGCTGGGAGAAAATAATAACCACGTCTCTAATCCAAGGCTTGTTTAGTTATTCCAGATTACACTGAGATCTTTGGATGAAAGGTAATGTAGCATATCTGTTAACAAATTGACAGCTTTCTGTTTTCCAACAGAAATTGTTGCATTTTTTTTTTGTTTGTTTACATGGTTTGGGTAAATATAACTAATGTGCAGACAATACTTACCATGTTGAAACTTGCTGCCTGCGAAAAAGACTTCTGTTACGGAATAAATATTGACACCGGTTGTATCCTGTTTATTGTTTGTTGTTATTTTATTTACTTTGATTGAGGTTTGTAATGCAACATTTAGATCCAGGAGCCTATGCCTATTCAAGAATACCCCATAGTTTGAAAGATTCATTGGTACCTTGGCAGGATGTTTCACACAGCTGTGAAGTTGCTGTACCCAGAGATGGTCAGGTTTCAGTGCACTCCTTACAGGTCTCTCTGCATGCCAGCACTACTTGACACAGGAAATTTTAAAGTCTTTACGAAAAAGCAATGAACAGAAACATCTAAAACTGCTTATGACCATAATGTGATTGAGAGTAAAAATGTTACCTCAGGCCTGTTCTTGCCATCAGTTTCTTGTTTTCTAAAAGACTTGATGCAAAGTACCTAACAGGAATTGTTGTTTATTGCTCATAAAGTTACAGCATCAGGCCCTTTGGTTTTAAACATTAGAAAGAATGAAATCCTGAAAGCAGTCACAACCTAATAAGGACAAAGGCAAACATGTCAGGTTCTAGGTGGAGGCACATTCAAAGCTGGAGTTCACCAGTTTTAGCAAATGTTCATTTAGTCTTACCCCTTTCTGTGCAGACCTTCTGTTACTGTTACTTAGGTAAGTCATGTATCTTTCATGCATTAGGAGATGAAGAGCCCCTTAAGGAAATTCAGCTCTTACATTCATGTCCTGGACTCTTTGACACTAAGACTTGGTTCAGAATGCCAGGCTTTATTGTCGCTTTTTTTTTTTTTTTTTTTTGTAGTCTTATTATACCATCACCAAACCTGTGAGTAAATACATTACGTTGTGATTTAAATGAGAAGTGAAATGTAATGAAGCAAGTGGTGGCCATTGGCAGGCTAATTTTGCTTGCTCATATATGTAATCTTATTGCTGTGATTAAAGACTTTACAGAAAGGCTCTCCATGTGAGGTTTGTTGCATAGAAACTGGCGACAGTAGTTTAGAAATCATGTCTGCTTGTTGACAGGTGATGTAAGCTTTCAGATGAGATAGTAGAATCACAATGCACAGGCACATTGGAATCATAGAACCATAGAATGATTTGGGTTGGAAGGGACCTTAAATATCATCTAGTTCCAACCCCCCTGCCATGGTCAGGGACACCTTCCACTAGACCAGGTTGCTCAAAGCCCCGTCCAACCTGGCCCTGAACACTGCCAGGGAGGGGGCAGCCACAACCTCTCTGGGCAACCTGTGCTAGCATCTCACCACCATCGCAGTAAAGAACTTCTTCCTTGTATCTAATCTAAATCTACTCTCTTTCATATAAAAACCATTACCTCTTATCCTATCACTGCCCTCCCTTATAAAAGCCTGCTTTAAGCACTGGAAGGCCAGTGTAAGGGCTCCCTAGAGCCTTCTCTTTTCTAGGCTGAACAACCCCAGCTCTCTCAGCCTGTCCTCAAGGGAGATGCTCCAGACCCCTGATCATCTTAATGGTCCTCCTCTGGACTCGCTCAAGCAGGTCTATGTCTTATGTTGAGGACCACGAAGCTGGACATAACACTTCAGGTGGGGTCTCACAAGAGCAGAGTAGAGGGGGGGAATCACCTCCCTTGACCTACTGGTCTCACTCCTCTTGATGCAGCCCAAGATATGGTTGGTTTTCTGGGCTGCAAGGGCACATTGCTGGCTCATAGTCAGTTTTCTGTCCACTAGTACCTCCAAGACCTTCTCCACAGGGCTGCTCTCAATCCATTTATCACCCAGCCTATATTTGTGTTGGGATTGCCTTAACCCATGTGCACTTGGCGTTGTTGAACTTCATGAGGTTTGCATGAACCGACCTCTCAAGCCTGTCCAGGTCTCTCTGGATGGCATTCCCTCCAGCATGTAACCGCACCACACAGCAGAGTGTCATTGGTAAACTTGCTGAGGGTGCACTCAATCCTGCTGTCCATGTTGCCAGTAAAGATGTTAAATAGTGCTGGTCCCAACATCAGTCCCTGAGGAATGCCGCTCATCACTGCTCTCCACCTGGACATCTAGCCATTGACTACAATTCTTTGAGTGCGACCACCCAGCCAACTCCTTATCCACCGAGTGGTCCATCCATCATATCCATGTCTCTCCAGTTTAGAGACAAGGATGCCATATGGGACAGTGTCAAATGCTTTGCACAAGTCCAGGTTGACGACACCAGTTTCTCCTCTTTTATCCACCAACATTGTAACCCACCAGAGAAGGCCACCAAATTCATCAGGCATGATTTGCCCTTAGTGAACCCAGTTAGGCTGTTCTTATTTTCTGTGTGCCCTAGCATAGTTTTCAGGAGGATCTGATCCATGATCTTCCTGAGCACAGAGGTGAGACTGACTGGTTGTTGTTCCCTGGGTCTTCCTTTCTTCTCTTTAAAAATGGGGGTTATGTTTCCCTTTTTCCAATCAGCAGTAACTTCACCAGACTGCCACAACTTCTCAAATATGAAGTGGCTTAGCCACTACATCCACCAGTTCCCTCAGGACCCATAGGTGCATGTCATCAGGTCTCACAGACTTGTGCACCTTCATGTTCCTTAGGTGGTCTCGAACCTGATCTTCTCCTGCAGTGGGTGATTCTTCATTCTCCCAGTCCCCATCTTTGCCTTCTGTGTCTTGGGCAGTGTGGCTGGAGCACTTACTAGTGAAGACTGAGGCAAAAAGTAATTGAGTACCTCAGCCTTCTCCATATATCCTGGGTAACTAGGTCTCCTGTTTCCTTCCAGAAAGGGCCCACATTTTCCCTAGTCTTCCTTTTATCACTAACATACCTATAGAAGCTTTTCTTCTTGTCCTTGATGTCCCTGACCAGATTTAATTCTATCAGGGCTTTGGCCTTCCTAACCTGATCCCTGGCTACCCGGACAGTTTCTCTGTATTCCTCCCAGGCTATCTGTGCTTGCCTACCTTCCGTAGGCTTCCTTTTTACATCTGAGCTTATCCAGGAGCTCCTTGTTCATCCATGCAGGCCTCCTGGTGTTCTTACTTGACTTCCTCTTTGTCAGGATAAATCGCTCCTGAGTTTGGAGGAGATAAATATTATATACTTCTATATGAAATTGTATATGTACTTCAGTATTAATCAATAGTTCCCTCAACTACACTTAGAGATACTTTAAATCAGAAGACATGGTAACTCTGCTACTCTCAAATTATTCAAATGCCTAAATGCTCAAAAAATCCCCTTCAGTTCTATGGAGGTAGGTATGAATAGTGGACAACAATCTCCTAGACTTGTGTTAAAAAAAAAATCTGCAGATTATTCAATATTACAATAAATAGTGCCTGGGAATATTCCTCACTTATCTGGTGAGTTTTAGAAAAATCAGAATTTGGGTTGTAACCAAATAACCTGGATTATGCCATTTTTATTCAGTAGTGAAACTTTTTCAAGTATGCTTTCCTGTTTGACTGTTTGACTCTGTGGCATGTTTCTGGTCACTAACAAGTGGCAGATCTATCCATTTGTGTAGATTTACACATTTTAAACCCTGCACTGACAAACTTGACTTTCTTGTAGTGAGCAAAAAGACCAAAGCCAAAAATCCTTCCCAGCATTTTATTGGCATATCATAATTTATGATGATTCATTATGTATTAAGTGCTGTGTTTTCCAGCCTTTTGGGCATATGGTGTGGCACAGTCAAGTATCAACAATATTATGATTCTTTTGTGATTAAAGATCTGGCAAGAGATTTAGGCTGCTTGATATTTTGTTTATTAGCTAGATAGTGCCACAGGGACACCTCATGCTTCGCAGTCATTAGTTGCTAAAGATGAGGTGGGAAGACAGAAAGGTTGTTAGCTATAATTCTCATAGCAAAGAATTTGCATAAAGGATTCAGTAATGAGTTAGCAGAACATAACACCAAATCATCAGGAATGGTTGCTGAGTAGAATTTTTAAGTTGTGTTGATTATATATAATTAGTCACATAACACTGGGATTGCATTTGAAATCCATGGAGCTAAATGTGAAAGGTTTTTCTAACCAAGTAGTCCTCTAGAAGACTGATGACCAAAGTTAATAAAGTTTTCCAACCTTCTGTTTCTTAGTGAGAACTTCAGACCATAAGAAACATCCAAATGTAGAGTTCTGCCTTACCAGAAAATACATAAATAACTGTAGTAGTACTTGTGTGAGAAACAGTGGCCAATTTTCAGAGAATAGATTTTTCAGATTATTCAAGGGTAGAGAAAAGGAGGAATACTTTTGAATCTAATTAAATGCATAACATTATTGTCTGCTTTGACAAAAGTAAGCTACTCCTTGATGTTTTTGGATATATTTTAAAATACCATCCATTGAGTAAATTACAGATTCAACAAATTACCTGATTGTCTTTGCACATAGAAACTATATCTTAAGGTGCTGGCATATTAGAAGCTTAAATAGAAGGTATTGTGGATAATATTGAAAAGCTTTTAGGTTGTAAATATTTTGGGATTCACAACATTTTTTTTTTAAACAAAACATAATTTAGTATTAGTAGTAATACTATATTTATCCAACACTCTGGTGTCCCAAGTTACTTGCCCTGCAGGCACTGGATCATTGCAGAAAACAATGCACAAGTCCATGACAAATCTGCTCTTGAGTTTCACTATTGTGAACCTATCTCCAGAAAAGGATGACACAACTTGGTCATCCGGAATCATAAGGTTGCCTCTCCACATTAATTTTTTACTAGG
Source organism: Athene noctua (assembly GCF_965140245.1). Taxonomy (NCBI): domain Eukaryota; kingdom Metazoa; phylum Chordata; class Aves; order Strigiformes; family Strigidae; genus Athene; species Athene noctua. The sequence continues at coordinate 105,806,772 of NC_134038.1, read as the reverse complement.
TGATAGAAAATATTTCCTGTTAAAATTATGAATAAATGTGTCTCTTTTGCCATTGAATTTTGTGTTTATTTTCATTTTAAAGAGAGCAGAAAATAGAAAGGTTCTAGAAGGGTAAGAAATTTCCTTGATTCACATTCAAATGAGTGCCTGAAGATGAAGGTTTTGTTGTATTACAGAAGGGCCAGTCCTGAGTAGCAAACTCAGACATAGATGAAAGTCTTTAGCTTTAGCAAACAGGGAGTTTTGCAAACATTTTCTTCAGTTTTGAAAATATACACATGGAAGACCTGAGACACTTAGCCAATGAACTTACTCTACATTTTGAATTTATAATGAAATCTGAGGCACTGCAATTTTAGAGTGGCTTGGGGGATTTCACTGCACTTACACATTGGTCTATCACAACAGCGACAGTAATGGCAAAATGTATTAGTGATTCATAGTTTCTCATTTACACCCAGGCTTGCGTCATGTACCATGTTGCATATTTCCTTTCTTTTCAAGTATGTTTTTTGGGACTGGTTTATTGTTGACTGGGAAGTGGAGCTGTTCCCAATGCATTCCTAAAGAAACATCCTGTACAGGAAGAGAGATTTGTTTTATTTTACATACAGCTGCCAATATACTTTAAAGTGGATGGTCTCCTCAGTTTTGGGTTGGTTTTTTTTTTTTTTTTTTTCTTTCCCTCTTAATCTAAATTGAAGTTTAAGGTCAGTTTGTAAGCCAGGCCTCCTTGAAGAAGGTCAGCTGAGGCTCACAGAAATTACTGCAAGTTTAAAGGATTTTAAGACCTCTTTAAGACCTCTTAATAAAGAGGTTTAAGGCATCTACTTATTGATCTTTATACAGCCAAAATGTATTAAGGCCCCAAAGACAAGCTTACTGTGCTCTTCCTATCTTGATAATATGGACAGCTACTTTGCAGCATAAGAATTAACCCTACATTTTAAAAGGTGACTTCAAAGCTCCCACGAGATTAAAGCTCCTGTTTCCAGAGATGTCACAGACAAGAGTTGCTGTTGGCAAAAAAAGCGCAGTACTCACAAATGTATTCTCTCAATACTGTTACCAGACTGCTGATGTTACAAAGAAAACACTTTAAAGTCTTTGTCTCCACACAGCTGTTAAAGGTCTTTCATGTCAGTATGTGATTCGTTTCTTGCCATTCATGAGAGAGAAGTAAACTGAGGCTTATTTCTCTATCTGAAAACATGGTGGAAAAAGATACAGGTATGGCATTACTGATGCCGTACACGTTGTACCTAAAAGCTTTAGCAGAAAGTCTTTTGGTATTGCTAATATACTGTCTCTGAAATATTTAGTCTTATACTGAGAAATACTGATTCTTCAGGATTATGCCCAAGATTTTAAATTATTAATATCTGGGTGTGAATTTTCTGAAAGGCCAATTTTTGAGGCAGAACAGGTACATCTCATCAGCAACAATGCAATATGCCCAGAATTGCCCCAGAACAGAAGCTATTTGTGAGAGTGGGCTTTGAATTCAAAGAATTTCCTGGATCTGTTCTATCTTGTACACTTTCCTGAAACTGTGAATAAGAATGCTGGTTATGACGGGGGGGTGTTTATGGCTTGAATACTTGTTCAGTGGGAACTGGACTGGAGACTACACAAATTAGTAGCAATCAGCTACTAGTCCCTAGAGTTGGATTTGGAATAGTTATCTGAAGAAGTGTTCTTTTCTCTTGTAACCAATGTTTGTATTTCTGAGTGTCCTTTAGGTGTACCATCGTGTCTGGTTAGCTGAAACTGTTGAAATTAAAAGACCCCCTTTAAAATATGAATGTTGCATTTGGCTCAAGTCATGTAGGACTACAGACTTAAAAAAATCTTTTAAAAATAATTTTTGTACAGATCTGTTCATATCTTTTTGCATTTTGCAGTTTTTTGTACCTTTTTGCAGATTCATGATTCTTCTTGTAATCTGCTAGGTTTTTCATGCAAATAAAAAAATCAGTCTTCTGAAAATAATCCTTAGAAGGGCATACTGAACCATATTGCATTTCCATGAAGCTTGCAAAAACCAGTTTTTATATCTATGCAAAATGCTAGATACAGATTCCCTTTTCTTAGGAATTTTAGGAATTGCCCATTTTCTGGGTAAAGTTTCTTGCTATAAAAAATAGATGAGCTAGTATTCAAATTATATGCATTAGAAAACAGAAGAAAAGGTGTTTATAAGTATTTCTTTCCAGATAATCTTATATGTGCTTTAGTGAAGCTTTTTCAAGATCTTATAGTTTTCATTTGTTTGTTTTTAAAATGAGCTTTCTGAAGCTCCTACAGCACTACTTTGAATTAAAAATGATTATTTCTTCATCTTTCTCTCAACTTTTTTATCTGCCAAAACACTGTCATGTTAATTGCCTCTGTGATTTATTTCAAAATGAAACAACCAATATTATTACATAATGGGTTATGTTTCCTCTATGTTATTACAGAAGGTGGTCTAGAAGAGAAGGATACTACAGCTATTATCTTCGCATGCAAACTTTCAGGAAAATCCCTGAAGAAACATTTGTTCAGAAATCCAAAGGGAAAGCTTTACTTAGAGTAATTGACAAATGTTCCAGCAAACTTTATCTCAGCCTCTTTGAAGTATTGATTCTAAACTGAACTAGTGTTCAAACTGACTTCAGACTTTAAGCTATTTCAACACCATGTATTTAAGACCTATATTTTGTTGCTGATGCAAAAATTATAAACTAGAATTTTTGATCCACTTTTATTTCTCATGAAGGAACATCAATCTTCACTCCAGTGTGATTTTACCATCAGTTGTCATAGATAGTAGAGGTTCCAGTGTATTCATTCCTCAATAGAACAATGAACAGGAGTAATTTAGAGCTATAGTGTCTTTCCATGATGTTATTTCATTTGAACTGAGACAGTAAACTCAATCCAGAGAGGGCAAAAAGGTGATAATTACTTTCCTCTGTCTGACATAGAGAAGTGAAATAGATGAGGGAAATGGTGTGTTGTAACTGATTACAAACCTCAAGCAAAACACTCCCTGCAAAGTAGGTAGAGAATTAAAGGTCACAAGGAAAGTTGAAGTGTTCTGTAACTTGACAGGCATAAGCTGTGACTGGATTTTGGGGTGTTTTGGGGTTTTTTTATTTCTTAATTGCATAAGCTCAGTTGAGTTATCATAACACAGTTGAAAAGCTCCATTAATACACAGGCCAAAACATGCGTGGCTGCGTTAACTGTCTTTGCTAAAGTTTGAATTCCCTTTAGGCTGTACACACCCTTTGAGCAGGACTCCATTGTGGCTTTTCACAGCCAGCTAACGTGAATGACCTGAAGTATTTTTGGGACAAAAAGCTGGCTGTGTTGAGCAAAGCTGCATAATTCATGGGTATCCCCTCCCTAAAGAAGTATTCCGTGATCCCTGGACTCTGAAAATTTTAGTATGCTTCTCTTGGATGGCAGATTTGGTCACATCCCATAATGCAGAGGGCTGCAGGGAGTAGTTTGATATATTATCTGCACCTTAGTGCTCAAGTGAAGTTTGGATGAAGAACATGTTGGTTTTAGAATGGTAGTAAATAAATACAGTGGCTTATCTGCTATGTAGTTTCACATGTTCCCTGTCATGAGAGGGCACCACAATCACAAATACTGCTTGTGCATGCAGGCTTGGTTATCATTCTACTGAGTAGGGAAGCATTCATTTTCAGAAGTCCATTGACAATATCTCATGTGCTCAGAGCATGTGAGGACAAAGGGAAAACTGGTACTAAGTACACGCTGTTTATATCTGCCCCAAATGTGATAGCGTTTTTCATATGCTGTGACAACACACTGCCTCACTGGAGGATACAATGAGTCATAAAAAAGAACAAAATGAGGATTTATATCTTAAACACTCTGTCCCCTGAAATGGGCAAGCAATTTATAAGGCTTGAAAGATCTTGACACTGTTCTTCTACAGGTGGACTAGTGGTTAGCTTTGTGATCTAAATTAAGGAAACTTGATGTTTTGTAGATTAGAGTTAATAATACTTTGTTCTCTGGACTATATTTACTTAGAAATCCAGACAGCATAAAAAGCACAGAGGATCTAATCCTAACAAAAATCATCTGAGTTAGCAGAGTGTGGTTTACTGTGTTATTACATATGGGACAGGCACAGAAGCTAAGAGATTTATTCAAGGTCAAAATGATATTTAGTACTAGGAATGGAAATTGAATAATTTAGGAATCCCTAAACATTGACTCTAACCACTATTTTGCATCCACTAATTATATAATTCAAACCTTTACCTCACTGCAGTATAAAATAGTGTCTCTGATACAATGATGAAAAGGGGTTTTTGTGCAGTTTGTAATTTATGGCTTGGGTCAGATAAAGCCTTGTAAATACTGCTGGTTTTCTTCAAATAAATAAAAAAATACACTATGTTTCATCATTAAAGTGCAACTTACAGTAACCTGTTTGCAGATCTAATCACCCATGTCAAGTCCTCTTTCACCACAATTTTTGAGGTTTTTTTTCCAATGGTTGTGTGTGAAGTGGGTAATACCAGAAATTGGATTAGTCAGGTTCAAAAATGACTGCCATTCACCATTGTTCTTAAACTCATGTAGCCTGTAGTTAAACTACTTTAATACCACTCTAGTTTAAAAAGACAGAGTTAATTCATTTTACTTGTTTCATGTAAAACTGAACTATTCATTATTGATCTATTTATTGCATGACGTACAAATCAAAACTTACTTGGTTTCTTGTGTATCTCAATGGCAATTTATCATAACTCTGTCCATCTTCCATGCTTTTAAATTTCCTGTTGTGTAAATTAACCAAGGTTCCACATTAATCAGTTTATCAGTGAATTGTAATGAAGTTTTGCACTGAAAGTTGAGGAGCAATCCAAATTAAACATGAGCTGTCTCATACCTTTTCTCCAAACTTGAACCAAATATGGCTGAAGTGCTTTAAAACTGTGTTTGAACATGAGGTACGCCTCTGAGTAGTATGGCCAGTTTTACTCTGCCAGAAGATGGAAAAGAATGCTTTTTAATGTCTCAGAACACATGCTAATTCCCATTGATGGCTCACAGCTTGTGGCTGAGAATGAGGGACATAAAGCAAAACTCTCAAAGTGTTCTAAAATGCCTGTCTCTGCTCCTGAGATATTTTTGTCTTAATGGGAAGTAGAAAATAATGTCATACTGATCCCTCATGCGACTCCTTACCTCCTTAAGTCCCATAAATTGGCTTGACTCCATTCATTTGTATAAGTGTTAAGTGGATAAATCCTGTGACTTCTTTCAAAATTTCAAAGGAAAAGTTCATTCTGTTCAGATAAACATCCAAACTTTGAACACTGTTGTACTTAACGTTCTAATGTTGTGAGTTTCAACTATGAAAAGTCACAGGAGTCTTCTCCTCTCCTTGTTTTGTTTTTGTTTTTGGTTTGGTTGTTGTTTTTTTTTTTTTAACTCCATATTTACTTGGGTGAAGAAAAACAAAAAAACTTCAGCTATATGCACATTTCTAGAAAATATATAATAATGATATTTTCAGTGAACTGGTCACTGAACTTCATTAACTCGCAAAGTGCTTCCAGTCAGGTAGTGCCTGTCACCATGCAGCACACTTCCCACCTCAAGCCATGCATTGCTGCCTCCTTCCAGAGTACTGCTGCAATACACACTGGTGGGACACAGGACCATGCCCTGGCATTGCTTCTTTAGAGAATTGCTTTTGTGGTAGTATGATGAGTGTACAGGATGTGTGTGTATTATTAGATCTCCAACAATCCTGTGTGATGTTAACAGCTGAAGCTATTACTGCCCCCAGCTGTCTGTCTTATCCACTTCTGGACATTGCCATTCCTAAACCAGGTATGTCTGATCCCATCATGAACCATAATACACCAGGCTGAAAAGTGCAGCAGCTGACTGACAAAAGGATCATATATCCATGCCTCATGGGCAGCCATCTCTCTCAGAGGGGAAGGGTGAGTGGCTGGGAGCCATACCTGTTTCAGACTTCCGTTTTCATCTGTCATGGCCCGTGTGACCAGCTCCTTAAAGTATGGTAGTAGATGTTTACTTCAGTGCAGGAAAATCAAAATCTTTAGTAAAATGAAATGTTTTGAAGTCCTCACCAGTAACATGCTACCAGTTGGCTGGTAAGACAGTGTATGAATATATTATTCATGTTGCATTTTTTACTCTTTTTTTTTTTCATGGTAGAAGAAAGAAAGAGTTCTTGGCATAGTTGTGATTCTCCAACATCACAAACATTTGTAAAATATCTTTCCTGAATACAATCTACAGCTCCCTGCAGTTTCCAATTAAAATACTTATCTTTGATGAATTGTAGTTTATTTTTCTTTACCAATGTTAGTCTAGAATGGAACAATACAAGACTGTAATCATTACTGCTATCTATTTGTTAAATCTTTCCTACGGTAGTGATACAAGAAGGACTTTGTCAAGTTAGTAGATATAAAAAGCAAGCAGTCAACTTGATTTATGATGCTTTGCTGTGATCAGTATTCTTCCATTTCTTGATATAAGGCAAAATACAAAACCTCAAAATTAATTCACTGCAGAAAAAAACCCCAAAAGAACCATTGCAAAAGTATTGCCAGGATTGAGAGAAAAGTTCTTCACAAAATGAAAATACTCAGTACTCACTTGGATTCAGGTTTAATTTTAAAATCAGGAATGACGTCACAAAGGTTGGCATGTTGCAGGTTTTTTGACTTTTGCCTAGGCCTGGTTCACATAATTAAACTATGAGGACTTGAATCACAAGTACTTTGGTCATGAAGAAGAATGATGTTTGTCAGCATTGCTTCTGAGCTTCTGCAGTAAACTTTGCTACACCTTAATGCTTTAATATGAAGATCGTATCTTGGAAAAGTGAATGCCCTGCCTGTCAAAGGAGAAAAAGATGTTTCCTTTGTCCCCCAATCAAAAGACTTTATTTTTATATACTCACTTTGAAAATTATAAGCAAAACAATAGAACATCATTGGGCCAGAAAGTATTTATTTTTCTACAATGGCCAAGTACAAATGTGCACTCTCTTTTGCTTTAGAATGAGCAGGAACAAGTAACATATAAATACGGTGTTTGACTGATGCAGTAAGGGAGCAATTCATGCCATAGAAGCCTATGCAATGGTTGTGGTAATGTAGCCCTCATTTCACTTAGGTGAAAACTACATCTTCCTCACTATGAAGTAGGTTTGATGTAACTGGGAAACAGTAGATTTACTATCTATGTCCAAGATGGCAGAAATGCACAGGCTCTTCCAGAAAAGAACAAACTGCATACTTTTCACGAATAGAGCATTACACTGCATAAAATTTGTGGGAGCAGGGCAGAAAGAAGTGCCCTTTAAGTGGCTTCTTTAAACCTCTCTCTTTTTTTAATTTCAATTTGAAATTACTGCTGCAGAATGTTTAGGAACCCATTCATCAGTCCCAGACAGGTTTCTTCTGCCTATTATCCAGCATACAGATCACCCAGAAAAGCAGTGACATATATTTTTCTACCTTTGCACAAAAATAAATTGTGTTTATCCTGCAGACTCTGAAACGTGAAATCATTGGTAATTGCTTAGTGTGCATTAAATGGATTAGGAAGTAGTAATAATCCTACAATTGGTTAACATTTAAGATTTTATGGTCATACAGATTCCAAGTTATTTGTAAATTGTCACAAATACCAAGGGTTATAATAAAAAATAAAATTAAAAGGTGATATTACTATTCATGCACATATAACAGCCACAACAAAACAACAAAAAAACCCCAAACCCAGGTTCTACATCCTGTTTTATCCTCCATTATTCAGTTTGTTCAGTGTCTTCATGTCTGCAAGCCCCAGTCAGCAGTATTGATTGACTTTTCTGTTTCGTTGTATGGACAGTACTTTGTGTGTTTTTTCCCCTTCTGTTATATCATAATCCAAAAATCCCCCTCATCAAACCCATGGCAGTATGTAAAAACTTCAGAAATGTATCCAGCTTCTGGCTAATGTTTTGTTTGTCTTGCCAGTACCTAAGACAACAAAGTGCAGACTTCTCATTCACAGAATCCTAGAATATCTCAGGTTGGAAGGGACCTATAAGGACCATCATGTCAAATTTTTCCAACACACAGTATCTTTAGTGGTGCAAAAATGAGCCTAAATTACTTTTAAATCTGAACATATTTCAACAGCTGAGAAAATAAAAGGTGGCTTTTACAGGAATCTCTAAAATTCCCATAGAATGTGTGTCTTTTGCCCCCCCAAACAAAAAACAGCAAATAGTAAATTTCGTGACAAGTATGACGGACATACAAGAGATTAACTTTCTACTTGAAAGGAAAAGATTTTGTTAAAACCTGTGAATTGGGAGTGTGAGAAAGGGAGGTAGAAAAAAGACTGTTATTGCAAAGGTTTTCCTCAGATCATAACTTCTTACGGTAGAGTTTTGTCGTTTTGACTTCATCTTCCTATTTGATGGGAAAGACTTTGTATTTTAGTGCATTACATGGTCTAGGTTTTATTCCATTAAGTTTCTATTGCTGTGAAGTAAAAGATTTAGCTAGCATACAGAGGTATCGTGAAGCTTAATCTCTGAATGCTCATAAATTCTGAAAGATTTGTTAGAAGCATACTTCATTTACTTCTTATCTATCTGCTGAAGTTACTCACTGCTTCTACAATCCTCATCTCATCTAAGTAATCAGTACTGAAACTGATCTACTGACCTGATGTATTGCTGTTGCTAATGCGCTTTCTCCATTATTGTATGGGAGGAGTAGGTAGTAAGAAAAGAGGAATTTTGCCTTTGGCGAGTTGCCAGAAATTTTTTTGTTTTGTTTTTCTAATTTATATTTACAGGCCCTGAAGCGAAACTTTGATTAATGTGTGTGTATTAAACACCCACTCCGTAAATACTTCAACATTACACAATGAGCTAATTTGTTGATCTTTGTTATTTGCATCTTTTCATCACAGACAATTTAATTTTAAGAAAATACTTAAATGAGATCTTATCACACAGTAAAGAATTTGTAAAAACTGTCCATAAAGTAATTCAGTTTCAACTCACAACTTGCTACATGTAAATACTCCCACGTACAGAGTTTATATTATAGGTTCAGGTGTCTGATGCTTAAATTGAATCGTTGTTTCTTATGTTAATATTTGCATGTTTGATGTTGCCCAGCTAGTTGATAGGAAGCTGATTGTACTGCATATTTGAAAAAGTTTTCTCAAGATCTGCTGCAAATCAAGCCTGTCTTTCCAAATAAAGTGTCTATACTTATACTTGATTGATTAAATATGGCTTCTCATGTGGAACAGTTCAACGTATTTTCTAGGCTGCTTATTTGAGTGGTTGGAAATTACTTTTACAATATGAAAATAAGGTTAATAGCCATTCACACACTGGTAGTTTCAATTCTATCTCTATGTTATTGTATTTATAGTTAGAGAGTACGTACATTTAAAGTAGGTGAAGAGTACTTATATTACATAGGTGAAGAGTATTTATATGAATAGATTAAATCCTGGGCCTTAGAAATCAGAAGCAAAAAATCCTAACATTTCAGAAGGGTCACAACTTCCTCCAGTGATTCTCTGTGTGGATTAAAATATGTCATTGTGTTGCCTGTATTTGAACAGGGGTGAATTAAAGTATGGCTTTACATTGGCCGTACTTGAACCTTTATTATATTCCCTTTCTTAAAAAAAAAAACTAAAAAATACACTTAAAGAAAAGCTTTTATACTGGCTGGCTTGGAAAACAGAGGAATATTTTGTAGGCACTGGGTTTTCATTCAACAGAAGCTTCTGATATCTAAGATTTACTTTTCATTTTGAAATCAGATGAAACACTGAGTTTGGAATGGACAGATTCCATTGCATTATTATTATTTGTAGTAGCTCAGTTTACACAGTGATATAAAGTACCATTCTGTAAAGAAAAAGCTCATCAAAATGAAAAACTCTATGTTCCATTCCAAACACATCAAATGGTATTTTATCACCATTTTATCAAAATATATAATTTTGCTTAAAAAAGAGATGGATTAAGGAAATGTGTTTGTTTTATTTAGAAGTGTTTTATGAAATTGACAAATAGTTGATATAGAAATTTCTCATAGAAAGCAGTACATACTTTCACAGTTCTGAAAAACATTGAAACATTCTAGCAAAAGATATCAACCTGCTACTGTTATACTTTTCAAAAGAAGTCTGAGGCATTAAACCCACTGTTGTTAAATCAGCCTCAAATATCAGCCACAAGTCTCCAAGAAATGTCATAGCAGTTACCTCCTTAGTCTGAATTTCTCCTTTAGTGTTTCTAGCTCAAATATATTTACACTAAAAAAGGTATATAGAATAGTGGTTCCCAGTCAACTGAGAACCCCATACAAGCTAGGATCTGTGTGGCTGGGGAGCAGCTTTGTGGAAAAGGACCTAGGGTTCCTGGTGTACAAGCTGAAGCAGCAGCGCACTGAGCAAGTGCTGAGTCAGCAGTGCACTGCCGCCGCTGTGAAGGCAAATTGGATCCTGAGCTGCATCCGCGTGGACATTACTAGAAGAGATAGAGATGTGGTCATTCCAGTCTATAGAGTGCTTGTCAGGCCACACCTGGAGTACTGTATCCAGTTCTGGTCTCCACAATTCAAAAAACACACAGCCAGGCTGGACTGAGTCCAAAGGATGGCCATGAAGATGATCAAAGTGCTGGAGGAAAGACTGAAGGTGTTAGGTCTTTTTGTCCTGCAGAAGGCTTGGGGGGACTTTGTCGCAGTTTTCCAGTACATAAAGGGCATCTACAAATAGGACAGATGCTCTCTCTTCACAAGGAGCCACATGAAGAGGACAAGGAGCAAGAGGTGCAAGTTGCCTCAGGACAGTTTTCATCTTTATATAAAAAAGAAATATTTTACAGTGAGAACAATCAACCACTGTAACAACCTTTCCAGGGATGTGGTGGAGACCCCATCACTGGAGGTTTTCAAGATGCAGCTGGACAGGGTGATAGATAACCTCATCTAGTCTCTCTTTTCCACGAAAAGTTGCACTAGATGGTCTTTCTAGGTCTTTTCCATCCTGGGATGTTCTATGACTCTATGATTTGTGGCATACTAATTACAACAGCTGCCTGTGACTACACTGATAATTAACAGATGTCTGCTTATCCTCCTTCATATTCTCTTTTAACATAGAGTTTACCTAGATTAACTGTATTGAATTTAGTGGCCTCAGTCATATCTTCAAACTAGTATTTACAATATAGTAGTGTCTATATTTGCACCTAGTATTTTTCCTCTAAGTCTTCATATACAATTAGTACAAGTACATGAGATAATAAGATTTGATTTAAGATGTTAGATAAGAGGTAAATGTATTGTCTGTTGCAAGATTTAAAATGCTATGAATTTTAGCTTGAACTTAAGTCATTGATTCTTGTTCTTGGAACTGTTCAGCTATGGAAATCTGCATCTACCACAAGACAAGATTCATGTATTTTTATTTTATTTTTTTAAATAATGCACTTATTGCTGTATTTGTTTAAAATACTTGAGTTGTTCTGGTAACCAGTAGCCAAAGCAACATGTTTCAACATGGAAAAATACTGTGTTTAGGAGGTCTACAATGAACAATACAAGAGTCTAGAAGTTTCCTGAGTCACAATGGAGTATAAGCTGAGTAAGGCTTTGAACATTCCTTTTGGAAAGCTTTCTTTATCATAGTTCTTTTTTTCATAGAACTATTTATAATGCAAGAAAGAGACTAGGTGTGTCAAAACGTAGTAAGCTTCACCATTTAAAAAGAACATAAAGATTGGTAAAAGACATGCATGACTCATGATTATGAACTGTCATTCCAATAAGAGTCTATGTCTACAAAATCACAAACACTCTTGTAGGAAACGACTTTCATCTTCATTTCCATTTCTAAACAATTCTTACACAGTCATGCTAATTTTAAGTCCATAATAATGTTAAAATTCTAAAAGACTGAAAAATTAGACTTTTTCAAAACAAAATGCATCAGTGAACAGAGATATATATGGATAATAGGTTCTGCTGTTTTAGAGTAACAAATGAGTCAGATGTCAAAACTAGCTAATAAATATGTTATATTAAAATGAAGTTTTGACTCAGAGTAATTGACAGCCTGGGCATTGACCAATAGGACTCATGTACCACTGAATTTATTATTCATATTGAGATGTCTCTGTCATATTGAATGTGTTTTTATGTTCAATTAAAAAAAAAATGGAAAAAATATTAAATAATAAGAAAAAGTGTAAAACTAACACCATGATAGTGTTCATCTACCAATAGGATCAAACGCTCACTGTAAATAAAGCCTCTAAAGTGAAGAGCTGCATTTTTTGTTCAACATTAGAAGAAAAGTTAGTCTGAATTTCCTTTCTTAAAAAGGAAATATGAAAATGAATATTAAATTTACCAAAAGAGAAATCAGAATACTCTATTCAAGTTAAAGCCATACTTTGTAAATAACTGAAAACTGAAGCAAAATAATTTAGTGCTTTTTCAGTAAATTGAAAAACTAATCACAAAAACCGGTTTTGGCCAAATAAAAGTATAGTCCAGCCCTGAGAAAAAAATATTCCAGATGCAGGAGCAAACTTTTAAATACTTAATATTAATTACTACCTGCTTAATGGGGAGAGAAGGGGGTGGGAGGGTGGTGGGGGTGGTGGTGTGGTGTGACACAACAAAAAAACCTCAAAACTTTAAACAAAAAGTTATTTTGAATCAAGAAATCAGAATGTTTTCCTTAAAATTCAAACCAAAATTTTAAAATTTATTAAAAGTGGGATCTTTTTCTCCCAGTAAAAACAATTTAGTTAAAATTCATATGAAAAAGTGAAAGACCCATAGGAATATGTACGCTAATAATGAAAAAAGTATTAGAAAAGCAAATTTACTCTTTGTCATTACCTGGCAGAAAACAAAGAAGATACACAGCCAAAATTATATCAAGCCTAATTTCCATGTTGAATAGAATGGTAGGCTTGTAGGTAAAGGAAAAGTAGGAGATATTCTGTATCTTGTCTTTTTTTTTTTTTTTTTCCTTCTCTTAAATGATATTTTTATAAGCAAACTATGTAATCTCGATGAAATTCCTGTGTAAGGCACATATAAAGGTTATTGTTGAACAATTATATGTGAGTAGTTAGCAACAGTTTACTATCCATGTGGGTCTGCCCTGGGTCCATATGCTTCAATAATTAATAGCTGGACAGTAAACTAGAGAGTAAGTTTATGGAAAATATATCTGATATTTGTTCATGGAAGGAACTTCAGAGGTAGTCAAGGACAAGAAAGTCTTAAAATTAAACACCCTCACATTGAGGGAACTGAGAAAATACAATTCAATTCAACAGGGAAAAGTGCATAACAGGGCAGATGACCTTCACTGCATTTCCAAGTCCAGCTGTGGCAGCACACTTCCAGGAAGACGTGGACCCAGTGGAGGTAAATTAAGAAAATGCTACCAAAAAAACCCAGAAGACATAAAGTGTGAAGTATTACCTGCAAGGGAGCATTGCATAAAAGGAGTATAAATGGTTGCAAAAATTTAAAAATATGCAGAGAAGAGGTGTTTTGACAGTTAAGTAGTTTTGTAACGATAAAGTAGGAATATATTGCTTGAAATGTCTGTGGCGCCCCTGTCACAGAAGATCTTTAACAATAGGTTAAGAAAACTTCTGTCAAGAGTAACATACATACAGCTGATCTGCCTCTTGACAAGGAAGTGGCTAAGTAATCTCTTATGGTACAGTACAGTTTTAGTTATTTGTACCTCACTGAGTTTGTAGAAGCCTTCTATTTCACACTGTATTTTTCTCAAAACCTTCCTTTTGCCTGCAACTTTCATTCAGCTCTATCTCCAAAGATTGCCCTTAGTGACTCTATCAACTCTTCAGCTCACTGGTAACTTAGTGGCTACCATGTTCTCCTGCTCCTACAAAATCAGTGAAGCTAATTCTTTCCTGTAGCTAATGTAATATCATCTTTCTGATGCACTAACATTTAAGACAGGACCTTCCTTGTGAGCAGACCTGGGGGACAGCTTTTCTGAGACTGTTCTCACATCACAGCTAAAAGAAGCATTAGCAAGGCCTACTTAGTGCTGTGAAGGACTGTTACTGCATTTGGAAATGATGAAAGCAAAAATGTTTTTCAAACTGTGTGTCTTTTTTTTTTTTCACAGTCAACATGATATCAAGGCTATTGAAGAACTGCTTCGTAGGTCAGCTATTAAGTTCAGTTGCTGAACTTTCAAATGCTGTTTATAATGTTGCAGTACTCTTAGTGATCTACCTAGAAGAGTACACATTTTTAGTCTTGTTGGTCTGGTCTTGGTGGTCAAGTAACTTTCTTAGTACAGACATGTGCTGGATGACAGATGGCATAAGAACAGATTTTCAGCTTGGCAAGCGGGTGGAAACAGACAGTTCACTTTGATAATCCTAGACTTTTCTTTCAGCATTGCAAATTGATAAGAAATGTTACAAAATTATCATTGCAAAACAATTGTGTCTACTCCTCTCTCTCAAAAACAATAAAAATTTTTATATTCTGTATTTAAATTATTTTAGATCTGGAGTGGAGAAGAATCTCATTTTCACTGACCATAATACTGATTATAAACTGAGTCTTATTAACGCCTGTTTCTACATAATTCTTATTTATGTGTTTTGCTGGTACCAGTTTTGTAGAAAATATAGTCATGTGTTCCCTCCAACTATCCTACATGGTGGTCTACTTTCCTGCATAGTTTGAACACCAGTTTTTCAATACACAGTGTTTGCTGAACCACGTATTTAAATCCCTTCAGGGCTTGCTCAGTCTCTAATGTAGTTCACTTAAAACAACTGAAATTGGTATCATCCAGTACGCGATGTCTTTCATATGAGACATTTAAAACAAAGAATGAGAAAAATCTTCCAATTTTTTATGCAAAATCAAATGTTTTTAGTCTAATTTGTAAGTATAAATGTTTTTGTTGTTACCCAATATGATGTCAGCTCATGAAAGTAAATGAAAAAGGAAAAAATAACAACCTAAAACTGCTTCTCTTAAAATTTTGGGTTTACTCAATAACAGTCAAATACTTGGAGTAGGATCTAGCTCATGGACTTGAAAGAAGATAATAATGTGCCCATATAAAGCTCAGTGTATGTTAAGTGTTTGTGAGATTGGCACCTTCACTAAAGTCATCCCTTGACTTTTCCAGCAGAAATGGTTAATTAATCTTAAAAAATAGTTACTGATGTATTTCCAAATTAGTATACTAGTCTGGATAGTTTTACAAGTTATTTCTGCTGTTCATTGTTCATAAGCATTTGGGTGTCCCATATTATTCATGAAGAATTTACAAAGTCTGGAAAATCCTTAAATGTTTAGGATGAACAATCTCTGACACTAAGATGAAGGGTTCCAGCTTGTTCCCTCTGGGGTCTAAACTGATTTTTGGTCTAACCAGGTCCTGCCTCTTTAATCAAGGAAAATTCCATTTGTGTCAGTGGAAATTTTGATTTCTGAGTGCAGCTAGACTTGACTCATCGAAATGAAACAATTGTCTTTTTTGTTTTGCTAGGGCTAAACGAATACCCTTGTTCATGCTTACTTATGCATTGTGTGGTCAACTTCGGAGGGGTCATTCACTGAGTTAAAATTTGTTTGCCATGAGGATGAGTAACCAGACATAGTCCTTATATAGGACATAATTGCTGTGCCTAGTCATCAGATCTCCTTTTATATCTCAGTTTAAAACAGTTACAAATTGAACACAGAGTTAAGTTTTTTGAAATGTAAAGTGTGTCACTATCTCATATTTGTTCAGATGTCTTTTATATGACATCTTTATCTTGGGGTAGTTGCTAATTTGTTAGCATGGTTAATCCAACTACTTTCTCTAAGTTTCACTAATAGAGTTAACTGGGATCAGTTGTAGAGAGGCCTGCAGCACATTTGGACACTAGCCATTAAGAGCTGGCACTAAAATTCGTGTTAAGAAATTGTACAGATAAGAAAGCGTAGGACAAAAACTGGTATTACAATTACTACTAAAGTGCATGTAGAAGAAAGGGTCAGCCCTGGAGCCCTTAGTTACATAAAACCAGACGCTGATACTACGGCACAGTTAGGGCCTGTAGGAATTATGATCTTTGGGAATTATACTCAAGAACCAATTCTACAGGAGAGACTATTTCTATGGTAGTGTTCATGTAGCCTGCACACTTTCATCTTCCAGTGTAGAAACAGGCTAATTTATTAACCTTGTACAGACCTGTTAAAACCTATTTGGATTCCCCTGGTTGAATGCTGAATCAGTGCTCCAGCATAATAGAAATCTTGGCTACTATGCAGCACTTACCCATTTTAGATGTGTATCTCCTATAACAGATAAATATTTTTTAGACACACCTAACAACTATTTTTTGACTGCACTGCAAACCAAATTTTGCTGTTTGATTTATACTTTCTACAGAACACTGTATTTATAAAACAACCTGTATTTCACACAGTGTTCTCAGTAGCATGGTAAATTCACTGCTTGGCTTCAGCTGCTTATTCAATACATTTTAGAGATTTTTATGTTCATACTGAAAATTTCTCAGTGTCTTCCACAGCTACAAACTACGTAGCTACAAACATTGAAATACCATTTAACAAATATGGAGTGGATATATTATATAAACAAGTTTTAGAACATTAAGCCATGTATAGTTGTATGTGAAAATGTCTTTTTTTTTTTCCCCGGAACTATTAGTTGTGATTCTTATCGAGTTCCTAAGGCAACTTGTTCTTAAAAACATTGTCTCCAATAAAGATTTGTCAATTTACAGAAGCTGATGTTCCAGCCCATTATGCGATTCATTATGTCGTAGAGGTATAAAAAACTTTGATATCTAAATATTAAGGAGTTTTGGATGTGTTCTAATTCATGAAAATCCAGTATCTAGGATGATATTGAGGTTTAGTCTAGTCTTTTTGTTCTTATGATTCATAAACCTACATTTTTCTTATCTGTGTAAAAGTGCCCTGCCTTCACAATGACCAGCTCATTTTACTTCTAATCTGCACTATGTGCAGAACAATTTAATGCTTTCTATGCTTAAAATAACAAGCTTAGTTACAATGGTTAATTGTAATGGGATTCTTGAAGCTGGATGTGCTCAACAGTCTGTAGGTGTTTTCAAACAGAAGAAAACTGAGGGACAATGGTTAGTGTATAATTTTTGAAAATTATTATTAGAATAAGGTCTCAAATTATGCTTCTTTTATTCATAAGCTTGCTAATCATTGTAATTTACTACTGCGCATTTATTTCCAAGTAGCTTCCATGACAAATAAAAAAAAAAATGCCCCACACAAACCAGTAAAAAATTAATATACTTCAGTTTAGTTGGATTTGGATCAGTGGACCTGCAAATAGAGTTGCAGAGAGAATGAACGACACTAGACAGATATGTTAATAGATTGATAAATTGATTGTGTTAGGGACAAGACACACCAAAGTACTGAATAGTGTATAACACACTTCATATTAACACATTTCTTTTCTGGCTTTCATCACCTTTGGAATATTTGGAACTACCCACATTCTTGGTCTTTTATTTAAAATTATCCCATGTAGGTAATACTCTAAAATACAAGGGAAATTGCTCAGTAAAATATGCATATTTATACAAGTTGCATATATAAACTTGAATTAAATATGATGGGTGGACTGTTGACTCCTCCTGACTTGATAATACATTAAAACAAAGGATTAAACCTTCTCTCCAGACATGACTTCAGGCCATTGCATCTGTGAACTGACACATCGTGAGTGTTGAAAGTTTAACAAATCTATTATAGCCATATACTTGACTCCACCCAGAAGTGGATTAAGCTAAGGAATTCAAACTAACTAGGTTTATGGATAATCTCATTTAGTCAAGTCTGAAACAGGCTTCTGTCAGTTCCTATTCTGAACCTATTTAAAATCTGTTTTCTGAAGACAAATATGAATTCTGCTTTGCTAGTTACTGAACATTAGAGCTGTGTGAAGCTTTAAAATGTTATGGCTTGAGACATTTCAGGACCTACACTTACTATGTTTTCTATTCACATCTTCTTGCAGTGCATGTCTTTTGCCTTGAATTTGAGTTTTTAAATGTTTCAGTCTTGGGTTAGGGTGAGAAGATTAAATGTAAGAAATATAAACTATTAATGTTTCCCCAACTTTCCCAACAGTCAGCAATCTTAATGTGCTGCACAATGCTAAGAATGCAGAGATTAGCAATTATTTAAGACTGATATAAGCTTTTTTAAATTAAGAAGTTATGTTCCAGAAGTTTATCCTTCTTCAGATATGTTGTCCAAGACATATTGCTTAGTCTAAATATCTTTTTAATATTTCTGGGATAAAATCTTGATCACATAAAAATCAGCAAGAACTGATTTTCTTGATTTCCATAGAGGAAACAAATTTTCCTATAATCCTGACTGGATAGTATGTATTAGAGTTACTTTATATACTACAGGCTACATAAACCTCACGACAGTGTGAGGAACTACAACTCAGAGTCATGCAGTCACAGTTCCTTCCCTGTAATTTTCTTAATCTGCATTTGGAAGGGTAAGGGTAAGGACATGGTCGCATCTTCTGATTGTCCTATGCAAGTAGTAGATCTGTCACACTGCTGACTGGCAGACTCCAAGAAGATATGGGTAGTAAGTAGTAAGTAAATAATAAAAGCAACCTAAATAATGTCTTTTATCATGAAAGATCTCAAGTTATTTCACATGTATACGAAAATTCTAAAAATACGTGTGATAGTATTAACATGGAAAGACAAATGATGTAATTAGAACAGCCTTATAAAATAACATATGTTATTGTAATTGATAAATATGCATGCAGAACATTTAGTAGTCTTGTTACTCTTTATACTAGTTTACTACAGTACAATATTTAATGGATGCATGGTCTGGATCTTCCCCTCTGCCTTTTGTCTTTCTGTGACTGCAAGAGCAATACCTTAGGAAAAAAAAACAAAACTGAAGTGTGCAGAAATTTTGAATTGTCCATCACACCATGTAACACATGGTTGGAGAAAAGACCGTTAAGAAGGTGAGTAGCAACATAAGTTCACTGACAGAAGGAGAGGAGGATCTGCTTGGTTACTGTTGGGTTTATTTGGAGAAAGATGAGTGGAAGGAAAGTACCTACATTAGGTGGATGACTTAGCTCTTCCTTTTCTTATACACACCAGGAGGCCTGACCTCTATCCAAACGGGGGGTTGACCTTAGAAGCCTGAATACAAGTTCTTTCCATTACTTGCAGAAGATATGGCTTGCACTAGCCATGAAAGTTAGACAGGATTATTCTACAAAAAAATAAATTATAGTGCTAGTCAGAGAAGTCTTTCCTACATGAGGAAATAAGTGAAATGATTCTCTCGGGTGAGTTGTCTTCTTGGTAGAAGCCTGCCTTGAGCTAAAATTCAAAACATCACAAAAAAGTTCTATTTGTATTCATCACAAATGCCTAAAATAACTTTATGAAAGGACTGGAATATGAACAATACTTAAAAAAAGCCATTCGTGAAGTCAAACAATACCTTTCTGTCAGGAGAGTACATTCCTCTGTGATGTGAATCATCATCATCATCATCACTTTATACTTGTCCACACAGCTTGGGGCCTGCTTGTGAATGCTGACTGCACATTGACACAGAAGAGGGCATATCACAGTCAGCACAGGTCTGAAAATTGAAATGATTTCAAAGTTCTGCATGTGTTACAATGTGTTTAACACCAATAAGAGTTGTAGTGGTTAGTAATGTAAGGATATATGGAAGTTGAGAGAATCTGCTTTATTAAGGTTATCCAGCCAAGGATTTTTGCAGTACAAATGGGATAATAAGTAAAGGGAAAGTCATAAACAAGAACATACAGAAACACAAGTCTGGTGTACAGGGGATAACGGAGACGATGCCCAAGACCAGAAGTCTCCACTCATTGACTAATGGGCTGTTGAGAAACTCCAGGTACATCTTTGGAGAAGGCCACCTGGATTTTCTAGCTGATAAGAGAGGGGAAACATGAGAAACATAAAGATCTGGGACATTAGAGGGGAATTATGTGGGATTATGCAAAATTTATGAAGAAATGTTTAAGGGAAGGGGATTGGAAAGGAAAAAAGGGCATAATAAGGAAACACTTTTTTACTGTGAGGTTGATCAAGCACTAGAACAGGTTGCCAAGGGAGGTTGTGGAGTCCTTAAGAATATTCAAAAGCTCTCTGGACATGGTCCTGGGCAAAGGTTGAGCAGGGATATTAAACCAGATGACCTTCAGAGGTCCCTTCCAGCCTGACTATTCTGAGATAGACATAAAGGGTCAGATAGACAATGGGTCACAGCCCAAGTACCTTGTGCTGGCTGCTGGGGTGGACCAAGCATCTGTATCTTCCCCAGACCAGGTGATCATGGGGTATATGAGTATGTTTGCTGGAAAACTTCAAGCTGGGTGAGCCAATGTGTGAGAGGCCCTGGGTTCGGGTTGGGGTGCTGGGTGGGCAGAGGAGCCATGCTGGTATCTGGAGGGACCTGTAAGCATAGGATGCCTGTGGAACAAGTGTGTGAGTGCTGCATATTTGCTAGTGATCAGCAAGCTGAACCAGTCATGAGTAGGGGATCTGTGGGGCAGGTAAGAGTGTCAGGACCCAAGCAGAGGTACGGGGCATACAGAAGGACCACACCAGTACTTCAGGGATCTGCAAATATGTCTGTGCTGGTAAACCTAAAGGGTGTTGTGTATGTGCCTGAACTAGTGACCTTGTGTATCTGCCAGCCAAAAAGGAGAAAAGGCATATAGATGTCTGTGCTTTTTTTTTTTTTTTTTTTTTTTTAAGAGGGTCCTGTATGTAGATGGTATTGAAGGCGTTGTCTGAGGTAGTCTGTGTGACCAGCCATGCCAGTGTCCTGTATGTGTCTCCAGGACACATGCTCAGTTTTGCTGCAAGTGGGAAAGCAGCAGGCACATCTATCAGCTTGGGGAAGAGAACCCCAGGTCTCTAGGCTAGACTCCAGCATTTGGGCAGGAGGAATCTAGACTACCCAGCTGCTGGGGGCAGCAGGCACCTATAACTTCCCTTACCATGTAATAGACTTGGTATGGTGCACGTGGTTGATTTTAATATATATTAATGAGATGTCCATGTGACAAACAGCTGCAGACCTGTGCGCAGTAATCTGCAGTCATTGACTGGATGGTAAGTGGAGGTCTTCCGGGTTTGTCTGATGGTCAGCAAGTAATTTGGGAAACTGCAACATTTCTGAATTTTGCTAGGGTTTTTTCAGGTGTTTATGACAGTAAAAGGTTAGAAAAAATTTATGATGGAAAGTAATTTGGTTGTTAATTATCTAAATAATGATAACACAAACAACTTTGCTACCCTAGTTAAGGAAAGAACAAGAGCAACTTCAGAGTATCAATAACTGTAAATATAAGGGTTAGGGGGATGAAGAGCCTCTGAGCACACTACTAAGCCTTAATGGCCCTGATCAGCCTAACCTTGGGCCTCCATTCAATTTCACAGGCCGTGAAGCTCTATTAAACTCAGCCTGAAGCCTTCAATCCCTGTTTGGGTTATGTTTGGAGGCTGGGACTAGGACTGAGGCCAGGACTACCGGTCTCCAGCCCAAACATGTCCCTATTAAATATGGTGCCTCTTGATTCCGATCTCAATCAGTGGATAGGACTTCTGGCTTTACCTCAGTCCTGTCTGATCACTATGGACCTGCCTGATGATCACTTGACCTGATCTGAAGCCTGATCTATGGGTTGACTTCTTGGCTTGGCCTAGGACATGCCTTGTCACCATGATATTGCCTTACAACTTATCATATTGGTTGGACCTGGTCACTAGCTCCATATCCTGTTCATCTCACTGATCCTACTAGCTGTGTTATTCTTTTAGTGATGCCCAGTGACAGGACTGGAGGCAATGGACACAAACTGAAATACAGGAGGTTCCATCTGAACATAAGGAAACAGATGGGGTTTTTTTCTGGCAGACTCACCAAGCACTGGCACAGGTTGCCCAGGGAGGTTAAACATCCTCAGAGATGTTTACATGTCATCCGGTCTTGCTTGAGCAAGGTGGTTAGACTCAATGACCTCCAGAGGTCCCTTACAACTGGAACTATTCTGTGATTCTGTCCCCACCACACCCTGACACCCCCACTGCAGCTACTCCTCACTGCTGTCCAACACCACCCATCACTGGAAAATCATAATGGCAAGCTATTATAATTCCAAGAAAAGATATGATGTATACTGGTAGAAAGCTTCTATTACGGACCTCAAAATGTGAATTATTTTTTAAAAAATGACTAATGATGAGTGTGAAGAAAGAGCAAAATCAAAATGAGAAAAGAAAAAGACAGTGAATTTCATTAGAAATGGCCAGAAAAGGCAACAAACAAAGGTTTTGTAACTTCACTAGTAGAGAAAACATCTATAGAGACCCATTACTCAGTAGGAAAGAAAATAAAATAATGGATGATGTACAGAAGTTAGATGTGGTCCATTCTTTCAGGTTTGTTTTGTTTTTTCTTTTGTCTTTGCACATTAAAAAGATACAGCTATATAGACCTCTAACACTTCCCAGAGTAAACTTCTGGAGCATGATTAAACAAGTCAATGTAATTTAAAAACCTCTGTAATTACCTTTGTGGGCTAACAGAGGATTAATGTGGTCACAGATAACTCATAAAAGTGAACAAGAATTAAAAGAACCAGGGACTAATAACTCAGGCAGACTCACTGATAAAAGATACTAGAGCAAACCGTTAAATAAGCAACTTAAAATTATCCAAAAGAAATTATGAAGCATACCTAAGATAGTAAAGAGCAAATCAGGTCAAATCAATCTGTATTTTTCTTTTCTTTTCTTTTTTCTTTTCTTTTCTTTTCTTTTCTTTTCTTTTCTTTTCTTTTCTTTTCTTTTCTTTTCTTTTCTTTTCTTTTCTTTTCTTTTCTTTTCTTTTCTTTTCTTTTCTTTTCTTTTCTTTTCTTTTCTTTTCTTTTCTTTTCTTTTCTCTTCTCCTCTCCTCTCCTCTCCTCTCCTCTCCTCTCCTCTCCTCTCCTCTCCTCTCCTCTCCTCTCCTCTCCTCTCCTCTCCTCTCCTCTCCTCTCCTCTCCTCTCCTCTCCTCTCCTCTCCTCTCCTCTCCTCTCCTCTTCTCTTCCAGATTAACTAGCTCTATGAGTGAAAGACATGTAGATGTGATATGCTGCATCTTCAGTAACACACTGAGCTTTTACTTCCCTATTCTAATACATCAGACCTACCCAAAACTGGGTCAAAGGGCTCACTACTTTTGCCCAGCAGTGGCTAAGAGTTACCATATGTTGTGTGATCTCTACAGCTGCTACAATGTGGAGTGTGCCTACCTTAGTATGTAATATGGATACGCAGTGAGCAGAGTTCAGATTCCTTGTCCAGAAGTTAAGCATGTGTTAAGTTGTCAGCTGCATCTGGGACAGATATACTGCCCAACCCTGGTGCATACTTCTTGATGAAATTGTCAGTGACAGCACTATGCAGAAGGCTCCTACATCCTCCTACAGTAATCAGTATTGCTATGGATAGTGGGCTAAATGTTATAGTGAGGATCCAGGAGGCAACAGGTAATGTTGAGTAGGAAAGTCTGAGAGAAGGAGAGATGTTTTCAGGGCATGATGGTGTATGCGTAAACAGTGCTAGTCTATATGGTGGCTTCAAGTTCGAGTAGTGGTTCAATATTGAAAGCTGGATTTTTCAATGACCTACACACTCATTTAGTTTGAAAATACATGCCTAAACAAACTAGGGAAGTATAATATGTGTGGGCAGTGTTCTGTCCTGAACCTAACTCTGTCCAATATTTTTGTTAACAGTTTGAATGATGGACTGAAAGTTATTTTTCAGAATTTTATAGATATCAATATGCTAGAAGAGGCGATTTCAAGAACAGTGACATATATGATGGATAGTAAATGCATTCCTAACTATTTGGAAAGAATTAAAAATTAGTTAAAAAGAGTAAATAAAATTAAAATTTTAAAAAATACTATATGTATCTAGGAGAATTCAAATGTACAAAGACACAAAGGAGGAAAACCTGGTTGGGCTGAAAGCTATTTGTGCTTATATTGGTATAAAAAACTATGAGTTAACAACATGAGAACTCTGTAAAACCACTTTTCATTTGGAATTAATATTATCAAAAAGAAAAGTAATTCCTAGGTAAAGTAACAGCCAATGTTATTTCAGAGAATAAACTTCCTGGTATCTCTTGATATAGCTTGATTGGAAAGAATAGATGGATGGTTCCAGCTGATTTCAAGTTTATTGATTTGTATGTGTAGAATAGGTGTAAACAGTAAAATTCTGACTGTAATGAACTGAGCACCATCTCTTTTGCAGAGGTAAATATGTTGTCATTTTAATCTCTTTTTCTGGAATAACATTTGATGGGAAATAAATATCTAATATGGTGCCTGTTATTGTCAATGAGTGATTCCCGAATCTAAATGTGACAATCATTCATTCACACAAAAAACCTGCATTTGATAATATTACCAACACTTCTTTTACAGTAATTTGTATAAACCAAAGTTTTATGACATTTAGAGAAGCAGAAAGCACTCAACAACAACCATAATGGACATTTGTCCATTTATGAGTATGACTGAATTGAAAAATTTCCATCAAAACTTTCAATTTGTAGCAATTTAATTGTTTCTCTGTAAAATGGAATTCTATCCTTTAATCCAAACGACATTAATTTTTAATATTTTAGGAAAAATTAGATTTTTCCCTAAAAATACTTGTCTAAAATTAATGTTTACATGAAAGTTTTCTTCAGATACAAAGTTTTACTTTCTGTAAGGCTATTCTTGAAAAACTTGGCTTCAGGAACAGAAAAATGTCATTTGAACTGTACGATTAGTTGCATGGTTGTGTGAATGAATTGCAAGTATTTGAAAACTGAAAGCAGAGGTACATACATTATTAATTTGCTGGAAATTTGTAGACTCAAATATTGTTTCTCCACATAGTCTGTTACTTTGTTCACAAGCTGTAGATAGAACGAAGGGCTAAGTGTATCAGATTTTGAAAGAGTATCAATTAGCTGGTAAAATTCAGTTGTGACCACATCCATTGTAAGATCTTCAATGAATTAACACTTAAAAGTTAATCAAACAGTACTGAAGATATGGAATCAATATCTCATACATTCTTCTGTTTCTCCTGCTACATTTACTGCTGTCAATGTATTCATGCTGCTCAGTTTCATTATGTGTTCAAGTTTACAGAGTCAGTGATCTCTTTATCTTGGGGATTAATCAACATTATTTTTCTTCAGATTGCAACAGTCTAGGAGAGTTACAGCCATCTTCTTTTTCTCAGATAAGAAACAGTGATTTCTTAACTCTGTAGGCCAAGTGTTCATCTGCACAAATACTCCAGTCCTTCATGTGGGCCAATAAAAAAGGTAGAAGCACTATTGTTAAGTGCAGTATGGCTAGAATAGTCTGCTTCCTTTGATTTAAATGATGACCTAACTATAGCAATTCATATCTGTCATAGAGTTTAAGATATGAAGGAAATAGAGTCCAGGAAACCTAGCACTAACCAGCAGGTCTTCCAAATGCCAAAGTTATGTGCATTTAAAAGCCCTCCTTTTGGCAGATGCAAACTGAAAGCCATTGAGATATTTCTATTTTAGCACTGCTGGATGGAACGCTCTGACTTTAGTAGTTTCACATGATTTTTTGTTTACTTTTTGCTTTTGAGGGAAGTGAAGAAAAACAGAGGGAAGTTCTCTTAAATGCAAAAGTACCATTAAATTGCATTACGAGACTGGACTACTGATCCTCAGGCATGGCATACCCTGACTATCTGGGCTCTAAAGAAGAATCTAATTTAGAGGCTATAAGCCAAACTTTTAAGAATGTAAAATTATACATAAAGCAGCAACATATATTTGTTTTGTCCACTCCTATGTAAAATAAGAATTGTTTTTTACAGCTATGGATTTGTAGCCTTGCATTGAATCAGTATCTTCCACTACTAAATGCTTCAGAGACATTCTCATCAACAGTGGCTGAAAAATAGTTGTCTCTCTATAAAAACAAAATGGGAGGAAGGAGTCTGGACATCAGAAACTCTGGGTTTTTTTCTCCAGTTTACATATACAATGTAATTTCTTAATAGCATAACTGTGTCTAGAAAAAAATAAAATGCAACACATGAGAAAATGTACGACCTGAGAAATTAATAGAAGTCATGCTGCTTTTTGGCCTTAACAAGGCTGAGTTAATTAAAAAGGTGTACAGAATGCCATATCAAAGGCAGACAAGTAAAAAAGGTGAAAAACAATCACACAGACTCTCTCAGTGTAAGAACTCTTAATTTTCCAAAAGTTCTTTTCACATTCACAGTGTATTTTTAATGCTGATATTAAGTTAGGACACATTACCCAGACAATGGAAATGTGTTAAATTTGCCTTCTTCAGCTACATCAGGCTAGCTGGATGCTGTTATAGTTCAGTCATACATGACATGACATCAGTCTGGTGTAACATTGCTTTCTAGTGACATGGTGGGAAAGAGCAAATTTAACCTGAGGAAAAATAGAATGTGGACCTTTGACAAATTTCTTAAAAGTTTTATAAAACCATTCTGATGTAATTATAGTTCTGGTTACAGGGAAGAATTATTTATTTTAATAAGCACTCTCAAGGCTCCATATAAATATATTTATAATGATTTTTATATATACATATATAGTGCAAAAAGAAAATTAAAAGTATAATTTGGGTGGTTCGGTGTCTGTAAGTAAATGTGCAGTTAGACGATACATTTGCTATAGTTCCTATAGGAATCCAAATCCTAATTGCAAAAGACTTTAAGAAGCAACAGTGAGGTAATATCTAAATGAGCCCTGTGACACATCTGGGAAAAAGTATCAACTGCTCTTCATCCTGGCTTTCCACATCCCACTTTCACAGCCTATTCAGCTGGACTGATGAATTCAAATGTGAATTCTCTGTTTGGGTTGAATCTTGGTTTTGATACCTTTAGGTGCTACATAATCCAGTTCAATATATTTCTTAATACATGCCCAAACTGGCTTTTAATTCTGGACTTTGATGTTAATTTACTGTTAGATTTTAACTTTAATCTGTCCTTGCCAGTCTCACAGACTCCTTTCTAAACAAGCAAATGAACTTAGGGGTCTTCCCTGCTGTCAGGTTTCTTTATATCTGGAGTCATCCCTGGTCTTTAAGCTTCCTTACCCCGTGCTGTGTTTGATAAAGAGGGCTGGAACATCCATTCTTATATATTGCTAGGAAGGCAACATGTAGTTCTTACCCATCAAACATTTAGCTGTATCTGTGGGATGTATATCATAACTATTTTTTTGAAAGAACCATTAAATTCATCCTATTCAGTGATAAAATTTTGGCCTAGCAAATTTGTAAATTCAGTAGTGCCCTTATGAAGCAAGGGAACACGGTGTGGCTCCAGGTGGTGATAAGCAATGACCATTGTACTTGAACATGTGACAGGAAGAGTTTATCTTCCTATAATACTTATTTTATGAAGGTCAGTGCAGGTGAATTTCTCCAAAAGTTGGGGGAAGGGTATTTAAAAAAAAAAAAAAAAAAAAAGGAAAAAAGGAGGAAATTTCTTCCAGACTGGGTGTTATTTTGATTGTCATTAGCCATACATAGCGGAAAGTATCTTTGTTCAGTAGAACTTCTCTGCGAAAGCAGAATGGTTACCGTTTTTCCACAGGTGGTAAGCCATGGAAGAGAAATTAAATGGCTCAACAAATGTAACAAATGTCAGAGAAAAGCTGTGGCAAAAGTAGAAAATAAAACCAGGTTTGTCGTGTCCTTATCTAAATGTATATCAGTAAGTTCCTTCCTTTTTCTGATTCTCACCTCAACAAAATGCTATCCTAGCTTTATCGAAGGCACTAGAAAAAGTGAAAGAGAGGAAAAGAAAAAGACATGACTGGGAGAAGAGAAGGAATGTTCTTTGTGATATGTTTTGGGAAAGGAGTCCAAGAAGGACAAATATAAACAGTCATTTAAAAAACAGGCTGCCTGCTTTTCTTGCTTTGTTCTAATTCCTCCCACTCATCAGTAAAATGAAAATATTATACAAAAAATTCCAGGAAAGTGATTTCAAGGAAAAAAGAACTAGCTGGCAACTTCTATAAATAGGTCTTTTTGTTTCTTTCAGCTTTTCTGCTTTGTGGTCAATGCTTCTACCCCATCAAACAGGTTTGTTTTCCACAAGCAATCTGCTTTAAGGTTCTAAGGCAGTCTGTTTGAGGACTTGACTGTGTTTAAAGTTTGCCTACAGTTTATTTGGCTTTGGTGTAGAAATTTCTATCTAAACCAGGCTTAATATTCGGACACATGATAGAAGTCAACTGTTAACAGCAGCTTGATACTGTGCCGCTTGACGGCAGAGTGTCTGTAGGATCTGAGGACTGTGACCGCTGCACCCTGAAGCAAACAGCTGCTTGTTGAAAATGTGAATGACCTCAGCTGTCTGGCCCTACTGCCAGACTCTACTGTTGTCCTTGCAAAGCTGGCAGGAGCTGATGTTCACTTCCTCCTCACTCTTCCCCAGGTCAGATACTACTCTTCAGCACCCAATTTCCATGGCAGTTTGTGTGAATGCAGCAGAATATGAAATGGTGCAGCTAAAGTGTGTCACAGATTCCCCTCTGCTGCTCTTTTACCTTGGATGTGACTCATAGCAGAAGTTCAGACAGGCCGTCTGGGGAACTGGTACCTTCCACTGTTGCTGTCAGAACAAGTATAGCCAACCTAGGAAGACCCTTGTCCCAGGTCAGTTATGAACTTAAAGAAAAAAGGCAGATATCTGTTAACGTTATACTTTTTTTTCCTTCATAAACCAAAATAGGGTTACTAATTTTTAAATTGCACTAAAATGGAGGAGAATATGGGTAAAGGAATCAAAAATCCTGGGTTTTAAATGATGCTATTATTACTTTTTAGAAAAAGACATAGTAAACGTGATAATTTAAATTGCTTAACTTATCCTAGGACGGAAGCTTATTATAATTTATGTAACTAAATTAAATTACAGAAATTATTAAAGTGGTTAAACATTGGTTACCATTTTTCTGCTGTTTATCAAAATGAAATATCAAATAAACTATAAGACAAGATTTAGGTCAAGTAAGTTTTTCATAGCTATAAAACTAATGTTAAGGAGAAAACTAATTCAAAAATCTATCAGTAGAAAGCAGGAGTAAAGGAATATACTTGAAGTTTAAGTAATAGTCCTTGCCTGTTTGCTAGTTTCAGTTGTAAACAGGAATGGTCATCTATTTCACTTTGGTTCAAAAAAGTGGTTTTCAAAATATGGTCCACAGATCTTTGGTAATCTCATTTATTTCTGTCAGGCTTCAATGATAATTGAAAAAATAAATCATTAGTAAGCTTACACTTGGCTTTTAGGAGCCTGTACTTATGGGGAGTTCGAAACGATGTGATTGGTTGACTAAAGAGACTAAACTAAGTCTCTGGGATTGGTGCTGGAGAACAACAGAATTGCTCCAAGACAGCTGGTGCACAGGTATGAGAGAGTTTTTGGAGGTGCACATAAGATCTGAGGGGAAACTAACAGCTGATGTTTGATCACTTTCCATGTTGGAATTGTGATAGTGTTAGAAAATTTGAAGATAGTACTGCAAATTGTACCGCCAAAAGAAGACTGGTCCCAATTATCATCTGACTTGCATTACATTATCACTCTAATCCCATGAATTACAAAAGGGACATGACATTTACAAAAAGGACATTGAATGACTAGAGCATGTCCAGAGAAGGGCAACGGAGCTGGTGCAGGGTCTGGAGCACAGGTCGTACGGGGAGCGGCTGAGGGAACTGGGGGTGTTTAGTCTGGAGAAGAGGAGGCAGAGGGGAGACCTCATCGCCCTCTACAGCTACCTGAGAGGAGGTTGCAGAGAGCTGGGGATGAGTCTCTTGAACCAAGTAACAAGCGATAGGACAAGAGGGAATGGCCTCAAGTTGCACCAGGGAAGGTCTAGACTGGATATTAGGAAGGGGTTGTTAGGCATTGGAATGTGCTGCCCAGGGAGGTGGTAGAGTCCCCATCCCTGGAGGTGTTTAAGAGTTGGGTTGACATAGCGCTGAGGGATGTGGTGTAGTTGGGAACTGTCAGTGTTAGGTTAATGGTTGGACTGGATGATCTTCAAGGTCCTTTCCAACTTAGTTGATTCTGTGAATCTGTGATTCTGTACTTACCACATTTACTTCTGGTTTACATGACTGTAGGCGAGGCAGGAATTTAGTTCACTCAGTAAAATGGATAATGGCTATAAAGTTCTAATAAGTTGTTGTTGATTGTGTTGTATATCCTATGCTAGTTTGGTTGGTGAATTTAAATTATTTGGGAGAAGAAATTGTCTTCCAACATGTTCATAGGTATTGCCAATGGAGACTCCAAATCCTGTTCCAGGAAATCCCTTCCAGTATTTTACCATGTTTTCTGCTAGGCACTTTGCCCTTATATATCTCCTGAATCTACTTTGCTATAAATTAAACCATTATATCTTTGCTTATACACCAGATACAAAAACCAGATTATTGCTTCATTTTTGCAGCATGTTATCACTTCCTCTCTTGATTTCCACTTCCTTCAATTAAGCAGACACAATCTTATACATCTCTCCTTGTAACTAATTTTCTTAAACTAACAAATTTTGCTGCTTTCCTCTGAACTCTCTCCACCTTTCTTGAAAGTATACTGTCAAAACCTGAATGCTGGATTCCCACTGATATCACATAACTTCTGCACAAGCAGATAATTTTACAACTCTCTTTTAATATATACATAACCATGTATGGGGTTTGGGGCAATAGTGTAATATGTTTTATTCCTGTTTAACTTCTGATTATGCACAATAACACATAGTCCTTTCCTGCAGAAATGCTACCTATTTTCTGTTCTATATTTGTGCAGATATCATCATAATGCAATATTCAATTGTTTCATCCTTTTTGCAGTTGTCTCACCAAGCAGACAGGAACACTTTAAATTGTCTAAAATTAGGCTCTTTTTCCTAAAAATGTGAAAAAGTGTATTATTGCATTTCAGCTTGGTCTCAGTAACTGACTGCAATTACTTTTTATATGTTTCTGGCTATAATAAAAATGTACAGATCATCTTATTATCTACAGCTGATACAAACAACTCCTGTGGAATAAAGCAACATTTTAAAATAATCTAAATCAGATACAAAGATTTGTTTAAAAAAAAATTTTACATTTTGATAAGAATACAAAGGAAATGAAATAAAACTCAGTCTTTCTCTCTATGACTTTAAGAGACAGGTGGTCCTAAATGTAATTAAGGTAATGGTCCATATTGTCTGTTCCTGGAGGTCTTCCTGGCTAGGAAACTTTCTCCCAGTAATTAGAAGCATTTCAGAATCTCCTAAATGTCAGCTCTGGGGTTGTTTTCTCACTTTCTGGGGAAGAGCTGCCAGTTAGAGCTTGCCATGAAAAAAGCACTCAGGACTTCTCCTTCCTTTGAGCAGTTTCCACAACGTTCTCAAAGGAAGCCCTTTTTTCTCCCTTCTCCTTTACTTTATGTAAATTCCAAGACAGTTCTTTTCAGTCCTTTCCTCTGCTTCCCTACAGCTTTGGAACTAGACAGGAGAAAAACAGACTCAGATGATCCTTTCCCAAGGTGGAGGGAAGAAAGGGAAAAACTACTACAGCTCCTAAGGGAGAAGAAGTGGCTGCTTATGGATGGAAGTGAACTGGAAGCCAAAAGAGTGAATAAACACATGATGTTGAACTCAAGTGAGTACTGGGTTGGTCTGAGAGTTAGATGATGAAGTGACTTCCTGAGCTGAGAAATGGGTAGCCAGAATGGCTGAGTACACACAGCTTTTCAGTTAAGTAGGCTATTGAACTTCTAGAGGTTCAGAAAGATATTTTTATATCTTTAAAAGTTGGAAGACTTTAAATTACAATTTTTAAAAGCTTTTAAGTATCTGAAAAATGGGCTGTTCTACTGATTTCAGTGGAAATGTCAGTGGAGTCATGTAATATGAAGGTCAATCAAAAATTAATTAATCTTTTAATTTGTAGTTCTAGTTTATCCTGAAAGTTTACTTAGAATTTGGAAACAATACTAGTGAGCTTCTCTACATAAGTGTTTATTTCAGGGAAAGCAGTTGAACTGAAAAAAACCCCTATAATGCAATTTTTTTTTCCATTACTTTTTTTTTTTTTTCAATTTTATAAGGTTTTCCAGGTCTCTTTCCTCTGTGAATGTGAACATTAATCACTCTGTGATGTGAATGTTAACCAGGAGCACTTCAAAATTGATAGGGTTTCAGTTTAGTACTCAAAAAAAAAATTTTAAAAGGCCAATTTCCCAAATTTTCATTGCACTTGAGGGTTTTTTATCCCAAACCAAAATGTTCATAATGCCTCGTATGTTGCAAATATTAATTATTGTGTGTATCACAGCTTGGTCAAGAGCATACATACAGTAAGAAACCCCAGTGAAGAACAAAGGTTTTAACTTCGTAAGTCTTGTATTCATCTGTCTAACAGCCGGCATCTTTAGAAATCTTGCCGTAAACTGCTCTAGTCAATAGAAAGGAAGGCACTGCCATCTATCTCAGGAATGAAGCTGCTTTTGAAAGTGCCTGTTTGTTGTTTTTTTTTTTTTTTCCTACTGAATACAGAAGGAGTTTAGGATAATAATCATCATAACTTGGATATCTCAGTTGAAGTCTCAGATTCAAATGAATCTGAACATCAGATTTTTACTTAGTCAACTATTCTGATAGTGCTCATGTAAGAGGTGATGAATTGATCTACTAATAACAGTTTTCAAATATTGAAGTACCTTGTTTCTGTACAATTTAAATTGACAAGACATTTGGTATTTGGAACAGTATTGGCACATGGTGTCATTCATCAGAATCTATTCCAAATTCACTTGGGATCTTAAATTAACTTTCATATAGATACAGGGTGAAACTTCGTTAAAGTCTTGTCACTTCCCATGTGTAACAATAGTCTGAACCATTCCACTTATGTTGCTTGTTTTCTGGTACTTGGGTCAAATTATACCTAATTTTCAAATGGTTACCTCTCACACAATATCTGTTTAAAAAAAAAAAAAAAAAAGAAGTAATTGTATCATTTGATTCCTATTGGATTTCTAATTGGAGAATAGCCAGGTATTGATTCGGATAAAACAATGGAACTACTTCAGTTTCATACTTTTGACTATTAATTAAGGATATGAGATAGTAATTTAAAGACAGTTGAGTTTCTATTGCTCACGTGTTTTAATGGCGTGTATGAAGTTTAGATTGCTTATTCCATGATTGCTTATTCCACAGTGTCACAATATGTACACATTGTGAGTTATGCCTCTTACTATGAATTCCTTTGTCTTATTTAGGAATCTTTCTGGGCACAGAAAAGTGCAAACCTCACTGTTTCCCAGACAAAAGTATTTCACCTGAACTTAACTCATGGTCCACAAGTTCTAGGAGGGTTCTTATACTACATTATTACTCTTTCACTGATTATGCCTGGTGAGGTTGTAGAACCTGCTGGCAGACTACACACAAATCGATGGAACACAAGTCATAAGGACTAACCTGTAGACGTGTCTCCTTTCTTGAAAAGCTAAGTAGAGGGGAGGAAAATAAAAAAAAAAAATAAAATAAATAAATAAAGAAAGAAAGAAGAAAACTTTCCTTGGTCTAATGTGAAGAGGAGAGGAGTTTTCTAGTGCTAGGTGTAGTGAAGAGTAAAAACCCAGCAGCGCTCACCAAGAATTTTGCCTTTGGCAAGAGTAATACCAGAAAAATACAATGCCTTTTTCATCTTACATGCCTTGGTTTGCAAGACTGGAATATCTGAACCATCTGAAAATGACCACTGGAGGAGTACATTCTCAGCATAAAAGGGAATAATCTTTTGAAACTAAGTATCCAGATGCACCAAAGCTGTTTAGCCTCAGAACTGTTGTGCTATTTGGCCACAGGCAAAAGGCTGTTAGATTGCATCCAGAAAGCTGGACAGGGAGCATGACTAGGCAGCTAAAACCTCCTTCTGGTTGGAAGTTACTACAGGCCTGTCTGTAGGCTTTTCAGCCCACTGAACACTGAGCCAATCCACTATTCCAGGAAGAAAAACTATACAGGTGAACCTTGCAGAAACGACTTTTCAGTTAGGGGAGAATTAGGTTTTCCCTTCCAGAGAACAAGTAACAGGTCCCAGCTAGGATTCCATGGAGAGCTGGAGTCACCCCCGTAGAGCATAACAGCAGGTCATCTGCTCCCACTACTATCTTGTAACCTACTTGTAATGGAGTTTTATTCATAGAGTAGAAGAGTTTAAAGCTGCCTCTCCTAATGGACTACTCACACCTATCCTTGTCTATTCAGAATTCCCGTCTTCAAAGAATCTTCTATTTACCCAACTGATCTGTTCAGGCTCATTTTTGGCTGAGGACATACTTTCTAGCTGTAGCTTTAATGTGGCGCGATTCTTGAAACTTTTTGAATGCTCTGCCCAACGAATATAAGATTGTGATTATTTTTTTTGCCCTGAATTGTACTTTAGGTTTTAATTAGTTTTTGGATTATATTAAAACCTGATTTTGTACAGGGTAATTGCAGCAGATGAATGAAACATGTTTACTGAGCATGAGGTAATGGAAATTGCTATGGTATTTTGAAAGACATCTCTTTTCACAGGAAGAGAAGGAAGAGAATCACAAAAGCTCTCGAGACAAAATTATTCTGACACAAAGCAAAAGCCACAGTTATATGGTAATGCAGAGAAGTGAGAGGTGCCAAATACAGTACTAAGAGGAGAGGGAAAAGTTTCAGAGCATCAGTGACAGCAAGTTTTGAGAAAAGTGCAACAAAAACTTTGAGAGAAGTATATTTGTGTCTGGAAGTTGAGCTCCAGTTTGAAGTCTCTGATGTGTAAGATTTAAGGTTTGAGCTCTTGAGTATTGTCATTCCCTTAGTGTGGGCACTGGGAGGGTTACTCTTGTTTACACAGAAAAACATTTTCATGTAATGTGAAAGTACATGGTATTGTGGACACTTCCATATCCTCAGTCAAATCTGTCTGATTCTGGTCCAGCAGTTCAACATGTTAAGAAGAGCCTAACTTTGACACAGGAGGGAAAATGAGTGATCACATAAAGTCACATTTCATTAACAAGCCAGTCTAAAAATAGGTGAGAAACACCTGAACTGTGAACTATCCAGATTTTACCATTTGTAGATAGGTCTGAAGAGCCAGTGACACAAGACAAAAAAAGGAAAGGGCAGAACTTTAAGGCTATAAACTTCTTTAATAGGAAAAAAAAAAAAAAAAAAAAAAAAGTCAGCCTATTTTGAGGTACAAATATGTATACTGCCCTAGTATAATGGAATTTCTTAAGATTTGCTCTATGGCTTATCCCTAGTTTGGTGAGAAGAGTGCATGTACTGTAAAGTACACTGTGGTCTATCTTAAAATTGAAGGAATTACTGGGAAAAGCAACGTAAAGAGGAAGGGAGAGAGAAATTGTTTATGGTTACTGCAAAGCAGGTCTTGGTTAAACTATTCCAATAACTTCAGATCAGTGAACCTGTTGTGATGAATTCACTTTTATTTCATATATAAGGGAATTATTTAAATGCATATCACAACACAAATTAATAAAGATAACTTTGCTAAGAATGGCAATCCTGATTATAGTAACTATAATGAAATAACATTTTTACCAAATTTTCCTAAAATTCTTCATTTCCTTTTCTTAACTTTATAAAAATGACAAGCCCAGGACATACAGCATGAAAGTTCTACTTATGCAGACATCTAAATAAGTGGCTACCTTTTTGAAACTCCCAGGAAATCTAGCAAGTCCCCTTGAAATGAACGAAGTGTTGAGTACTTTAGAAGTTGTTTAGCATGATACCTAAATATGTATTCTGAAAGTATATATGGCAGCACAATTTAGAGATCAATATTTGATTAGCATATTCTAACATTTAGATTTTTCCTGGTATTCTAAAGATATTTTTCTAAGGATAGAAGACAAAGCTGGTTTGGAGCAAGAATTTATATGAATATATGAAAAGAGATCAACTGTGCAAAGTCAAAAAGAAAAAATGATCCATTCTTTAAAAATAATATTTGAACGGATTTGTAACTAGCAGGAGAGCTTGATTAAAATCTTTTCTTAAGTTCAAGATGTTGCATTTGCAGAACAATTGTATACACAAAGATACACAAAATAGAAATTAATCTAGAAATTAATTTACAATGTGATAAGTGACATTGTCATATCTAGATCTGTCAGCCATGACAACAAAAGACAAAGAACTTCAAAGGATAATAGTACAAATTTGGAGTCAGATTCCTGTTTGTATCATGTTAAGAATTATTCTTTGCATATCATGTTTGTCAATCTCTAAAATTTTTGTAGGCATAAATGAGTGTAGAGGAGCACAAACACATAAGTATGAAATGAGCAGACTGAAAAACCAGTGAATCTCAATTAGCCAAGAACATAAGGCAAAATTAAGATACTACAAAGTATATGTAAATATTTTTTTTTAAAAAAAAAGAAAAAAAATGTTGGTATGGTATGGACATGGACATATGTTGATATGGACAAAAAGGAAGCTGAAATAAAAGATGTTTTCTTTTCACAAGGAAAGTTAATTTGACCAAATAATTACTTTTAACTTGTAAATCGGAGTTGTAGCCAATGTGTATTAAAGAATATTTAGCCAAGGTAAATCTTTGAGTTGGCATGTTCTGGTGTAATTTATTCCTGATTACTTAAAGAAGAAGAAAAAGCAATCCTTTAAACTCTTGGTTGTTGTGCTTCAGACTTGTGAAAGATGAAGAGAGGAGATGATAAGAGAGGTGCAAAACCAACAGATTTTTTTTAAAGGGAAAATAAGGAATGTTAGGGATTGTATTTCAGACATACTTTGACGTTCTCTTAAGTTAAGGATGTACCATCCAGTTATAACTGCTGGAAAGAATGTAGGAGTAGGTTTAAACTTTGACAGAACAGGCTGACTGAAAGGACATCCGAAGTTGCATTTGTTCACATGCTTTCTCCGTTGAACTCAAAATGGGGAGTAATTGGTTAGGCGGCTAAAAAAGATGTCCTTGTTATCCAAGGGGGCATAAATTCAATTTTCCAGTATGTTCTCCACTGCCACTGAAAGAGAGAGGAGAAAAGACTGGCTCCATTTGAAGACAAGTATATTTTGGCTTGTTATTAGAAAAACTATCTAATTACCTAAGGCTAGAGAAGCTGTGGAGCAGACTAGGTATGGAGCTTGTAGGATCTCTTGTTGGAGATTTTTAAGATTGGAGATTTTGCAACTGTTGGGGTTATTATTATTACCATATTAGGCTGGTAAATTGTGAAATGGTGCAGATAGACTAGATAATCCTTCAAGTTCTTTCTAAATCTACATTTCTGTGATTCTGTAACTCAGAATTGCTATATTCAAGACAATGATTAAGAAGCTGCAGAGGACTATCATTTGCAGGTGAAATCATGAGGCTACTGACATTAAGACCATTTTATAGACATTAATGTTCAGGTCTGTAGCAGGATTGGTTGTCACATTCCCTCAGTATGCTGAATAAAAAAAAAAAAAAGCAGAAAGCAGTTCTTGAGAGCCTAATAAGACATGTAGGAATGAGCATATAGTCTGTCTTCTGAAAATCCTGTCCTCTGACTGCTGTAGACAACAGGCACATAGTACGTGAAGTAGGAATTAAGAAGACACCATTTACAATGGTTAATCAAACTTTCGTGATTAATGTACTTCCTCTGAAAACAAACATCCTTTCTTCTGGAAATAGGTGGTAACTGAAGACCTATAATCTGAAAACTAATTTACTGGATGTTATGTGAAGACCTCATGTAATAATGTATTTTATGTAAGTCCATGTGTCACTGACTTAGCGCTTAAGGTTATAGTGTAGTTAGGAACTGTCAGTGCTAGGTTAACGGTTGGACTAGATGATCTTCAGGGTCTTTTCCAACTTAGTTGATTCTGTAATTCTGTGATTCACTCAGTGAAAGTTTATGTTTTGAAGGCCCACAAGAAACAGAAAGGTTTTTTGATGATGTGGGAGTGAATAATTTAATGTTTACAGACAGATGTTGTTGATAATGAAGAACACAACAGAACAACTGGCCACAACAACCCCCAGCAGCGCTACAGGCTTGGGGAGGAGTGGCTGGAGAGCTGCCAGTCAGAGAGGGACCTGGGGGTGCTGATTGACAGCCGGCTGAACAGGAGCCAGCAGTGTGCCCAGGGGGCCAAAAAGGCCAATGGCATCCTGGCTTGTGTCAGCAATAGCGTGGCCAGCAGGGACAGGGAAGGGATCTGACCCCTGTACTGGCACTGGTGAGGCCGCCCCTCGATTCCTGTGTTCAGTTTTGGGCCCCTCACTACAAAAAGGACATTGAATGACTCGAGCGTGTCCAGAGAAGGGCAACGGAGCTGGTGCAGGGTCTGGAGCACAGGTCGTACGGGGAGCGGCTGAGGGAACTGGGGGTGTTTAGTCTGGAGAAGAGGAGGCTGAGGGGAGACCTCATCGCCCTCTACAGCTACCTGAAAGGAGGGTGCAGAGAGCTGGGGATGAGTCTCTTGAACCAAGTAATAAGTGATAGGACAAGAGGGAATGGCCTCAAGTTGCACCAGGGAAGGTTTAGACTGGATATTAGGAAGCATTTCTTTCCAGAAGGGGTTGTTAGGTGTTGGAATGGGCTGCCCAGGGAGATGGTGGAGTCCCCATCCCTGGAGGTGTTTAAGAGTCGGGTTGACATAGCGCTGAGGGATATGGGTTAGTTGGGAACTGTCAGTGTTAAGTTAATGGTTGGACTGGGTGATCTTCAAGGTCTTTTCTGATCTAGACAATTTTGTGAAATAGTTTGGAAAGGGAAAGCTGCCTTTGTCATTGCTGCATTTGACCAGGCATAATCAGAAATATCATATGACACATGATGTCCCAAATAATTTTACATTTTGAATAAAAAGTTGAGTAATGTACTGTATTGAGTAATAACAATGTTGCTATTCAAATTAGGTGTATGCACACTATAGAGCAAAAATACTTAACCCTTTTTGTAAAATACTTTCATTCTGTTTGCCAGATGCAAGTTTAGATTTAATTACATACTTTTTAACGGGGAAATTAATCACCTGATATCAGTCTCTTTTTCTGCTTGATCACTAAGTACAGTACCTGATTCACTGTAGCTGTGTAGTTCTTCTAGAACTTTTGT
The DNA here is from genome assembly GCF_965140245.1 of Athene noctua. Lineage (NCBI taxonomy): Eukaryota > Metazoa > Chordata > Aves > Strigiformes > Strigidae > Athene > Athene noctua. The sequence goes on along the minus strand of NC_134038.1, from coordinate 105,767,314 downwards.
TTTGTTCAGCATTTGGGAGGTTCCAAAAAGAAGGGTTTCCTGTTTTGTCAAGCTTCTATTTTACTTATATTAACAGTGTCCTATCATACCTTTTCCTAATCTTGAGTTTGCAGAAACAAAAACTTTTTGTGAAGGTACATTTACTTTGCTTTCCTTCTCATAAAGTTTTGGTGGGGCAGGTTAGGTCTTCACCTGTGTTATTTCTGCTTTCACAGAATCACAGAATCATCAAGGTTGGAAAATACCCTGAAGATCATCCAGTCCAACCGTTAACCTAACACTGACAGCTCCCAACTACACCACATCCCTCAGCGCTATGTCAGCCCAACTCTAACACCTCCAGGGATGGGGATGCCACCACTGCCCTGGGCAGCCCCCTCCAGCGCCTAACAACCTGTTCCGTAAAGAAATACTTCCTAATATCTAGTCTAAACCTTCCCTGGTGCAATCTGAGGCCATTCCCTCTTGTCCTGTCTTTCAGCCTTTTATTATAAACTATCAGGTATTTATTGAAAAATATTTATTTGGAAACTGTAGTTTTTTGGGTTTTTTTTAAACCATTAAAAAATATAAAAATACCAGAATAATACAGTAAATACTTCCATGGATCCTAAGTAGGATGCAACCCATAATTCTTTTTGGGCAACTCATGAATGGGCCATTCAAGATTAATGAGTACTCTCCTTAAGTTTGGCAAAGCCTAGATGAACATGTAGTGACATATAAATGAAATATTTAATTATTTATTTTTAAGAGCTCTTAGAAGCATGGGGTGCATTGAAAAAAGATCTCTGATTTCCAGATTTGTTACCTAGCAGTCTGATATAGGTACTATTTGAAAAGAAAAAGACATTTAAAACAGTCTTTATTCTGTTAAACAAAACCAACCAACCAAACAGGTGAATGTAAAGATTAGAGATATAATTTAAGGAGGGGAAAGTTTACTTGTTCTATGAATTTACAAATATAGAGGCTAGCAGAAGACAAATGAAGGCAACAGAAGCACATCACTTTAACATCACTGATGATCTCACCATCTGTTTTAAGATGCCCTCCTGCAAGACCCAGGACACTCACACTCCTGCTTCTTTGCAGATAGACAACAGTTGTCATTACAGATTTGTTAAACCGCCAAGCAAAAGTCAGTAGGCTGTATATGCTTATAATCTGCCACTGTAAAACAGTCTGTTGTTTCATTCAAAAGTTTGTTTTCCTGATTATCCAATATTTTATTTAGGACTCAATTCCATACCAACAATTTTATTTTAATGGTGATACATATCCTTCCATTTTTGTCTTTAAAAATCAAGCATCTTTGAAACAAAGACTTAAATATTCTTTCTTCCCAAGTTCTTCTCTCCATATTCTTCACTTCCTATCTGGAACTTGAATTAGGCTGAGTTCTGTACAAAACTTCCACTTACACAGTCTGCCTGATATGAAACTTACCTGCAAGCACTATAGAATATGTCAGACTCATAGAAGTCTCTACAGAAAAATGTTGTTCTGGTTATTTAAAAGACAAATGCCATAACAGAACCAAGCTCCAGAAGATTTAACATACAAAAGGCTCATACCATAACTTTCACATGCTCTGAAACTAAAATTGCATTCCAAACGATTAGATATATGTGAAAATGTGTTTCCTCAAATTTAGTTCACTCAGTATTACCATTTAATCATGGATCTTAATCATTATTTTGGACTACTGAGTATTCATCATCATAGTGTCCAGAAACAGTTTGCTTTGAATGTGTCCATGATTCTAGAGGATAATTTCCACTGGTCTCTACACAAAATAGTTATGTAGACTAGTATTAATGACCTAAATGCAGACTGAAACTATGCACAAAATACTTGCTCCCTACAGCTCTTTTTAAGAGTACTATGGATCGTAGGAAAGAATTTTCAGAAATTCTCTTCAGTAGGAGAAGAGGTTCTACTCCAAAAGGAAGAGGTAGAGTTTTTCTAGATAGCCTTTGATCAAAATGGAAAAGTGAAATTTTCTTGAATCATGGCATTTTTATTGGCAGAAAATCAGCCCCTAAGGCTGAAACTTAACATAAATGTATAGACAGCAGTGCTTTTTCAAATTCAGCCAAACTGATTTAAGCATTTACTATCCTCCAACGGATGTGTTGGACTCAACTGCTGAGTTAGAATAACTGACCATATCAATACTCCCCAGTTTGAGCAAAAAGTTTTAAAAGGTTTAATTGAGGTGATAGCTTTCAATTAAAATATGCTCAAGCTGCTTCGAATATTGAAACATTTTGTTTCCTCCGTTCAGTTTGATCTTGATGGTTTTTGTTTACATTTTATGCTCTGTGCTGTGGTTATGAGATTTAGATTTTCTTTTGGCTTATATATTTTAACAGAATTTTGTTGCAATTTTTGCTTCAGAAATCATTTGCTTTTATGTAACACATGATTTTACATAATTCTATACATTAATTATTTAAAGTTCAGATCCTTTTTTACCCTCTGAACAAAATATGAAAACATGAGTAGCATGGTATAAACAGATTCAGGGTTGTTTTAATGCAGTGATGTGCTGACTGTTTTCAATGTAATAATTTATTCAGATATATTTTGGGAGTAGTATGATGAGGCATTTTACCCAATAAATCTTTCATTTCTGCTGAAGAAAAGTGAGTTATCATTCTTTCTACAATTTCTTCTTCATTACTATTTTAGCAAAAGTCTCTGAGTAAAAGGGGTATCTCCAGAATAATGCAATTCTCTCAACAGATTCCTCATTGCCTCTTATACAGATTTGAGGAGTAAGTCCAGAAGCCCCGTGTTGGTTTAAGATAAAGATACAACCTAATTCTTGTGAATAGCTTTGTCCACATAAGAAGCTTTGTCTTAGATGTAACTTTGTCTACAGCTGCTGTTCACTCCTTTCCTTCTGCTCTGGCCCTTTCTCAAGACCTGTGATTTTTTACATCCTCAGTTTTGCATAAAGGATCAAAATATGTTTCTATTGTGACATTCTCATGGTTTATCACCTGATTCCAGAGCAGGACTGAATACTTTAGGAGAAAAAAAAATAATCAACATGATTATATTGATCTGTCTGGATGACAAATATAGCTTAATGGATTTGGGAAGCTCTGTTACAGTACTCCAGAAGGTAGTGGCTGTTGCCCTTGCCTTTTGCTTCATCTAATATTTAGCATTTAACCAGGAAATGGAAACTCTAAGAAAGAACTAGAGTTCTCAGAAGAGAGACCTGATTGCCAAGCTATTGGCAAGACTTTAGTCTTTTTGGCACAACTTTAATGAAAGCAACCATAGAAGCACTGGAATCCATTGCATAGATGTTAGGGCATTCTGCTGAGAGAAGAAAACCAGAGTACAGTTCCAAATCCTGAAACAAAATATTCCTTTTATCAAAGGAAAATAACATTTTCTTAAATACAATGTAAAAGTCATGTATGAAAGTACCTCTAAGTAAGCTCAGAGGAACCCTTCTTTATTCTCCTGTTGGTTGGCATGTTTATTTTCACTAGAAAGGACTATCATCTCGAGGTATCTAATTCTTCCCCTTCATTGTGGTAGAATTTTAAGTGTTCAACTCCTAACCTTCCTTACTGAAAGATGCTGGGGCCCTAAACAAATCTTCATGAAACAGGAACTTTTTCCTTAGGTGGCCTCATTGAAATTCAGATTTCCCTTAGCTGCTTTAGAAATAGAGAGGATAAACATATATTTTTTAGCAACAATTCCTGTCACTCTCCCATATACTAAAATGTATTTTCCAGAGACTAGAGGGGTTATAACCATCTCCTCTCACAGATCATTCTGCAGCTCAACATGCACTTCATGTTTCACAATGGCAGGGGGGAGTTGTCTTCTCACTATCTCCCCATCAACAAATGCCTGGACAGAGCAATGCACTTTTTCCCTAAAAGTCAACTGAGAACATTAAGAATCACACTATCAGAAGTCTGGTGTAAGTTAATATTTCCAAAGACAAGCTGAACTCCAAGCCATATGGGTTATGCACCCTAAAATCTGAAGGTGGTGACAAGAAGAGATTGTCTGTTCACTAATAGAGATGTTTTTAATAGCTTCTCATGAAATAAGCAGGGGCATTAGAGGACTAGAGGAAAATTAATGTAAATTCATTGTTTAAGTAAGGGATTAGTGAGGAGACAAGAAACCATAGACGAATAAATCTGAGTAAGAGACGTGCTTCTAATGACATCAATAAGCTTCTAAATGAAAAATAAATAATGTTAAAATAAACCAAAATAAATAATGTTAGTCCAGTTGTCTGCAGCAATAGTTTCAGAGGGGAAAAAAAAATAAAGGCCTGTGAAATTCTGTTACAGCAGATTGGATAAATGAGCACTGATCTCAGGATCAGGGTCATCTTGGTAAGCCATAAAATAATAAATTTACTGAGTAATATCCTTTCCTCCCACCCTGTCTTCCAAATGTCATCATATTCCTGGCAGATGACACTGAACTTCCTGTGGTCTCTTCATCTTGGTTGAAGTTATACACATGTTCACACTGGACAATAAGACCTTATTTTGCAGACTAGCTTTCATAGATAATATTTTTTAAAATGCACTGCAGAATTAAACTAAATACTAGTAGAATCATTAGGAGATTAAGGCATGGTTGCACTGAGTAATGTAATTAATAAGTAGCTCAGTATTATGAAGGGAAGTTAGAAGGGAGAATAGGTTAAATAGTGACGTATTAACTAGGGCTTCCTGTTAAATCATCCCATAGAAGAGTGACGTCTCCATAACCACAGTGAAAGTGAGAACTATCTGATCTACAAAGAATAAAGTATAATATACAATTACTGTTATTCTAGAAATTCTTAATTTAGCTTAATTTAAACTGGTTTACCCTGCATTTGTTTTAGTGGGAAGATGCTTTTTGGTCTTTGTATCTTAATAGATTTCTTATTTCTCTGTGAGCTTAATTGATGGTCAGGGGACAGGTATGAGGATATGATATCTAAAAAACAAAGAATCCTATTTAATGACTCATAGTTCCTTTTTAAGAATGATAGTTAGGGCAACCTTAGTTTAGGCTTAATATCATATTTGTTCAGCAACTTACATGATTTTTAAGTCAGTATGTTTTTTAATGTGTTTAGAAATGAGCATTGCTTACATCTTTTGGTAAATCGATGCTTAGACATGAACTACAAACTCTGTGGTTAAAAAAGTTAGACAATTAGTGTGAAAGGCAAATTTCCTTCTCTCTAACTCACCTAGTAGTACGTCACGGTAAAGTGCTTTCTTTTCTGGATGATGTTTAACATACAGCAAATTTGATTCGAAGCAGAATGATGGAATATGAATTATCTCAATTTGAGGTATTAAGTGCTTGGTATTTCAAATAATTGTTATTCTCAATGTAATTATCTGGGTGGTAGAGTGTCTGGGATTTGTGCAACTATCATTGTCCACTAGTCATGACTTCTCAGAAGAGAAGAGCCTCATAGAAAGGATGTCTGGAGGAGTTCATTCATTCAAACCTTCGTTTAGAGTGTTCTCTTAGCTGCTGCCTGACTGTTGGCACAGAGAAAGCACTACTAGATGTAGCTGTTTTCTTGTTCAACCTAATGATTTTATTACCTCTTCTTTGTGGGAGGAACTCTGCAATAAGCTCTTATAACAAGAAGATCTGGTCACTGGTAAAATTTTTAATATTTTCTTTTCCAGTAGTTGCATTCCTCTTATGTTCCAGCAGTCACACAAACTGCTGTGCAATAGTATTGAGGCAGACACGTTGTTCATAATCAGTGACCAGGTTGTATGCAAGGTTGTATGCAAGCCAGGGTTGTAGATAACACTGGCTAGAGGTTATCTACCTTTTATTCAGCCAATATAGTCTGGCAAATTATTTTTCACTATTGTATGGCAGCATACAATTATGAACATATGAATGTGAAGATTTGTAAGAGGAAAGGTCTATCTAGCCTAGCATCCTGTCTCCAACAACAGCTATCAGCCTAGGAAAGAGTAAGAACAGTGCATATGTGTACAATAGACTCTGTAATATTGTCCCAGCCTCCAAATATTTTGAGATCAGGAATTTCCTAATCTTGATGTGGGCTTTGCATGTTTAGTTAAATGCAACCACTTTCTTTTTCACATTCTTCTCAAGTTTCCTGTTTTGGTCCATGTAAACCTCTAGAATCCACAGCTTGCTTTGGTAAAAACTACAGATCTGTATGCTGTGTCAGGAACCACTTTCTTCTGTTTGAATTTGCCTCTTCCTGGCTTTATGTGATGTTCCTGGGGTGTTGGGGGAGAAGATCTGATCTTTCTACTGCACAGAACATAATTGCTTTAGGGGCAAACCAGAAATGCTCTGTAGAAATATCTGGAGGAAAATGGTTCATATGTCAAGAAGCTTACTGCAAAATCTGATCAGACAATATCTTGTGTCTTTATAGAGTTTTATGTGTGCATCATCATATGAAGAATTGCTTACAATAAGTACTGCATGAATCTTACACTTGAAAAAAGCAAACAGAGAAAAAATAAAATATTTCAACTGCTGTGTTTTCACCATGATTCTTTGCTGACACATGTCATGGGATCTTTCAAGGTACATTTTTTGGTCTATTTCCCTGGAAAGAGAGATATTTTAAATATAAGCCTCAGGCTGAAAAACCAGACACCCTTTGAGAACTTTTAAGAACATAGTCATATTTAAGCATGTTCTATAGCTATTCTTAATCTCATGTAAAGGATTCCTCTGAACTGGGGCCTTCCACATCTGTCAAAAAGGTTCATTAAACAAAGCCTACTATTCCCACTGAACTCAGAGCTGATGGCTAATGAACTTGCGTGAGGTTTTTGGAACAGGCCCTTGAGGTTTAGGAAATTCAGTGAAGAACAAGTCAAATAAAGTCACCAATTTAACTAAATCAGTCTTGGTATATTTTTATTGCAGAAAAAAATGTCACTATCTTTGTGGTTAATACTCTGCAATCTTCCTTTTTCAGCTGATAACTGTTAAGAATTAACTCCAGTTAAAAACATTTACTTTTGGTTCTGGCAGAACTTCACTTTTTCCTCCTCCCCTATGTCTGTTTTATGCTCTATGACATAGTTTACACCTTCCCATGTTAAACTTTGCAAAGCACTACCTTATTATTACAACACTTGCAAAAAACCTCAAAAGGCAGTAACGATCCACTCAGATTTTTTTCCCATTAAATAATAATTGCTGTTTTTCTTATAGTCTTTACAGAATTAAACAATACTTAAAAATCTGCTACCTTATCTGGATATAGGTAGCATTAAATAAACAGATACATTCACTAATCAAAAAAAAAAAAAAAGCAAGGCAGTTGTTACTTAAACACAAAGTACTTTCTGGGGATCTCTTACTGGATCTTTTACAAACTATGTGTTTTGTCTCTACTTAAAATTATTAGAAACTATTCCATGAGATTAATACTTAGCAAATACTAGTCTTAGGTTATTTATTTTCTGTAGCATTTGTATATGGAAAGTTCTGGATTTTATCATTGTATATTACTTTCCCTGTAGTCCTTTTTCCCCATATATTTTCCATGGGACTAGTCCTAGTATTGACTTTTAGGTCTAAATATTCTCACTTTAAGAGACCACTATTACCATGACTGGTACAAGTAATGAAATCTATCCATCATACTTTCTATACCTGTTGTGATAGACCTCAAACACTTCTAGAACCTTTTCTGGAATGTGTGCATCCCTATTCTACACGAGTCACACAGATTTCTTTCTATTTTCTAAGTTTTATGAGCAAGATTTCTGTAAGTGCCTAGACTCTACATACCTAAAATCTTTTTCCATGTCAAATCCATACCTCTTTCCCTTCATTTTGGCTGATTCTTTTATTATTCATTATTTCTTTCACCTGTATTATAGGTATAAAGGTTATGCAAGGAGGTCACTCAAGTTTCACTGATCTCCTAAGCATGGTTCCTCAGTTCTCCTGGACAAATAAGGAGCTGAATATTACAGGTGCAGAGTGGTGACCAACACACTGCTGCATCTTCAACAATCTTGGTCAGCTGAGCTATGTTTCACTCTTAAACTAGTCAGTTCTCAAGAAAACTTTGAATAATTACTGTAGATATGTTGTAGTTCCCGTCCATAGTGCATCATACCAGTCTTGGGAGAAGGGCTGGAAGAGACATCAGCATGAAAGTTTTGAAGGCTTGTATGTGGCCTAACAAAACTTAGCTTTGATTTCAGAGACATCAAGTAGAAAAATTAACCCCTAAATTTAAGGGTTAAATTGAAGATATCTCTAATGTTCAAGGTCTTGAGTTTAAATAAGATAGTGAATGGATAATAAGCAACTATGCATGAAATAGGGATAGATTTTATTTTTGTATATTATTCTATTTTCAATGAGTTGGATTTATTTGGTCCAGTTATAAATCATATCTATTTCACATATGCAGGACAGGACTAGGTCAAGAAAAGTTGATTATGAACATTTTTTATGAGATTGCTTTTTCTTTGTTACACAAAGCTCTGAAGAAATTTTCCAAATGTCTAGTTTTATTAGAGCTGTAGTTTACCACATTTTAACCAAACCAAATACAAAAGAGCTGATCTTCACTAACAAATATTTAAATTAAAAATTATTTTTAAAAAACACCTCTTACAGTAGTGATATTTTAGGAAAGGATCACAATTCAAATTTGGTACTATAAGAACACATTTTTTTCTGATGGTAAAAAACATTCACATACACAATCTTCATGCACACATAGTAGACAACATTTGTCTGTTATGTTCCAAACAAAATCATATTATTCAAGACATAATTGTAGATGTTTTTGAATATGCTGGGTACTGACACATTCCCTCAAATATGCCTTGATTAAGTCAAGACTTGAAATTCTGCACTGAAGTAGAGAGAATTTGAACACCAAGTTTAATTGCATTGCTGAATTAACCTATCAAATATCCAGAAGTAAGATGATTTACATTTTTTTAAATAAAAATTGCTCAGAGCCTGGTCCAATGTGAATTCTTGCTCTGAGAAACTCTCAATAAAACATTGGATCAATATAGGTGAAATATATTTATTTTCTAAAACTGTGTAATCCATAAAGTATATCTATTGTTAATTTTTGCTCATCTGTCCAAAGTAATCACTATTCTAGGGTTTCTGGTAAACAATATCATCATTAGCCCATAAGACTTTTGCTGGATTCCATACAGTTTAGTTCCTCTCCCTCCTGTCTCTTCCCTTACCACGCTGAGTACCACTCTTTGACGTGAGTAATGCCACTGATTTAAGTGCTGATTAACAAAGTAAGACTTGTTTTGGCACACCTTTGTTCCAATTAAAGAAACCATCCGTCTCCAAAAGCAGTTAAGCACACAATGAAACCGCCTAAACCTTTTTTTATGAATGTGTTGTTGTGTTTTTTCTGTACCTGGAATTAAAGGATTAAAGGGTAAAGTCTTGTTCTCTTAGTAACAAATTTCCTAATGACTACTAATTCCTAATGACTGGTATTCAAGGCTGATATATTTATACTTTCTGTGGCTATCTCTTTGTTGACTATTTTATTTAGTTTTAATGTTAAAATATTCATTGTGCTAAAACTGGAATATACACAAGTATATGTGTGTGTGTTTAAGGTCATAACTTTCATTTTCCTTTGTTCATCACTAGTGAAAGAAAAAAAACTTCAAACTAATCTCATGAGTGAATACTTGTGTATATTTCTGGTACCTAGGAAACTGTCAAGAAACAGATTTCTTGAATCAGTCATGCACAAAAATATACCTTTTATAATACATTTCTTGCAGTACATCAGATATAACTAACATACATACTGTTCTATGTAAGGATCTATTTTTGTCAATATCCAAAACTGTGCAGCCACAGAAATAAGCACATGTAATACCAAATTTCTACTTCTTCACTAATTCACCACTATTAATCACCATGGATCATACTTTTCATCTCTATTGTGGTTAGGAAGATTAAAACTGGAGCAGATATGCCATTGGACATGTTGGCAGGCAGTTTAGGCTTTCTTCTTAGCACTTCCATGGACCTATTTCGTGCTTCGGGGCAAATCACTGATTTTCTCCAGGCCTCTATTTTCCATCCTATTCATATTATCTTTTCTATTTAATGCTATGAAATCTTTAAAGATCATCTCTTATTGTGTTTGTATGGTGAAAATACAAATGTGGTTCTGATTTTTAAATCATTCTTAAACATCATTGTCCTAGATTTGACTCTCTTATAAAATTTGTGATTATCTATATTTGTGATGATGCTGATTTCTGAAGATTTTCTAGAATAGGAATAAGTTGTTCTATGCTCCTCAATCACTTTGTCGATTTAACATATATTCACATAGAAATCATTTGCTTCTGCATTTTTGGTTTTTGATAAAACACATTTGCATCATGAGTTTCCTTCTGGACTGTTCTTGTCCTTATGAAGATATGCATTCTCTTCCACTGTCAATTTCTGTTGATGAGATCAGTGATTAAAAAGTTTATTTTCAAGTCTTTTTAAACTTTTTTCACCCAGTACTTGCACCTTGCAGATTTTATTCTTACTGTGATGCAGCCATCATTCACATCTGTTTTAAGTTTAAACTGTTACTTAGTATTAATCAGGTTTGTAGCTTGTAAGTATTTCTCAGCTTTGGCCTTTATCTGAGCTAATATGTTATTTAGTAAGACATACAATTCACTGCTCTGGTGCCATCAGAAATTTTCTTTCTTCCCTCTTTGGAAAATACAAGTTATGAAAATACTGACATACAAAAAACCTTTCAGCACTGAGTTTTTATTTTCTATCATGTGCACTGATTTTTTTTTAGGTGAGTCCATAAGGCTTCTGTAAAAGGTCAGTATGGCAGCTCAGATGCAGACTCTCATTTTCTAGTAGAACTACTGGACTTTTACCAGTTTTCAGGAAATGATCTACTGTTCCTTTTCTCTTTGTGTCTTGGGAATTATGGACGTAATCCAAAGTACATTGGAATTCAATGCTCCCTTTATGAGGCAGTTGCAAGGAATGAACCCAGTGATCTAATAGGTCTTTTCCATCTCTAATTACCATGCTCCTATGAACTCCAGTCCCATGGTGAGGTCTACCAGGTAATCTCTAAATGGCCTAAAGAGCTGTAAGCTATTATTTTTCTTGAAAACAAGAGCTTGGGACATTTAAACTCACAGCAGTATATTATTATGACAACACTGGCATGTTATCTCCACTGTATCTAAGCATCAGTGAAACAAATAGATCAAAAACTGGCACTGATTTATTTACTTAATTAGTCAGTGCTACATTGTCATGACCCATACTGAGACGCTCCTGCATACTCTATTAATCTCAAATGGATGGCCCTTTGTCTGTATGTCAGTTGTGCACCTTTCATCCTCCCAGCAGGATCAGCATTTGATGAGAAAAGTGCTTCGGTGTTTTCTGAAAGGCTAGAAAAGGTATTTCTAATGTTGCCTGTTTGCTCTTGCCAGCATGTAAATTAGTTCACAGCACACAAGAGTTTTAACAATCCCTGCTGGCTATTCAGAGATCCTTTGTATAAACAATTAATTTGTTTTCTTTAACCCTCTTGTCCTCTCTGTCATGAGAAGAACAAATAAGGGCAATGCAATGATGATTAAAATTTGCAAATGCTGCTCTGTAGTGAAGAAGCCAAATAATTTTCTTTTGCATCTGGAGAACGAAGAGTAGATAACTGAAAATCAAATGTTCTTTAATTCAGGCCAGATACAGTCCAAGTAAGGCTAAAGCAAGGGGATTATGTGTATTAAAATATTGGTACATTAATAACATGATTTGATTTTTTACATATAAAGTTTATGATTGGCCTGTTCAAAAAATAAATTACCAGTCCAAGCAAGAGAACTGTGAAAAGTGCACATGGAAGTGTTGTTACTTTTCCTTTCCCTACAAGGATGTTCACAGTGGGCTTGATATTTTTGGATGCTGAAAGACTTTTATCCCTTGTTCCTGCTACAGAGAATAAAATACTCAAGGCCTTACAGGCAGTACTGAAAGAAAAATATATTTTCTGTTCTATTCAACCAGTTTTATTAATAGGTAGCTGTCAAATAAAAATTATTTTAAATTGCAATATAATTTTAGTGGACACAAAAACTTTGGTACATCGCAAGATAAAAATAATTCTTGGTGCAGATGAGACTCATCTGAACAGGAGAAGGAATCTGAATCTGGTGATCAAGTCTTGATTATGTGTGAATCTGTTAGTTGTGCTCCATATAAAATTGCTCCGTAAAACTGTATAGCCTCACTGAGGTGGTTTGGTAGTCTAGAGAGGGATATAGGTTATATTATCTATTAACAGTGCCTTGCCATTTCAGAACACATGAGCAAAAAGACCCTTTATCTTTTTTTTTTTTTTTTTTTTTCATATCAGGGGGGTATTTTCCCAACACACAGTATTTACTGCCACAAGTTAACTAATAGTTAAATATCTGGGGATAGATCCTGTCAGATGCAGATGTGCAAATCCTGTCAGACTAGGATCCTAGGCAGAACACTCAGGCTGAAGAACTGTTACTGTTCATGGGCAAGAGTAGTCCCTTTTCTCATCCTTCATGAGTGAATCACCAAGGCTGATGCATTTGCAGTTGGGGGACAGCTGGACCATGATATGTTCCACATCCTGGCCCTTGAGTCATCCACACAGCAATTGTGTTTAATGCTGCTTCTCCACTAGATATGTGCAGTTATTCTCCATTTATTCCCTTTTCCCTGTCTACAACAAATTAAGCAGAATGCTATTCCTATTGCAATGCTAGTATGTCTTTGATGGTTACAACAGAACTATATGCAGCAAACACACATGCAAACTGAGACACTTGTTGTTTTGTTGTAAATATTCCATAAGTCAAAGAAACACTTTTTCACCAATACTCATTTGCTACTGTGACTACAGTTTACTACCTGCTCTCACCATAATGACTGAATCATGCCTAAATTACCTAATAATTGAGAAATACATGGGAAATTGTATGTTTTACCCACATTTCATTCCACAGATGGATCTAAGATCACAAGGCAATATGTAGAAGAATTCATACTGGCCATGTTGATGCTGATGGACAATCAGACTACTGAGTTCAGTAAAATGGTCCACAGAACTTGATTTTTCCTTATCATTTGACATTTTGTTACAGACATCTAAATATTGTGGCAGGTTCTGTAACATAGGGCCCTTGTCTTATTAGAAAAAATTCTGTGGATATGGGAAGCTTTAATTCCGGTTGCTTAGTGACTACACAAGGTTTTAATGGAGATAAATTAGTACGTTTCAATGAATTGGTTCTACAAAAAAAATCCTAGTCTTGTCAAGAAGGTGCTGCACAAGATGGCTGCTTAGGGCACTAGGCTTTGAGAAATACTTTTATTCAATATTGCAGTCTGGGTTGTACAGATTCTATACATCTTTGTGTAGGGACATGTTTTTCTCTTGGGGATAATAGTCTTTTGTTGATGTTTGGTCTACATGGAACACTTTTGTTATGCATCAGCTAGCAGAATGCCACTGATTTTACTTAGTGATGAGGGCTAGTTTAACAACTCCTTGCTCATAGCCAAGTGAATTGCTTCACAGGAAGTTCAAAAGAACAAGCACTTGCTAGAGAATAAGCATGAAGGGCTTGTAACTGACTCTGGTTGCTGTTAAAATTGGAAATGGAGGGGTCTGATCATAAATTTTACCCTGGTCCTGGACTGGCTTAAGTGGGAAATTACCCATTTAACTTCAAATACGTTTTACAATTTATATAGGATGAACTTACCAAGTAACTTTCAATGGAAAAAAATGTGTTCTGTTTTCCTAGAATGGCAGAGAAGACTTCCCAGAATGCTGGAAGAACTGGAAGAACTCTTTATAAATTTGTTACTACCATCGAAAAGAAGCAACTGAAAATTTGTATGAAGTATAGGGTTGGTTTTCATACTATCTGTATGAAAGAATCCATGTTGAATGACTCCAGAATGTCTTAAACATCCAGTAACAATGGAAATGGAAAATAGCCAAGTGGAATCCCCCTTCAAATAAATCAAAGTCCCTTCTCAAATATAAAAATATTCTTGGAGAAAACTGTCATACATTCCTTCCAAAGAAGGACTTCTGAGGGTAAAACATATTCAGTCCAAGCGTCATTCCAACTGCTTTTTTAGACTGTTTTGTTGCAGTATCCAAGGAAAAGCAAAGATAGATACGGTACTATTTTGCCACCTAATATCCTGAAATTTATTCAATCTGAACATAAACATTTGCTCTGGACTAATGTCCTGGCAACATTTGCTGACTGGCCCAAATAAGACATGCTTGCTAATGGTTCAGAGTCAGGTTATTTTGCCCATCCATTCCACTTTAGGGTGGCTCTTTTACACCAGGGAATGGTAGTTAAGCACCAACACCTGCTGTCTCCTATGAGCTAATAAATCAATACTGTCCCACCACCACTTTTTTTTTTTTCTTCTTTTTTTTTTGTTTTAACTTGTGGTCTAAAATAGATAGCTAAGCATTTTCCTTTCACAGGCCTGACTGATGTTAAAAAAAGTCTTGCAAGATATGGAATTCAGTTCAGCAGAAGCTGGCACCTGTAACACAACAAATCGAGTTCTGTTCTTGTTCGCACAGATGGGAGGCAGTACTATGTGGAATCATAAACACCTACTCTCAGGAAAGTTGAGGGTGCATAGATGTTTGCCTTTCAAATATCCTGAAGCAATTCCATTAGCTTCAGTCAAGTTGCTGCATTTATATCAGTGTAACAAACTGGAGTCAATAAGGCTCCAGTCCAAAGCACATTAACTAATTGTTAGTGTTAGCATTGAATTTAATTGGATTTGGACTTATGCCTAAGAGAGGAATCCACAGAAATATGTTCATTTTAAATGTATTTTCCAGCTGTCCATTTTAATTTCATCCTTTGTTCATATGTCAAAAGTTTATCCCTTGAACTCTGTATGATTTCAGACATGATCTATTGTAACTTAATTGGTTGTTTATGAGTGGTTTTGCATTCATTTTTATTCTGTCTCAAACTGTCCATTACTTGGTTTGAGTATTTGACCCAGTGAGACTGAACGAGTGACCACTCTTCAGTTCACTTATGGTTATTTTTAAACTGTGCTCAGTAGGGAGGTAAAAACATGTTATCTTACACCTCACAGTTTTGTGCTTATAGCTTTCCTCAACTCCCATACTCAGTCCCATAATTTGTAAAGCAATTTGTCTGACAGGATTGGAAACATCAGCAGCTAAAACATCTTTACACAAGTTCCTATTAAAATCTGTTTATTTAATTAAAAAATTAAAAAATTCTAATCTTTTTGGTCACAATTTAGATGCTAGTGAGGTAGTTTGTGAGTAGAACGTTTGTCTATAGAGTATTGCAAGTGGATTTTTTTAGACTTAATCCTAGGAATAAAGATAGTAGGATAAATGCCAGCCATAAATGAAACTTTAGCATGTACATGAAACCAGATCTGAGTTCTAGCTTAATCTTTTTACCTGTTTCAGTTCCCCTTAGAAGTTTATAGGGATGAGACATTTCTTGTTTTCTGGCTTATGGTGCATTACATTCTGCTGGAGAACTATTAATTTTTTGACATATCTCATCCAAATCTGGGGTGATATTTTGTGTAATCTCTCCTGTAAAACTGCTGTATATTTTGCAAAATTTGTGTTCTACAGAAGCACTGTAATTCTGCTGCAACAGCAATTAACCATCCTGTTATGGCAAAACTGTCTTCCTAAAGAGTGTCAGTACTGATCTTGTGAATTTAGCTGATAGATTATATCTTAGGGCATCCTTCTGCCATTTTTAAATTCCAGAAATTCTCCTAACAGGCCTATGCAAGATCAAGACTCTTAAAAGTAAGCACCCCACATAGTCTATAAAAAAGATCAAAGCTCTCTTCTATTCACCCTATCTTTTCCATGAGAAACAGGTGCAAGGGAGTTTTTTCAAAGCATTCATGGATTCAGGCATGAAAATTAAGTATGACACCTTTTCAAATATGTCAGTAATTCACAAGTTGTCTAAAGGCTTGGGGTTGTTAAAACTGGTTTAATAAGTATAAAGATGAAATATAATGTTCAAGTTTTCTTGTAGAGCTGTTTCTCTTTTGAGAACACAGAATCTAGAAGTGTTGGGTGGCTTGTTTATTGGGGTTGTTTTGAGAGAGAGAAAAATAAATTCTGCTTGGGAAGATTCTGTGCTGTACTCTGTTATGAGACATGGAAAAAGCAACTGGGAGTGAAAAGACTGTGTCATCCAATAAAAATGATGCACCCTTCTATGATTTTTTTTTTTTTTTTTTTTTTTTTTCACTTTTAGGGCTGTGTCTAGCATGAGCACACTCGGCTGTGGGGATACATTTGGAAATAGGTGTTGAAATCAAGCTGATGGCATTAAGCTGCAAGCAGCTGACACCATACAGAAGATACACTTCCTCTGTCCTCCCCAACTGAGTCCATCTGTCAGTTCTGCTTTGCAGCGCTCCTTTCAAATGTTTCAGAGATCACCTGAATAAACAATTTTGCCACTTTCATCTTGACATAACCACATTGGTCTACTAACCTGTCTTGCTCCCAGACTTCAAGGTTATGTCATTCCATGCAATAACTTTGCTGACATTAAAAAGCATTCAACATCCAGAGCAGAAATAGGCACTGTCTTTCCAGACATACTAGCTGGCCAGCTTTTATTTCCCTCCCTGATCCCACTGAGCACTCTGTGTGTACTTTTGTAGTATGAACCAAACCAAACCAGCTTTCTGTTTGTTTTAGAGTAATCCTCCTTTTCACCTATTTGAACTCTCCTTCACTTTGATATCCCACATGCTTAGGCACACCTGTTGCTGAGTAGCTCCATCCTGTCCTTTTTGTGTTTCTCTGTGAGAGTGGTAGGTTCTATGTGGTACAGCTGTGTGGAGAATAAAATCATGCAATAAAAAAAACAGAGTTAATCTTTGTATGTTATTACTATAAAATATGGTCTGGATATCAAAATTGAGGCCCAAGAGGTTGTTGCTCCCATTCTCTTGCTTAATTATAAGTAGTCTGGCTCACATAACCCGAGGCAGAAAACAGAGGATATCTACCTCATGGTTCAGTCTAATCTCGTATAATCTCCAATTCCAAGTTAAAAAAAAAAAAAAAAAAAGAAAGGATAAATAGTAAATAGGCTACTCACATATTAGTCACTTACAGGAAAACTCTCCTGGGGAAAAAAATAAAAATGTAAGAGACCTTGCATCTTTTCCTCACTTTGTAGCTGCTGCTGACAGGAGACAATCACTGAAAAGGAGTTCTCAGACAATCATTGTACTTATTTTGAAGAATTAGCTGAATTTTAACAACTTTCTACCAGATAGGAGATTTCAACTCAGTTATTAAATGTTGGTTGTAGTATCAAGACATTTTATGTGCCAGAAGTAGCATCCTGTAGATTTCTAATAGCTGAAGGACTTAAAACCTAAAACCCATTAGTAATAAAATTACAGGTTTTAGTAAATTGCTTGGTTTCAGTGAGCACTAGTCATAGGAATTAAAGCTTAGTCAATAACTAAAAATTAGCAGAATCAATGAAATAAAAGGATTCCTTTTTTTTCTGGCAGAAAATGCTGCTTTATCAGTTTCACAAATAAATCAATTTTTGTTGTGTTTTGGTTTTTAATAAAAAGGATTGCTTGTGCGGAGCTGAAATATTCCTTTGAAAATGGGAAAAAAAAATGGGAACTTGAGTATTTCATCGAGTTATTAGAAGTTGAAATCTTAATCTTAAATGCAGTCTTTCAAATGCACCAAAAAAGATGTTTGAACTGATCCCAGATTATATACATGTATATTTCTGAAGCAGTTGTTTTTTGGAATTATTTGTAATTCCTTTTGGAAACAAAAGACAAAATACAGGTTTTTCCACAGTCATGGCATTCTTATTATCATGCATGTACATTGAAATGCAGATGCTACAGAATTAGTATGTGAAATTTCTTTGGGAAACCAGACTAACTGATATAGGTTAAATAAGCCCAAATTTCAAGACAGGTTCAAGAAAGACACAAAGCTCTTCAGACAATAATTTATGTTTGACTGAGCAGTCAAGTAAACCTGGTATTTTTGGCCAAGGTTTATCATGTGAAATTTATTAAAACAGAAACATCAAAGAGAAATGCAAATGAAAAGTGTACTTACGTAGGTTATTCAGCAATGACCACTGTAGTTCACTCAAGTCTCAACCTGATGAATTCTGCTGGACATCTATGCAGCTGTATCAAATGTTAGATTCTGCAGAACCTATTTCATAGTATAATTCAGGATGTCTGTTATGTTGTGACAGGCCAATGAAAACGCTCTTCAGGGTGAGGAAACAGTCTCAAAAAACACTAAGAATTGTATATTTAATAGCAAGTGTTAAAAGAATAGAAAAAAAAAAGCAGTGTCATTTTAATCAGGTTGAAAAGTTACTTTGTTCTGTATAAAAGTGTGCTGTGTTGGTGTATACACTCTTTAACGCAAAATCAGGAAGTTGAGTGTGCTTTTGAGTGTGCTTTTGAATGTGCTGAGTTCTCTTCTGTGATTTTGCCCAAATGTAAAAATAAAAAAAATGTGAATAATATAGCAAGATTTGATCTGAGTGAGGTGGAGGAAAAAGGCTCTCTGGATTCACAAACTGCCACTAGAACTTTGCAGCTGTTACCCATTTTCACACTAACATCTTTTTACTCTTTGTACTCATCTTTGGAATATATCACTTTTTCTCCTGAATAATTTACGTTTGCACAGGTTTCAGTTGGTAGATGCATGATTATTTCCATTTGCTCCATTTTTGTTATTTTATTCTTTCCCATAAAGCATATTAAAATTTAATAACTTTTCTTAGCAGATATGACTATTTTCATTAGGAGATTTATACCTTCACTCCTTCACTAGATTAAATATTCTTTACCTATTACTGAGAAGAACACATACTGTAAACCAATTTACCTTTTATATACAAAGTAATTGCTCAAAAAAACCCCAAATTGTTTTTTTACATGGGTCCAGATCTAGTGCTCAAAGTAGCAGAGTGTCTTCACTGTCTACTTTTCACTGAGATATTTATAAAGCTGAACACTAACTCTAAATAGCACTCACTGCAAAATTGTCAGCTTTTTTCTGGCTGGTAAGTCTGAAATGTATCCAGATTTCCACAATTTCTTGCTAATGATGTTGCACACTGAATAGTCAGGACCAATAAACTGACTGTGGTGTTTTAAACTTCTTTTTTTCTTACACCATTCGTGTTTCCCCTGTCCTTTCCCTCCTCTCTTCTCCAGTGAAGTGTATCTTCACCCTTTTAATTTTGCCTTTGCAGGACCAACTATTTAGGTGGTTACAATACTAACAGAAGAGGAGAAAACAAGGACAATGTTATTTACAAACCGAAATCAACAATTTCCAAACTTATTTCCTGATGATTCTCTTGACAATGCATGATGACTGACTGCACTCTGGTAAAATTCTTTACCTGTATAACTATCAATAAAGCACAAAAGAGAAAATTTAGCAATTAACCTACCCAGTTCATTTTTAGATGGTTTTTATTTTCACTAAAATTCACTAAAATGCTGAAGTTCTTCTCTATTTTAATCACTACTTCACTACTGGTTGCTGTATGTAAATTTGACAGTTCAGTTCACTATTATTATAAATATGAATAATTATGATTATCAAAGCTCTTGAATGTATCCACAAAACAAATTTAAATTGGAGGGTTTTTTAAATCCAGATCTAGTTGTTCCTAATCTGAAGTCTGCACTGGCACACACACACAAAATATCCCTCCTCCAAATCACAGACATGTTGTGATAAGTCTTGATGGAATCTTATGTCCGTATAGACACTTCTAAAACTTTAATCCTCAAATGATGATTGCCCTAGATTGATAAACATCTTCAAAATTCCTTCTGAACAAGATAAAATCTCATGAAGCTCTTGAAGGATCCATAAGTCTATATCTATTTATGTGTAAATTTCTGTAACCAGCCATTCCAGCTGCCTGTTTGTGCTATGCTTTGTACTGCCTTTGCCCTTCCCAGTTCTGACCAGACTGGAAAAGAAGCGTGAAAATATTGAAAAATAGACTGTTTCCATGGCATTTGAAGTCCAAGAAGAACAAGATGTACAGGACATTTTCTGGAAAATTGAAACATTTAGTCAAATTACACTAGTCACCTAAACAGCTCCAGCTGCACTGGCTTTTATTATGACTACAGTACATAGGGGCCACAGCTAGTAGGTGTTCTATATATGAATTGTTGTAAGTGCAAAAATAGTCAGTGCCCCTAGCATTTTGGTCCAAGATAAACAGCACATGAAAAAAAGTATGCAGTGTGCAAAGAGAGGAAGTTAAAGAACTATGGACTATGTTTATATAATTATTCCTAAGATATTTTTATTATAGTTAGAGTGCCATTCGTTCACCTTAGCTCTGTCACACTCTCAAATGTTCTTCCATCGGTCTGGTCTTGAGATACACTTTGAAGGAAAGGAAAAAAGTATCTTGCAGATCATTTCAAGGAATGTGCTTAACTTCAAAACAGTGTAGACAGGCAAATAAACTTCATGCTTCATTATGGGGATACATATAAGTGTATGGAGGCATGCCTGTCTTTTCTGGCATCAGGTAACCAGCTCAGTAGATAGCTGTTTCTTCTTTGACATGTATTAACTAATGATGATAATTTATATGCAAAAATACATGTACACATCTATATTCTGTGTATCAAATGCATATTCAAAAACTGCTGTTAGCACTGAAGAATGTTAATACCAGAATTAAAGGAAGTCTAGGCAAATATAATGGATACCTTTTGTCTGTTTGTGCTTTTGTGTGAAGCGTTATGATAAAATCCTGAATTGCTCTTTCACAGATTAGGGATTTCCTCATGACCCCTCACTTAATCATTAACTGCTACTTTTTTGTTTTTTCCGCTTCATCACTGCACTGTAGTCACCCCCCATTTTTGTGAAGGAGTTATGAGTTTCCAGACAGGAATGGATTTACTATGGCACCCATCACAGTATTTTAGTGCTTCATAGCTACTCCTTTCTTTTCACAATGATTCACCAAAGTAAGGCAGTAGTAATATTCCCCACTTAGAAATAGGAAGCTGAGTCAGAAAGAGATTATGGTCAAAATTATTCATTAATTCTGAATGTCTAAACGAAATGTGAAGAACCTTAGTCCTTACAGCTGTTGTATAACTTCTTGTAAATTCTAGAACAACTTCAGTTGCAAACATGACAGCATATCACTTTGAAAATAATTCTGCAAACATCAAGGAAAAGGTGCATAATTAATGATACCTGCAAAACGTTTGGTTTGCATTTGACTTCTGTAGAAAATATAAATAGAGAACACAGCACTCTTGGATATCATTTTTACTTTATCCAGGAACCCATGTCTTCCTTTCCTTCCTTTACTCTCTTTATTTACTAAAGAGTCTTTTAACTTCTTCAAATTATTACTGTTCCTGTAGAAATCAGTTTTCTTTTTTACACAACTAGAATTTATTCCTGTAACAAATGTATCCTGTGACAAGAAAGATGTACATCATCCATGGAGAGAATTAGTGGTCATTGCAGAATAATTCAAATAAATACTCGGAAGAATGAATTAGGAATGTAAATACATCCTTAGTACTGACATCCACTGAATGATGCGTGCATGACTTTGCAAACTTATGTTAACAGAATGTTACCATATAGATAATTTCCTACTAAACTCAGAGGGCTCAACAAAGCTGTTAATGTGGCACCTTCTTTATGCCCATACTGATCATCCTTGTCATTAGGACCCTTAGGACCTCATCACACAGAACTCTGTCACTTCAACAGGCTGTGTAAGGCTCACCTGACTAATGAACAGTCATCTCCTACATGCAGTGCCAGAAAAGAATGTGAAACTTTGCTTTCAGATTTTACAGATATTGGGTGACAAGAGAATTGTGAGGTTACAAGCCTGGAGTTCAAATCCAAAGCTTAAGTGTTGTGTTCACTTCAGTGATTCAGCCTGTTCACTTTTTTCCAAGAAAGATTTCATCTATCCCAGCCAGTATATTTATGATTTTTCCCTGTCTCTGCCTCACATCTATTTCTGATCTCTGTCCAACTATTTTTCAATCTACACAGTCTCAACCACCATTGTTTTTCCAGTGTAGTCTCTGTCTCTTTGTTTCTCAGGTCTTAGTCTCCACCCCAGACTCCCCATTACGTTTTCCTGTGCTTTACATACAACACCAGAAGAACGTGTGATACATTAAGGAGTTTTTTCTCAGTCTTTGGTTTTACCTTTCATCTCCAGTAGTTCTCAGAGTCCTGTTTCCCCTTCCCTTGGATTTGGTCAAACACTTTCTACTCCTCCCCACCCCACTTGTTTCTTATATTCTTGACAAATTCATCTTTCGCCCAAACAATATCTGCAAAGACTGCTTCTGCCTCCTGGTCACTTAAACTAGGATAAGAAAAAGGTTGCCTTTGAGCAAGACTCAGGCCCACCCAGCCAGAGATAATAACACTCCAGAGATACAACTTCAAGAACAGACTGTGAGGACATCAGGTCACAATGTTTTGTAGATGAATTTCATTTGAGAAATGTAATATTATTTGTTTTGCTGGGTTTAACTTTCTGCTCCCTGAACATTAGAACTGTTGTTGTCTTGTTCCCTTGCTTGCCTGGAGCTCTGGCTGAATAAAATCCAACCCCATGAGCCAGATCTAGCATGGGTAGGTAGAGTTTAAGCATGTGAGGCCCACTCATGGCAGGAACCACTCAGCTGAGGCATGTCTGCCCCATGCAAATCTCACCTTCTGGAATTGTTCTCTGTTGTCTCAAAAGTTTGAAAAATATAAAAGACAATTATTCAAAGGTTTAGATCCTGCAGATATGTGGGTAAGTTTTCTAGTTTTCAAAATGAATAAGTTATATTCTTGGCCCGCAAGCTGTCATTCTGTAGCATGTCAAGTCCCTGCTCCAAAGAATGAGGACTTTAGTAAAAAAAAAAAATATTACCAGACTTTTCACACATGGGCAAAAACTTATGTTTGTCACTGGCCTCATTCTTGGAAACAGCTGAGCTGGTTTTGCTGAAATTTTCCAAAAAAGGTCTTCCCAAGGCTAAAGCTCAGCATGGAAAATTTCAGTTCAAAAGATTAAAGTTTTTCCATTTTATTAACAACTGAAAACTTAGTCTTACAATATGGACTACAGACAATTCAAGAATATAATACATTACTAATCTTTTATATACATGTTTTTCTACATGCAGATGGAACTTCTGGAAAGTGCTCAGTTACTGCTCCCACTGAAACCAATTCAAGTAGTACCTTCAATTTAGCAGAGCATGCTTAGCAGGCAACTGCTAAGCAGCTGAGAACTCATCAGCTTTGACAATATTTGCCAATACTTTTCAGTACTTTTTAATGCAAAATTGTAAAACTAGCAGTTTAAAGCGGTATACTTATTTCCTTCAACAGGACTCTGGCCTAGTTTATTGAATATTAGTAACAGTTTTGATGGGGTGGGTTTTGGTTTGAATTTTTAAACACATGCAATTGAGGAGCAGGTGAATATGCATACAGAGCTGTGACAAACAATTAATTGTTCAGTACTTACTTGCTTTGCTTTAGGTAACAGTTTATTTCAGACTGGGAAAGATGTTTTGGGTAGCTGATCAGGAACATCCTGATGTACAGTAGAGCAATTTACCAGATTTGTTAGCTGGCAATGTTTACTGTGAAAGGACGGCTAGGCAATCTTCCTATTATAAAACATAAAGGAACTTTTTATTAAATTCTCTTTGCTTCGAAATCACTATGGCATATCTGGCCTCACATCTCATTAATAAACGTACTGCATATAGTAAATCAAAATGTATTCAACTGAGTAATCCAGTAATACCACTTTTCTCAGCATGATTTACAGAATGACACTCAACTATACTCATTGCTACCAAAAATGACGCCTTGTGTATATTAATTTTTTCCAATATAAATAAGGGAACCTTGGAAGTGGAAAAGGTCTTTCAAAGTGCAAATTTCAGTGTAAAACATTCACTTCTACAGCAGTTTAGAAGAGAAAAATCTTTACATGTCCATGCTTTTCCTCATTTATAATGAATTAAGATGAACTGCTTTTTTATTTTTATAAATTATAGCCTTTTAACATGCTATAAAGAAGCACACACAGAAATCCTACACTTTATATTCACAATTAAGTCTCTGGTAGAAATCAGAAGAGAAAAAGAATTATGTAATTATGCAGAGTGCAGTATAATGAAGGAAGAATTAGCAATTTTTCAACACTCGTACATTCAGGTACTCAGTACCTGATTTTGAAAACTACAGTGGGTTTGCCCCTTGACTTTAATAGTCATCTCAATTTTAGCCACTTGTAGTTCTGCCTATTACTTTCCATGCAGGCTGTCATAGCAGTCATAACTGCTGAACTGGTGGAATATTTCAATTTTATTTTTCTAGGCCTTCACCCTGCAAACACATCTACATAACGTTTACAAATATTCTGAACTTCCTCCATATAAATAGTCCTATTAGTTCAGTGCTTAAAATATATGCTTTGCTTTAGTTTGTGAGTAGCCCCATTGCACACATTCTCACAAGATTAGGGACTGAAGCAGTAAAACATAAGTAGATATGAAGCTTGCTCATGAAGGCATGAACAGCAAGAATCAAATCAAATGGTCAGTAATATAAAATATTTTAGTCTAAATTTTAACTTTGTAGTTCCAGCTTTGCTGAATGTGGTGTAAATCAAGAGAGAGCAGAGAAAAATGGAGGTAGAAATCAGGAAGCTCCAAAATCAGAAGAATTATAATGAATTTCATTTGTTTGGAAACCTTTTGGGTGTTGCATAGCAAAAACAAGTATGGCCACAATACACCCAAGCAGAGAACTTGAAAAGTTTAGGTTTTGTTGTGGTATTATTAATTTTAGAGAGCACGATGCAGCAGTCATCTGACAGCGCAGATATGATAATTTACATATCAGGGTTCCATGAATGTAAGAGTCTCTTCTGTCTAAATATTTGGATAACATGCTATACTTTATTTCTTCCTAACCAAACAGAGGAATTTTAAACAAGAGCAAGCTACAAATACTATGCCTTGAGTATCTGATATGAGTAAGATGGAAAGAAGGTGGAAAAAGTTCTAAGTCTAATAAACAAAACCAAACATTTTAATTATTCACATAAAATAGAACAGAAGAACCAGCTTCTTCATCTGTGTGCTACAGAGAAGACTATAATTTTAAAACTAAAGTTTAAAATTTTTTTAAAACTAATCTCATTTTCACAGAAAAGACAAAGTTTTGGTCTTATCTCAGATTTTGTGCACAGAAGCAGGTTTACTGTCTCAAAAAAAATTGAAACTAAATTGATTTTGAACTAAAAAAATAACATTTGTAGCCCATGTAGTTGTAGTCTTAGAGATGAAGCTGTGAGGATCTTGCACACTTGCACACTGTAATGTTCAATTTTCAGGCACCCCATTCTCTAGGGAAGTCTGTTGTGCGGGATCACGTGTCCTGACTCCTGCATGTAATACACAAGAACGGCAAACACAGACTGCCTGCAAGCAGCTTCATGGAAATAATCCATTAATGTGTTTTCATCCCACTCAATGTGAGGTAGTTTCAATCAGCTTGCTCATGAGAGAAAAATGCTTAAACTCTACTAATTTGAGAAATTTCTGTAGATCAGGTCTTGCATGGTGGTTTGGTTTGGGGACTAACACACCTGGGGGCCTAGGAAGCTATAGGGAGCTACCTATATGACCACAGGCAGTGCCAAGAAAACTCACATGGAGTGTAGCAAGATGTGGTTCCTGCTTTCATCCAGCCTCCCAGGGAAATGCTCTATCATTAGCTTATGACAGAGCTGAGTAGTAGCTCTCAAACTCTGCTGCTGGAGCTACTGCACTGAATAAATAACTAAACATTCAGGGGAGCAGAGTCTTGCTCAAATAACTGCTGTATAGCATCACTCTGACTTTGTGGAACAGCAGTAGCTTTTTCCATAAAACTGTTTCAGGGGAGATTTTCTAGCATGTGGGCCTTTATCAACTCTCTGTTTTTCTCCATAATTTGGTTCTGAAGTCAAATACTTCCACTGACAAAAATAGCAAAAGATATTTTATGATTGATCATTGTCTTTACTTAACTGAGCTTTGCACTCTTTAGTGACTTTCAGAGTGTAGTATATGTTTGGATATTTTTTTTAATAAATTATATTGACTCTAACCCATGAGACTGGACACATGTGTCTGCCCAAAAGTCAGTGGAAGATTTTCCATGAAGTTTAATGTGCAATGCTTTGGACATGCTTCCAGAATTCAGAAAATCTCCATAGCCATTAATCTATTCAGTACATCAGTCTACCTTTCTCCCTCCTTCATCTATGTGTTTTGACTTATATTAGGCCCATGTCCTGAAAAACAATAGTTATATGCCCAGCTGTTTTCAGGATCAAAATTTAACATGCAAGATGAAAAAAGTAGGAGTGACAAGAGTCACAAAATAAGCAAGGAAAAATTAGGTATTTGAGAAAAATTTTTAAATGTACCTCCATATCATCTTAATTCCTAATTTACAAAGCAAATTGTAGTACAGAATATAGAAAAGATTGAATATAAAATATAGATTTTTTTTCATGAGCAAAAATTATATAAAACTCTATTGAGCATCTTTTTAGGTTTTAATCAAACATGTAAACTAATTTACTACCCAGGATATCATCAAATGCTTTCAGCAGCTGAAATTCCCCCTTCTATACATGTCAATGTAATTTCAATTCTACTTACCTACAGAAACTGTTAACACAATTTATTCATGCCATTTTAGAAGTGCAGTACACATAACAGTGACAATTTAGTTTCTATAGTTCTTCATGGGATATTTCTCCGGTATTTCTTACTCTTTAATCTTTCCAGGTAGAGGTGATTAAGAGCTGAAATAAGTTGATGACTAGGTGAAGGGGAAGCCCTGCTGATTTTCAGGTTTCTGCAATGCAGAAAGTAAAAATGGAATTTCTCTCCATATTTTATTTTATTACAGACCATAGTTAAGTAAGTCCAACCTCCATCCTGCTTGCAAACTTAATCTTTTTTGTTTAAAAAGGTTTTTTTTTTCTTTTTGTATCTTCAATCCTTAAAACCCAAGCTCATATAAACAGCATAACAATTGGATTAAATTGCTTCTGTGGAAAGCACTGAGAAATATAAATACATAGTACTTAAATATGCAGCTTTGTCGCAGTTGAGTTGGTGAAGCTGAGCTGGCAGTATGCTTAAGCAACATTTCATTCAGCAAAAATCACCAGTGCTTTCTACGACAACGTGCTTGAGAAATAGACGGTTTCAAAGATTATGCACTGTAGTCCCTCAGAGCAAGAGAAACCTTAAGGTGTTGCTTTTAATTTGTAAATATATAGTCCTTCAGTGCCTCATCTACTGAGAAATACAAATTAGCTTTAAATTTATGAATAGCTAATTTTACTTCCATAGTCCATGATAACAGTTCTCTCTTCCACATAATGTCTTTCTGTTGGTTATTGATTCTCACCGTTCCTACAGTGAGACTTGGAGAAGTATGGATAGTTTGTTGGTTTTGAGGACCTCTCTCAGTAAGCAAACGAGCATTCATACTGGGATCTATGTATCTGAAGATGTTCAAATTTAATTACAGCACTATGGAGAGATATATACGCACCAAAAGTCAAAAATGGTATAAAACAGTTAAGGTACAGTGAAAATAGCAAATGATACATGATCATCTTGTGCTAGCAACCAGAAAATATACTTCCTAATTAAGTATTCTTCAGAAATTGTCCTTAGCAAAATATCTCATCCCCTACTTCTAAGAAAGGGAAAGCCAGACACTGCCCTTATACAGTGTTAATAGCTTTACATCTCATTACTTTTTATATGTTTCTTAGGTGATTTCCTATTTATTTTATAATACAAGAAGGCTTTTTTTAACTTTGAAGTTTATTCAAATGAAGAACATATTTGTACCTGTGTACCTGTGCAAAAGTCTGCATGGATTTTCTACTAGCAGTCAGTTGTTGGTAAGCAGGGGGGCAGGAAGACAGATCCTTGAGTAAGAGAAGAGAGTAACCCCAGCGATTTTGGTGGAATGAGGCCACAAGATTAGAATTTGGCTTTCTGCCTTCTTTCAGCTTGCTTGCAAACTTGACCTGGCTGAGCATACACGCACGTTTTCTGAAGATGGCAGAACTGCCAAATTCCAGTCTTTTACTTGAGGAACTAGACGCCTTGTAGCTTCAGTATTTCAGAATGTAAAACAAAAGCACATCCCCAACCCTCACATGTACTCTTTAAAGTAGACAGGGCTTTTTTAAAGTGTTCATACCTAAGGCATGTAACTACCACAACCATGCAGTACAGCTGGGAGAAAAATTTATTCCTCAAGAACAATCACTGTTATACAGCATAACTTTAGTGAAAAGATCTGAAATTTCAGTATGCAACTATGATATTTCCAGGTTTCAGGTTCTTTGAAGCAAATTATTTCATTATTTTAGCTCATTGTATGGATTGCACACCTTAACCACTGTAGGAGTTCCAGTATGAGGTCAGGCCACATTCATAGTTAATATGGGAATGGGTATAGTTGCCCAAATACTCATATATCTGTATCAGACGTATGTGTGTAGGTCTCAAATACTGTTAAAGCACTACATAGTGAATCTGCTTCTTTTACAAGTATACCTATGCATAAAAATATGTATGCCTGTGTTACTAAAGTATCCAATGTCCTAATATATTGCTTTTTCATGTTTATGTGCTCATAAGTAACACTATTGCACTAAGACAGGGCATCAATTCTTGAAGATGGATCATGTTGACAGTTTGATTTCTAAGTGTCTGGGTTTTTCTAAATGGTCTAGTGTTACAGCACTAGAGAGAATAGGTTGTTAGATTTAGCTGGTGAGGACCAGATAATCAAACACCAGAGTTGTTTGAATTTTAGGCTACAGAATAGTTTTAGCATTCAGGCAAGCTTAATCCAGCTCTTGGAACTCCAGGAAACCACAGCTTCACATTGCTTCTGGATGTTATCCTACCAAAAAGCTGTTTTGTATCTTCAATAAGATGGGACAGCTTTTTTTCTGGAAATATTTTTAACAGTCACATAGACCTCAGGTGAGTAGCTGAGTAGAGAATGAAGAAAGCTCCTAGTAAGCCACAGAAGAGGAACATGAAGGAAAATGCTGTTTACTGCTTGACAACAGTTTGTATGTGTAGAAGATGGCCACTGCCACTCTAAGTAAATGCTGACAGAAAGTAATGTTCCACCAAGACAAGAGAGAATTGGAGGACAGAGGTTATTCTGCATAAATGTTCAGAGAGAAGGCCACCAAATAATGTCCCCCTTTTTCTATTTTGCACCAGAATAGACTCAGATGAGACTATAGTTCATTTGCCCCTCCACTGTCCCTTATCCACACCTGCAGCAATTACAGCAGGTAATTATAGCAGTTAGAAATAAAGTTTATTTTCCACATTCATTCAGTCCTTGATTGAATTTCCAGGTGTGCCTGAAAAAGAGGAAATTCCAGACAGAAAAGACAAAGCATCTTCAGTATCTACTCTCTTCTCTAGATACGTGGTGGAACTCATATCTGCAAATGTTCCATTGTGCTGCTTTGAGATAGGACAGACTTTGTTGGTCTTTTGACCTTGTAGAAGTCAAACCACTGGCCTCCCTTGGGAATGTTTGTAATGCACACACTGAAATGTGTATATCTTGACAAAAGTGTTGTTGAACTCCATAAATTACATTAAACCAATGAGAACAGAAAGATAACAATCAGACTATTACATTGCCATACAACATTATCTAATAACTCTGTATAAAGAATGCAGAATTGGAGCATTTGTGTCTTATATATCATGGAAAAAATCTTTTCCAATTATAATACTTTGACCTTTTAAAGTTTTGTTTGCATTGTTGTTCAGTTTTAGTCTCTCTTTAAAGCAACAATATTCAGTAAAAATATGCAGTGGCCAACAAATAGTAATGAGATCCACGAAAGTTAAAAGCTAGCTTCATAAATCTAATCATATTTTATGTTTTTTTGTAAGGTATATAGAACTTCTCTATCACAGTACCTTACTCTCTTGAAGGTAATTTATAGCAAGCTTATGAATTTGAAATTTTTATTTCCATTTAAAATACATGACAGAACCATTCACTAATTATTCCTCACTATATGTCCTTAAATTTGTTTGCCTGGGGGAAGGAAAGGGGAACTCATGACTATATGTGGTGTAAACTCATTAGAACCACAATTAGAGCTTTAGTGTCCACAGTCACATTATTTCATCAATTTTGACTGTCATCAGACTATAACAGGGCCTGCTTTGCCACCTGTCTTTCCCAGTTAAGGAACAGGAATCCATGTGGTGTGGGTTTTGGACAGTGTTGAGGCAGAGTTTCAGATCACCTGTTTCCACTTTGGTGATGGGCATAATGAGCAATCTGAGACAGAAAGGGGAAGCTTTTTGCTGGAGTCTGTGGACGGACACTGTCACAGATGGAATGAAAACTTGAGAAGTTCAAATTTCCAGACTCTAACTGGTTCATCCAGACTGCATCTCCTTAGATGGAATCATAGATTACTGTGGAAAAGATTGCAAGAAGGGTAAGAAATGAGACTGAGAGAAAAAAATGTCAGAAATCTACATTTTCCTGATGCTCAGAACAAGTAAAAATGCAAGAGTGATCAGCAGTGTTGACAGTCAGACTTTTTGGGGCCTCTATGTTGATTTTAAGCCTCTTTCTTGCCCTTTTTGTTTTCATACAGAATAGACAAATGAACAAATAAATCCTCATTAAAACTATCTATCCAGCCTCTTGTCGTCTTTGTAGTGTGCTGTGCTGCCAGTGTTTTAAGAGAGGACTCCTCCACAATGTTTTCCTCTTACCAGATGTTCACGTCCTTGCGGAGAAAAAAAAAAAAAAAAAAAAAAAAGGCAAGAGACTGGTTTTCTGTTCCTTTCCGCTCCTATTAAATAGCCATGGGTATTTTTGGTCCTCAAAATCAAAATCACTAGGTGAATAAACTGAGCTACACAGTGGTGGAAGTGTTACTTTGTGTTTTTGAAGTTGATACCAACTATAATGATGACCAGCATATAAACTTGGACAGGGGAAAACGCTATAAAATGTTGAGAAAGGACTCATCACTAAGAAATATTTTGAAGACAGCTATTTGGAAAACCCTGCTCTCCAAAAGCAAGCCTTTTCACATTCAGAGGCTGGCAGGGGTCAGCGCTGTTTTGTTTTCTCTTTAAAAATACCTTAGTGACTGATGCTGGGAGTTTGAGTCTCTGGCTAATGGTTTATATTTAGTGCTGACTGATGTGGGTGTCTGAAGCCCAAGTTTGTCTTTAGTGATGTGAATATCCTCTGTGCTTTATCACTGAGTCCTGCTCAGTTTTATTCTATGGCTTAATAATAATCACCTCGAAGATCATTATACTTTACATAAAAAACCAAGGGCACCACAGATTTAATGAGTACACCTGGCTGGGCTAAGTATTTACCAAGTGTTAAAAACTGCCATATATTCTCAAGCAGGACAGTAAATGATTTTCCTAACCACTGTCAGAGTGTTCTGTATCTTAAGATACAAAGGTGAAGAAGTAAAATCTTTTTGCTTTGGCTACCATGTGGGAAAGGTTTCATGCAGAGACTAAACTACAGTAGACAGCTCAGGATACTCTTTGACTCAGCTCCTCTCCTGAACATTTGCTATGCCTAATGTAGGCATCTTCTTGCTCACCATTGTTCTCCCTTTGATGGCTCTGATTTTTCCCATTAGTCTTTGTATCTAAGTTGAGATTTGTTAGGAGACTAAAATTAGGCCCACTCTGGCCAGATCTAAGTCTTTTTCATCTCAAACTTTTTCAGCAGCCGAAATTCCTTCTTTTTACCTCATCAAAGACAAACCTCTGATCCTGGCTGATGGCTCTTTTCCTGCAGCTAAATCTAGTCTATGGTAGCTAAATCATGAAACAGCTTCTTGTCAAATCTTCAATCTTTCTTTAGTGAGGAAAATAGCTACATATGCTGATATCTAGTATTTCTGCAGTCCAACATCTCTATCTCAATCCAACATCATTGCATAAGCCAGTGTGGTGATGTGTTTTATTTCATATACATTCCCTCATTCTGTATTGCCTTTGTCATCACTGATAACCATTTCCTCTCATATAGAACATTCAGATTGGTAGACAGACCTCTCAGAAACTAACAATATGAGAACCCTCCATGGAAGTTGGAAAGAACTGGGGTCTGCCTCATCACTGCAGTATGCAACACCAGATCTTTGTATAAAGTCATGGATGTGACTGTCATTGCACTCATTGAATTAGATATTTTGGCTTATGCAAGCCCATTTCAAGTCCTGAATCTCCGCACAATTGTTGAGTTTTGATCCAGGGTGTTGCAGTATGGCATTAACGATGAAATATACAAGAACACGATGCCCAGCAGTTTCTGTCTAAAGAAATTCATCACAACACTAACCACAAGGTGGATGAACACGATACAGGATGATACAGTTAGATTTAATTTGAGAGACAGATAAATTCTAGGTTGATTCTTATTTGCCTGAACTGAATCCTTGAAGAAACACAGTAACTTTGAAGATATTTATTGTGTCATTTGGAAGAAATAACAAAAGAGAAGAAAAATTACATCAGTCACTAAAGCAAGACTTCTATTGCACTTTTAAAGGGCTTGAGACCTTGGTTACAAAACAGCTGTAAGGGGACTGAGAACTTTGTAATGCCTGAAGCACCAAGAGGTTTTATCACACACACATGTACACAAGATCATTTGCTTTAAAGCTGAAATCTTTCCCTGAGAATGTGATTTATGGTTGAGTGTTGTCAAGAATCAACAGTTACAATTTTTTCTACTGTTTTTCCTTGAGAGATCACAGTTCTGAAGTCTGAGTATTTCAGGTTTCCTAGTGGATTTGCTCCTTTGCCTTCTTACAACACACCAACTCATATAAAAACAGCTGCCTGACCTCACTCCCACCTGGGTTGCTCAGTTCACTTTTACATTATTTATTCTTCAGTCCTCTGCCCAGATGTTACAGGCTTCACAGTTAAAATTGAGAGCACATCTACACCATATATGCAGCCAGAGAATTTATATTTTTTATTGGTGCTTTAATAGTTTTTCTTATCTCTTCCATAAGCTTTTTTATTGCCATTTCACAGATTAGGAAACAGAACAAAAATAAGTTTTTGTCAACAGGGCCTAACTGATACAAAGTGTGTTTAATTTATAAGTCTCATCACTAAACATAGCTGTGAGAAAGGAGTCATTGAGTTCTACACATATTGCTTTAAGAAATAATTTTACAATACAGAATTCTTAAAAAGCATTTTAACTAAAACCTTCTCCAGCATGACTCTCTGGTATTGAAAAAAAGTGTATGCTATCAGACATCCACAAGATAATGACTTCAGAGTGTGTGCTGTGTTGTGCTGTTGCAGAGGCCTGACCACTGTTGGGTCATTTTAATTACAAATATTTTACATGCAGTACCTGAAATGGTCTCAAACTTCACTGCTTATTTTGACATGATTATTCAGATTTCCTGACAAAAACATCTCCAAGATGTCACTCCACTCTGGAGTTAATACTATGCGTCAAATCACCTTAAAATTTCCCTTAAAAATTTATTAGAAATATTTTTTCCTCAGTACCTATTTGCAACATGGTCTGAAGGAGATTTATATACAAAAAATACAGTAAAAGAAGAAAATAAAGTTTTGAAAATGAGGACTTTTAGGTGTTTTATTTTTTCTTAGCTAAGATCAGATTGGACTCTGTCACTGTTCTGTACAGCTTAATTAGGATACATTTGGCCTTTAATTTGTAGCCAACATAATTTTTAAAATTTGTCATTTGGCATTTCCAATGTAAGACACTAGTTTTTTGTGCAGCAAAACCAAGAGAGTTTGTGTCCATTTGCTATTGACTGATAGAGGATCATACTAGAATTTTGTCACTGTGTTTGGGGTATCTTTTTACAATTTCAGCAGTTGATTTAATTAGTACTCGAATGATATATTGATATCACACCTGTATAACTATACATGAGTGCAAATAGCATTCAAGATTTATTATCAGGTGTTCACTCTTCAAAATAATTGTTACCTGTTAAAAATCCTATCAGGTTAAGCAGAGAGAGTTCTACTCTTTATAGTCAAAGCCTGACATCTGCTCATTACATTAATAAAGATTTTGCCTTTTAAGATCAAAAGGTATTGACAGAATGAAGTAATCACATTGCTCAGAGTAATTCCTAGGTTTTGGAATATCTGAATCATTACTGCCTTGCTGAAGGAAAAAAAAAAAAAAAAAAAAAAAAGATTTTTTTTGCTTACATAATATCTAGAAAAATAATTGAGTGGGAAAGGAACATCTCAAAGGATAGGGCTACATTGCTTACAACCACTGTGACAATTTTCAACTGCCCTAATGCTACCTATGCATCCTGTCATCCATCCTATGCTTCTCAGCATGGTGTGAGAGTATCCATGTGTTACAATTAAAGAAGTTTTACCACTGAAAACTCCCTACCTGTTTTCCCTCTTTTAGATCATAATGATAATTTTTGACAAGTATGCCAATTCATTTCATTA
Organism: Athene noctua; assembly: GCF_965140245.1. Classification (NCBI taxonomy): domain Eukaryota; kingdom Metazoa; phylum Chordata; class Aves; order Strigiformes; family Strigidae; genus Athene; species Athene noctua. Next base: position 105,732,526 of record NC_134038.1, on the reverse strand, counting down.
TCATCTCTGCAATATAAAAGAGAACATTACTGTGGCATTTGATGTAATTTCACAAGATAGGAATTTATTTAGCCATCTCAGATGGTATGAGGAGCATAGCAACAGTAATATCTAGAGCAGAAGTTACGCAAAAGCATGGTAAAAACTGCCACCACTTAAAAGTGATGTGGTCTCAGACTTTGTAAAGCATGGGAAAGAATGCTTTCTAAAAATTATTTTAAAAAATTGGAGTTATGCTGATTCCTTAGGTTTGCGTGGTATGAATAACCTGGCTGGAGATCCCTTCCCCCTGCTTGGGAGAAGCTTAACCCTGTCCTAGCTGAACCAGGTCAAACAGCTAATATAATGTATTACTGGGTTGTCCATTCTATTGAGATAACTTTCTTCAAGCAGTAATCTTATTACAGCAACTGAAAACTTCATGATATCAAAAACTTTTTTATCTAAGCAGTGTGAATTTGTGTCCTATCAACACCACATGCTTGAAAGTACTTGCACGTAAAAATGACTAAATGGATAACAGCTTAGAGAAGTTTCTTTAAATCAGACACAAGATAACTGTCATCATAATGGGATATATCCTCTAATATGCCAAATTCTTAAATTTTCTGGTGGAAGAATATAAAAATGAATTTTTAAAAAGCCCTAAAAAGCTACTTTTTTCTTACAAATGAAGATACCACCATGCTTATTATTTAATGTAGCACTATCAGGGGCACAAAAATAAAAATGTGCACAGGTACAAACAGAGCCACATGACTAGTTTCTACTTAATATCTCAATGTAAAGCTTTGATTTAAATACAGATGTATAAAAACTGATGAAGGAGTATTGCTTTGCTTTTAAATCAAAATGAAACTTGAGGAATACCTAGCTTCTTGTCTCTCCACAATGCAAATTATAGAACATGCAAGCAAAATGTTTTCTTTAGTATATGTCTAAATGCCATGCTATCCTTATATAAGAATCTGCTGGGCAAGGAATCGATATGTTAAATTTATTAGATTCAGAAAGGATTTTCTTGGTATTAAGAAACAATGTATTCCTGCATAACATATTTGTTGGCACCAGTCACGCAGAAGAAATTAATTAATCTTAATGAAAAATATCTGTAGAGGACACAATGATTAAGAGATTCATAAAGAAATTGTTGCCTGCAGTGATAAACCAAAGGTCTGCAAGGCTCAACAAGGTCTTATAGGTTCTAATAAAGGAGACATCAACAGAGCAGAAAATTCCTCAACTTGATCTAGTTGTGTTCAGGAGTTCTATATACATTCCATAACATGTGAATTAGGTCCAAAGTACTGGTCTGATTATTACTATATATTTAACCATTGTCCAGATTTCAGTATTTGGCTTTCAATTTTGGCTTTTAAAAAATCTTTGCTGTCTCTTCACGAGGGAATTCATAAGTCTGGGCCACCTTCTTAACTGGTTCCAAGTGCTACAGCTCTGCTGGGGTTGTGATTCTTAATACACATCTGCATGCTTTAAGCTGTCAATTAGCAAATCACATTCAAAATGAAATTAATTTTTTTGTTAGCTGGGAAACTTGAACACTACAAAATCGTTTAATAGAAGTTTTTGAGGCAGTTTAAGACACGTTAAGATAAATGGGTTTTAACTCAGTTTCGGGGTTTGCAGCAAAATTTTCTTCTTAGCCATTTCAAATGTATTTTTTCTGAAGCCAGAATATGTCTTCTGTGCTCTATTGTCTGATCTAAGAGTAAAAGACTGAAACGAGAATTTATTGCAATTGTTTGCTTTATATTGGCCAGAGATACCACTACTGAGTCTCACAAAGGAATGTCTCCCTCCAGTAGTGCCTTTAGTTTGTATCAGTCCCTGGAATGAAAATGGAGCTGTGATTCAGTAAAGTACTGAGCACTTGGATAACATTTAGTAATTCTTAGTCCTAGCAGAGTATGTATTTAGGAATCATTTGGTGCTTAAAAATAAGTATTGCTGAACTTGAGTCAATAAGGACTGCTTAACAATGTATCAAGCCCTGTTATAGTGCTTATTTTATTCGGCCCTGTTGTCCTTCTTTTCAGTGAGGAAACTGCAAGAGCAGAAAAAAATCATTTGAGAGCATTACAGTGTTCAGGGCCAGAAGTTTATGATTTGCAGTTCATCATAAGTATCTGGATGGATATCTAGTGCTGACCTGCCAATATCATAAATGTTGCACTGCTAAAGTGTAACGTGTCTGCTTTTGTGACTTCTAACCATATATCTGTATTGCACGATATAAATACATAAGCTGGAAACTTCTAGTTACTGCAGAATTGCAACACACTATTTTGAGAAATACACAAAATAACTGCACATCTTGGGCAAAATATCTTTTTGTGACAAAACTCCAGAGTATTGTGCACATGACTGTGACAAATGAACTAGTTTACATTGGTTATATTCATCACAACGTGAGTAGTAACTCAAAATATTATACCTGAACATGAAACAGCATGTTGCTAGAGAACCAGAGAACAATCCTTTTTGTCTCTAATTATAAAAGGTAACCTGAATTTCCAAGAAAGAGCCATTAAAGAATAGTAAGATGTTCATGCAATGAGTGTAGCATCTTATAGATTATTGCCTGGCCATTTAGATCTATCCCAGAGCTCCTTCAGTTGGGGACCTCCTTGATTGGAAGTGGAAAGACTATGCTTCGGTGTAGTTACAGTACATGTAAAGACCTGAAGTTGACACATTGTCTACAGCTGGAGAGATACTGCGGGATACATAGTAGGTTTTTTCCTAGAACTGTCAAAAACCATGCCCCGAACACGTCCTGTTTATCCCAAGGGCCACTTTCGTAATTTTCCAGAGGTGATTGTTTTTTCCCTTTAATTCTATCATTCCTCTCATTCACTTTGTATTTTGACAGAGAAGAACATAGTTGTGTTGTAAAGACCTAGAAGTTGCTATTTCTGGGGTTTCAGTGGCATGAGGGAGTCTTCAGAATCCCTGCAAAATGTACACAGGCTTCTCCAAAATGGATGATTTTGCTGACAGAGGCAGTGAATCAGTTATGATTAATGGACATTGTATTTTTATTATTATGTCAATGGAATAACATGTCCCTTTGGGCTTCTGTGCTTGTGTCTGGTGGTCACGATGAGAAAGATTTTTTTATGCTGGTAAGAAATAAATACAGTGCTCTTTCAAGGTCTGTTTTACTAATACTGAATTGGCTCTTAATTTCTCTAGGCTGCTTACATGTGGCAATAATCAACTCCCACATACAGCCCAGAAGCATCTTGGTTATCTGTAAAATGATCTTGCTATGAAATAATTTTGCGTAAACCAGCTAGAGAGCAGTAAACTTGCTGGAATACAGAGTTAAAGATATCAGTGTTTATCTTACTTTTTGTGGCTTCTTTTAGAAAATGAATAAGAAAGTTACTTTGGGTGTGCCATTTTCCCTCTCTTTGCTTAATGAACAGGCTTTATTTGCATGAATCATGATGGTGTGGGAAATGCTGTGGAGCAAAACCAAAGGGGGTTCCTGCACCAGAAGATTGCAGGTGGGGAGAAAACGAAGCAAACACTTGGGACAAAAAGTCTCCCACATCTCTTTTGTTCATGTGCTCTAGCCCAGATCATGAAGGTAGGTTTCAGTTACCCCTTGCTTATGCTAACTGGAGACTTCCAAGTACTATATAGATTCACGTAGATCCATCCTTGACCACTTTTTTCCTTAACAAGAACATATGAGCATCTTGTCCACTATGACCAAGTGGAGAACTATAAGATTTTGTTGTGGTCTTCAGCAGGGACTTCATGTTGTAAGTTTAGTTTTGAAAACTAGCAGTTTTCCTCTCACACAAGAAGGAAAAGAAGGCTTTTAGCCTTATTCCTACTTGTGTCTGACTATTCTTATTTAAATGGGAACAAACTCCGATCCTTACAACAATCTATCTTATGTTTTAAATGTATGACAAGCTAAGAGATGAAGCAGATGTACCAAAACAACACATACTGGCCTCTGTTGATGACCCAGATTTATTTCTTGCCCTATGTTTCCTGACACTATTCACAGTATGAATTGCTCTACAGGATACCCCTTCTGAGTACACTTAGTTCAAAAAAGTCCTCTTGCTGAGTAACATGTGCACATAATAAATCCAGCTGCCAAATGTAAATTTTCTAGGAAATTTGTTGTTTTTCTTTTCTCTATGGAAATGTTCTGGAAAATATTTTTTTTTTTTTTTAAATTCAATGGATCTTTCAATACATTGGTCATTGTTTCTTTTTTAAATTTCCCTAAAGTTTCACAATGTAGGCTTTGATATCAAGTATTCCACTGCAAAATCATTCTTTATTTTGATTAACTTTGTACTCATTATTACTGATGAGCCTTGAACAATCAAACAGAATATAAAGGAGAAAGTCAGATGGGATTTGGAAAAAAAGAGAACGCTTCAATGCAATATCATGTATGCAATCGTGAATTTTGTCAAAGCTAACATATGGAATACTTCTCCTATAGAAAGAATAAATCTTAAGTACTGCAATGATTTTGTGTCTACTGTCCAGAGTTGGAACAGTTAGGAAAACAAAGAAACAAACAAACAATTCCTTAAACCTTTGCCTAATATGATTACTTTAGCTATTTTTGCAGTAGGTTCTAGTTTGGAAACTTAAAGCACCTAGGGAGTTCCATGATTTTAATATGATTTTCCAGAACTTTAAGTTCAATAATGGGGACTGTAATTAATTACAGTGTGCTTTCTTCTTACAGTGCCTATCATCACACGAGTGTATGACTCAATAGCTTCCCTCAGATTTACACAAATTATCTGCAACTTCAGATTTTATCCTGAGAATAAAAAAGACAATACATGTCCAGTTTGTGAATTATTAGCTTATTTAGTAAGAAGTACATAGAACCTAGCATTTTTGCAATAGTGAGTTTCTGATACTGAGCACTTCAGAAATAAGCAAATTCTAAGAAATCATTCTTCTTCACTAGCATTAACTCAGTTATATTACATATTGTTTATTCTTTATGAGAAACAATTTAATAAATTAGAAAGGTAAAAGTATAGGCTGTGAACTTGCTATACAGAACATAGAAACAACTTCCTGATTCATACATCCTCCGAAGAACGGGTTATTCAGTTTTAAAGAAGCAATTTTTTTTCCAGAAGGCATTCCTACACCTAACTTTTGAGTACTTATTTTGCACTTGGCAATTGCTTCTTTCTGAAAAAAATGGATCAAGAACTTCCCATATATATTACTTCTTTGATACTGTGTCCTGGCAATGAGTAAAGTGGCCAAGACACATTCTTCTCTCAGAATTTCCAGATCTCTCAGTGCTTAATGTCATAATATTCATGATAACACTTTGTATTTATTTCTTGGAAGTGTGCCTGGGGGACATCTTTATTTTTACTTTAGAAAAAGGGGAAAAGAAAGAATAAATTATTTAAAACATCTGGTATTAATTAACTTATAAAAGCTGTTCATTATCTCAATATCTATGTTTTTTTCTCAGTTTCTGCAAAATATTCCTCTGAAGCAGATTAAAACACTCATTAGTTACTTTTTTTTTTTTTTAATTGGGGTGCTATTCATTTGTTTTCAGATTTTTATTCATGTGTGAACAATCCTTACAGTTTTTACCTGATTTTTGGAATCTTTTGAAACTCAGGGACAAAATGAAGTTCAAATGTTACATTAAGATCTTACCTCCTACCAAAATTCCCTTCCTTTTCATCAGCTTTGACAAAAATTTGGTAAAATTTGATAAACTTTTATCAACCTTGAGAGGAAAGGCTGATTTAATCTCTAATATTTCTATGTTGCCTGAGCTGAGATGGGCCTTTCTTTGGTTTTGGTGATCCATCCAAAAGCTTCTGCAAACTAGCAATTCTATTGTTTCCAGGAGGTACAGAAGTAGATGGAAGATTTTATCTTTAAGATGGTGAGGAGCAAGCTCTGCAGAGAGACCTGGACAGGCTGGAGCCATGGGCTGAGGCCAACTGCAGGAGTTTCCATAAGGCCAAATGCCGGGGGCTGCCCTTGGGCCACAACAACCCCCAGCAGCGCTACAGGCTTGGGGAGGAGTGGCTGGAGAGCTGCCAGTCAGAGAGGGACATGGGGGTGCTGATTGACAGCCGGCTGAACAGGAGCCAGCAGTGTGCCCAGGGGGCCAAGAAGGCCAATGGCATCCTGGCTTGTGTCAGCAATAGCGTGGCCAGCAGGGACAGGGAAGGGATCTGACCCCTGGACTCGGCACTGGTGAGGCTGCACCTCGATTCCTGTGTTCAGTTTTGGGCCCCTCACTACAAAAAGGACATTGAATGACTCGAGCGTGTCCAGAGAAGGGCAACGGAGCTGGTGCAGGGTCTGGAGCACAGGTCGTACAGGGAACAGCTGAGGGAACTGGGGGTGTTTAGTCTAGAGAAGAAGAGGCTGAGGGGAGACCTCATCACCCTCTACAGCTCCCTGAAAGGAGGTTGCAGAGAGCTGGGGATGAGCCTCTTGAACCAAGTAACAAGGATAGGACAAGAGGGAATGGCCTCAAGTTGCACCAGGGAAGGTTTAGACTGGATATTAGGAAACATTTCTTTCCAGAAGGGGTTGTTAGGCGTTGGAATGGGCTGCCCAGGGAGGTGGTGGAGTCCCCATCCCTGGAGGTGTTTAAGAGTCGGGTTGACATAGCGCTGAGGGATGTGGTGTAGTTGGGAACTGTTAGGTTTAGGCTAACGGTTGAACTAGATGATGTTCAAGGTCTTTTTCAACCTAGATGATTCTGTGAAGCTTATTCCTTCTCAGCTATCACTAAGAAGGACAGAACTAGAGTTATTTAAACGTCATAGTGACTTGCTGGCCCTCCCCAGACTGTCTGTCATATATGATACTGCACTAATTGACCCAATAACTATAGTAAAATGCAGCAGAAATTTCCAGTACCATGAAAAGTATAAAACAAATTAGCAGGAGGAAAAATTATTAACTGAGCTACAACAGCAACTAGAGGTCCCTGTATCAAAAATGCTAAATTACAAACAAGGCCATTGCTGAGCCAATAAAGCATTGGACGCCAGATTTGTCCTTTGTATATGACTGTCCTCACCACTAAATTCCTCACCACTAAGCTGCAATCTGGCTTACCCTCTTACTTCTTTCAAATTCAGTATTCAATTGTTTATGCAGAACTATGCATATTTAAGGGCAGTTTTATCTCCAGACTAATGAAGGGTCAGTTGTCCACCTTATCATTAAAAACCTCTTGATTTATTCAGGAAATGGGAATCCAGTCCCAGTGCCATCCCTCATGTGAGTTTCATTCTTTCCTGAATGTTGGTGCAACATCAGCAGGAGTCATCTCCACCCTGGTGCTGACTTGAGATATGGCTTTGATATTTTGCAAAGAGAGGAAGGCACTGAACTATTTCTGAATGGGTGCTCCAAGGAATATTTTTTTTGCAATATAAGATAATCTTCTAAAATAATCAGTTATGTTCTTGGAGAATCCAATAGGGCAGAAAAGTCCCTCAATGGGCTGGTTGCAAACAGGAGATATTTATGCTGCATTATTCAGCCTGCAACAGTTCCTAGTATGCCCAGAAGCAGAAAATTTCAGAAATTTTAAATCCAGCAAGGTGGTAACAGGAAATGTACATACTACCATTGGGATAAAGTAGCAGCTGGGCAGTTCTGAGTGCTCTGGAAGTCAGATACCTAAATCCTTTGTTGAATTCAGCAACAAGACCACATTATCTGTGTCTTGTTTCAATATCCTAATGAGAAATCTATCCTTCCTGATTAAATATCATCTTGGAATTGGTTATCATTGTCTCACAGGAGAGTTAAAAGTATTTACCAGCATAGGATTTTTAAATGCTTAACTGTTTCACACTTTAATATTTTCCCCATATTTAAAAAGATAATTTGCTATTGATAGCATTTTTCGGCCTGAGAGCTAGATGAAAATTTTTCTCTTTTGTAAGTTTTTTAGTATCGTTTTGACCATAAAGATTTTAGCTGCTAAGGTTTGGAAATAAAATAATGTGAAAAGTTTAGTGTTGAGAAAGACTATTAAATAATGCAAATCCTAATAGTGCTAAGGAAATTTCAATGTCAAAGGTGCTGATATGATCATAGTCAGAAATTTTAAAATTGGCATACCCAAAAAAGTCAGTTATTCAGAATTTGAGCATGTACACTTCTAGAAATAATTGGGAATAAAGTATTATCAGTTCTGGTCTATGAGCTATTTAAAATGGTACTAGCTAACACTTAACATGCATCTTAAATGCATATTAATGCAAATTACAGCTTGTGTTGAAAATCCTTACAAAATAAATTAAATACTGTATCAAAAATGTCCTCTTCTCATATTTAGTGTGATAGATAATCACTGGAACATCGGTAAAGGTATTACAAGAAATCCGTGGTCTCTAGTATTCCTTTATATCATGTAAAAATTGCAAAAATTGTAGATTTAGCAATTAGAAATCTTAAGCTTTATCTTAAAAGACGTTAAGGTTCATTTTGCAACAAGATGCCAACTGTCAAGACATTATTAATACAGGAATAAGCTTTCTTAGAGTTTGAAAAATATCCTCTGAAAGAATATTTTTCTAAATATTTTGACTCTGAAAAAGCATCATCTCTCTTGAATAAGAAGTCAGAGTTCCCAAGGCTTAAATATGGTCTTCAGATCTAAGCATGACACCTAGAAATTACCACTGAAGAAAAATATGCTTACCTAGTATTTCTGAGATATCAGTGAGCAAACTTTGACAAGTAAGGCTCTTCTGTGGTTTATTACTCTGCTTTACCTGGAAACAGGATATAGGTAACATTGTTAGTTGCTATTCCAAAATCAGGACAGATGTTTTCTCCCTGATATAAAATCATAGGATTATAGAACCATAGAATCATTTAAGTTGGAAAAGACCTTTAAGATCATTGTGTCCAACTACAAACCTAACACTTCCACATGCACCACTAAACCATGTCCCCAAACACAACATCTATAAGTCTCTTAACTACCTCCACAGGGATGGTGACTCAACCACTTTCCTGGGCAGCATGTTCCAGTGCTTGATAACCCTTCTGGTGAAGAAATTTTTCCTAATATCAAATCTAATCCTACTGTGGAGCAATTTGAGGCTGTTTCCTCTCATCTTATTACTTGTTACTCAGGAAAAGAGTCCAACACCCAACTCACCACAACCTCCTTTCAGATAGCTGAAGAGGGCGATGATGTCTCCCCTCAGCCTCCTTTTCTCCAGACTAAACCACCCCAGTTCCCTCAGCCACTCCTCATAAGACTTGCTCTCTAGACCCTTCACCCTTTGTTGCCCTTCTTTGGACACGCTCCCAACGTCAATGTCTTTTTTGTAGTGAGGGGCCCAGAACTGAACACAGTAAACGAGGTGCGGCCTCACCAGTGCCGAGTACAGGGGAATGATCACTTCCCTCATCCTGCTGGCCACACTATTTCTGATACAATCCAGGATGCTATTGGCCTTCCTGGCCACCTTGGCATACTGTCATCTCATAATCAGCCAGCTGTCAACCAATAGCACCAGGTCCTTTTACACCAGGCAGATTTCCAGCCACTTCCCCAAGCCTGTAACATTGCATGAGGTTGTTGTGACCCAAGGGCAGGAACCAGCACTTGGCCTTGTTGAACTTCATACAATTGGCCTTGGCCCATCAATCCAGCCTGTCCAGATCCCTCTGTAGAACCTTTCTATGCTCAAGTAGATCAATACTTCTGCCCAACTTGGTGTCATCTGCAAAGTTACTGAGGGTGCACTTGATCCCCTCATCCAGATCATTGCTAAAGATATTAAACAGAACCGGACCCAGTACTGAGCCCTGAGGAACACAGCTTGTGACCAGCCACCACCTGGATTTATCTCCATTCACCACAACCCTTTGGGCCCAGCCATCCAGCCAGTTTTTTACCCATCAAAGAGTGCATCTCTTCAAGCTATGAGCAGACAGTTTCTACATAAGAATGCTGTGGGAAATGGTGTCAAAGGCTTTATTAAAGTCCAGGTAAACAACATCCACAGACTTTCTCTCATCCATCAAGTTGGTCATCTAGTCATAGAAGGAGATCAGGTTAGTCAAGCAAGACTTGACTTTCATAAATCCATGCTGACTAAGCCTGATCACCTGGTTGTTCTGTACATGCCATGTGATGGCACTCAAGATGATCAACATGTTCCACTCTAGATAACCATTTAGGTAACTAAAGCTCCCAGTCATGTTTTATAAGAACAGGGAGATTCCAGAGGCAAAATTAACAGCTCCACAGAAAGAATTTAAAAAGTGTTATGAGTGAAGGGTAGAAGGAAACTCATTATGAACTTCCACATAATGTCTGCAGTTTCATTGTTAATGAGATATTGACACACTCAGAACAGACATAGAATTTGTCATGTTAGAAGGAAACATCACTAGGCACCTGAATTGTTACCATCTGTAGTAATGAGAGCTATACAAATTTCTGGCATTAAGATTTCATTTATTCAGCTCTTACTGAAAATTACAGGAATTTTTTGTTACAAAATATCAAGAAAATTTGTGGAAGCCTTAAAAATGGGACTAAATAGTGTCCACCTCATGGAGTTTTCCAGTTGGCTTTTCCACTGGAAATGATAAAATATTATAGCAGAGAATCAAAAAAGTATTTTAAATAGGGTGTGTGTGGAAAATTTATCTTTTTTCTGTAAAGAGATTGTTTTGTCATTGTTAATTGTATTTGACACACTTATAACTAGATCTTGCATTTCCTTTTTAAAAGGATAACTGAGTTATGCTGTGCAAGTATATCACAGTAACCACCTACTTGCCTTACTGAAATACCACAATAAAGCAGTCTCTGGCAGTGATTCCACTTAAATACCACCGAAATACTCCTCCCTGTTGTATTTTGGTTTCTGTAAGTGGAGTAGCCAGAAATGTCCTACTTTTGGAGAAAGAATGATTTTTCCATTCATTCTGATAAGTCACTAGAGGCTGTTGCAGAAGGTAGCATAAGCTCTGATTTTGCTTTAGAGCTGAATCTTCCCCTTTTTTTGTGATCCATGTACATGGCAGTTCTATTACAGAGGATATTCTATAAGGAAATGTACAATATATATGTCACGGTGCTGAGATGCAGTGAATACATTGAAAAACCTGAGGACAAACAATCCTTAAAGTAGTTAGGAATCAATGTTTTTTAGGTTTTTTTAACTTCTTGCAAACCCATCATTATGACTCAACAGTCTTTCTTTTCTTGAAATAATAATAAAAAGTGTAGCTGTGTACACTCTGCAACACAAGAAAACATGCCAGTATCTGTGCTTGGTAGTGTAGATGAGGCAATAAAGTGTTAACAGTTATATAGATGCCCACCTACTGGGAAAAGGATGCAAAGAAGGCCAGAATTTATAGCCTGAACTCTATTGTATCACAAGAGTGTATTCCCATGTACTTTATCACCTCCAGCACTGATAAAGGACCTAAACCTTGCTGATCCAAGATGAGACTTTACTTTTTAATTTGGCATCCTGCAGGGATAGAAAGTCAGGAGAAATAGATGCAATAAAAGATTACTTGATTAGGGGAATAATACATTCTATGTTTATATACTACCTATCGTGCAGAGGTTCTTGTCCTAGTCAGTATTTCTGATTACCACATCTAAGATAAAGGCTTATCATTGGTAATGGAATGAAGGGGAGGATTCTGGAGACTTTGGAAGAATTTTAAAAATTCAAAAAGAAACAGATTAATAACTTGGGAGGGACATAGAAAAAGAGATTTTCTAGACATAGACAAATGATAGTAATTTGTGTGATGTCTTTCAAAATTTAGCTGAATCAAGACTAAGCCTTTTCAAAATTTAAAAGCTGATATGAAAGCAGGTAGACCTGAAAATCTGCCACATTAACAGTTAAACTGAGGTTGTCAGTATATTGGTGTGGGAGAAGGAAATTGCAGAAGAGCTTCTTCTCATCTTCTAATCCTTCTCAGACACTGGAAATAATCCATGTGGATAGACAGCTTTCAAACTACAGAGGGAAACGTGCTGGAGAGGAGGCTGAAACTGGTGGTCTCCACATACACCAACACAGCAGGCTGGTGTGAAGGGAGGAAGATGCTTCTAATAACTACCTATAATGATTAGCTGACATCTTTTAGATCTTTTTATATTTAAAAAAAAATGCTTTATTGATGTCTCTTTGACTAAGAACTGACAAAAGGTATGGTAATTTCAGGCATATGTCTCCTGTATTTCCAGATAGTTGTATTTTATTCATTACAGATAATATGCTACAAAGAATGAAATTCGGGAATACCTTTGTTTGTCTTGTTTTTTTCTGTTAAATTTATTTGTGTGGTCTCTTTGCTACTTGTCTACAGTACCTACCTACCTAGCTGTCAATAAAACATCTGGTAATCATCGGAACACTTGCATCATTCAATTTTCCATTAAAGCGACTGCTACAAATTTGTATTGGAAGATGCCCAATGTTCAACTTAAAACAAACATCTGTAGCAAAAAGAGAGCCAAAATGTGTTGTAATTGAATTAATATTTTTACTTATCCAATTTCAAATACACTTTGATGTCCTTTAATTTCTACTATGTACTTTTTAAATTACAAGTCTTAATGTATTTGCAAAATGATAGTATGCAGACATCATAGCTAAAAATTCAGGCTTTTTTGTAGCACACAAAGTTTTCTTGTCTTTACTCCTACAAGAGGAGTAATTTCTTTGCAATAGACTAGGGCTAATAAATGCCTCCTGAACAGAATATCATGGAACACAGGAGGGAAAAGTGTTAGAAATTGTCATGATTGTTTGATTAAAATTCATGAGTGAGATAGTTCACTCCAATGTGGCATCAGAGAGGCTGTTAAATCCTTTTTGAGATGCCACAGAAGAGACAACTTCAATTCCTCCTATTTGTAACTTTGAGAATGATGCTTAAAAGTTTGATCTGCTAAATCCTGGGTAGCAAGCTACAGGTCTCAAGATTCTGGATAGAAGGGATCTAGGCATTTTCATCAGAACATTTGGTCAGTATATTAACTCTGTTAAAATCCTTCATAGGAAAGATTATCTCAACAACAAAAGATTAGACATTGCCAAATATTCTTTTTGATTCTTTAAAATGTTTTCACTTTTCATTCCACAACACATTTTTCACTCAATATTTTAAGTTATGCTAAAAGAAGTTAAAGAGAAGAAAATATGTGATCTGATTTATAATTTTTTCCAGATGATCTGTTTGCAAGACTATCAGGTTATCTTTTCCATTCTTTCCAATTTCCATGTAAACTCTGGATTATAACTGTAGAGCAAATTCTGCCTTGTGAATTCAGCTAGCCACAGAGAAACTTTGTCACACCTATTTTTTTTCTTTTATTTTAGAATATTTTCTTTGTATAGATCAATAAACACTCAGTATGATAATGGAAACCAGATTAATAGTCAAGCACTGGAGAACATTTCAGATATCAAGTACATGACAGAAACCTCTGTTCCTATGAACAAATTATCATTAAATACAAAGGTAAAGAGTAAAAGCAGAACAGAAGTTACTATAAGCTTAATGTCAGCATTTTAGTTTTGTGAATCAGCTACAAAAACTCTTTTATGCCATAGGAAGTGATAGATGTTTATATGTAAGCACATAGAAAACCACAAAGTGCATAAATATCCTTATCTGAATTTATAGTCTGAAACTTTTAAGGCCTCATTCTCTTCAAGATTAATTTCTGAAACTGTTTTGTCCTCCACCAGCCCTATTTCACAGCAGTATAGGCAAGCGTTACAGCTGCCTGGCCTCATGGGGATTTTGAGAGGAGTCTGAAAGTCTCAAGTGAGCCATTTAGGGCTGAGAACTCTCATTTTATAGTCCTTTTCAAGATCCAGAATTCTTTTGACTGGAAAATGTAATGTAGATTTTTCATGTAAGTAACATTTTATCAAAATACCTTTAAGGACAAATTGCTCTCAACTGGAAAGGTAAAATATTTGTGAAAAAGTTTACAAAAGCATTTCTATGTAATTAATAATAACATTTATAATAAAACAAATTTTATACTGGGCCCATAAGAAGCCATAGATACCAAAATTATGTCCAATTGTCATCATCAAGTCCTGTGTTCTGTGCCTCCCAGTCCTTAAGATGTTGATGTCTGACCAAGCCATGGAAGAATTCATAAATGTAAGGATTAAGGAATCCAACCTGCCAATCCTCCTGCTCTCCTACTAGATAGGGTTCTGAACCAAGAGGTAGCCACAGGGAGAGAGGAAGACCACCCTTGTTTTGTGCCTGAGGATGTGGTAGCAGGAACCCTTGTTTTCCTCATACAAATTCCATCCTTCCACAGGGGTATGGTGACTGCTCCAGGGATGGCCTTACCTGACATGAATTGTTACTGGGGGAGAGAGACAGTATGCCTAAGAAAGCACAAGCCTTTGACTTGATGTTTAGTTCATGCATGGAATAGCTTATGCAAGCATCTATGTATTTTATATTAAATAGTTTGATGCAGATATTTAAATATTTGAAGTACGCTGACAATTCTGGTTAGCTATATGTTTCAACAAAAGTGTTCTATGGGAGTATACCAGCAAACATTTTCTTGTTTCTTGCCTTTTAAAAAACTGAAAATAATGAAGAGATATAAATTAAGAATTCTTCACAGAACCTACTGAAAACAGCCTATAAAGCTGCATGCAAAGATGTAACCATAGCTAACAACCAAATGTAAGTTAACTTATTATTATTAATATTCATATGCTTGTAACAGCTCTTGCTAAATCAAAATCTGGTGGTATTGGGATGATCTGAGATATATGCCCCTTAAATTACAACAGCCTTATAAATGACTTTAAAATGCCTGTAAAAGTTAATTACATTGTAAAGATATTGTGTGGAAAACATGGTGTCTGATATGAAAAAAATTGGCATAATCTAATAATTTACTAGGTTACTAGCTACTTAAAACCTCTATTATAGAAGAAGTTTAAAATGTCATAATATGTTGCCAAAACCCGATAATAAACACTCCAAAATTATGTTACTTTTAACCACCTTTTTTTTTTTTTTTTTTTTTTTTTAAATAAACTAGTCCTCTAAACAGAAACCATTTCCTCTGAATCATGAGTGAGGCTTTGGATTAAATCTCTAAGCAACAAGCACCACTACCTCTAAGGATAGATTCTAACACTTCTGAAAATCAAAACAAAAATTCTATTAACTTCAGTGGATCGAAATGCTCCATCTAGACTCTTTGACACTACTATGCTATAGATTGAATACTGGGGCATTCACCCAACTTGCTATTACTTGCTGAAAAAGTCAGCATATCTTAAAGATGATGACAGGAAAGCTAGATGAATGATTTGACATTTTAGATAAGAAGAGTTGGACTCTCTCTGTAGTCAGGGAACTACTTATTCTTTAATAAAGCCAGAAAATTTTCTGTGCTGTACTTAGCCTGTTTCTCAACCATTAAAATAGTAGCTTTCTGATTAATTACTGTACAGTCCTGAGTCATTCCTTACTGGATAAAGACACCCAGAGACATATGGTCACAACCACTTATGTATCACATTTTTCAGACAGATGAGGATCAAATTCAGCCTAATGCAGCTACAAACTACTCATTAATCACCAAATAATGGAATTAACAGTGAAGAGTAGTGAAAAATTTTGTGAAGCCACCACAATGCTTTGTGAACATAGTTGAACACAACTGTAATTTTTCTTTGGAAAATAGTGATTGTACAAAGTATCAAAGGTCAGAATACGGATTTTGGAACGACCAAATGTATGCCAAATTTGATTTACTTTGTGTTTTCTAGTGATTGAAACAACACCTTTTAGCCATCAGAGGTGTCTCAATATACTTTCTAAAGAACGACCTCCGATCTTGGAGATTTCTGCAATACAGCTTTAACTAACAAGTGACCTACATGGCATTTTCTACGAGAACGACACTCCCCCGTGTCATCTATTTCCAGTGCAAGTCAGTCTTGTGTAATACAGTTCTGTCATCTAAGATGAAGCACTCCAAAAGACACAATTCATCTGTGGATACTAGCTAATGATTGTTATTTACGATTTGGAGGGATGAGCAATATGTTCCTTCTGAATGAAAGAGAACAAAAGAGACATGCCTTCACAGACATAGTTTTAGAAGATCTCTTGTGTACACATTGAATGTGTTTGTTTTAGAATTTAAATTTGTGTTTTAGTCTTGAATTTTTTCTTGCCATTCGTTTCTAAGTGCTGTGTAGATAAAATAACCTTGTTTCCAGAATTTCCTAATGTCTGAGCCTTCTTTGCTCTTCAAGTTTAAATAACTTTTTTTTTTTTAATGTGTGCGGTGCAATATATGTTACACCCAAATATGCCCTCCTGCTGTTTTTTATAACGACATTGCACTGACTGACAATATAACAAGCCACATATAATTATTCTGAATTAAGAGAAACTGTGTGTTCTACATAACACTTTCTAACCTTCAAAGAAAGATGACTGTGAAATGCTAATAAATCTGTCTTTGTTTGAAAATCATGAATATCTAGCATAAATCTATGCTGAATTACCTCATGTACAAACATGTAGGTCTTCTGACTGCCTGACTGATTGTCTCTGATGTCATGACAGCTGAGGTCACAGTTGCAATGATATATGGAAGATAACAATATCAAATGAAGTCAGATGATCTACAGGACCATTGACATCATTCTGCAAACAGGTAGAGGTGCAGTTAAACCACAAAAAATTTTTATAAATTCCTTTTTGATGCTAGATATAGATTTTGTGTTGTGGTTTTGTTTGCTTTTTCAAATGTACTGCAAGATTCTGTTTTTCAGTCAATTGACTTACAAAGTCAACATACTTACAAAGCCAACACGGCTCAGTTTTGGGGCCACTCCTGTTTCACATCTTTACTGATGATCTGGACAAGGGGATCGAGTGCACCCTCAGTCAGTTTGCAGGTGACACCAAGTTGGGTGGGAGTGTTGATCTGCTCGAGGGTACGGAGGCTCTGCAGAGAGACCTGGACAGGCTGGAGCCATGGGCTGAGGCCAACTGCAGGAGTTTCCATAAGGCCAAATGCCGGGGGCTGCCCTTGGGCCACAACAACCCCCAGCAGCGCTACAGACTTGGGGAGGAGTGGCTGGAGAGCTGCCAGTCAGAGAGGGACCTGGGGGTGCTGATTGACAGCCGGCTGAACAGGAGCCATCAGTGTGCCCAGGGGGCCAAGAAGGCCAATGGCATCCTGGCTTGTGTCAGCAATAGCGTGGCCAGCAGGGACAGGGAAGGGATCTTACCCCTGTACTCGGCACTGGGGAGGCCGCACCTCGATTCCTGTGTTCAGTTTTGGGCCCCTCACTACAAAAAGGACATTGAATGACTCGAGCGTGTCCAGAGAAGGGCAATGGAGCTGGTGCAGGGTCTGGAGCACAGGTCGTACAGGGAACAGCTGAGGGAACTGGGGGTGTTTAGTCTGGAGAAGAGGAGGCTGAGGGGAGACCTCATCGCCCTCTACAGCTACCTGAAAGGAGGTTGCAGAGAGCTGGGGATGAGTCTCTTTAACCAAGTAACAAGCGACAGGACAAGAGGGAATGGCCTCAAGTTGCACCAGGGAAGGTTTAGACTGGATATTAGGAAGCATTTCTTTACAGAACGGGTTGTTAGGCGTTGGAATGGGCTGCCCAGGGAGGTGGTGGAGTCCCCATCCCTGGAGGTGTTTAAGAGTCGGGTTGACATAGTGCTGAGGGGTGTGGTGTATTTGGGAACTGTCAGTGTTAATGGTTGGACTGGATGATCTTCAAGCTCTTTTTCAACCTAGATGATTCTGTGATTCTGTAATTCTGTGATAATAAACCATACATTATCTTGCCTTGTACTAAACTATATGCTTACTTGGCTGAATTGATGCTGTGTGCATCAGTCCATGACACTGATGGGAGATTAGGGACTACAGGGAGATCACTTATAGGACAGAACTGCAATGTTGTGCTTGTATCTGTTCTTTAAGGTGGCTTGCTGGTTACTGGATTCTTATGACAAGGGAAGTTTTGTAGACTTCTAATTTCACAGTTCTCTAACTAGCTAACAGAGCAGCTTGGTAAATGTTTCTCAAAATGGTCTCTTTAATTTCATATTTAAGGTTGTGTTTCAGATTCCCATTTACCAGGTTTGGAGAAAAGTGGAGCTTTTCTGTGGAATAGATAATGTCCTTAATAAATGTGACAAGGAGATTGGACACTAGGACTGAAGGCAATTACCAGTAAACTCATACACTACTATAATGTTTGGGCATATCCCTGTTCTGCAAAGGTTATGCAGAGACTTGTATTTGGATATATCACTCGGTGGATAAGGAATTGGCTGGATGGCTGCACTCAAAGAGTTGTAGTCAATGGCTCGATATCCAAATGGAATGCGGTGATGAGTGGCGTTCCTCAGGGTTTGGTGTTGGGACCAGTGCTGTTAACATCTTTGCTGGACAGTGGGATTGAGTGCACCCTCACCAAATTTGCCGATGGCATCAAGCTGTGTGGTGCCACTTACACACTGGAGTGAAGGGATGTCATCCAGAGGCACCTGGACAGACTCAAAAGGTGGACCTGTGCAAACCACATGAAGTTCAACAAGGCCAAGTACAAGGTCCTGCACGTGGGCTGAGACAATCCCATGCAAAAATACAAACTGAGGGATGAGTGGATTGAGAGCAGCCCTGAGGAGAAGGACTTGGGGGTATTAGTAGATGAAAAACTGACTATGAGCCATTAATGTGCACTGGCAGCCCAGAAAGCCAACTGTATCCTGGGCTGCATCAAGAGGAGTGTGGCCAGTGAGTACAGGGAGGTGATTCTCCCCCTCTACTCTGCTCTCATGAGACCCCACCTGGAGTGCTGTGTCCAGCTCTGGGGCCCCCAACATAAGAAGGACATGGACCTGCTCGAGTGGGTCCAGAGGAAGGTCATGAAGAAGATCAGGGGGCTGGAGCACCTCCCTTATGAGGACAGGCTGAGAGAGTTAAGAGCTGTTCAGCCTGGAGAAGAGAAGGTTCTGGGGAGACCTTATAGCAGCCTTCCAGTACTTAAAATTGGGCCTACAGGAAAGATGGCAAGGCATTCTTTATTAGGGATTATAGCAACAGAGTGAGGGGTAATAGTTTTAAACTGGAAGAGGATAGATTTAGATTAGATATAAGGAAGAATTTCTTTACTGCGAGGGTGGTGAGACAGTGGCACAGGTTGCCCAGAGAAGCTGTGGCTGTCCCCTCCCTGGAAGAGTTCAAGGCCAGGTTGGACGGGGCTTTGAGCAACCTGGGCTAGTGGAAGGTGTCCCTGCCTACAGCAGGGGGGTTGGGACTAGATGATCTTTAACGTCCCTTCCAACCCAAACCATTCTATGATTCTATGATTTTATTATTATGCATAGCATCATGACCTCTCATTTTTTGCTGGTTGATTATTATGGGAACAGATTATAGCATCAGGAAGAAGATATGTGGTGAAGCAGAGGGTCTAGCCACTTCCTGTTCTTCTTTCCCACCTGTGCTTGTGGTACAGTGAGGAAAGTGGTCTGAAGGCATCACCTTATCTCTTCCTATCTTCTGCAGACAAATAGGGAGGTTTCACGAAAGATTTCTCTTCTCTCTGTGCATTCCTGTATAAAATTTCTTTCCTAGCAGATTACAACAGAACATTTAAATCAAGGCATGAAACTTTCATTTCAGAGGTCAGCTGCTTAGCTGCTTCTTCTTGTTCTCTTCAAGGAGTGTGTATACTGTTCTGGACTAAAAATATTAGAAACTTACCAAGCATGCACCTGCCCATACCAGATCTGAACTTGACCAAAAACTGGTAAAACAATTTACCACTCAGGAAAAAAAACACTTCCTAGAAATCTGTTTCCAAGGAAACTTTTCCATATTTTGTAAATTGGACAGTAAACTGCATGACTGAACCAGCTGGAGACAATGTACTAGTGTCTTTCCACTGTGACTGAAACAAAACCTTAAAGGTCTATCTTATGAAACTGAGTTTTCCCAGACAATACATTTCTCCTATTCCCACAAGTCATGAAAGTCTAGAATTTTACTGCCAGATTTACAAATCAAAACCAAAAAGTTACAAGCCTCTTTGGAACAGAAAACTAAGTTCTTTCTTACATGTAGTTTTTAAATGCCTCTGCTAGGCAAACTTGAGTCTCCAGCACGACAGAAATGTAGCTCTGAAAACCTCTGGTGAAAATCTCTGGTTGTGTGCTCAATATTCTAGAGCCTTTGGGCCATGGCTGTTGGGGAATTCCCATAAACATGACTAATGGCTGCTGAATAAAAGAGGATTGTTTTGATATTATTTCCTATAAATAATACTGGTGTTGGTTTAAACAAAACTATAAACGACAGCATGAGAAGAACAAACTTAGCCTTGGCAGATGTTTCATAGAGAGGTATGAGGGTGCAAGTCTGCCAGGAAATCTTATTCTGGTATCCTCTTTCCTGAGGCTGGAAGTTGCCCTACAGAATAATACTCTTATTATTGAATATACTAAATCAAGACCAAATCTGATGCCATTCTCTGGCTGGGGTAGAGTTTGTACATCACATCCTGCTTCCCCCAGTCTGTCCCTTCCATGTCAATGATCTTTTCTAACAGAGATCTCCAGCTATCTGTACTCAACTACAGCACTGCATTCAATTAAATATTTCACTATATAAACTTCATTTCCTCTGGCCTGAAGTACCATATGTAGTTTTTGGTGAAATAGAAAATGAATACTGAGCTGGCTCAAAATGACAGGTTAAAAAGTTTGATTATTTTGATGAAAAATTGAGCAGGGAGTAGAAGTGTAATTGGTTTACATAATCTTTACTTGATCAACATTTTCAGTTTCTAGTGCTTGTTTTTTTAAAAATTAGATTTAATCTTTTTCTCTAGAATATCCAGATTGCAGTATCCAATTTTGGAAGACACGGATATCTTTCAAAAATTGATTAAAAAATATTTGATATAAAGGTGGTAAACAGCAATATTTGCCATAGTCACACAGAGTAATGCAAATAGATATGTACAGATCAGGTTTATGGAATCCTACTTTAAACTTTAAACTGTTACTGACTTCTTGGTTTGCTTAGATACACCATTTTACTTTTTCAACACCTTTCAAATCTACTGTACATGTTAGTATTGTACATATTGTACATATTGTGTGTATTGTGCATGTTAAGATAATTAAAGTCTAACTGGCTTAATCAACAGTTGGTAAAAGTTAAGCTCTCAGAGCAACATTAAGATAAAATATATGTTGCTATAAAAATTCTACCAGTGAAAATAAGGACATTTGAAATTTCTTGAGTACTTTGTCTCCACTCAATTTTTAACTGAAATACAGTTCAGAAAAGGAAAAATGTGAGAAAATCATGCATGTACTTTGACAAGCTTTAAATTAACATGCCTATTGGAGCTTATAATTTCTGCTCAATACTAGCACTCACTAGCCATTTCTGAGTATAGTTTGACAGTTTTACTTATCTGTCTGGGATCAGTAACTCTCACTGAATAGCTGGATGTTGTGAAAACCTAGACATAAGCAGATCCACCTCTGTTGTCCATATCCAATATCTGCAATGTTGCTCAAAAATGTCAGAAATTTGCCAGCTTCTAGACTTCATTCTGGTTAATGAGACTACAATACCTTTCCTGTAAAGCAGCACTGTCCAGAATTATTTATTTATATGTTGAAATCTGGTCTGGAATGAAATCTTATTGTGCTTGACATAGTAACAAAACTACAGTCAGAATAGTATGGGAATATAGGCTATGTACATTGCCCATAGTATACAACTTAATGAATTCTGAAGCTCGTGGGGCAACTCAAGTTCCTGATCCCATTTTCTCTCCCCATTTGTCTTACCACATCCAGTCATTCAGAACAAATGTCCAAATATTTCTGGCCACCAGATAACACCTAGTTTTGTGGCCCTTGCAATTATTAATAGAATTTCACTAGAACTGCTGGAGAAACCTCTCTGATTTGCAAAACTGTATGGTTAATTTTGTCAATGTTTCCCCTTTTGCATACTTTTTTTTTAACCTCTGATGACTCAGGATTTTTGCATGTGAGACACTTTTGATGGTTCCTTTGGTGCTGCCAATATAAACTATATTCATTTCAAAATTTCAGCATGTACAATTTGGGCACTGGAGTCACACTGTGAAATCCTTCATGACATTGTTTTTAAACATGTGAAAAGATTTTAAAATGGATACCACCTCCTTGCCTGCACACTAGCTTCCAATCATCTGGGAGCATACTATGTGAAGAAAGAAATGTAACAATTGCTTTGGACACAATAGTTATTGTCAGCTGAGAATACAGATAGGCCACTAGTGAGATATCTAGTACTCCAGGCACAGAAAGTTCCTAGAAATGTTTCCATCTGAGAATGATAAATTTGCTATAGCCTCATGGAAGTATTGCTTGTTGGAGGACGGAGCCCCCACAATGATAGATAGCAGCCTGGCACAGCCCCCTCTGTGAATCACTCATGCTTTAGGGCATCCAGACAAATCCAAGCATCTCACCCTTGCTGAATTAATTCAGTTCCTTTCACAGACACCCAAACATCTGGCCTTTGCTCCACTGCATCCAAGTGTCAGATATGTTTTCAGAGCCACACATGGCCCTAATTTTCTAACATTACAGGGTTTTTTTGAGAACTGTGTACATGGGTGAATTTATCCCTATAGTAGGTGTGCGGTGTTAATGCCTGAGTATATTCAGGAAGACCCTTGCACTCTTCCAGGACAGAAGATACTATGCTCCGACCAGCACCGCTGTGACCTCCTGGGCTCACATGTGTCCCAGTCCAGAAATCTGGAACTGATAGGTATCATGTTTCCTGTACTGCATCCATAGGTGCAAACATCTCTGCCATCAGCCAGACCACACATGTACAACAAAGAGGATAGAAGTCAGATCTTTTAGTTCCCAAAAAGGAAGTCTTTGCCATTTGAACTAAAATTTAATTAGAGACTGCTATGGAATAAGGATTTTTTTTGTTTGTTTGTTTTGGGTTTTTTGTTGTTGTTTTTGTTCACTGACCCAATGAGAAAACTTAGAAGAAAATTTAATTAAACCAGAAGGTTGTGTTTATTGGCATATGACATTCTCCTCTCAAGAGTTCAGTCCAATATTACTACAGCTTTCAGTACTTTGTTTTAAGGAGTCATTAGTGCCTGAAAGACTTTCAAAGATGCTGACTCTCTTCTTACTCTGAGGTCAAATTTTTGTATTCCAAGGCCTTACTATTAACATCTGTTGAAGGCTAACCAGTCTCTAACGTTAAGTCCCATCATTGACCAGTAGTACTGATGTGAAAGTCTTCTCTGAAAGCCATGCTTAAGTAAAAGAGAAGCAGACAGGAGAAGCCAGTGTTTTCCACCCTTCACAGTGGCCTAACTAACCAAGAAAAAATTCACCCCACTCTCTGCTTCCAAATTTTCTTTGATTTGCAGAAAATTACTTCAGCTACAAGAATAGTAGTTTGCAGATGTGGCTACATCAGGGAGATAGGTGAGTTATAGGCTCAGAGAGCTATCTAGATCCTGTAGATACAAGAGAGTTAGCCAAAGCCAAGGAGCCCTTGAAGGTTTGCAAGGCACTGATGGAAAGTTGAAGGGAAAGCAGTAGGCCCATTTATTTGCTATAAAGAGATATGCTACTGATGGAAATAGAAACTGATATCTAGGTGAGCGCCTAAAAATGTTCATAGAAAAATAAAAAATTGACATGCTCATGACTGACAGCCTTCTTGGATTAAGCAGAACTGATGACACTCCAGCTTTATTATTCATGTACCTTAAATCTTCTCTCTGTAGACCCAGTAATTCTGTAGTGGATTCCTCAGCAGAGCCTACTTCCTCGCCTCTCCTTTGCCTGCAACCTCTTCTTTATCTATGGCCTTGCCTCCCTTCATAACAGCTATCCTAGCTTCAAGACTCTAGCTGAGTCACACAGTCTATCTTAATCAACAGTGACCCTGCAGCCATGAAACATGCTCAGTTTTTGTCAAGCTGTCATTAACATGTTACCACAAAAGTGGTCCCAGTTAGACACAGAAATTGCTTTGGGTTTAGGGGTTGGTTTTTTTTGGTGTTGTGTACTTTGTATGGATATACTTGTCAAAGGTTTGGGAGGAAAAAGTAGATATTAATGCCTCATTACAAAGAAGTTTGTAAAGGATTAATCAATAACCGAGGGATGTTACTACAAACTTTTTCAATTTATAGAAATGGATGACAGACAAGTTCTACTCCACAATATCTAATCCTATCCTTAATACCTAATCATTTATCGATATAAGAGAAATAAATGAAACCTTATAATAAAGTGTGTGCAGACACTGTCTCAGGTCAGGAAAATCTATAGTGAGAGAGGAAATCAATTTTGTGCTCACCAAACTATTTTTACAGGACTAGAATTAACATTTTAAGAGGAATTCATTATTTTTAGATACTCACAGACAGCGTCTTCCTATTTTCACTATGCTCACAATTCTTGCTGTTGCAAGCTTCCTTCCCATTTTCCACAAATAATATATTAGAATTCAAGGAAACACCTTACTGAATCCTTTTTTCTTTCACGTATTTGCTTAGTGATTCAACATCCACCATGTTGGTATTATAGAAGGAGCCCTCAGGTGGGTATTGTCATACACAGTCCTGCAACATTCAAGGGCATGCAGCATAGGATGCCTGTAGACAGTTATAGCAAAAAGCAGATTTTTTTCTCCTTTCATCTCAGTAACCTATTTTGCTCTCTGGGGTGCAGGAATTTGGTCTGAGATTCTTGAAAAAGGTTTCTATGTGTGATTTGTGACCAGCTCTATTCAAGGGTTACATTGGCCAGGTTATACTTCACACACATTTATCTTCCACCAGATGCTCTCTCCCGAGTAGCTGGAAAGGAGGCAAAGCTCACAATAATCCACTGGTCTAATACTGGTAACGTGCCAACATTCCTTCACCTCCTTCTTCTTATAAAGTTAAGACACAGGTAGGGATAGATTAAATCCTACTCAGTGTTTGCAACCCTAACTGCACTATGCTTGAGGATTGTCAGTGATCATTTAGAGCACTCAAGCCCCCCAAATTAATATTCTTATCCAAAAGAGAATTACTGAGAAAGTTACATGTATTTTATTGACCAAGGTCTGCTAGTGAAGATCACTAATTCTTAGGGTTTTTTAAAAACAAACAAACAAACAAACAAAAACCCTAACTCCATTAGACATTAACAAAATATGGTTTGAAGTGATTGCCAGCCTGGAGATTGGATGAAGGAAGGAACAGAAAAGGAGCTAGGCTGGTGGCTGGTATTTGACAAAAGCATTCTTTTTTCCAAGACTCAGGATAGATGGATAAAGGCAAGATACTTATATTTTGGTTTAGTTCATGATATTTTATTTGACCTAACATGTGAGATTTCATTTTCAGATTTAAAAGAATTTTTCTACCCCTCTTATTTCTTCTTCTTAAATTTTACCTCATTGTCAAAAATGAAAACTTTCAGTTTGACTCAATAGTCAAACAAGTATGATTAAAAACCTGTCAATATTTTCACTTTTGGAAAACTGTTTTATTTTAACACTTTTTTAAAGCTTTCTTCTCTCTGTATATATACTATACTTTCCTTCCTTTCACAACTGAACTATTGCTGAATTTAGCCCAGATTCATATATGCCTTTGATACCTTTTGCTCAGTTCTGCATGTTACACTAATACACCAAATGACCACATATTTTCAACTTATTGTTACTATAACTTCATGGCAATGACCACTACTATCAAAAATCAATGCCAATAGCCTTTAGATACACTTGTCCCAAATTTTATTAACTAGGCAAAGATGACATACAATTTATTTAATTTTCAGCTAACAATAGAGAAACGTATTAGCAATATAAATTTGGTAGCATCGAGGAAGGCTAGCCAAGCAAAAATTAAGAATGATTTCTTGAATCCTGTATTATCCAAGTTGCTAACTACCTTAAGTATGAATCTTTGAATGTTCTACATTGTTGAATAACAAGGCAAATTTTTCTTGTCTCAAATTATACCTTAATCCAATTGTACTGTTACTAAATGCTGTATGACAAAAGGCATATTTTAAGTTCACAATCACCGCAGTTTCTTAGAAATTGTACTGTCCCAACTGTAGCTTGAAATAAGTATGCAAACTATTTAGATATCTCAAAGATATTTTTATCAACTGCAGTAAACCATGATCAAATTTTTTTTTTTTTTTTTTAATTCATAGCTAAAGGTTTTTCAGCTTTGCTACTGAAGCAGGCAGGAAAAGTGCCACTTTAATAGCTCACTGTTATTCAGAGCACAATGCTCTTTAGTATGAAGTCTAGGACCACTATATTTTGAAAAGTAGAATAATGTTAACTGACTGAGCATACAGACAACTGTAGATTGTGTATCTTGGGACTCAGACACCACCATCTTCCGATCCCCTGGAAATCCTTATCACATTGCCTCTTAAGGAAATAATTTTCGATTTGTGAATTGACATGTGAACATGCACACAGGCACATGTACTGTGAAATGGTCACTGAAAAGAGGAAGAGTAGGGCTTACTGCTGAAAGCTCTAGCAATATCTGCGTGCATTAAAATTTGATCTCTGTCTCTTGGGCACTCATATGACTTCCATTCTTTTGTTATTTGAGCATGTGACAAATTTAACGTGTATGTGCTGGTAGGTAAATACTTTAATCTCCATGTTACAACTCAAAAGCTAAGGCAGAGAGAAGTTAAGTGACTTGTGCATATGTTATGGATATAAATTAATTATGAGCTCCTTAAATTAAGATAAAATTGCACAGCTAAATGCACTAATAATGTATTTAATCACTAACACGTTACTCTGATCCAGAACCCACAAGATAATTTTAGCTGTACAATATCTATTCCATATGGAATTTAGCAGCAGACTGTCAATGTGGAAAGCTGATTGAGAGCAGGATAGGAGGTACTGCTGTCATTTCAAAAGCGCAGCAGTTTGCCACAGCATAACTTGACATATAGTATTTTTCAGGCTTCCAAGAAAGCCAGTATTTAAAATGGTAACGTTAGTTCCAAGTGTATCTTAATAGTTTTCTAAAACTCCTCCTGTTGTGGAGGGGGAAGGGGAGGCAGGGAGGCAAGGTTTGCACTCTGGATTTACACTTGTTTAACAAAACCTTTTACAGCCCTGGCCCCAGTATCCATGTCAAAAGCCAAGCACGTGGTGCCATTTCAATTTCAAAGGAAACTATTGTCTGTCTTTTGTTATTTACCCGACTCTCAGATGAGCCTTTTAAACACTGGTTAAAAAAAAGATTGTATACCCACCCAAACCTGTAGGACTCTGAAATAATGCAGCATGTTTGCATCATGCTTAAAGCAGACCACTTCTACTCACCTCAGAGGTAGCTCTATCAGCTTGAAGTGACTGTTATTTTTGCCTTTCACCATGGGCAAATCTTATTTTCCACAGTAGAGCTATTGAGGTGGGAACCTGCTTGGCAGTCTGAAAGGCAACTGAAGTTAAATGGCTCTCACTAGTTTCTGCAGTTGAAGTACCCGTTGAAAATACCATTGAAGGTACAGAAACTCGAAGAGCTCAATTTGTTTGCTGAAACTTCATTTTCTAGGGCCAATTCCTCAGATATCCAGACTGTGTCCAAAAGGGCTGTCACAAAAGTCTTGGTGGACCTGCAGTCTTGAGCTGTGGCTGAGGACTGGGTGGGATCTTTGGGCATCTCCCATGGTACCAGATTCCTTCCAGCTTTTAGGCCATGGAATGAAGCCCTGCACCACTCAAGCCACAGATGTTTTCTGTGGCAAATATCTACTTTCCTCAAAATTTCCCTCATTTTAAAATAGCATAAAAACTGTTTCTTCATTGTTGTGACATAAATTTGGTAAGGCTAAGCATAAGAATGACTTTTGTTTGTCGTAATTGAAAATTACTCCATGCAATATTTGAAGTTTTGCATACTTTCTTTTTTTTTCAATGTGAAGCTAGGTTGTATTTGTCAAGCCGAACTGTCATGAGTTAAAACAGTGTGTTATTTCTAGATATTTCTCTGGTATATTTTTATTCTGCAAACTGGAAAGTTAGATCATTGCTATTATAATAAAGATTCCTCTAATCTGAAGAAGCCAACTGGCAAAATGGTTTCTAACATAAGTAAAGGCAGAATTTGGCCCTTCAAATGAACAGTTCCTCCTTTTTGATTAGGGATAAAAAAACATTGAATTTAAGCACTTGACTTTTTGTTCTAAAATGTGGAAACATATCTGTGGAAAGAAAATAAGCATATTTGTCCTCAAGTAACCCAGGAAAAGAATTGTTGAGGAAGAAGGTACTATTTGTACTCGTATATTGTCAGCTTTCTAACTGTCAAAACATTTAGATTATTTTTTAAGGAAAATTTAACATTCAAGAATTAAGTTCTTATTTGATGGTCATATCAGGATTAAGACTGTTTGAAGTTTATAAATTGTGGGAAAAGCCAAAGGCTGAGAAAAGTGATTGTAGCTTTATATTGTGGGGCAGAGACAATAGGAACCTGTATGCCTTTAGATATTTTATCAAGAAGTTTATTTCCAGTGCTTGGTGACATCAGAAGAAGTAGCTATTTTACATCAAAGGTAAAAGTTCAGGATATAAACTGAAGAACTTAAAATGTAGAACAAATTTCCTGAGAGAAAAATTACTTTTTAAAGGCTTTTTAAAAAAAAAAAAATTACGTTCTGAAGACTTATCTTAAAATGGCTCGTAATACAGTAGTAATAATAGCCCCTCAAAATCCACTGTGAATGGAGATCCCTAGCAAATAGAAAGCATATGCCACTAAATACCCTCTTGCCTTCAAGATGCTTCATAATGTTTAGCATATATATGTTAAAGAATACTACAGTTTTAGTTTAGACAAAACTGGTAGCAGCAGGAGAGAAGCACTGTTCCTTAGAGACCCACAGAACAATGGAGGTGAAGTTTCTCAGTCCATAAATAGGGCAGTAAGAGAGTCATGAATAATTCAGTAGGTGAGTAAGCAATTTTAAAATAAAAGTCTGGGGATCCAATCTTGCAAGTGTTCAAATGCCTCAGCTCTCAGGAACTGAAACAGGTCAACTTCATGAAAAGTGGTAAATAACATCTTTTCATAAATTACTCTGTCCCTCTGTCTCTTTTACTGCTGTATTGACTCTCTGCCTAACCCATTTTATTGGGCAGTAATGATTAGAAGTGTTAACAAAAAGTTTTGAAGACTGATGAGTTACAAGCTTTGGGTTTTTTTTTTTGTCTTTTTTCTTTTTTATCAGAGACAAAGCTTTGTTTTATCCTTGACAAGGAAAAAAAAAAAAAAAAAAAAAAAGAAATAACACAGAGACCATCTGAAACAACTTCAAAATTTATCACAGTTGGTGCTAAAGAATGTCTCAGAGTTTGGTGGACTCACAGACACACTGGCAAGACCTTGGAGTCTTATCTTCCCTGGGGCAGAACATCTTTGGGCATACCTCATGGAAATGGTTAGGTCTCTCAGACCAAAATTTGTTCTTCTTGTATGTGGGTGGGTATTTTCCGCATTTATGCCCCATGTATAAACTGGATAACCCATCAAATACACTGTGATGTTTCACCAACCACAGAATAAATGGTGAGCTGGAATATATTTGTTTATTTCTATGCTTATGGAAGTCACTGAATTCCAACCACACCAACACAGACCATTATTTCCAGAATAACTAGTTCTGGAAATGCAGTGAAAGGGAGGAAGAAAATCAGTGTGTGGAAGATAGGGAAGAAACAAAAGGGACTTAAAACTCACACACAACATATAATATGATGAGAGGGAAAAGTCAAACACAGAGATTTCAATATGGGTTAGGTAGTTTCACATTTTTATTGGAGATTTGCTGAAAAGTATTGTATAAACAAAATACTTGCATAAACTGATTCAGTCCTGTATGTTTTTTGATCAGTAAAGTCTCTGCTTATTCACAGTATCTAATCAGATTTTCTTGAAAACACATTCCAGGTTTGATCTGCCTGTTATTTTAAGTCCATGGAAAGATTGGCATTGACTGTGTCTTAGGCCAGATTCTTGTTTTCCTATATAACTCAACTTAAATCAGAAGATGACCAGTATTATGAGCCATAAATTACCAAAACTTGAGTTGTCAACTAAAAAATTATGATATGGAAATTCCACCACATAGTGTGTATTTACAATATACACAATGTCACAGAACCTGAGAAGTTTATATTTGTTTTCTTCTCTCTTTCAGAGAAATGCAAGGTTATTAGAGATCTTTAAGAATGCTTCAAATCATATGGCAGTCACAGCCTTCTGTGAAGAGCAAACACGGAAAAAAAAAGAATTTATTACTTTATCACTCTTGTCATTCTACCACCTGAAAATTCTATCACTGGAGCATATGGCCAGTTTATTCTAGTCTGATCATTATGGGTCACATCCTCAGCTGGTGAAAGCTGGAAGAACTTCACCAAATTGATAGATCTGCTTAGATTTATAGCAGCTGACAATCTGATTCTTGCATACTTTTATCCAAAGCTTTTTTATTTTAAGTCAACATATCATTGAATTCAAAAGTATGGTTAACTGATTTTGCATGAATGCAAACTTCTTCATGCAAACTGCTTCTGCTGCTTACTTGCTGGGAAACAGTGCTCTTGATCTGTCAGTACAGATAATCTTGCTTCTTAAAATCAAGACTTCTTTGTAGCTTTTCCAGTTTAACACCTGTTCATTCCACTTCCATGCAGTTATGCATTTTAGGAGGAACAATCCCTATCTGTAATATCAAGGGTGTCATGTCATTATTCTACCTCATTTTCCTCCAAATCTCTAGTATTCAAACAAATGAAACATTTTAGGTTCCTTACATGATATTTGGATTTTCTGAATATTTACATTGGCAGAATTAACTCCCTCCTGACTTTAAAATACCAATACTACTTCTTTTAAAAATCTTTGTTTAGGACCATTTTCTGCTTACAGTTTCATGTATATTGCAATACTTCTGGGTAGTGAAAGAGTGTTAAAAGCCAGTTCATGAGGTACAGGTTTGTCCATACATTGGGTAAGATGATGTGTCAGTGATGTCTGACTGTATAGCTTGCTACACCACAAAAATTGCTGATTTCAAAATCAGTGAAGACATTTTCTGTTCAAGTCAAATTCAGGATAATACAGATTTAAAGTATTTGTTTCTGAAAATCTGTATTCTGTTGTTTGGAACAGGACCTTATTATTTAATGGTATTCAGTTCCTTACATTGTTCAATCTAAAGTAATATCCCTCCAATTGATAATTATGTAATGAAAGATAGGAAAAAAAAATAAATTTCACTTTGGTTCTTGAACCTTCTGTGCCCATTAAAAATTAAGTGTCTGCAATTTTCTTTGGAAAATACAACGCAAAGTTTGGATATTTGTGTCCCTGTGCAATGCTGTTTGCTTAAACTTTGGAAAACATTGGCATTGATAAGTTCACCTTCTTACTTGACATGACAAGCATAATAGCTTTAAAGTGCCTTTAATTCAATGTTTTCAGTTGTCAGAAATTAGAGAGTAAGGAAATTAAGTGGAAATTTCTATAGTAAAGTAGTTAGCATTTACAAGTAATATCTTATTTCTGTTTCAGTGTTTCTTTCCATCCAGGCAAGATGAATGAGTCATTCAAAGATTTTCTTTGGTTTTCAAAAACAAAACAGAACAAGTGATTTGACCAAGCGTAGAGTGTAAGTCAGTGCTTGAATCAGAGATACAATCAATGTCCTGGGTCACATATTTGTGCTTGACAACTTGATTCTTCATTGACTGTGGCTCCAAATGTACTAGTTTAATCTGTGTAAATGAAAGAATACTTTATTTGTTATGAAGCCAGAAGTAGGCTAAGTTTATTAAAATTAGGTTAAATTTATTCTCTGAGACAGTGTGATGCCACTTCCTTTTTAGACTTTTTCAGATATTCTCCCATTGGTAAGAGATCCAAAGAAACCAAAATTCATCCAAATTCAGTATGAATGTGGCTTCACCAGTATGTCCCCCATTTCTTTAACAGTTGAGGAATTTCTATTGATACTCAGTTTCTGAATAGTTCTGTTAATTTGAAGCTAAATCTTGAATGGTGATTTAGGTACAATGAAGCCTAAGGGAATAATTTCTCTTACATTAGCCACAACAGTTGTGCAATACCACAGCTGCACAGCATGAAAGGAACATCAAGTAGCCTAAAAATAGGTTTAACAGAGTCTAATACACTGAGCAAGGAGGTGTGAAGGAGGAGGAAGAGAGAAAAAGGCAGGTAGGCAGTTTGTAGCACTCAAATATAGTTAGTCACCTAATAGTGTCTTGTGGGTCCTCAAGCCATGAACTGCCATGTAAACTGAGAGTTTACAGCCCTTCTTCTAGGATGTGGGAGGCCAATGCTCAAATCCTAATCCTGTCTGATGTAGAGGAGGGATAAAAGTTTCTGTATCCTGAGTGAAGGTTACAACTTTGGGATTTGTAAAGCAATAACTGTCAATCACTCTATAGCTACTCTTCTATGAAGTCTGATCCAGGCACATATGCTCTGAGGTGAGACTGGTAGGTGAGTTGAGCAAGAGAATAGTTCATCTGAAGAGCCATACATTGTTGTAATAACTCAGTGGTTTTTAGCATGTCCCATAGCAGAAATGAGGAGGTAGAAACCTATCAGGATTAGGTTCTGAGCTTCAGAGCAAGGCAGCATTTGAGTATCAATATAAGCATCTGAATATTATGCTTCGGTGTCCCAGGTGTAACTCATTGCATGAATATACTCTTTTGAATAGTTCAGTCCTGTCCCTCTTTAAACAATCCACTAACATTAGTAGCGAAACCCATGGTGATCATCTAAACATTGGCATATATGTTATGCTTCTAGTTTCAACCTAAATTCCTGCTGTAGCAGAAGATTAGTGTTAGAACAAATCTTAAATTTATCCAATTAAAGTGGAGCCACTCCCTATATCTTCTTCTCAAAGCTTCCTGGATCACATAATTGAGAGCATTTGGCAAACATTAGAATACAGCCCAAAGAAACAAGAGAAACCTGCCCAAATATCCTTCACCATAAAATCAAAGTTTGGGTTGTATCCCGCTGGCAGATCCATAGGATCTGAAATCACCTCATGACCCTTTTTCCCTTCCTCCCTATGAATATACATGGGCAATCCATCCATGGCCAAAATACAGCTTGCTAGTGAAAAGGTATGTATCTATCCTATTTGCACCACAAGGGTTCTACGCTGCTTAAAATTTCCTTCTTCTTAGCAGAATACTGTTTTCAAAGCAGGTCTCCCATGTAGCAGGTCTGAGTAGCTGTCTAGATCTAGAGTTCAGAACTGATTGTATGCTAGGAAGACAGCCTTATTCTGCACAAAAGTAGAGGGACTGCTTCTCATCATGCTGCCAGATCAGGAACTCACACCCATACCAGATGCTGTGCGAAGCTCAATAATCATGGCTGAACGGGAGACAACAGGTGTTGGCTGATAAAGCCAGACTTTTACTGTGAAAAAGTTAGGGAGCTGCACAGGGAGCTCCTATTCTGTTTACTTCAATAAGATGGTCAGATAACAGAAAGTTTTTTCCTTTAAATATATAGCATGTTTCTTGGCTTTGTACTTAATTCTATCTCTCGATTAATATGCTACTGTAACTCAGTGAAAATAGAGGGAATCTGTCTATAATAAATTTATTTGGACTACATATTTGGTCTGTTTATTTTTCTGTTTTTCCCCTCACAAGTTTTTTAAGACTTCTAAGACACAAAGGCAGTCTTAGTTTACTTTAGTCATAGTTTACTATCACTTGGTTGAGGGTCTGCAGTTCCTTCAGCCCTCTGGTTTTTACACATCTGCACAGCTCTTTCTGTCCCATAAATTTTTTGTATTCCTCCCTTACAGTTCATTCCACACATTGGTGTTCTTTGCATGTATTCCCATTTCTTCATTTTACGCCACTTCCCTGCACACCATCATCAGGTTTTTGTGTAAATTTTTTTTTTCTCCTATTCTGGGTCCTATCCTAATGGGTAATCCCCATTCGTCCCTTCTCCCTGGGGCAATTCTCAATGTCCTCTTTTACCCTGGCTCTGTGTGACTCCTTGTCTGCAAAATGTCATATTATTTTTTTTCTTTCTTCATTGTTGAGGGTGTTGGTAGGTGAATAGGCAAAGAGGGAAGTCAGTTTTATTCTGGAAGATGATGTTAGTTTGTTGTCCCTGTGTGAAAATGGATACCTAGAGGTGACTGACATAGTAACACTTGCAGCTGTTAAGTTATGAGTGCTTCCTCCAGTCTGGTTTCCTCCAATAATCAACTGGTTATACTCACTGACTCCTAAAGTATTCCCTGAAATTTCAAAAGTGAACAAACAAAACTTCAAAACCCCAGAGGTGGCACTTTAGCATTTTTGCATTATGTCTGAATTACCAGACAAAGAACTTTAAGTGAAATATAAGAACACTCAAACTGCCTTCCCCCTCAATACAGTTACATTTGCATATGCATACAGTATTTAAATTTACTGTGCATTTAATGGCAGCAAAAGTAATTACTAAAGCTAGTGATTGAAATATGATTGAAATATTATTGAAATATGATTGAAATATTAGCAAAAAAAAGCAGAGATATCCTAAACTGAGTCATTAACGTAATGAGCCTCTTATAAGAAGCCATGAGGCACAAGTAATTTCTACTCTGTACTTCTAAATAATACAGTTATTTTGCTTGTTAACCTGAGAAAAACTGTGCTGTTAGAGCCACTAATACTGCTCTACTGATTCTACCGATTTGCCCGCATTTTCTCATATAAGCAAAACTGCATTATAGTTCATAATCAAGACTAAATGTGAGGATTAAATCCTCTGTTGTTATTGATTACCAGCTTGGTCTTTGTCAGTTAGAGACCATTTTTGTAAACAAAACACCTTATCTATTAAAATCTTTAGTTTAGAATAATATTATTGTTATTCATGAAATTGCCATCAGTTTGCTTGGCACTACACAAGAGACAACACACAAGACACATGCTGCCTGGAAAAGCCCACAGTGTCCCACAGTGTAAACAATATAAGATTTCTAGCTATTCAGCACATAATTTTCTTTTCCTTCAGCACTTCTTTTCCTTTTAGATTTCTCCTGAGCTTGGTAAATGGTTATTGATTATATAGGAGTTGCCTTGCTGTTAGTTATGATTGCTTAATTTATTTACCACTTTTACTCACCACATGTCAGCTCAAGCAAGCTGCCAGGCATTTGTGAGTTACAGCTGACAGAAAGACCCATTCTGTAGCATTCTTTGGAAGTCCTTACATTGGTTTTAGAGTGACATTTTGGAATTTGCTTATCTATCTTGCATTTCTATCTCTCCTGTTAAAGAAGGTTATGATAGGAAAACCATCAGTGGATTCTCTTTTGCACAAACTATTGCAGACTAGGTCACTGCCCTCTTTTTGTCAAGTAAAATCAAGAAACGATGCTGCTTTCTTCTTCCTTTCACTTTTTCTCCTACTTTCTTAAATGCTGGCTTTTTCTCTTTTCTGATGGTTAAAGCAGGTTAGCATTTTTTTTCCCTTGCTCTAGCATGAGGCACTAGCTCTTCGCTAGGCAGAGGACACCAAGCCCCTTCCAGGTACAGGACAGATTACCCATTCCAAAACCTACCAATGTCTGAGTTTGCGCACTCACTTTAAAGGCTGGTTTACACCAGCAGTTCCTTCTATTCTCTCTCCCTTTCAGTTACCCTGGTGATTTTGTATGTTGTGTTATATATTAGTGCATGGAAATGTCATCCTTCATGAAGTCAAGTTCCAAAAAGGGAGGGGAAAAAAGATGGATGATATCCCAAGCCCAAGCTGAAGTTATTACTACCTCAGCATTTACAGAAACATATGAACTTAATCCAGATAAAGGACCTGTAAAACACATGTCACTTTCCTGCATTTAAGAGTAGCAAGTTTTCTTCTAGTTCTAATACTTTAGCCAATCTCCAGGGGATATGATACCAGGAATGGAACAAGCTTAAAACAAGAAAATTAAATTGTTGAGCTTGAAACCTCAAGAAGCATTCTCAACCTTTTTCTTTATTTTTTTGCTCCAATCATTTTGTGTGTGTGCATGTGTTTTTATTGTTACTATGAAAACTCCAGCACACAAAGAGCAGCCCTGTCAATAGCCTCAGAGCAAGCATTTTCTAAAGAGTTTTCAGAAGAAAATAAAATAGAAAAAATCAGAGAGGATTGAAATCTGTCAGAAAAACTCTAGTTGGCATGATTCCCTTTTTACATCAACAGGCAGGCATCTGAAAGCAGTCCCACAATAGATGGTACAAACTGATATCCCATTGTATTGTTTACAGAATACCAATAAACTCTGATTTTTAAATACAGTCAGGATACAAAGTTGCTGGAGACTGGACTCTCTCTATGAAAAAATGGAGTCTTTCAAACCTAGAGGCTGTAGTCACTCGTTATGGATGCACCGAACAAGGTATCTAGATATGTATTTTTTTAACAAAAGTATAAGCAAAGATACCAATCACCTGTAAACCGCACAAGGATTAAATAACTCAGTAGTTCTAAAAGTAGGCAGTATGTTTAGGTGTCTAACTTGTATTTGAAGAACCTACTTTTAGGTTGCAAGCTTGAAAATTCTGACTATGATCAATGTAAGATCTGCAATATGATTGTTATACACTGAATTTGATGGATTACAAAAGGAAAAATGCTTACTTATGTAAAATTGCTATCTAAACATAGCTATCCCCAGTTTATTAGGCAGCCAACACATTATTATTTTAACAAACAGAGGCAAGACTGATTGGAGCCTTCAATATACAAATACGTAATGAAGGGATTAGTAGATTTAACCTATGATTCAATGTAGGACATCCACTGGATTAGGTGCAAGAGATTTTAGACTCTCTGGTAAACAGTATTTGAAGATGAATGTATC
The DNA here is from genome assembly GCF_965140245.1 of Athene noctua. NCBI lineage: Eukaryota > Metazoa > Chordata > Aves > Strigiformes > Strigidae > Athene > Athene noctua. The sequence continues at coordinate 105,695,434 of NC_134038.1, read as the reverse complement.
CAGTTTGTTGTATGTTAAATTTTACTCTGTTTTAGCTGGAAGAAACTCTCTGACTATCCATTCCTGGCAGGGCTCATATGTTCCATGAGCTGTGTCTTCCCATTTTTGCCAAGCACACAGAACATCAGCCCTGGGGATGACCAGTGAAATGTAGGTCAACTGCTGGGTTATTTTGCCCTGTCACTGAGGGAAAGTTCTGAAAGGGTATGGGAGTGGGATAGGAAGTATGCAAGGGGAGGACAGAATCTGATGGCCAGCTTTCTCTCCCTCTCTGTGAAGGCACATGGAGAATGTCTCCCCAATACCAGTGCAAAATGTATTCTGGAAAACTCCCTGCAGGCAAGAGCTTGACCAAAGAACATTTCAGTAAAAATTAATCTTCAGTGAGTTCAGATGCAAATGAAAGATGTCTTTCAGCAGGCCCTGTCACAACAACTCACTTGTTTTCCAAAACTGGAAGAGAGGTCAAGAGGCAGGATAGAAATAAAGAAGAAAATCATCACATACAAAATTTAAAAGGAAACATTGAGTATAAGGGGGTTGTTTGCAAATGTCTGCCTTAAACTCAGAGCACCTTCTTGAACATTGAGCATTCTGGTCCTCGGGTACAACAGCAGTGAGAGAAGCAATGGTTTGCACCCCAGAGCTTGGACCACTGTGGCTGGAAGTACTACACACACATTGAGTGGCTTCTCATCTCATACTAGTCTCTCAAGAAGAATCTTCTCTACCATCCTGACCTGTGACTGAATGGTGAAAGCAAGTATTGGCATCAACCTTATTACTGAAAAAAAAAAAAAAAAAGTTGACTTCTTTGACTTAAATTCCCTTACCTTGAACACTTCTCATTCTTTTTGCATCACTTTTCCAATGCATTCAAAATATTAATAGGCTCAGTGTTATGTCAGGAAAAGTTCCTAAACTACTTCTGGTTCTAAGCACCTGTAGATAAGAAATGTGTCTTCCTTATCTCAGAAAGTTTATATTGAAGAGTTGGATCTAAAGTTGTTTAAATACATGGAGGAACATAAAGCTACTTTTATGAGACCTATTAAGTAGGGAGTGATCTAATCAGTAAAATAAGAAATTCTGTCAAATCTAACTTGAATTCTAAGAAGAAAATAAACTTTGGAATTGTAATAAAGAAAAATGGACAAAATTGTGGCACCTATGTAAAATATCAACATCAGTCCTTTCATAATGAGGCAGTAACCTCAAAACAAATTATTATTAGGAAAATAAGATTATTATTAAGAATTGCACACTGTCGACCCAGCCTCTCAGTTTTTCATTCCTTTCCTGTTCTAGCTCAGTCCTTTCCTTATTTTGCATTTAGCTCTATTTTTACGCCCTTTTGCATACTTAAGCATGTGTGTTGTGAGCACAATTATCTTCTAGCATGCAGGGGTGCTTTTGTGTGCATATTTTGTGGCTGTAACTGGAGGCCAAGTTTATAAAATCCAGCTCTAAATGTCTGATTGATAACATTAAGGAAAACGTTGCCAGATGGCCTTTTTGAATCAGTCACCATGAGAGTAAAACGATGATTGTTCCTCTCTCAACTTCTTTCTCATACTGCTTTTATATAAAATGAATAATGAGTCTTCACATCAGTTTTTATGCCAAAATAAACCACCTATATTTAATGCAGCTAACCAGTTCAGAAGCTAAAATAAATGGGAAAATCTGATTACTGACTATAATCAACTACCACACATCATACATGTTATGCTACTTATTGCTCTGGTGTATTATTACACTTTTATCATTTTATTCTCTCTAATTTTCAACTTAATAAATCCACACTGATGAAAATTTGAGCAGTGAATCTGTTCCATGGACAATTAGAGACACTAAAGACTATTACTCAGCAGCAGCAATGCACACAAATCTTAATGAAGCTCTGAGATAACCATTTTACAGTATCTCTCATATGCAGGAATGTAAGTGCTTGAAAAAGGAGCTTTACACTTCATAGCTGAGGGAACAGTAGACAGCCCCAGCACTGCAGAATGCTCTAAGAAAACCTTTCTTTACATGTAACATAACATTGGAAATATTTCTGAAAAGACAAGAATAATTAATCTAGGATCTGGAAAGTATGCCTTGTAGTGGTAAACTAAAGAAGATAACTCTCCTTAGATTAACCAAGAAGAAATTCTGAAAGAGAAGTTTCTTAGTTAGGGTTCTGAAGTGCCTACATGTGTAAGGATTTCTGATAGCAAACATTTTATTTTACCATAAAAAGACATGAAAAAAACAGTGTTTGAAGATACATTCAGACAAGAAATGAGGTGTCAATTTTAGATCATGTAAGTAATTTAACTATGGAAATGACATGACTAGAATGGATATCTTTCTAAAAAAAATACTACTTGCCTCCTATTCAAACAGAAAGAATTAAGACAATGCTGATCTGCATGTACTAGGACACAGGAAGTTCTTTAGCCTTTTGGACTAAAAAATTATCAGACTTTCCCTTCTCTATAGCATTTCCCTGCAATGAAACCTCCTCATTGTGTTTGGACTGTATACTATCTATAGTAATTTGCATTCAGGCTAGAGTGTAAATGTTCTGTGTCATCTTTCTAAAACACCAGAATTAGGGAGTGTGAGTGTTCATTGTCTAATTACAGGTAAGTGGTGAGCCTCTCCTGGTAGGAGGTCCAAGACATTTGCTTCCATCAGGTATGAAGTGCTATCTAAAGAAGACTTAAGTAAGTTACTTTTCCTGTTTTTAAAACATTTGATGTCTTATCCAATAGTATCTACACTTTTCTCTTTACCCTTCCAGTGAAATGGCAATTGATTTCTGTTACTATACTAAAGCTCTGTCTATAATGCAAGGTGAAGAGTTGGCTCAGGTTTTGTACGCTAATTCCTGTACTTTCAAGCAAGTTGTACTTGAGTTTTACAAGGTAACTGCTGCTTAAAAAGAGCTGAGCTTTGGATACCTGCTTCTGACAGTGATAAGCACAAACCCACTCAAACCCATTCCAAAAAAATAGCATTTAACCTACAGCCACTACACTTCCTTCTGCATTTCTCTGGAGAAGAAAGTTTCTTTGTCAGCTTTTGCTAATGGTAAGGTTTCATCTAAAAAAAAAGAAAAGCAGCAGCAATAACAAAAAAAGTCACTGAGGTCTCTTCATTCAAACACACTTATTGAAAATAAACATTTTATTTTGGTCACACACTCTAAAACATTTCTTTAAAAAAAAAAAAGAGAAAGAGAAAGAAAAAGAGAAATAAAAAGAAAGAAAAAGAAAAAAAAAGAAAAAAGAAAAAGAAAAAAAGAAAAAGAAAAAAGAAAAAGAAAAAGAAAAAGAAAAAGAAAAAGAAAAAGAAAAAGAAAAAGAAAAAGAAAAAGAAAAAGAAAAAGAAAAAGAAAAGGAAAAAGAAAAAGAAAAAGAAAAAGAAAAAGAAAAAGAAAAAGAAAAAGAAAAAGAAAAAGAAAAAGAAAAAGAAAAAGAAAAAGAAAAAGAAAAAGAAAAAGAAAAAAAAGAAAAAAAAGAAGAAAAAGAGGAAAACAAAAAGAAAAAAAAAAGAAAAAAAAAGAAAAAAAAGAAAAATAATTAGAAATCCTATGAATTTCTGCCAGGGGCTGACTCCTGATGCTTCGTTTTTAAATGTCTTGTACATAACCAACCAAAAGCATCACAGAAAGTTGAAATGGACACAGAACTTAATCCTGCTAAATTTTAACATGGAAGGTCAGCCATGTGTAGAGAAAATAAAAATATATGATCTACCGTGTTTTCAGACTACTATATGTGGACTTGTAACTAGGGATTGTATTATTTTATAGGATTGTTTTAAACATCATGACTAACCCTAAATGGACATTTTTTTCCCCGACTTTCTGGGCTGTCTTAATGGATATAGGCCAGAAGAGCTGACGCATGCTTGTAGGAGAAATGTCGATTTTTCTGGCCCCTTCGATTCCTTTTGCAATGGAAGCATTACCAATGAACTCAGTGGAATCAGAGCATGACCAGATAAAAGACCTACAACGGAACTAACAATCTGGCAAACGTGGGGTGCTTGGAGCTTCAGCAGCTGTACAGGCATGAACAGGAGGAAGGGTGGGAAAGGGAAACACAGAAGGAAAGTGGAAGGACTGAATTCCAGCACATGTGAAAGGAGTGCAGGGAGTCAACAAGTAAAAGTGTAGGAGGGTAGCTGGCCCATACTGTTTGGTTTTGAGTTTTCTTGGGAGTGCTAGGGGGTGGTGTTGATCTCTTTCACAGATTTTCCCTTTCTTTGCACCCTCTTCATCTCAGCACAAATGGAATAAACTGTATTTTATAGTGCCTTCTGTACAGGGATGGCAAAATGCCCGACAGCTAATAATTTGACTTCACAACAACCCTGTGAGAAAGGGAAGCATTATTTACAAATGAGGCTCAGAGAGGTTAAGTGTCTCTCTCAAGGTCACAAGGACATCTGTGGCAGAGCTGGGAATTGTTGCCATAGCTCCTGGCCCTTAACCTTATGTCTCAGCCACAATGTCATCTTCTCTTCCATGCATTATATGTCTTGTATTATGTCGTAGCATTGCTACTTCTTCCTGACAGGTGCATGAGCACCAGCATGATGTGATGTCTATAGGTGCTTCTATGTGGCTTTGAATTCAGAGTAATCTATGAAAAAACATTTTGGAGTTTGAACAGTTAAATAGATTAGACTGACCCCCAAAAAAGTGCACTCCCTTTAACCACTCTTTTTAATGCATCCAAAGTGCATTGCTACACATGCCAAAATCACATAAATTCCAAAGTTTTCGCATTTTTGAACCACCTCACTTATGCTCCCAAGGAATGTACTGGACAAAATATAGGAATGTGAAATTTTTTCTTTCTCCGCCCCCCCTTTTACTTTGTGTTGGTTATGCATGTGCTAAATAGACATCAAAAGCGAAAAAGGAAGGGTGAGTAGGTTAATTTCCCTCTTCCAAAAGTGAATGTTTGTTCAGATTTTGTTTCCAAGTTAGCCAAACTCCCCATTGCTTAAAAATATCTGTACTGGAAACCCCATGAGAAAATGTTACTTGTAAAAAAGCTCATGCAGGCTTCTTCCATTCCCACTGAAAATATTATTGATGTTGTCTTAGTCATAGTATTTTTGCATTGTCTCTTCTGGTCCCAGACTGAGGAATTAGTGCAGATATGCATGAAACAGAAGAAAAAAATGAAATTAGCTGTACTCATTCAATTATCATAAAATCTCCATCTGCATTTTTAGTGAAGGTTTGGGCTGATCCCTATGTTATCTTAACTATTTCATCCATCTCCAATATTTGTCCACGTTGTCAAGATCTGTCTCTCTCATTTGGATGCTGGTAAAACTTGAGGCTTTAAATTCTTTGCGGATTAAAGAAAACGAAAAAACCTCTGTAAAACAGGGTTGACTGATTGACTAGACTTGATTTTGGCTTCTGTATCAAACTAGAATTTCCACATAAAAGGATTTAAATGTCTCTTACACTTTTGTGATTTGGTGTGCTTTTAACACTAAACTCTCCCCACCATTTTTAACATACTTCTATTAATCTCTTGATGTATATGATACATCTCCTACTGATCCTCTCTGTAGACATTTTAATAAGACTTAAGCTTGCATAAAAAATCTTACACAAAAAGGCCAAAATACAGCAATTCAGAAGGTCTTTTATTTTGCAGTATACTGTGTCTTAGTCTCAGCAGAATGTGATTTTGCAAGCCTGTGTGCCATGTTAAAAGCAGAACGGTTTGGGGAGAGTCACTAAACACGATGGCTGTTTTGCTCCACTCCTGGCCATTGCCCTTCTAAGAACTTCATATTGCCAGTCAGTGATGTTTCTCAGTCAGCCTCAGGAGTCCAGGGGGTAAGCCTTTCTTGTCCCATTACTTATGGTCCTGGCATGAATTATATAGGCAGAAAGCTGCAAGGAGATAATTCAAGCCTTTAGACTGGGCTAATTTTGGAATATGCATTTGTGTCCTTTTTCTGGATTAACTAAAACAACATCAGCAATAAGAGTACTTAAGTTACTGAAGAATATGTGGTTGTAGTAATACCCTTAAAACTGAAACCTGGAAAGGACTGAATCACCAATAATTGTATACAAACTCTTTCCGATTGTGTCAATTTTCTACTCAGGCTTTATCATTGGGTTTCACTCTTTTCTGACATCCCCACTCATTTTTTCATCTTTCTTTTCAAATCTTTACAAAGCCTTCTTGTTGTCTGCATTGACTTCTAGGTTTATTTGGATAAGCTTAGAAAGTTCTTAACTCTTCCCATTCTGGTCTCTTTATGTAGAGAGTTAACCTTCATCATATAGCTAATTTCTTAAATGTGTAGTTTCTTTCTCACATGGCTCCTATCAGCTACGAAAGATTGATTTTTGTATCTTTTCCTTCATCAAATACTTTATCAGAATTATTCTGTTATCGAAGTTTAAATGCTCTCTTTTGTACTTTCTACACTCTTCTCTAATTTCACACATTTTTAAAGTGCTGTTGCAGTATTTAAGTCTGCATGCTCTGAAAGCCCAAATCAAAAAAAACACCGAAGGCACTTCTTAAGCACATTTGAACAAAGGTGAAGATGAATTTACATTTATCCTAAGATAGTATCAGAACATGGGTATTTCTTAAATCTTAATTTGTAAAGCTTTGATGATCTTAAACAGATTGTAATTTCTCTGAGGCAGCAACTTTTTTCTTGGTTGTAGTCTGTAAAACGGTATATACATTTATAGTAAGAAGATAACTCAGAACAGCTAACCTTCCAGTATAGTTTTCATATTTACATTATTCTTTTTATACAGATGAGGAATAGAATTATTTTTGTCACCACAATATCAACCAAATTAGAGAACTGTTACTTGTTCTAGTGACTCATAATTATTAACTTATAACCTAATAAAAGAACGTGTTGTTAAAAATTACTTAATCTTTCATGAGATACACAATAGCAACTAAACATTTATATCCATAAAATATACTTCAGTAAGTACATTTTAAAGTAGTTCAGCACATGAGGAGGAAAGAAAAAAAAAAGACAAAGAAAACAATTAATAAAGTGACTTATTACTTAGTTTAATTGTAGATAATTGTATCCAGTGACTATGTTGTTGCTTAAGATCTGGCTAAAAATCTGAGTGCTATGGAGCCTTTGTATGAGCCTCAATACGTTTTGGCTGGGCTAAAACTTTAAATTCTGAGTCTTATTTGTTAATGAGTGAACTATTGACTCAGACTAACAAAACATGTAAATTCTCAATTTTAATGGCCTACACAGGTTCATTATATGTTCCATTTCAATATTTTAACTCACATATGGATATATTATTTTTTTCCCTATTGGATCTTTTGTGTGGCAGGATAGGTGCATTGGCTTCAGGGCTTTCACCAAAGTCCAAAATATGCAGCTGTTCACTGGCATCTAGTCAAGCTCTGACTGACACTCTACTTGGCTATGGATTTCAAATGTGGCCTGCTGCCTGGGATATTTTTAACCATGTAAGGGAATGGCATGAACTTTAGCATAGACTTGATGTTTTCTGCTCTAGCCATCCACCAAGAAACAGATGAAACAAGTGGTTCACTTGCCCCAGTTATGAACCTGCCTGAAGGCTCTGCCACTAAACCCACTGCTTTTGATATATGTTAAGACTCCTAGGCCATGCTCACCTTCCCAGCTTCAGCTTCACTTTGCACTCAGTTGGCCAAATTAGTGATGGTGCAGACCTTTAAACACTGAATCTGTCTTCAGGCACAAGAACTTTAATGAAAAAGTGGGACCATTATTTCAGTTTATGACAAATAGACAGAATGGCATGTCATCAAAACTGAAAGCAGAAGTTCAGTTTATTTTGTTTGTATTAAACATGGCAGTCTTTAAAAAATGGAACAAGATGGGAATAAATTATGATGAAAATCACATACATACTTAAGAGACTGGTGAAATGATTCAAAGACAGCTCATCTTTGGTGAGACATTTGTGCCATCGTGTTGATGTAGTCATTACATCAACATGGGTAATGGACTGTGGCCCAATGTCTAACAAAGCCAGAGCAAGCTTTCTGTTTGTGGAAAGAGATTTATTCAGGTTGGGAGCTGACAGAATTGTCTCTCAACACCTTTTGGTGACGCAAAATTGCATCTACTCCAGTTGCTCTTCCTACTGCTTCTTTGTGAGGGAGAGAGCTTTGGGAAGCGGACATCCATATTCACAGGCTCAGTGGTCAGCTATATTCCTGTATTGGTTTTCTTGGATTTCTGTTCATAATGTAATGAATCAAGGTCCAATATATCTCTGCTCCTTTTTCCTTTCTATAATGCAGCATTCCTGATCTTCTAAGTTTTCACTTGAATTAAGTGTTTGGGTGAATCAATACACTAAAGTGATATTTTAAAAATTAAGACCTGACTGATTGAAAACAAGTAAATTCCTGAGTGCAAAAAAAGGCAAAACCCCAAATAAATGTCAGTAATTAATGTGTCTGCATAAAGTTATTTACTTGCAATCTGTTGAAGAAAAGGTGTTAAATGATCCACGCTTATCCAATAAAATAAAATAACAAAATAAAATAAAATATTTTTTTTTTTAATTAAATAGACCCCCCAAAAAAAACCCCACCCACATGCAGTTGCTTTTCTTTAAAAACACAGCCTGAGTCTTTGATGTCAATTTATCAGACTGAAAGGGAAGTTTGTAATTCCTTCAAGACCCATGTTTTCATGAAAACTGAATAAGTTAAATTTAAAGTTCAGTAATCTTGTAGTAGATACGGAACAGTGATGAAAAATAGGATTTTTTTTACCCTGTTTTTTTTTTTTTCCCCCCTAATCTCCATTATTTTCCTTATTATGAACCACCCCAGACTGTTAAGGTTGAGGAAAGACAAACTGATTATTTAGAAAGTGAAATATCATTTACACTACGTTTAACCAGTCAAGAATATCTGGGCCTTATATAACTACCTGCACATTTTCGAGTGCTTATGTTTTTTCTGGACCTTTCAGACTGCATAAAATTTCTTTGTGGATACAAAATGAGAGGATACAAGAAGGAACAGACAAAAAGGTTCTGATGTTCATAGAGTTTTACAAAGCACAAAGTTTAGGTTTTGTGTATGATGCAACCTATCCATAGCTCTTTACCCTACCTCTTTAGTTTAAGTAATAACTATTCAGTTATGAAACATCTCATTATGGCTTTGCAGAAATTACCTAAGATATGAGACAGCAGCAGTGTTCATTGTGTCCCAGGGAATTAATTGGGTGTATCTCCTAAGTGCTGTTGTACTGTAAACACTGTATGTTACTAGCAGAGGATTTAATCTACTTCTTCTACCACACACACCTTTGAAAGGATGACTCAGAGTATTCATGCTTTGTATTGCTTTGTTTAGTATTAATCCTTCCTATTCTTATCTATCAGCTTCCTTATTGTTCTTATAATTTAACACACATCATAGCAAAGCTTAAGTAGATGGATCAAGATTGGGTCTTGTTATGATAACCACAAGGCAAATACAGTTTTATGATGGATTACTCTCTAAAGAGATAAGGTGATAAATACCCTGCAATGAACAACAGCTGAGGAGAAAATATACATATGATAGATGACTTTTGCCACAAACGGACATGCTTCCCTCCTTGATTTTCCATATCACAAATGCTCAAATGTCAGTTTTAACATAATGCCCCTAGAACTGTTATCATTTTTCAGGAGGGCTCCTCCTAGAACACAGAGCAGAAATGGATATGATCTGAACAGTTATTTCTGGAATGAAGTTCCAACCCAAAGAGAATACAATTAGTATATCCATAATCTGAAGATCACGTTGCAAGTGATTTGTTTCCTTGGTGGGCTTTTTTTGTTCATTTCTTGATTTGTTTCTTCTTTTTATATTAGTGGTTTAACCAAACTCTTTAGAATTCAAAGACCAACTGAAGACTGAGTAAAGAGACACTGACAGAATTTCAGAAACATCTTGATCTACTTCTGCAAAACCTACCAACAGCAGTGTTGGTCAGAAGGATGCAAATCATCAGTAGCACTGTATTGAGATTCCAAAACTTGTTCCTTCTTAGGGGAGTATGCTGACTGTAGTAGTTTATTTGGGGTAACAGGGGTGCAGTAAAGACGCACTCAGGAAACCAGCCTCAATTATGCAAAAACTCAATAAAAGCCTAGCTAGACTGAGAAGTTCTTACAAATTGACTCATGCCATGGAAAGGAGGAAACATGGATATGCATATTGAACAAAATATGTCTGAGTAATGAGTGCAATAGGAGTGGAAAGGAAGGTGGTGATTCCTGCTTATATACTTACTCCACTCTCTTTCTGAATTACTAACTTCCGAAGGTGCAGAGGAGGTACAAAAGCCTACGGATCTTTCACGTATTCTTCCTACGACCTGATCTGAAAACTTCATATGGTCAAGCTGATTTTTTAACTCTAAACATTACACGACTGTTCGCCTGAAATGATCTGTTAGAAACATACTGTACCTATAACTAATTGTTCTTAACAGCTGCTGTGTTTCTGAATCTGAGGACCACATGGCCAGGACCAGCACATAAGAAATCAATAGGTCACTGAGATATATGTAAAAAGACTGGCAGAGCACTTAAAATAATTTCATTGGAAGGCAACGCAGAGACTGTAGTATGGGAAAATACTGTGAGCTATTATCAGACTGAAAGGAAATAAATTGGAGCTTATGGTTGCTTTTTACAAGAACAGAACAAACTGATGATTAAAAAAATATGGTGATTTATCTTTTTTCGTTCATTTTTTGGCTCTTCAAGGTAGAAGCCAGAAACTGTAATGGAGTGTTGCTGACAAAATATGTGTTGATGCAGAAGATTGAAATATTATAGTCAAGTTATACAGAGAATCGCACTCCCTGATTAAGTTGTAGATATATGTGCAGAATTCACTGAAACAATTAACTAGTACAAATGTAAGAAAAGATGCATCGGCTCTCAACATGTGTTCAGTTGAGAGCCAGAAAAAACATGTTCATGCCAGTGTGAACCACAGTTCAAAGAGCTGGAAAATTCAAAAGACTTTGCCTGAAAGTTTCCACTATTGTTTTTGCTAAAAATACTTTTGTTTAAACTGGGAGTATACCTTATTATAAGGTACACCATTTCTTTTTTTTCCTTTCTTTCTTTTGATTTTAAAAAAATATTTAAATGTCATATTCTTCTGCACAACGTTAACATGCAGTAAAATAGCCAGTTAGATAAAAGACCATATTTGACGTCAATCTTTTCTCTTGAGTTAACTAGTCTATCTTTAAACCATTAAATATGTATTCATCCACATTATTTTGAATCATATCAGAGCTATGGAAGTTAAATAGAAGAGCAACATGATTTCTACGTTAGCAAGAGGTTTTGCTTTTTTCAGAGGCTAAAAAAGAGCTACAACTGATTCCCTCTACCACTATAAAGAAGTAAAGTAAAAGAAATCATGCTGAATTTTTGTGCTAAACTGCCTGGCTCTTGCTAAAGTATTATAGTGGCAAAAAAAGATTAGTTTTTTTAATGTTTCCTTCAGACTATTTTCCAGTTATACTACAACTACAGTTGAAAGAGGTGAATGTTCAGCTCTCATTCTTTTTTGCACACAATTCTCTACTGAGTTTTTTGGAAAACATCCACATTTTGTAGGAAATAATCCAGAGGTGCAATGTACTCTATGTATTTTCCAATACTGTCTTCCATGGACATCAGAAATTGAACTGTTTGATTAAAATAGTTTAATATTCAGTGCACTCCCCATGGTTTGAATGGATTTAAAGGAGGTAATTCTCAGCAAAGATGGAGATCCTCCTGTGCATTTTTTTTTTTTTTTTCTTTTTGCTCCTGTTGCCCCTTATTGTCACCCTCATCCTTTTAATGACAGTTTTGGAAATTGTTCATCCCACATTAGTAGTCTGAGTTGAGAGAGCTTTAATTCTAAAAAAGGCAGATCCTGTGGATGATAATGCATATAAGACACAGGAGGAAACTGTGTGAAAATACAACAAAAATATCACAATTCTTGTTTATTTTCATTTTAGCTCCTTGTAAGGGTACAAACCAACTGTAACTGCAGGGAATTTAGGGAAAACTTAGGAATCTAGAGAAACTTGGAAGAAAAGTACCTTAATAGCAAGTGAAATAAAATATATATTTCTCTGATTCCACATGTCCATTCTTTGCATGACTGCATATATATGTCCATCCTTGTTTGCACATGTGTTTCTTTATGTATGGGTGCAAAAGAATTTAAGCATTCTATTAAAAGTATGCTTCGGAATGAGTACCTCTTGTGCAACATCTTTAAATTATATATTTTCAAACAACTTGTTTACCTCACTTTGTTATGAAATCGTCTGTGAGACAAAGTCATTGTTGGGAAATTAATTTAAAGACTTATCCAGGGTAACAGATTCAAACACATAGAAAATTTGGAAAGACCATTTTCCTATAACTTTTAGGATAAAGCTAGGAATAAACATTCATCTATGAAAAATAAAAAGTTTAAAATAAAACCAAATGCAATTAATTTCTGTAAACACCATAAAACGGGATCCAAAACTTTAAACTGTAAATCGCTAAATAACAAGGATCGTGCCGAGCTGGGTAAACACAGAAATATTTGAATTTCATTCTTTCCAAATTTCCTTTCACTCCAAGCTCCAAATGGAACTTGAATCTTAAAAAACAGAAACTATTTTACAGCATTTTAATGTTGGAAGGTGATCAAGAGGATGTAGCCTAGCCTTAACACGCTATGACTGGCACCTGAGGTTAGACCTTCAAAGAACAAACTATTGGCAATGACAGCAAGAACACAAAAGTGAATTATCTAGTGTAGAGGCTTTGGATTATAATTATTTCATAAATATTTTATGTCTAAAAGGAAACAGAAGAAAAATAAAAAATGTACTAAATGGACACTTTCACATTTATGGCATTTCCACTCAAAATCTGTATTTGCTTTCTGTCTTTTTTTTAACTTAAAAGATTAGAGATGTTTCAAAACTTGGATGTTTAAGGAAAAAATTATACTGTTGACATTTGTTTGCTTTCCTTGCATGTTTTCTTGATTTCGTGTGTTTACTGAAGTGTTTGTTTGCTTCTTCTTCACATATAAGATTGAAGCTGTATTTCAGACACAAATCAATTCAAAGAAAGATGCTCTTGTTTTACATAATTATAATACATGTTCAGCAACGTACTAACTGTAGTTTGGCCAAGATCTCCTAAAAACATTAAGGGACTCTCTTCTATTAACTATTTGTGTGTTATTTACGGTTCCCATATGATTTCTGATGACATTTCAGGAATGTGATCAAGGTATACCACTACTGTGTGCTGTATCACATTCATTTTGATCATTTTGCTGCTGTTCATCTTTGTCTTTGTCTTGTAGTGTAAGGATGACATGTGGTATTTGTTCTCTGAATATGCTTCTGAAACAGCATTATTTCTGAAAAAGCAGGGATCATCCTCTAAGTGAAAAGTAGTGACAATCCGGAACATAGCAGCTGCTTTAGTCTGAACGGAGTGAGCTCTGATTCTGCTCTGGTCCATTGAGAGAGAGAGATGGAGACAGTCTTGCATCAAAAAGGTGAATTACAGTAGGCTTAGGTAGGTGATTTGGCCCTTGCCTTAGCACTCCTTTTTTCAGCATCTCAGCTGGACAGCCTCGAGGGTAGAGTGTGGATGGCTGACACCTTTTGATTGCAAAGGCTGAAAGTATAGAAGAAGGGACAGATTTGCTTGTTGTTTCCAGGAGAAAGTATACTGTCAAGATCTAGCTGAAACTTTGCAGTATACAGAGATAATGGTAAGACACAGCCTTCTGAGGCTTGAAATGTGTGCATGTACATGTCTTTCCACACGAACATATCCCACATGGTGCCTCTTTGGATCCATGGGGCTGCCACCCGTTTGAGTAGTAGCTTTGAGGAGCTGCTTTGACTGCAGCTGATGCTGCTGTGTTGTCAAAAGAGTGGAGGCAGGGAAAGGAAAAGGTCCAAGAGTTCGAGAAAAAATGCAGAGCAGTGTAACATCCTCTGAGCTGGCCAAGGCACTCAAGTGACTGAGTCTACACAGCACACAGAGGTTCAGTCTCTCCTCTTCTGCCACCTCACAGCAGGGACTGAAAGCTCCAGCCACAGTGCTGTAAGAAAGAGCTGAAAGGTAGGAACATCTGAAACCACTCCAGCTGTTTTCAGAATGATTGTGTGCCTACATCCTGAGAGAGCTGAACACGTGATGGCAGTAGGATGCTACAGCTGAGTGTGGGTGGTGGAATTCCAGGACCGTTACAACATGCTGCTGACTTCTTTGGCTATCTCTGGTAGTTTTATTGACTTGTAAAAAGCAGATAGTTGTAGAGATCTACCATGTTTTAGGAACTGCTTCTAGCTCTTAAAGGCCAGAACAGTAAAAATTCACATTAGTTTCATTACATCCATGGAGACTTCTTTGTATGCTTGCCACCACGTCCAATTTACATTTGGGGCAGGGAGAAGAAACTCTTTCCACTGTCAATAATAAGAGGTATCTGGTCAGAAAGCATATCTTTATGTCCACAAATGCCTGTGCAGCAAGCTAATCTTTGAAAAACTTCAGAACATATAAAGAATGATAGTTAGACTGGCTATACAAGGTCCCCTTTATTTTACATTTTATCTCTGATAATTTCAGTGGTGCTTCTCAGTTCTCAGGGAAAGTGTTAGAAGAAATTATGAAAAATCACCACTTAAATCACCTCCTCCATCATGCATTGCAGCTTTTCTTGTCATTCCTGAGGAGTCTTAGACAATTTAGTCTCACTAGATACAGCAGCCATTCTCTACACCTCATAATACTCATCATCTTTCACTCTATTGTTTATCCTATAGTTCTACTATATAAAAAAGGTCACGTCTTTAGGATAGAGTGAACAACACTGCAGGGAACTTCTAACAACAATTTAAAATGTTATCAAAATTTTAAGTATAAAATTATAGCTCACCATTCCAGCTCATCCAACTGAAAACCAGTCTTATTTGTCTATTCAGACAGATTATACAGATTTCTGAATCTGTAAACCACTTAAGCAAAGAGTTGGGAAAAGAGTAATCTTGCTGCATGCCTCCAATATATTCAACATCAAGATGACTGTCAAAGATCAGTCATGGAGATTCTTTGCAACTAGCCTTCTGTCACTCAGTCTGTGGGTTTCTTAACTGTAGATTCCCTGCCACATGCAGGTATATCAGTATTGCCTAAATACAAACGTAACATTTTTTCATCTTGCAAACTTTTTAGACTTTTATGAGTTAAAAATCTAAAAGTTCTACCTAGTTACCTAAAAGTCAGCTGCAGAGTTTTAATTACCCAGATGATGCCATTGTATCATTAATTGTTAAACATACGGAACGGAAGAAGTATAAATTTTGAGGTAACAAAAAGGTATCAAGAAACATCTTGCTCTATAGAAGAATCTGAGGATCCTGAAAGACTAGGATTTCTAAATCTGAGTAACAAGTAGCAAGAAAATATTACTAGATAAGGTGGCTGATTTGTGACAGTTCTGCTTGTTACTGCCTCCAAACTGACAATATTGCTTTCATCATGTCCAAATAAGCTCTAGCCAGATAATTTTGATCTGAGACTTAGTATCCCATAAATCAGTCTATTGCAGCAATAAGGCCAAATGAAGACTGTAGCACCATTATAAAGAACAGGTTTATTTCCTTCTAATGAACTAAGCTATCAGCTCTTATAAGTATCTGCCCAAGAAGCAGCTGGATCATTCAGAATGGAGAAACAGGAGCTCCTGGTTAGAATTTTTTAAAGCTCTTGTGCAGACGCATATATCATCTGTAAGATATACAAATATCCTGACCTAAGGAACAAGTAGTTTCTTGAGGACTGGCACTAAGAAAACCTGGTTTCCTATTAAACAAAGGCCTGAGTAATGCTTCCCCCATTTTTAAGGTTTCTCTCAAGTGTGTATTCTCTAATGCCTAGTAAAGGGGATGGACCTACATTTGCAGTAGTTATAAGATCCTCCCCATCATGTCTTACTGCAGTCTTTCCCACAGTTGCAGAAGAACTAGGCCTTCTGCTCTCTGTCAGTTCATTTATAGACCAGTAACTTTAAGAGTTTCATTCTCTTCAACATTTCTAATGTTTGAAATTCCCCTTTTTAAAAGTTTTGGAAGGCAAATCAAGCAACCATACATGACTTGTCTCCACAAAACAACAGGATAAAAATAGCTTTCCTTCAAATTGTAATTTGTGTCTTATGAGAACAAGGCCTGGCTGACAGTTACACAAAATCATTTTCAAACAATCACAAGCACTCAGCTAGAGGTTTCAGGATGAGTTATCAGCATATGGAAAGGTGTGATTACATACTTAGATTTCAAAGGTCTTTTGAAAAGATCCTTCAGTAAAGACAGTTAAAAGGAACTAAATCATCACAGGATGGTGTCTTCTTGTGGATTAATAACAGCAGAAAATAATAAATAAAGGGTAGGGTGGGAAAAGTCTGGGTTTACAATGAAAAAGTTATCCATGATATCCCCCAGAAATCACTTCTGAGGCCTGGATACATGAATTATGCATACGCAATCTGAAATAATGAGGTGACAAAGTTTTCAAGTCATACAAATTATTCAGACTTGTCAAACAAACTGATCAAGAACTATCTCACAATAATGAATGACCAGGCAAGGGAATGGTCATAAACATAATTATATAGTCCCAACAATTAAAAATAAATCCTAATTATATATTTCCAACAATGGGCTCTATATTACTTACTACCACTCAGGAAAGAGACCTTGATGTAACAATGATCTACACACCCACTAAACACTGCATACAATGTTGCTCTCTTTATCCCAAAGAAAGGAACTTTTCTTTACAGAAGGATTTTATCCTTTTTTATCCTTTATAGGAGAAGGAGGCAAAGAAAAGATGATGACTTGACTACTCAAACTCAAGAAAAATATCAAGATATTAATGTGGTTGCTTGTCATGCTACTGGGACTCCTTACAGTATTACTTTTCCTGAAATGCTGGGGTTTCAACCCCAAGCCCCAAATTAAGGCTGACACATGGGTGATTCCCACAGCCCTTCACAAAGGGGGGGTGGGTTTGCCTTTAGGCTTCCCTCCAGGGTGCAGCCTTGCAGGGAGAGCCATTGGGTAAAGGAGCCCCAGGTGTCTGCATTAAGTAACCAAAGGTCAGGTGTCCCACTTAGGGATAAAAGCTGGGACCACTTGCAGGCAGGGGCAGTGTCTGTCTGTGAGGTGGATGCCCTGTGCAGAGTTCCCTGTTGGGGAAGGACCTCCTGCCTCCCTGGGACTGGGCTCTGGTTAGGTCTGGCTTTTGTAAACATGGGCTGTGTAGAGATTCAGTATGTGGCTTCCTTGGTCTTATGTATTTGGTTTGTTAACTCAGTTGTTTCCTGTCCCTTCTATGGGAGACTGCATTTCACCATTTATTCCACCCATTGTTGGTTGTGTGGTGTTGTTATTGGTGTCGTTAGGATTGATGTTGATTGACTTGTTTATACCCCCAGCATCTACCCATGTACTGACCCTTTTGTATCAAATACAATCTGGTTATTTGTTCATCTTTATGCTGGCTGTGTCATTTATTCCAGGCCTGATAATTGGCAAAACATTGCCCAATTTCAAAGACATACCTATCTTCATTTTTAAAGCTGGATAGATGCTTCTCTTTTTTCTTGTTACCTTCTGGACTCCCATTGCTTCTTACTGCATCAAAAGTCATATTGGTCTAAGAGAATATTCTGTCCCTCACAACAACCTAAATACTATGTTTGACTCTCAAATCTAGAATAGGAGACTTTCTCAATATAACAAATTTTGCACCTTGTTTTAATTGTTTTTATGACGGGTGACTGGAATGTATTACAAATGAGTTGCATGCTTCAGATTTAAGTGATTTGTATTTGGAATGACAGATTTAGCTGCACTAGAAAGCTCTAAGTAATGTATTCAGTGCCTTTTTCTTACAAAAATAAGATAGGACATAATACCAGAGTAAGGCATAATCATATAAACAAACTATTTAAAACCCTGAATTTCCCTACTTATTTTTCCTGTTAAATGATATAGTTCTTGAAAAAAATATAGATTTTGTGCTTATGGTCTGTTTTGAATTTGAAGTTTCACACTCTGCCTTTCCCCACGACTGTTAACTGAGAATTTTACACAAAAATGGAGAGATAATGCATTCTTTAGGTAACAATCAGATGTTACTGTTTACTTTGGACTTTAGGGGTAGGCTTCTCACATAATTTTACATGTCTGAGCATGGTATATTCAATAGCCAAAAGTCACATACAAAGTTAGACACACTGGAAAAAAGCTTTATGTGACCTATTTTAGGTTTTTGCTTTTGGATGACATACATTGCTTCCTGGAAGTGTATCTTTCTCTCCAGTGACTATGAAGGGATGACTAATTCATAATTTACCATACCCAGTGCAGCTTTCCACATTTGGTCAGAGGAATACCATCTTTATTGTCACAATCCAAATCACTGAGTGAGAAAAAGCAACTCCCTGTTAATTTCATAGCTGTTCTGAACTTTGTTCGTTCTTCCTTTCTTCTTCTTTTATATTTTCCTTCTTCCTTGTCTCATGTGACATGTCATGTTATCAGAGAATATTGTAGTGCTATTAAATGATAATTGCAACTCTTTTCAACCCCCTTTCTCCTCCTCCTAATAATGTATGTGGTGGTCTGAAGCAAATCCATGTTCTCAGTCAAAAGGATATTCCCCTCAAAGACACTAAACTGAGTTTCATTCCTGGAGCATAGCAGATCTATCTAAACTCAATCACAGGGTCAAATCTATTACGTCTCTATGTGCTTGAATAGTTAAATGAATATCATTCAGTAGGCTTTTTTCTTCACAGACTTTCATGAATCTTTTCCCTTCTCAGTATCATCCTTTCCTTCCTCCATGCCAAGGGGGAAATGACAGGTCCTTGCCTTTCACTCATAATTAAAGTATTGAGGTCCCTCCCAACCTGATATTCTGTTCCATAATATAACTGGGCCAAAAATGCTACTTTATCCTAATTCTAGTACTTTGTGTAAAATGTGCACAACATGCAATTTAAGCTTTATAAACAATTTAGTTGTGCTGACAGATTCGCCAAGAACTGGCCCATTGGATCTTGAACA
The DNA here is from genome assembly GCF_965140245.1 of Athene noctua. Classification (NCBI taxonomy): domain Eukaryota; kingdom Metazoa; phylum Chordata; class Aves; order Strigiformes; family Strigidae; genus Athene; species Athene noctua. Next base: position 105,676,210 of record NC_134038.1, on the reverse strand, counting down.
ATGTGCTTTGGTAAAGCTTAATCTGGCCATCCTTTACTGAGATTTACCAGATATCAAGGACAAGAAATACTGCTTTGGAATAGAAAATGCAGAAATATTTGATGGACCTCACTTGGAAACATAGAAATGTAATTACTTTTCTATATTTCTAAATGAAATTATTTGTCAGTCAAGCTTAACTCACTGCTCACCGTTTCACTTGCTATTTGTATCTATCCTTCACCCCATTATTTAAAGGGAGCATTACAACATCTAATTTTCAATGTCATTTTTGGAGCAAGACTCTTATTGCTCAACATTTCCTGTCGTTAGTACGGAAACTAGCTCTTGGCTCTAAGTATAGTACAAACACAAGATCCTTCCTGTTTTCTCTGCTGTGCCCATTGACCAGTGACAATATCCTCATTCCCAAGACTTGTGTGTAATACCCAGTATCTTAAGAGGAAGCAGCAAAGATCTTATTGAAGCATGTGTTCATACTACGTAAGAATCTCTATATCCTGACAGCTCCATATCCTTAGTAGTAAAGCTATTTCATTATTCTTACAGTTTATTTATGAGTATTAGCTATTGGGATATTATATGGGTTTACTGAAGAAGAATATGAGAAGGTTGAATATGGACACATACTATAGTTTCTGAGGTACTGGGACAGCTCTATGGAAGATTAGGAAGGTTGTGTATGCCTCTAAGAATGACTAGGTGGTGAGGTTCAGAGACAGACAACTGTGTCAAAATTCCTACCCTCATCTTCAGGACCTTGGTTTGCAAACCGAGATCTAGGACACTGTAGGAAGAACATCCCTAACCGACTATCAAGGCTTATTTAACTCACATTACAACAATCATGGTATTATCATGCTTTCAGTTATCAGTTTTCTAAAATATACAGCCCACATTCCCATTTGAATTTTGCATGACATTTTGGTTGGAATTTACAACCTTGCTTAGTTGAAGAGGGTGTCATAATTTAAAAATATTTCAGGCAGAACTGAAGTGTAAAGTAACCTAAACCTCACTTCTTCTAAAACCTGTAGTGTTCACCTACAACATCCAAATGATTTAAATTTTGTAAGTAATTTTTCAGAGCCTGGGAACTTATGTATCAACAATAGGAAGTGAAGTCTAAATATTCAGCCATAAAGAACTGTTTAAATTACCCAGCCAACTACATCATATAGCAGTAGGGGGCTTTTTTTATTCCCTACAGGGCCACATAGTGGATTGGATGGAGTCTGGCTGGATTTTCTCCAGCTTGAAGGAAGTAGAGTCGTGCGGGGGGATTTTTCCAAAGAAAAGAGTAATTATTTGGATTATATACTGCATTAAAAGAAGAGGTTGTTGGGAAATTTAGGCTTTTCCACCCTCACGAGGAGACAGCCTGCTCTCAGGGTTCCCATTCAGCCTGACTGTTGTGTGGTCAGTAGTTAACTTGGCAAACTGCCAAAGGTCTTGCTCATTATGCAAATACCAGGAAGGAAATGGGGATTTTCAGAGAGGGATAAGGATATTTAAAAGAAAATGGGTATTCTTATCTCTTGCCTGAATCCAGGCATCATTCTGTGCCACAAAAAGGATGAACACCTCTCAATATCAGCTTTCTATCTGACAGATTCTAAAGCGTTTTTACACATGGAGTGATAGGGTTCATTAAATAAGGTTTACTGGGATCTTTTAACTAGGTTGTCTCAGAAAAACTAAATAATTAGCAGCTCTTTGTACGTATAATATGAGGCTGTATTCAAATGGATCAAATCAGTAAAAACTGTGGACAATTTAGAAACGTTGCCAACTGTTGTGATAAAATTCCTGGGATGTATGTTGTTTGGTCTTATGCCTCATTGCTTGAACTCATCCTACTATGTGAGAATGTCAGCTTTTGTTTAAAAACAAATATGTCTTGTAGTGACATTCAAAAGGTCAACACAAAGAAAAAGAGAAGGCAAATTAAAAGCAAACATTTTTTTTATTCCATGAAGTCCCATGATTATGAGGAAATAGGCTGACTCACTATTTTTCAGCACTTACAGTTGACCATCCTGTTCTGACACAACACATTACACATATACGAATATAGTGCACAGGTTGGAAAGTTCAGAGGTTTTATCTTTTGCTGGAAGGCACCAGTATGGATCAGAAAATTGTGCTTTATTTCTTTCCCTTTCACCAAAAATGGAGAAACAATTTATCTGATCCTGTTATTTTTCTTCTCTTTTACCCATTTTTTCCACATCTAGCAACATTCAGTTAGAAACCCAGCTTTTGGCCTAGCTTACAAGCCTTCTAGAAAAAGTTAAAATTATTTTTTTATAACTTGGGGCTGAAATTCACTCTTATACAGATGGTAAATAGGCTTGTGAATCCCTTGCATAGACCTTGTGCAGGTGATATCCTAATGAAAATGTTCCAAAAGAAAGGAATGGCAAAATCATCCTGTGTTTAATGCAATTCAAAACACTCACAAGTGTGTCTCTTAGTCATATTTGAAGAGGCAGTTTTCAGGGAAACACTGATCCAAAAAATTATGCTACATATTATAAGGTTAAGTAAGTGGGAGATTTGCCACTGATTTTGGAGGGAATTTAGGGTCACTGTGCTTTCCCCACTTATGCCGGTGGAAAACCTTTCCTTGTTGCAGTTGGGCAGTATGAAGCTGGTGGTGGTTTTTTCCTCTTTACACAATAGAAACAGTACACAGAAGTCAACTGGTTCAGAAGTTGGGTCCCCAGTAATCCCTTCTTTACTAGTAATACATAAATGTTTCTGACTTTCTTAAGGTTTAGTAACTTCCAAAGAAAAAAATTAATACTGACAATAGTTATCAGAGATATCAGCTGTACTGAAAGGGCTATAGAATTGTTCTTTTGCACCAATGTTAAAGGTTCAAGCCTAGAAGGAGGGGTTAATGACAAGCTGGTGTTCATTTTATACTAGCTCTTATAATACATCAATTATCCAGTTAAGAAACTGCAGTAAAATATGTACTTTATATATTGCCATTGGGCATCTGCCAGTTAACATGGACTGTCTGAGTAATAGTTCTAAGAATTGCATGAAAGAAATTGGTAGGGGCCAAAATGTTGAAACTTTAATAATACCTTGGAATCAGAACTGCCTTTGGCCTAACACCATGTACTGTATATTTGTTTTGAGAATTCATCACATTTTTAGTTTAATGACCAAATGAATATTAATTTTCCTTGGTGTGTCGGCAAAATATGGGGACATTCTGCTCCCAAGTGCAGGCAGTTCATTTCCAGCAGGGTCCTATTACAGTCACAGGACTAGATTTTGAGGAATGATTTTGAGTAGGCACCTGAGCCCCCTGAGTGGGAGTCCAGCAGCCTGCATTAAGCCTGTCTGCAATACTGCAGCAGCTGAATTAGACATCCTAGAATGGGGTCCAAAAATTACTAGGACCCTGCCAGGAGGAATAAGCACTTTGAGCCACTGATGGCTAGCCAGTAAAAAATACTGAAGGCAGAGGAGGAGAGGCAACTCACAATCCACAACCTGGACTGGGCAAGACCACAGTTCTGTGGTTTTCAGTACTCACCTGGGAAGAGTGAATCTCAAATTGCAATCACAGGTCCAAGGACTGCTCAAGTATTTTATTCAATGTCTATTTTATTTAAAGCATGTAAAGAGTTGTAGACTCCTCCATCAACAGACACCTCAGTGACCCAAGCCACCTTATTTTTTTTGCAAAGCAGAAAAGCTTCCAAAGAAAGAATTGAAGAGTATTCCATTTATTTTACCTCCCTTCTGTTCAGGATCACACCAAGCATATAGATGGTTAGGACATGGCAGAGTGTAGTGCAGGAACAATGATGCAGTCAACTACACTGTGAACCTCATATCCTGCTTGTTACATTCCTCTTGTTGTACCCTGCTTGAGATAATGCAGACAGACTCACTGCTCTAAAAGGTCAGCAAAAGTCCCTACCCCTGCAACTCTCAGCTACTTTGAGTTGCTATGCTCTTTTTTGAAGTGATTGTCCCTGTTTCAAGCCTCCTTGTTAACACTGGGTATAGAGGTCTGATTTTTGGAAAGGACTGGTAAGGGAACAGATAGCAAACAATGTAAGAATGTAAGTCCTGGTTTCACATCTTCCCCCATTTGCTTCTGGCCATAGTGAATGCAGATGTCTTTCATACTTTTTCATTTATTATGTCTTAGCTATCTTCATTCAGCATGTCTCCATGTATGATTCCTTTATACTCCTGGTTGCCATTCTCCATGAATCATTTTTTACCCACTTTCAAAGAAACTCATGTTGCATTTGCAGGGTGATCTGTACTGAAGTCCTTTTTAAATACAGTTTCCAGGAGTATATTCTCTCAAAAGAACAGCCTTATGGATCAACCATTTGCTGGCCATGCAACTCAGGAACCAGCTATGAGGATAGCAGAGCTAGAGGTGCTTCAGGTCTGCAAGCACTTTCATTTGAAAATTTATGACCAGGGATCGGTTATAAAGAAAACCCACAAAAGTTTCTTCCAAACTATTCTGCCTTCCCAAAGGTGAAACAAAATGATCTCCAGAGGTTAAACCAAGTCCAGCCAATACTGAGAAAAAGAAATACAAAGTTCCCTTGCTAACAACCAGACAATATACATCCTACAGGTCCCTAATCCCTGAGGTAAAGCTACTAAATTTGAGTCAGTGCAGACATACACCTGAAGTATCACCTGCCTTTGCCATGTTAACCACCAGCCTAATCTTTTGCACTGAAATATCTATAAGGCAGCTGTTCTGGCCTCTCCAGCAGCTGCTTAGCTGTCCTTTGTGCAAACTGCTGCATATTTTAGCTTGGATAGCAATAAAAAAATCATACAGGCCTTCTATCACTGCAATAGGAAAAAAGGTCAGTTTTTCAACATCTACAGTTTTTCTTTCCTACTTTTGCATTCTAACTGATTTTAATACTAGGTAATAGACTAATGAGGAATTTTTAGTGACAGTTGGTGTCAAATCACATAACTTCTACCAATTACATTGAATCACTCAGTTTTAACAATCTCTGGTTTGTTTCTACTAAAGTAACTTACTGATTCCTGAGCTGAAATGTTTGGAATGTAAAAGCTGAAAGGGAATGCTCAAATTCAAAGAAAAACTGTTTTTCTTGGATTCATAATAGTTATAGGAAATCAAAGTTTCCTACTGAAACAGTGACAAGATGTCACTAAATATAAAGCCTAAGCTACCTGACAGCAGCCATTGAAGTAAAATATTTTCTGTATAAACAAAACAACAATGGCATAAAATATAAAAATTCCCTCTGAATTTCCATAACTGGGCATTCCTTTCTATTTTTAATAAATAATCCCCTGTATCTTGTTACAGAAAGTTTGAACCTACATTATAGCTGTCGGAAGAAATCTGATTTGGGAGTCTTTGATGCAATTTTTCCAGCATGCCACGTCTTCAGTGCACCAGCTTTTCAATGTATCAGTGATTCATCAAGAAAGTTTCACTAAATTGTAGCGAAGACTGAAGCTGATTAATAACTGCAGATAAAAATTCAACGGCCCTTTAAAATCTGGCAGGTAAACAACAGCCCCCTTCCAAAAGGAGAAATTGCTGGATGATAGATGGTAAAGTGCACGTTCTCCCAGGAATCAGTTTTGCCCACTTCTCCTCAGGAAGAGGGGATAGATACTTTTTCATCTCACTTGCTGAAGCCTTGTAGGTGAACTGCATAGTTCAGCACAATTGGCAGTCGTCACTGGGGATAAACCAAGACTGGAACAGCAAAGCTGTTGCGTAGGAAGTGCACTGGCAGAGGATATGTGGGGAAACTAGGATAATGGCAGGCTATGTTATACTCAACTTTAACTAATACACCTTCTTCTGCTATAAAGTTCAAGATGTACTTATTTTTTTAAATAAAATCACTTTATTTCAATAAGAGTATAGCTCTTCTTACATCAACAAAAAGTTTCCATACACAAGGCTGACCAAGACGTATTTTTGATTTAATGCCCCTCAAAAAATTTAAATGAGGAAATATTTTTACATGTGCTTACTAGGCTTCAAATATTTTTCCTGAAGCAAACAGTGTGGATTATTCATTAAAGTACTTTAAACAAGTTGTAAAGGTGTTTTTTTTTTTTTTCTCACCTAGCTAAATATTAAGGCTCTCTGGTAATTTTTGCCTGTTTCTCATACAGGGACATTTAAATTTATCCTTAACTAGGGAATAGACAAAACTTCTATTTCTTCTACAATTAACCTGAATAGGGCTAGTCTATGCCTTTGAACAGAAAAGCTATATTGTTTCTGGAGTTCCTGCCTGTGGCAGACACTTGCTGAGGGTCACTTCTGTTACTGGCTGCATATGCACTTCTTCCTGGCTTCAGCATAGGGGGATTACAAGGGAAAGAAAACCTGTGATATTGCCCGAGGTGTACTGACTAACTCCCAAAGATCAACAGCAGGCAGTACATAACCACATGCCAGCACACGCAGCCCTGGTACCAAGCTGCAGGCTCTCTGACTTGGATTTCTGTGCCCCAGTCAAAAGAGTTTGCGATGAACATATATTCAGTGTAGTGACTCTCATATATCTATACATATGTACTTAGATACATGCACACATACATGTGTATGTATATGCATATGTGTATTCATATATGTGCGTGTGTATATATATGCACATTTTTCTTTCATAGAAACAGAACCTGAAGGGACAATGTATATTAGGATTATGACTGTTGTCACAAGCATGTTGTGAAGGACCTCATGGGTCAAGTCTAGTCTTCTGCTATGTACTAGGTCACACACTTCCTCTATCAGTCTCTCTACTCCTAAGTGCAGCTGTGGTGTGGAGGGTTTTGACCATAATAAAGGAATGCAAACAATGTAGAACAACCGAGAGAAATCTGGAGCGAGATCTTCATATTTCCATTGAGTTGTAGCAGCTTTGAGTTTTCACTATTATATTTCTACCCTCCCCCCCCATTGCTGGTAGTCTGATTTTTTTTCTTGGTCTTCAAAGCTCTTTAAAGTAGAACTGGTTGGGGACTTTTCCTAGGAGCATAACTTTAGAAATAATCTCAGCTATTACAGGCAAATTGTTTTAATCATTTGAGTCCTATAGAAAGAGTTGAGATAGCTCAATTTTTATTGCAAGATTTAATTGAAATTTCTTCTCTGAATGTCTGCTATTGGACATCAGGATAAAAGTGTTCTTTGGCAGCTTAAAAAGTTGAAACAAGTTCCAACGTTTTAGACCAATTGAAGATTCATCCATAAAGCTGCAAGATTGAATAGACCTATGCCATTTCTACAATTTGAACTACTTGAATCTACTATTGATTTTGAGAAATCATTGCTGAATGATGGAGGAAGGAGATGAAAGGAAAAGAAAGGCTATTTTCTTCTTTCAAAAGAGATCTCACTATTAAAAACTGCAATATCAAAATCCCTAGCTGACTATCGCTTTGAACTCAATCATGCTCCCAGGAACACAGTGCAGTTCAGAAAAAACTCAGGATGCCAGAACTGCAGCCAGAATGCTGAGCTTGCCTTGCATAAGAGCATCAGACGAGGCAGTTCAGACTAATTGCAGCAGTGGTTCAGATACCAGTGCATAGTGTCAGCTTTGTGCCATTCAACAGCAGCTTTCAGACTTAGGTTTTCATTACAATACAACAGCAGCTTTTCCAAAACCATTTCCATAGAAACATAAAGCAAATTCTTTCCCTGGAATAATAGTTTCTGGGAATTCATTGGTTGCTTCTTCTGAATTTCTGCTGCTGCTTCTCAATTTGCATAGAGAAGTCTTCTTGTCCTCCGACATCAGCATTGGCCACAGGGCCATTCAGCAAGATTAAGGGTGCACTGCTGGCCTGATGGATATTTGTTTCACCCAAAGCCTTCTACTACATTTTGACTGAGTGCTGCAATCTCCTTGTTTTCCTTCAGATCATTTTTTTCCCTCACCCTTGCTTCTTTCTTTGTGATGTGTCTTTGTAACTTCAGTAGCATTGGGTGAGTGACTTGACCCCACCAACTAGTTTTATTAGACTATTTCATGTTTCCAAATAAGTGATCCCAAATTAATTTTGCACTTTTAAAATGCTATGAGATATTAGCATTACAAGAACTCTGTGGTCCTGTCACTTGCAAGAAGAGACATGAGTGCAGAATTACCGGTATTTGAGCACTTCATATCTGATGAACTATGTCTGAGTTTTCACTGTTACATTTCTACCCTTCCATTGCTGGTAGCCTAATTTTTTTTTTGGTCTTCACAGCTCTTTAAATTATAACTACAGCTCTTTAAATTATAACTGACTGCAGACTTTTCCCAGGAGCATACCTTTGGGCCAGATTTTGTGCCCAGTAGTTACAATGGGTTTTCAAAGCCTGCACTAAGCCCCTGATGTCAATGCTGTGACTGTGGTACCACTAACGGGAATCAGTAATGGAAACAAATATTATATGGATTGAAGTTGGACACCAGGTTTGTCATTGTTTCTTTATGATATGTGATTGGTGTTAGATGTCTCAATTAATAGTGGGGAGGGGGTTCTGCTTTGATTAAATTTATTATCATTTTTAACAGCTGCACAGAGGCAAAATTCAGCCCAAGAAATTAGCTGCACAGGTTTAGCATTTCTTTGACTTAAACTTCAACATAAACTAAGCAAAGACTTAACAACTATTTTCTTGTTGAGCAAATTCTTAGCTGTGGAACAGAAATCTCCTCTTGATTTTCCTTGTTGTTGTTATTCCTCAGTAATTATAAATGTCTTTCCTTCACCGCTATGCAGTCTCACTGAGGGGCCTGCAGGAAAGAGCCAGCTTGAGAGCAGCTGAGAAAAAAAATCCAAAGCTTTCTGAGTAGTTAGAAAACTTTCTATAACTCTGACATGTCCTGCCCATATGGATTGGTTGATTACAAAAGCCTATCTGCCTTGATTAATGCTGTCTTTTCACCTTTACCTTGCTTCAATTTATAATTGTCTCCTTAGTTCCTTGTCTTCTGTATTTTTCTGCTTTTAATGTTGCTTATACTTCTCCTTTTAAATTCTAAGTTTCCATATTATTCACCTGGGTTTTGTGCTACAGTCTCTTCTCTTACCTTGTACCAGTACCAGCTATTTTGACATTAAACAGTTTAGAACTTCACTCTGGGACTTTGCCATGTTGTGAGCAGTTCAAGCACATTGAGGAGAGATGTTTAGGCACTAGAACAAAAAAGCCCCTCCATTTTTAAATTGGAAATCTGTCATTTGATATATTGAAACCTATAATGATTTCTTTGCTGGTCTACCCAGAAAAATAATACCTACAGCAAAAAATGTTATCTGGAGCTACCTGGAGCATGTATCTTTTTAAATTTCTGTAGAGCTCTCGCTTGAAACTCATATTAGACTACCTGTGGCTTTTGGAGAATGTCTATTCCTGTCATACTTTTCCTTTGCATCCCCTTTACATCCCCGAGAGGCCTAGGAGAAATTGTAAACCTACATTGCAGACCACAGAAATGCTCCTTTCAGTGTCAGTGAGATTATGGGTTTCTCAAACAAGTAAGAATTTAAAATAAAATTTAAATAAAATTAAAAATTTAAATTGAAAATTTAATATATATTGTCACTGACATAAACACTGTTCCAAAATAAGTTGTCTTCCTACTTCCATTGTACTCAAGCTTTTCCTGCTGTTAAAAGAAAGTATCTCTATTATTAAAAAAAAAAAACAAAACCAAACAACAAATCTACATGTGCTTAAAAAAACATACATGCAGAAACCCATGAGTTTGTATGCAAGCACACAAAGCTGTTTCACAGTAAGGAATAACATCAGTAAAACAACAGTGTATGTCACATGAAATTTGTCCTCCCTTTAAAAAGACACAAGTCTTCCAGTTCTGTACTTGGAAAGCTGGAATGCTGGAAAATTCCAATTATTTTCATGAAAATTTCTGTCAGACAAGACATTTTGAAGAGACAAGTTTTTTTCAAGGAATTCACACCCATTTTGATGAAATGTTACATATACATTTGATTCTTTTGCTTTGGAAAAAAATGTTAAATCACTTTTCCTGTGGTGCTGTCACAAAATGTGTTTTTCTTTGACTTTATTTTTCTCCCGTGTTTACATGGTGATAATGTATCGTGATGTGACAAGCCCTTTGCTTGATCTTTTTGATTTAAATTACAACATATAGAACTGATTAGTTGCAGTATAAATAACAAACAATCTAATTTAGTAAAATAAGCAAATATGTTTTAATATTAAGTAGAAGGTGGTCTTAATGCCTTCCAAAGCAAAAATAGCAGAAAATAAATAGAATAGATTGACTATTAAAACATACTGCTTGACATCTCTAATATGCTATACCTTAACATATATAACCAAAATATTCATGGAAATGAAAATTGCATTTTCATATTTGAAAGATCTTTTCTAAAATGAAACATTACAAAGAACACTTTTGTTGCCAATTTTTTTTTTTTTTTACAAGAAATATTCAGATTTGAACTCAGAACCCAGTTTCTAAGTAGTGATTTTTCATGAAACAGAAAGTCCAAATTTGGCTGGTTCTGTAGAGTCACATACTAATTGTGTATGGTCCAATCTTTATAATTGGGTGGGAGTGGATGTTAATTTTAACTCTCCCTATGAAGACAAGCACTTTCTAAAAGATGATGTCAGTGTTAGCTTTGAAATTGCCTGCTGGACAAACAAATTTTAATTAAAATGTGCCTTCAGAACTGAGCACTGATTAATAACTAACAATGGTTAGCAGGGGTCATACTTTCAGAGAGGAGATCAGGAGTAAAAAGGGTCAAAGACAATCTATGGAAATAGAGGATCCTTCCCCACAGACTTTGTTCTGAATTTTTCTGTTGGTTTGTGTACAGCCAGGATTTTACTGAAGCAGTTCACTACAAAAGCAGGTATTAAAAGGCTAAGTAACTAAGCATGTTATATTAAAACTACTGTTACTCAGTCTCCAGGGTCATCAAAGTGACTCCTAGGACTGGAGTAAGTTTTAATTTTTTTCCCTATTCTTTAATTTGCACTGATTTTAGGATGCTATAATTACATCAAGTAATTTGTAACAGTTTAAAAAAGCAAAATCAGACTTCCTGAATAATCACAAATTTAACTTTTGGAGAAGATTCAACATTCAGAAGAAACTGAAATTGATCGACAGGCAACCTGACTACTGTGCATAAAAGCCTAGTAGTTTCATTACAGTGTTTATGTTTCTTGTGTGCTGGTCCATGTCTCATTTCTGAATTTCAGGCAAAATTCAATAATTATGGTTCTCTGAGGTCTTGATTCTCTGTTCAACCTTGGGTTATTTTAGTTATCAAAAGATTACATTCCTTCACCACCTTTGTACAATTGAAATTTATCTTATAATGTCCAGCAGTTTCCAAAAATTTGGGAACCATGAGAATTTCCTTTTAGCAAAAATTGAGTTCATTTAATGCTTGTCACAAAGGCAATTCAGATATTCTGTGGAATCTCTTTCCTAACCTGCCTGTATGTCCACAGGTTTATGTCTAGAAACAGCAGTCTTTTCCCACACATTACACTCTGTTTGCTACTGAAACATTTACCTGTATTAATTCCATCTTCACTTTTCCTTTCCATGTCTCTGAACTGATCTGTTTTCATGGCACTGCATTCTTTTGTGCTGTTATGAGGACTACAATTAGGTTGATTTCCCTGGAGGTTTTAAAATATCCTTATCATGACAATCAGAAAAGGCTGGTCCCATCCTTTTGCCTATATCTAGGTTACAGTTCCCTTCCCTTAAGTGACCATCAGAATTCCTTATCCTTTATTTCCAGCAACTCCTTTCCACTTCTCAGCCTGTACATGTAGTTGAGCTGATGACTTGCTTTGTGCTCCTCAGGGTTTTGGATTATATTTTTTCCTTTTTTGTCTTGACAAAGTAGAGTTTAACCATAGCAGATTGTAACTGGTGTTTGTCTTCTGTTCTTCCTACACCTCTTTATCATGGTTGGAGCCACATGCCTTCACATGTTATTATTGTTTCGCTAATTTTCACTCAACCTGTCTTTGGTTTTATTTGCTCTGTCTTCCCAAGACTCATATCCTTTAGTTTAAGCTTCCTCATAGAACAGCAAGTATATGCTCTGCCCATTTAATTTTTCCTCAAATCTTTTAGAAATAACAGCCACTCTCAGCTTTGTATTTTTGAGTTTGCAGAGGTACAGGAGAATTCTCAATCACTGAGTTCTTACGGATTTTTTTTTTCCCCAAAGGACTGAAAATGGTTCATTTTTCTTTATTGCTTAATAAATGCTACCTTCCCACAAATATACACATCTTTTAACCAACTTCTCTAGCAAAGAGACTCATAATTGTACTAGTTCAGAATATCACATGGGCAAGCTACATGTAATTAAAATGCATTTTTTGAGCCTTGAGGGTCTTGTTGAATGAATGTCTAATGTGGCTTATAAACAGTAAGAACTAAAGGCTCTAAAAAAGTGGCTTCCGGAAAGTTCTGCACTAACAGGCTGTGTCCTTCTTAGATGCAATTATAAATTTGCGGCTGATTTCAAGGTTTCCTAACATTTCTACTCTGGGCTGGAACAGAAACAAAATGGCCATTTTCAGTATGAAAATTGTAATTTTGTAGGTTTTGAAAATTCATAATTTAAAATTTGTAAGTCAGAAACCTTGAAGGATGCACATGAAGATAAAAATAGGAGAAAGACGTATTCTTTTGTATAAGAAATATTTTTTAATAGAGCTAACATGTTTTACCTATGACTACATGCCGTTCTGGCAAAAATATAACAAAATTTAGTATTGGTATGTGATTTACATACCTGTGTTGATCTTCCTTCAAAGTTTGCTCTCGATTATTATGAAGCAATTTTGCCTTTATTTGGAAGACAAAATGTCAAAGCCTTCATAATCCCTGATAACAAGTGCTTGGACTGACAGTTTTTAACTTGTGCTCAATAGACACTGATCATTAGGGACTAATTATCAAGCAGTTCTGAATATTGATTAAGCAAATCCAGTTTGCATGCGACTTTTTTAAATTCCTGCCCTTATTTTTCTAACTGCTATAAAATTCCCATACAAATAAAGTGGTTTTAATGTCTACCTGAGTTTTAGATAAGAAAAAATTGTTAACTTGCTAAATTCTGAATGCTATGCCCAGAATTGATGGCAATCAGTGGATTAGAAATATTGGGAACTGTTTTTTAAAATGTGGATCTTCACAGATTCAGGTATTGCCCCTGGAAAACATATGAGCTTGTTCTGATATGGAAGGAATATGGCTTCCCATAACTCTCTTGTTTGAAAGGTTCCTGCTTGTTATATAAAAAGTAGTGCTTCAAATTAATTGTTTTTATAAATATCACGTATAAGTGCTTAATTCACCAAATAGATGTCATCTATTTTTTATATTCCTAAAAAGACAGTAAGTGATCCTGCAATAGTATGTAAGATTAACTTATGACGGTTATGTTATATTACTGATTCTTATTTAGCAGAAATTGAGTTACAAAAGATTTTACACAAATCAGCACTACAATTATTTTTTTTTCAATGAAAACCTAAGTTATTAGGAAAAATATCACATCAAACTCTAGCTGTCTGTTGGAGAGAGATTTTTTTCTCATATTCTACTATGCCTTTTGAAGATAGAAAGAAATTAACTATCAGCCTCTGTTTCAGTATTACAGCTACAAGTGCAACACACAAAAAACTGGGAAAAGTATTCCACTTTAATTATACTCAATACTAATGACATCATGTAGTATTTATGGGCTACTTTCCTTTTAAGTCATTAGGAATACATTTCCCCCCAAAATTATATATAATCTTTATTGTAGCTTTGATGTGATCATCAAGTTCATCTTAAATGAAGGATTAAACCCAGGGAATTCAGACTTCATGTACATGAAGTTGCAGTATACGAAGAATTGGAAACTGTATTCTACCTTGAAGCAAAATAATAAAATAAATAGACGATTACAAAGGCTTTTTCTTATTTATGGTTCTAAAAGATGTGTGATTTCTAAATTTCATGTGGCTTACCTAAATGGCTCTGATTAAGTCAGATTTAGAGTAAATGATGGCTTTCTAACTGGAGTAGGTACTGTTATTGTCAAAACAGGTATGTGATCCCAAGCCCATTGATGAGTTTTGGAAGAGGGTAATTCCTTCTGATATTTTCTGAAGGTTATTTTCAGCTTCCCCTGAAAGACAAAATTTCAGTTAAAAACATCAGAATGAAAAGAATTACTAGATTTTTTAATCTCTCATTACAGTTACATACACAATGCTGAAGAATCCTTGTATTGGCTGTGTGAAGAACCCATCATTAAGGTAGACGAGGACAAAAAAGCAGATCTCACGCAAGAGAGTAAATTGCTTAAATGTAATATTTAACAAGCTTGTAACTTCACTGGTATAATTTTCAAATTCATTTTGTTGCCAAGAACTATAAAGAGCAATTCTGGAGAAATATGCTCCTCTTGTCACATAAAACAGTGTGAAGAACTTTGTCCCCCTCCTAACTGCTAAGCCCACCAATGCTTCCTTTGTTAATAATGACCACAGTTCTCTAACAGAGGATTTGTGAACAGTGACATTTGTATTCACTCCATATATATTAATGGGCTTCTCAGAAGCAAAAGGGAATAATGTCTACTTGAGGAAGACTGTAGTACAGGGCCAGCATGCATAACATGAGCAAGGTATTATTGCACTAAGAACTTGAACTAGTTTTCACTTACCTGGGGCATCAAAGATGAGCTACATGCTTGTTTCAGTTCCAAGGCTTTGCACAACTGTGCCTTTTGTTTACATTTCTTCTCTCATATTCCCCAGGGTGCCAACACCTCTCCTACCTGAGGCAGGAGCCTGTTCTTTATCTGCTCCATTTTCACCCTTCACACACACTCCAAAGCTTGCATCTTGCTCTGTGTTGCCCAGTTGGCTTGGGGGAGGGCAAACAACAACAACAACAATAAAAACAGCAAAAAAAGCCTCCCAAAAAATCTTCTGTCAACCCCTTCCTCCCACTCACTTTAAAGCTCCCAGGGGCCCACCTGCTCCACACAGCATTCCAGCTTTCAGCGTCCACACCCCAGCCCTGTGCTCACCCCGCTCTACTGGTGTTGTGCTGACTTGCAGGCTGTGCTCTTCATGGAGGGGATATGGTTCTCTTTGTCAAAGATCCCCTGTGCTCACTCTTCTATGATGTCAAACCAGCAAATTACTGATATTAAGAGGATCAGACGGAAAGTAATTTCTTTGATGTTCTCTTTTGTTTTCCAGGGAAGAAAAAGAATGTCACATCTTCTGAATGCTGCTTGGCTGAAGGTAAAGTATGTAGCAGTTTCAGGGAGTGCCTATTAGAGCCCATTACTACCTCCCCAACTTGCCTTGGCATGAAAGTGCATAGTGGAAATTGTATATTTTTTTTGCAAGGTGAAGATTTTCTTTTGGTTCACAGGCCTGAATCTGGATATGTTACTTTATGGGCTCTTGAGGAACAGGTATTGGAGAGGAAACATTGAAACAGGTTGCCTAACTTAAGTGTAGGTATTCATGGTAATCCAACATTATTGTAGTGTTTTTTGATGTGTTTTGTAGGGTAAAGACCACAGAGGTTTTCTAAAAATTCTTTCCAATGAGATTTTGGAAGCCTGCACTGCTTTGAATTGCATAGAAAACATCGGTAACTAGGATGCACAAACTCATTTTTCTGCTTTTCAGCTTGTGAAAAAACCTTAAAACTAGCAGTTTCTTACCCTAGAAGCTTTCTACCTGTCCAGACAAAGAATTTCTACAACCTGAGGAATGCTACCATGAAGGCAGACCCATCCCCAAACAGCTATTCTCTATTGAAAGAGATTTACTATCTGCCCCAGAGAGGTGTTATTTTTACCCATACAAGTTAATATTACTTCAAAGCATTTAGGAGTGCCTAAATTGTGTCAAGAGGACACGTGGAAAGCTCAGGAGAATTTTGTCAGGAAAATTTCACATGGTCTGATTAGGGACCTTACAGAGCCTCCTTTGACCATGTCTGTGCCACATCTTGGCAATTACCTCCTGCTCACACTCTTTGCTGCTGTTGAGTCCACTTAAATTCAGGGAGAAGGAGAGAGGCAAGACGGTATAGGAAGGAGTAGGAGAGATTGCTGTGGGAAGAGGACAACTGCCAGGAAGTAAGAGTGGTAGATTTTGGGTATTTTATTTCACCTGGTACCAAACAGGCCTTGAGGGCTTTGTCCATAGCTAATTTAATATCACTGACTTACTTAAGTTTCCAACTTTTAATGCTTCTCTTTCAAACTCCTTTTTCATCTATAGGTGAATATTGTAATTTTGCCCTTTGAGAAGAGTGAATTTGACATACTAGATTAAAATCTATCCATTCAGCTCATACATAGTTTTGAATAAAGTATTCCTGCAAAACAACTGTATAGAATGCTTTCCTATCATGTATCTAATTAACTTGCTAAAATACTCTGTCTAGGTATACTGCCCTAGCACGATACACTTAATTTGGTTCATTTAATTACATATCATCAGGAACACTGAAAAACAGTATTGCCACAAACTTAGAAGTTTTAAGTGCCTATTTGTCAAGAATAGAGGAAAACCTTCTACATTGTTTTATCCACTATGACAAATTTTGCTTAGTCTTGGAAATTGTGTTATTTATACAACAGGCGAGCACCACTGGCACAAGTCCAGCTATCAGATATGTTGTAAATACTGCAGATCCTTCAGGACAGTATCTTTAAGATCTCTCTGCTAGCAACAATGAGCATGTGAAGACATGCTTATGTGTTCTGGTTTGTCTGTATTTCTGCTGTATATGTGAACTCACAGTCATTCTTTTTAAAAATGTCAGACTTTTCAAACTTTTTTTTTGGCTTGCAACATGAAGACATCTGTGTTGTGTTTAGCTTCCCTTTCAAAGATTTCCATATTTCCAAAGAAGAGATGACAATGAGACTGTGTCTCCATGATCTTTAATACTGGATCTAAGTATTCCTGCCATCTGTGTCAGTGCAAGTTCAACCCAGATTTCATGTGAACCCCCAATCATACCCTTTCCAAATTAGCATAACAATTCCTGTTCAAACTAGCATTCATCAAGGGACTAATGCCCCTAATCCCAGAGTGTATTGTGTCCACTTTAGTTCATTTATTTTGCTTGTTACTATGCTTATGCATAGGAATGTTAACTGTGCTGCCTTGTGGGGATGATTCCCAAGGAAGATGTCTTGCTGATTTTAAAAGGTTACTGGGAGTCACCACTGTGCCTGGGGAATAAGAATCTGCAATGTGGAGAAGGCAGGTGACGAGAGGACAGGATGTGTAGACATGGTCCTTGGGATGGTGAGATGGCCAACTGAAGACAATAAATCCTCTGGGTAGTGAGAAACCAATCCATCCCATTTCCAGTCAGAGATATTTCCCCTTCAAGCCAAGGGACCTCCAAACAAGTACAGTCTGATGCTTTTATTTCACATTATATTTGTAGATGCCATGGAATCATACTTGTGCAGTTACAAATAAAGGTGGTGCTATTTCCCTGGCTCATGCTCACTTCTTTAATTCCTAATGAAATAGCTGAGATTAGAAGCATGATTCACACTTACCTGTTTTCTGGAAGCTGCCAAGGAGATGGATAAAGGCCATTGCTCTTTTTATTAAAATCTCTTTAGAGTAACAAATGTCTGATTCATTGTCAGTGGCAGCAACTGCATTCTGAAAATTGCTACCATCTGGTTCAAGTATGAGTTTGGAAGATGCATCACATTCCGGAGCATAGAGGTACCTGGAGACAGGTTTACCGGCATGATGAGGTTGGCCATGTGTGTCAGCCTTTCAGGGTGAGTTGGGAAGCATAGATCCACAAATTGGGAGTAGTTTCCAGCAATTCAAGAATTCTGTGTTCCCAGAAAATTACTTGTCTCCATCCACTTTCTGACTTTGGCCCAGTCAGATGCAGTGGTCTGAGCACTGTCCACATGCTTTACACTTTCTCAAGAGGGGTGTCTATTGTCATTACATAAAATATGGTCCCCAATACTATGCAGGAATCCACCTGGTATCTGAAATCGCCCAGCTCAGGCTGCAGCCAGGCTCCCTAGGAGGCAGAGGGCACTGACTGTGGTTCCTCTAGGCTGACCTTAGATACTTACTCTTTTCTCTGTGCTCAGTAATTAGTCTGTGATAGATGGGATTACTCCTTTTCACTGAGGATGCCTGCATGGATGCTTTCTCCAGAATCTGAGCAAGTCCAATGCCTCTGTGCAGACCCGTTGAGATCATGGCAAATAGTGCCTGAAGAAAATGGTAAAAAAATAACTTTTGGGCCAGCTCTAACTGATCAGTGATGCTATGCTGTAGTTTAAAACAGAAGACAAAATGTGTCAGAGTTTGTGGAGATCTGCATACAGGGAAAGAATGATCCAAGGTAAAAGAGTGAGAAGATGAAACAGAAAGAATATTGTCCCAAGCCTGTACATCAGGAAAGGCAGTGACATCTAAGGACAGTGATCTCATAGCAATGAGTAAAAAGGCTAGACCATCTTAAACCTCTTGAGATAAATGCTCACTTACAGAGCAATACAGAAGTGCCATGGCCACTCAGAAATAAATTCTTTTGGACTCAAAGTAGCAGATTAAGAATTTTTAAATAACTTTTAAATAGCTTTAAACCATGACTGGGACTCTGTATTGCATTTTCTATTTGCATTACATGAAACAGAATCCAACACAAGGACCTCTCAAAATTACTTCATCAGCAATTCACCATAGCCTAAAAAAGTTAAATTCTCCCACGAGTATCAAAGTGTGTGAAACTATTGTGAATCGCTAAAATCATTGCGTTCTCTTTGCAGCCACCATAGGGAATGCTTTGCAGCTAGTACTCCCCTGAAGGACTTCAAGTGAGACATTCTATACCATAGCCCAGAAATCAATGCCTAGAAAAGTGATTTCTTCTCTCAAAGGGACTGATCCTCCATCACTGAAGTGTACTGTTCACATCAAGGCTTCAATATTTAAAATGTATGAATGTGTGGAACTGCAAAATAAACAAGGCCACTTTGTTGTAGCTACAAGATGATAATGGCTTGTCATTGTTTGCTGCAAATGTCTGTAGCCTATGCTTGGTGTCTTCCAAATCGAGAAGGTATGAACTGTGCCCTAAGATGAACAAAACCCTATGCCTTGTTAAATTAAAATTACTACTATGAATTTTGGGCTCACTCTGTTTTAATTGAGAATTGGTATCAGTGCAGCATGAAGTGAAGAACAGTTGAAGGCTTAGCAAGGGAACATATTAAGACATGTAGAGCACCACTGGATTTCCTTGTTAGCCAGGTCACAGAAAGTACATCATGACATAAGGAGTCAGGGAATGAATCCCAAGCTGTGTTTAAGGATAACTACCAAACCTATTTCACCCTCTGCACAGCTGAAAAGCAGTGAGAAAGGTGGCTTTAAGCAACTTAAGTCCATTCCTCTGATCCTGGGCCAGCTGGGGACTGTTTAGCCCTCTCTATAATTCAAAGAAGCCTAAGGCTGTGCTTTCTGCCCTGTGCTGACATGTCTTCTTCAGACAAGGTGGGGAGAGCAGGTGGTAGGGAGTAGGCATAGCCCTGCTTGGATTCTCCTCTGTCTGGAACAGCAGAGCTGCAGGGCAGCTCTCTGCCTGCTTTTGTGCTGTTGAGGCAAATGTTACACGAAGTGTTGAGTCTGCTCTGCACAGAGCAATCAGTTAACTTCAGAGATCTATTTATTTATTTTAGCATAAAACACTCTTGAGGGCTTCTGATCTAGATGGGTCATGAGTCAACAAATGCTTTAGTTATTCCAGTACCATACCATGTTGCTGCCCTGGGCTTGTTTCTGATCTTAGGCACTTTAAGTGGAGTTTCGATAGCTGGGCAGCTTTCAAAATCAGCAACTCAGACAAAAGAAGAAAACTAAGGAAGGCGCAGCACACTCATTCAGCGTAATTGTCTGACATCTGTAGCAGTTAATTGCTGGAGATGAGAAGCAAATAAATCTCTGTTTTATGACTATACAGAGATCAGCATTACAAAGCAGGGTCTGTTTCACATAATGCCCAAGGAACAGGCTCAAATTGATTTTCATTTGCATTGTAAATAATTTTGCACTGCTTTCCATAGCTCTTGTAAGACAAGGAGTTGGGCTCAGCCCAAGATGCTTTCAACTTTTCTTTCTCCAACTACGTAGGTTTAAAGTGCAAAGAATGTCTAACCCATCAAAAGGACTTTGCTTTAGTCTCTGACCAGAGACTCAACTCTGACCAACCATAGTAACAAAGTTTATTTATAAAATAAATTTTGTTGAAGTTCAGCGACATCTTAGTCAAGCAGAAAAGGCTTACAATGTGTTAACAGGCCCTTGCAGGAAGGGGAGAGCTAAGACAGTTGCTCTTTCCCCTGTTGCTCTTTTCCCCTTTATTTTAAAGCATCCGTTGCCCACAGAACAAAACTGCGTGCTTTTTACTTAGGCTGAACTTCATGTCTATTAGCATTGTAAAGTCAGTCATGTTACTGCTGCTGAAATGGCGGAGTCTTAGTCATTGAAATCAATGGGAGTCTGTTCGTGTATACGAGTAGGCTTGAGATTGAAGGAGAACCAGGCACCATATGTCTCATCTATTATTCTCCCTCTCTAAATATAGCCCATGCTATTGCTCAGAAGCTATGTGATGGGTTCACACAAGCTGGGCAACCTTCCAATCTGATGTCATCACGTGGGACATCCTGCCCACCACACTGAGGGCCTTGTCCAGCCAGCTGGCCCTGCCATTCCCCTGCATGTGTATCCTCCTGGAAGTGGGGGC
Organism: Athene noctua; assembly: GCF_965140245.1. Lineage (NCBI taxonomy): Eukaryota > Metazoa > Chordata > Aves > Strigiformes > Strigidae > Athene > Athene noctua. The sequence continues at coordinate 105,655,340 of NC_134038.1, read as the reverse complement.
CAGTGTTTGCTACCATGCTCAGGATCTCTTCTCATGGTATTGCTTTCCCTTCCTGAAACAAGAATATTCTGAGGGACTTTGGGCTGTACTGGAAACCACTGGAATTGCTAGGAACAAAGGCAGCCTGTTAGCTTCCCCCAGCCCAGATGTCAGGGCGTTTTCATTATAGGCTCCCTACCCCTGTCATAGAAATTCCTGTCAGGAAGAGAGGTTGGAAAGGGGCCCAAGCAGCTCCTCCAAAGACTATTCACAGATTGGCAGCCCCAAGTGTTCACTACTTATAAATTAAGCCTATGAAGCCATGCAGTTACTAAAAATAACCCATCTGGGTGTCTTTCTGTTTGTTTTTCATTTTGAGGGGCATGGCAGGTATGTGTCACATTATAATTTTTTGGCTACTCAGTCTTTTTTTCAAGAGAACATAATATGAGTTCCTGGCCTAATAACTTGACTCCAGGAGCTGGGACACTAGAGAACAAAACTACTCCAGTTAAGATTCTCATGCAGCTGTGAAAATTGATTACCATGGTCATGGGCAGTGCTTCAGTACAGTCTCCCCTTGTCAGGCAATCAACATGCACGGATTTTGCTGATCAGAAGAACAGTAATAGAAAGCGGTTGGCTGCCCTTTGTTAACTAAAGGATTGCACGTACAAGAGTAGGAAACATACTTAAATCACCACTAAATAGCTCAGTTTTTCACAGGAGGTACTCTTCAACCCAAAGAGAAGCCTACAGTATAAGATTCAAAAATCCATCTGGAGAAGTATCATGTGGAGATGTCTGACATGAGGCACAATCTCGTGTATACAGTATATGTATCTGGTCTTACATAAAATTGTTACTTTATGTAACTTTTAAAATACCTTTTAAAATATAGATATACCCTTTTTTCTGCCAGTATTCTTAAAATACGTATTTTAAAACAAGACACCCAACTATTCTTAAGTCTGAAACTTTCTTGTCTGGCAAAGTGTAAATAGATCCTAAAGATTAAATCCTTGATCCTGCTTTTATCCTCAATTTCCTGTATCCTACATATCCTGTATTTATCATAGATGCCTTTTACACACTGGAACAGGATCTTTTGTTGTGCATTTTGTTGACAGTTGAGGAGCAAGAGAATTCAGAGAATTCATTGTCTAGTGCTAGTTTAGGTATGTTTAGAGTAGGAGGAATTTTCCTACCATAACTTCAATTCAGTAAGATCTATGATGTTGTTTCACTCGGGAAAACTCAATGAACAAACACAGGCTTTAGCAACCTCTAGTGTTTCAAGAGTAGTGCTGTGATCGCAGTTTGCTCCAGAAGGATGTTGTGGCCGTAGTGAATTCCTGTAGGCAATCATATGAGCCACCAAAGAAAAGCAGAAAAGTGAAAATGGAATAGAAAAATTGTGGGGAAGATGCCCTTGCATTGTAGAGGAAGTTGTGTAATTTATACTGAAATAAAACAAAAAAATGGAAGGAACTAGATGTGGCATTATTTTTTCTGATGTGAAGAGTTGCAAAGTCAAGCAATTCTTACAAATGCGTGGTGAAAGATCAGCATATATTTAGAATAAATGTGCTAAAAATAGGTCTTAAATGTTCTTCTCATTGCAGCATGGCTAAGGAAAAGGGGGAGAAGTCTAAGGTGAGGTGTAGGGTCTTTACTAAGATAAGAGATTAGTGGCCCAGGAGGAGAAAAAAAAAAAACAAAACAAAACAACACACAAACAGCAGAAATGACTGTATGTGCTTGCCAGTTTCATCCAGGTGTTTGAGAGAAAAAACTGTCAATATTGCAAATGTCCTTACAGATCATGGGTTTTGGTTAGCAATCAGACCTCTGACAGAGTGCCACAAAGCAAGTAATGATTGAAAAAGAACTCTCCAAATGGTAGACACTCCTTTGCAACATCACGAATATAATATATGCAGTATATTGACTGATTTTAATGCATATACACCACCAGTAGCTCAGTATCAAGGGATTTGAGGATGCTCTACTCCGACATATACTTTGATACACTTATCTGCTCACTCTAAGACTACCTTCTATTCCACAAATACTAACCCTTTGCCATGTAGCATTGTTGCAATCCCCTTGCATTTTCATAGGCACAGTAAAGGGTAGAAATGTTTTTCATGCAGAGTACAAGTCAGCTTTCAGTTTTTCATTCTCACTTTTGTGCCTGCCAGCACTTTTCTTCTTTTTTTTCTCCACTCCCTTCTTGTCATGCCTTTTTTTTTCACACAGCCTGTGCATTAATCACTATTTATTGCACACAGGAGGTCTGAAAGAGTACAAGTGGATCACTCAAGGTGAGCACAGCCAGTCTTACCTGAATATTTTGTCTGCAAGTGTCTTGACATCCTTGTAAACTAAAAGCAGCATTCACCCTGTTACAGGTTGAAGAGTTATGGCTGACAATAATCACTATGCAGGATGTACACACCCAATCAATCAATCCCTCATCTTGTTGACAAAAATGCTAGGTATGGTAATTTACTGTTTAAATATTGTGAAATGAGATGGTGGTTTCAGCAACTCCTAGTCAGCAGGTCTTGCATCACACACATGAACAAAATGTCACAATTGTTTCTAATTGGCAACCTTGTTGACAATCTCAGCAAAGGCTCCTGGTCACATGGGCAGAAAAACTTGACTGTTCTCTTATCACAATAATGTGGTATCTTGGTAGAGACATGTGGAAAGCTATCAGTGCTGTCATCCATGCTAGTCTTCACCTGTGCTTAGAAATCTTCAACCTCCAAAACAATTAGTGGGTCTAGAATCCATCAGAGGAGAAGGCGAAAAGAGGGGAGAAAAAGGGTTGAATGAATTATTGTGCATATAAATCTTATGTGTAAAGTTCATTCATATACTTGAGTGTTGCTTGGTTTTAGCAGAAAACAGTGTGCGGTGTGAATGAATTCTTTAAGCCTGAGTACTAAGGAACAGCCTACAGATATATATATATATATATATATATATATATATATATATAATACAGCTACAGAGTCACCAAGTCTTGAGGGGCAATGAGTACTGAACACTTCTAGAAATCAAGCTGTTTACTTGACCACATCTGAAAATATCAGCCAGCAATGACAGCTTACCAATTTTGGCAGCTAACCACATCACTAGGTTCAGGTGGGTATCCAAGATCTTCAAAGGCCATTAAGCCTTTGAATTTTGGATCAGGCCTCAGTTAGTCCCAGGGAATCTAACCTGGTATAGCACCTTCTTCTGCCACGCTCAGCATTTAAATTAAACTAGCTTAAACTTGCTTGGGCTTGGTAAGAATCCCTAAACCTTGCATCCACTCACTGATATGGATCTTGCATCCACTTATACATTGCCTCTCAATTTGGCCATTGAGTCAAAAGTAGATGCTATCTGCATTACTCTCCTACCTTCTGGGATACAGGAAAGACTCTTAACAGAAGAGCGACATAAAGGAGCATGTAAGTTAAACTGGTGGGCAATTCTCAGAGAACCAAAGCAGACAAACTTGTCTTTCTGGAAAGTGCAGCGCTTTTTTTTTTTTTTTTTTTTTTTTTTTAGCATAACACCTTTTAAGGGCTAATCAGATTGAAAGTGAGGAAGACAGATGATAATTTTTGAATAGCTTAGGAAGTGTCTGGGGATGCTATCAATAAGCTTTCATGGCTGGTATACAGCAATACTGAAATGATCACATAGATTCTATACATTTTGTATAACATGCTGAAATAGTTTTTGTTTGCTGCCAGAGTGAAAAAGGGAGGGAAGGTGGGGGAAAAGGAAAGGAGAGACTGCTGACTCAGGGCTGTTTTCTCCAACAGTATAATATGACTCTCTGAAGACTTACTTTAATATGCTTCCTTGGCATAGAAGGTTCTTTGTTTATTGTTCCATTTGCATGTGGATTACCCTAGAAGCAAAGCATTAATAAATGACAAAACAAAATCATAGCTAGGAACCTCTAAAGGAGTTACGATTTCTTTTCAAAATGCACAACCACATGCCAAGTTCTTTATTCACAGATTGTCTATTATTTTATTACATTGTTATGTGCTCTGAAGTGGGGAGATAAATAGTGGCAGAGAGAACAGTAAACTCATCATAATTCTACTTCTGAACAGGCTGTGGATCAAGTGTTATATTTAGACTTGTCCTGACCTTAATGATTTCTCTATCTGAAAATTGCATGAAGTCATCTAACTTCATCCCTCTTTGAAATCTGTACTCTGGAGACTGAAAGATTGGTCAAATTGGTAGCTTTGTGGTATCTTAACCACTTTTAAGGAAAAATATCACTGTTTTTGTTTATTTCAACATTTAGGCTTATTGCTAAAATTAGAGAGCTTTGATTTAAAACAAATGGCTGTCATCTATGATGGATTACACCTTCTTTTCACTGTTCCTGTAAGTCAAACTGTGCTGGCATGAAGTTCAAAGACAAAGTTCAAGTGGCAAGTTACAGTTGCAAGATGAGTCTGTTTCTTAAAAATTTAGAAGCAAAAAATACCCCTCAAAACACAATACGCAAAATTACTTAGAAGATCCAGAGCACTACCGTGAAGTTAACTGAGAGTACCTGGTAACTACTTTTCTTAAGAGAAACGCTTTGGGATAGTATAATAATTTGTCACAGTAATGGAGTCACACAGAGTATCTCCTTCTCTTATATACAGATAATGTATTTACTGGAAAGGTCTGCTTCAAAATCAGTGGCAGGACAGGACTAGACATCTCTGTGGCAGTAGGCAAGAGCATCAGTCTCTTGATACCTAAAATCAGATTCTGGTTCTGACTCGTAGACAAGATGTTGACAAACCAAGTAAATGAAAAATTATTACAAGCAAGCAGTGCTACACATTGAGAATGTATAACTAATTGAATCAAATGGTCTTTATTTTTCTACTACTTCCACAGCAGTAATGACTTTTTTAGTGGACATCATCAAATGAATATGATCTGAACTAATATTATAACTGAAATTAAATTACTATTATCGTTGTAAAATGAAATATTATCAGTTTGTGCTTGTAAATGGAGATCCATAGCTATCATTCAAAATGCATACATTTAACTAAATGGTTACTAAATTAGGGCCAAATTGTAATACTCCACCTTTTACTGAACAGTAGTGAATCCCAAAGTAGTCTTGTTGAAATGAGTGGGGTGATTTGGAGTAAGAGAAAAGCAATTAAGGACACAAGCATCATTAAGACTCAGTGCAATTAAGGACAACAGAACACAGAACTCCCACTATCAGATGTCTTGAAAATAATATTTTTTGTGTTTCTCACAAACTTATGGCAGCATTGTACCATTTGCCTTTGCACCATCTGCATTTCCTGTTTTGAACTCCATGTCTATATAATATTATTTCTTTTATAGGAACAGATAAACAAAACAGTATTTGCATCACTGCCATTTGATTTCATTGCTGCTGAAGAGATCTGAAACTTGACTAAGTGTGAGTGCAGGTGATGGAGAAAGAAGGAAGATCTGGAAAATTTCTACATTATTTTCAGTGAGATCTTAAAAAATGCTTAAGGATTTTAATTTTACAAGTAATGACAGAATTTAACAGCTGTGTACACAGAGGCTCCTGAGTCATTAACGTTAGTACAAAGGCATCTCTTTAACTGTTACAGTAATGGTTCAGACTGAAAAGCTATAGCACATTTTCTTGGTCCTTTCTTGCTCCATTCAAGAGCAAGTCCCTTAACAGCAGTGAAACACAGAAATTTACTGATAATTCTGAGCATCCAGATGACACAGATAACCTTGGCTTTCAAGATGCAATGTCCTTAATAAAAGAAGCACAATATATCACAAAGAGAACATGATAAAAGCTTCTAACACAGATGAAGCTTTTATGAATCAGCATACACTATGTGGACTTACAGAAATATAAAGCAAAAGACCAAATAACTTTTAAATAATGGTGCAAAATGAGTGATATGCCCTGTTTTTCTTGGCTGTGAAAAGTTACATTTTTTTAACATAGCTGTCACTGGCAAGTTTGCCATTAGAGATAAGTATCCTCCTTATTCTTTTTACTACCAAAATAATACTGACAACTTGTTGGTCTGAGATTTAAATATTCATCTGAGGGAGTGGAAGGTGGTAAAGATCCTTTATGCTCTTAGCACAGTGTTGCAAAGCACATTCTCCATGGCACATGATAGGGGAGAAGTAATAGATCATAGATACATCCAACCCTCCTATACTTAAACTAGTTAAAGCATTAAAGGGAGAGGCTGCTGTCCAACAGAATAATCTGCACAGATTGTGGTGTGCTTCACGAAATGTCCATAAAATAAAATGTGACATGACGTGAGATCAAATTAACCCTGGTGCAATGTTATATGTCTAAAATTCAAGAACCCACAACATGATGAGACAGGTTTGAAAACAGACATATTAAAAAATCGTCAGATATTAATTTTTAACATTTGCCTTGGTATCTTGGGACATTTAGGGTTTTATTTGTCCATATTATTCTTTCTCATCCCTAAAGAACTTACAAAACTTACAAAGCCAGAAGCCATGAGTGTCACATAATTGAAAGATGTGGGATATGGCAATTCTAAAAAACCTGAACATGCTAGGATCACAAATGTTGAATATGACAGCTGATTGATTTCTCTGTTAATGAACATAATGGTTCTGGCTGGGAATGAGTTAATTTTCTTCATAACAGCCCATATAGTGCTGTGTTTTGACTTTGAGTTTAAACCACTGTTGGTAACACAACCAGTGTTTTGGCTATTGCTGAGCAGTGCTTACACAGCATCAAGGTTTTTCCTCCTCTGCACCCCCAAACAAGTAGGGCAAGAGGAGGGCAAGAGGCTGGAACGGGACACAGCCAGCACAGCTGACCCAAAATGTCCAAAGGGATATTCTATACTATATAATGTTGAGTGGGTGGATGCTTTAGCTGCTGCCTGAGGTCAACCCACCACAATGAGCTAACAGGATTCCATACTAAACTTATTTCGGAAAGCAACAAGTACCTTATAAAAGACCTGGTTGTAGGAGATAATGTTAGACTGAAGTGATTGAATCAGACCACTTTGGATTATATGACATAAAACCAGATTTTCAGATTTGTAGGAAAAATTGTGAGAAACTGGGTAGAAATTGGTGAGACTGACTAAGAAGAGCAGTTTATGGATTTGAATACAAGCAGAATTACACGAGGTCTAAGTGCCACTGCTACCCAGAGACAGTCTTGCAAGAAATGGGCTAAAGACCTACTAAAATAAATAAATACAACAGCCAGGATGTTTTAACAGACAGAACTGGAGCACAAAAAGAGTGTGAAGGTTAGGAAAAAAAATATCAAGAAATTTAGTTAAAAGGCTGATTAAGTTTTACCTTGGAAGGAAAACAAACACAAATGCTAATGATGTCTTCACTAGCTATACAGGACAGGAGCAAGGAAAGAAAGACAGTCTGAGAAGAGAAAGATGATTAAAGATGAGTAAGAGAATGTCCTATATTATACTAAATTAATACTATAATATATACTAAAATAATAAATTAATACTTTAGTTTTCAGTAGAAATTAAGATTATGAGGGTAATGACAGGGTACCTAATCAGGAATGAGAGTAGGTATGGTAATTTAATTACCATATTCAAAGTAAAACCCGAGTTTGGACTGCTGACTGGTGAAATGAAGGAAGAAGTAAAGGGAGTGAAAAAGGGACCAGTGAAAAGAAGCACACATGAAATTGCAAGTTCAGTAGCAGACATTTTCAATTACTATTGTTTTTGGAATGTGTGGTGTGAAGATGAGAAAACCTGCCCTCTGACTGGAGATAGCGTATCTAATTACAGATTTTATTTTGCAGAAGGAACTGGTGAAGTGATCTAGGTGGCTGCATCTCCATTAGTTTAGTCACCCCTATAGAAGCCCTTAGCACAGGTTTTTAAAGTCAAGAACAATGAGCTGTGGAGGCAAATGGAAAGAGAGCTAAACTGTAGTGTGGTTTTCTTTATCATAGGTGCATACTAGGTTAGTCTGACATAATTTACATTAGACAAGATAACTTTCTTGTAAAATAAGAGTAAATGTCATGTTTCTAAGCGTGCAGATTATGGTAAATCGTTTGGTACTTTACCATACAGGACAATATTATTTAAGGAGTTCAGGAAGGGTGTTAATACAGGAACTGGAAGATAGATAAGGCAAAAATTAAGCAGAAGGCTAAGGTGGGCATATATTGAAAAGGAAGTCCTCAAAATGAAATTATTACTAGTGGCATTGCATACCCATCAGTCTTAGGACTGATCCTACACAGCATTGTCATTAGTAAGAGAACAAAGTGTACGTTCATGAGATTCAAGCTGTCCGCAAAATTAAGATACTGCTGAGGACTAACCTACTACACAGAAAATATGAGCTCTAAGACCTCTATGACAGAACAGCAGCAATGGATTTACATAGTACAAAGCACACAGGCATCCACTTAGTAACTGCTGACAAAAGCATTTTCTAAAAACTGGATGTTTATCAGCTAGAGGTGAAAGAAAGCATATGAAACAGGATAAATTAGTCAACCAAAGGCTGACAGGGAGCTTGACAGTGTGATGTGGCTGCAGAAAGGGGAAAAAACAAGACCAGACTCTACCATTTTCACTGAATACAAGGACATGCTGCTGCCTTCTACATTACATAAGGCATTGGTATGAGTTAGGGCAGCCCGCTTTTTGACTGGGCAGAGTAAGAGGTCTTAGATCTCCCCTAGCTCCATCTTTCCACATAGGGAGAAGTTGGCATGTTTTTTCCTGCTCTTTATTCTGCCTTTGCTTTCAAGAGGCATTGCAGGGAGTCCTTCTGTAGCTGCTGCAGCGGAAAAAGCCACTGAAGACTTTTCTATCACGTTCTCTTGATAAGTATTACAACTTGGCTGTCTTTTGATTTACCTTTTTGCTATGCATTCTCCATATTCGGTGCAAATTCTTATCCAAATCGCTTATTTTAAATGTGTAAAACTTGTGAGTCAAGCTCTTTGGACATATTATGGGATTGAGGCAAGCTGAAAAGCAAAAGAACGTGGAGTTGTTTGCCTTCAGTTTCAGAGCCTCCAGAATTCCTTCAGGACATTTCACCAAACCATGAAATTCGATATCTATTTCTGCCTTTCTCCTCTTTTTAATAAAGACAGTCTTGTTTAGTCACTTGCCTAGAGGAATGGACATTTTCAAATACAGCATCAAGTACTGTGAGATTTCCTGCTCAAACTGCAAAAGTTGGTGTTGCCAATTTAATCATTCTGACATTTTCAGACTGAAGAGCAAACGCAGAAAGCAGAAGTAGCTCAGTCACCCTTGTCTCCCTACAGTGTAACAGGCAAAGGAGTAAACGCAACGTGCCTAAGCCGACAGCCTCCAGGGGAGCAGACCAAAGCCACCTCCATGCTCTTTCCCTTCCTACCATGGCATCTGCCTGAAGGCTACACAAGGAGGTGGGCAAGAGGAGGTGGTTTTGAGCTTACACACCTTTAAATTATTCTGCTCACTGATTTCAGCTACTGAATCTGTGGGTTGGTGTTGATATCCACAAGTTGTGCACATTTTCCTTTAGTGGTAACGTCTTGTAAAGGCGAGGTAAGGAGGGGAGATTGAAATTTATCCTCCTCTGTGTAGGCAAAGCTTTTTATTTTTTCACTAATGGAAATTCATCCCTCTTTCAAAGTATTTATGGTGCTGTAAGTATATTGGAAATATTATTCCAGCATAAATGAGATGTGTCTCAGGATAACTTTTAACCCAGTCTCTCAACTAGGTTCCCCAAGGGATAAATGTTGTAACACTATCCAAACCAAGTTTCTAAAATTCTTGACATTTGCTATCACTTGTACCTTTCCACAAACAACTGAAGCATATTTTCTTTTAAAACTGTAAAATCAATATATTGGGTATTCCATTTGTTCATGAGCAGTGGAACTGATGCAGACTGAGCAATCTGGTATCAGCTGAATATAGAGCTACAAATAACAGACCTTTCTTCTCGTAAAACACACTTTACATTGAAATATTTCTATTTCCTACTGAATCTGTTTGGAAAAGATATATGAAATGTATCAACAACAAATTAGTGTAAAACTACATTAACCTGAATGAACTTTACTCACACAGCTATGGCATCTCAACCCCATTTTGTGGACACCATCACTGAGGATTAATTTAATGCCCTATCACCAGGTCCTTTCATTCTTCTTCGTGAGTCAGCCTACCAGTTGGTAATGGGTAATGGGTATTCCGACTTGGCTGTATCTGCCAGTAACTGGATAAAGGCCAGTCTCACACAAGTCACCTTAGTATTAATTTTGGATAGTAACTTCTGATTTGAGGAAGTCTGAAATTAGGTAGTAGTTAAAGGTTACCAAATCAGGACAGTTGTTCATATGTACACATTCCTTTAAGCTGGAAATTTTTAGGATTAATTGTGTCTACAGAATATCATCTTAAAAGCCCATTTGATGTGAAAAACAAATAATTTGCTGTGAAAAACTCTCATCTTCGAAGTTAAACCAGGGATAACAGATTAAATATTTTGCTTACTGTTTTTATTAGCTGTTAGAAAGAGAGTATGACTATTTTAGGTACATTCATCTGTCCAACAAAATCCCTCAAATAATTTTTACAACAAATGCAAAATGGTTGCAACACACATTTTCAGCCCAGCTTGAAAGTAGGGCAGCTCTCAAAAAACCTAAATTTCAAGTTTTGGTGTCTGCAATGAAAAAAGGTGAAATTCAGCCATGACACAGTATTTGACAGTACCTGTTAATCAGCATGTATGAACAATATGACCTGTCCAGCCAATCAACATGAGTAATCTAGGACTAACTAAAGAATGAGAGATGTCTCTTAAAACATATGAAAACACTGGCATTATTGCTACAGTTGTAGGAAAAGTAGAGTTTTAGTGAACAAAAATACAAATCTGTGAGAAAAAATATAATTGGTTTAGCTGATCATAGAGCAAGTTCTTCAGTTTTGCTAATACAAATGGTCTAAATCTTAAGGGTATTGTGCAGAATTTTTTTTCCAAAAAAAAGTCTCTCTGCAGAATGATTTTCAGTGATATTATCTAACTGGTTTCAGTTTTCTCAAGAACCAATATGTAAGAGTGATCTTTGCTACATCACTAATATAATTTTATCTATATAGCTGAGTTACCTTGATATTATATTCATTTAACTTCCTAGACTTATACCCATTTTAGTTTTACCCAGCAAAGGTACAGAAATACAGTTTCATACTGTTTAGGTATCCTTATGCAAGTATCCAACCTTCTCTCCATTTCATTCTCAGATTTTAATGATTAAATTTTCAGAATTAGGAGCAAGGGTTAATTAAAAGAAATTTATAATGCCAAATTGAAATTGCAGAGGCCAAAGTGTCAAGTTTCACAAATGTAGATCAGCTTTGGGTAACTTCAGCAAATAAACAATTAGGAATTTAAAAATAAGATTTCACAAATTTATAATGCTAATAATTCAAGATAAATGTCTAGTAAGCTGTTTTGTTTCCCTTGGAAAACAATGATAGTGTTGTAAGCACCTATAAATAATAAGGCTCATTTAGGTACGTTTCTAAGGTTTTGGCTATTGAATTGTAAAGGCTTTGGGTATTTGGAAGAACTGGGACTGTACAACCCACTGCTTCACAGATTAAGACGGGAAGGATTTAAAGCTTGCCATCCAATGTCTCCAGGTACTCATAAACCATTGACTGACAGGTTTATCATCGCATGGGTGGGGATCAGCTGGAATCTCACCAGCGCATGGGAGGCTGGGCAACAAAGGCAGAGGTCAAGTCCATATTTGCAGAAGATTGCCTAAGAAAGCACGGAATGGATGAAAATAATCAGAGAAAAAATTAACTAGAGTCAGCTGGACATTTTCATTTTTGACCCTTAATCCACCAAAAAAGGCTACATATTCTACTGACCATTTTCAATACAATAAACAATTTAGGGTTTTGGGTGAAGACAAAGAAATTCCTATTCTTGTCCCCTCAGCTTGACTCTAAACATTCCCTAATTTCACAACCAGGGAATATATTTTTAAAAATCCTCCTTATGTTTATGTGCAGTTTACATTATCGTTTGCAAAATATATTACAACATGCTATTTGCTTCATTTTGAAATTTTCAGACCTTTCTGTGGCTTTTCCACACCCTAGAAATTTCACATATAAACCATAGTAAAAAAGCCCAATATTCTCCTCTTTTCCTGTTCAGTGTTCCAAAGAAAAGTTAGGAAGAAAGTTGTCAGTCACTAATGTAAACTTCTATGCCAGCTCATCTCAATTATCTCAGCTGGTAGACCTGTGTCTAAAAATGGCAAATACTTGCCAACTGAAAATACAATTCAGCTAAAATGTTCTAACCTGTGTAGGTTAAGGTTAGGTGCCAAGGGAAAGTGTGTAAATGTAACGATAAACTTATTTAAATTCCATTAAAGTCCCCATGCCCAGTTTTTCCTGTTGGCTAGGTCTTTGTGGCTCTCAACTTTGACTCTGCACTGATCACTGAAAGCCTTCAAAAAGGGTGAGCAGGTGTATTTTCTGGTTTTGTTTCACTTTTTTGAAGGAGCAAAGGCAATGTGCCCCTTCACTGGGTCTTCTGATATGGCACATAAAATCAGAGAGCTGCAGTTTGGAAATGGAACAGGAAACTCCATCTCTCAGATGAAAATGTGGAGTGATATTGCACCTCTTAAGAACACAGTTGCTACAGCGGTATTCGGGACTTTGTAATCCACCTGGGATGTGGGATCATCCTGCTCCAGAGGAACACTGCTCCATCTATTGATTAAGTGTAGGAGTTAAGTGTATGTTGTGCATGTGAATATGACCCACAATTAGATTTTTTACAAACCTTTAGGTTTGGACAATCGAGAGGAAAAATTCACAAGCTGCCTATCTGCACATTTACAAGCCTGAATATTTTCAAAACGCTGAACCTGAAGGCCAAAATTAGTTACTTACATTACTTAAAAGCCTGACTTTCATATAGTAATGAGTCAAATAGTCAAGTAATAGGAGGTGGGCACTTTAAAAAATGTGGCTTCTTTCTCAGGGGCTTAAATTTAAGCTTAAGTATCCAAGTTTGCAAATATTGCAGTCTGGTCTGTAAACATACACACACTTTCACACACGCTTTATCAGGGAGCATGCTTTTGTTTAGGGTGCAGTTAATGTGCAGTGTCATTTATGTACAAGTTTCATACAAGTACTGACTTGTCTAGATTTTTTTTTTCTGCTTTAAACCATCATGGCACACTAAATGGAGTATTAAAAGTACAGCAGAATACAAGTGAAAACAAATTACAGTAATGATGTTAATGTCATACCTTGGTTTTATTGGTATAATTAAAATCCCTTTAGAACACGCCTGCTCCTTAATCATTTCTATTTCTGTTCTCCCCTTATTAGTGCCATTTCATAGAGAGATGTCACTCATGTTGGCTCTTAGGGGAACAATTTATCATCTCCACTGTAAAGCTGAGTATGGTGAGTGGTGATTGCTGCAGAAGAATCAAGAGACTGTACGGGAGAGCCGATAGCCAGCTCACTTACACCCTTTTGGAAAGTCTCACTTAAGGACATGGGCAGCTGTGCAGGATGCTATGGCGGTATTGGTAGATAAGGTTACTTCCAATAATCTCACTCCAGCTGCTTCTAAGTGCTGTTTTAATGTAGTTTACTCATTCTCCAGCCCCTAGAGGACATATAAGTGTTCCTTAGTCCACTTGTGCCAAAATGAGCCCAGTTACCTCAAATAACTGGTATTTCATACATCTTTGCTCTGGCTCATATTGACTAAGGTAAATTACTCCTAGTAAGTGCAGATCCCCCAGCAGATGTAAGAGTTAGTGTTTTCAGTCATAAGCAACTACTGCAGAAAGGAGCTATGTTCAGAACAGGACACTTATTGAAAACCCGAGTGTTTACTTACTGTTATCATTCATTAGTCAAAAAATGCCATTAGTTCAGAATTTAGAGAGAAAAAGGCAAATGTGCACTGCATTTACTGTCATCAATTAAATATTTATGAAGGAATTTGGGACTGTATTTAGTATCTCTTTTCTCCTCTAAGAAATACAGCTCCGAATCTAACCTCTCTAAATATGGCAGTTGAATTAGTAGAGTTATTGCCATATAAAAATGGTCTAAAATCAGAACGGTGCTAATACAATCCCTCTTACTACTGTAGAAAAGTTTTAGCTAATGCTTAAAGACCTGTTAGAAAGCCAAGAGCCACCAATTTCTTTAAAGACTGCTTATAACAAATGCCTTAGTATTATCTACCAGTTGGACTGGAAATTTCACTAATGGAGTTGAATAAAGAGATTTTTTTTTCCCGTTTCAACTGCAATCAATAAAACTACATTCTTCTGCCAGATATAGAGTGGATAAAAAATTAGACATTCCCTTCCCACCCTATTACGCCCCCCCCAAGAGATGGAAATATTTTCTTTCAGTAGATTTCTATTCAATTCAAAATTCAATTCAATTCCAATACCTTCACATAAAGAAGTCAGAATGTAGATTGGACATAAAAATATATACACACATACACCCTTCAATCAAATTATCTTGGCATATTCTCCCTTAATTGTCTGGTCACCTCCTTGAACATTTCTGCTTTGCATATCTCCTGAGATGTCAAGAGCTAAGATGTATCAATTATACTGCAACTGTTTATACTTCTGAGTTCATTTTTATGAAAGGAGTAAAGTAGCTTCGGAGGCTTGGTATTTTTTTGTTTTGGTTTATTTAATATTTTGAAAACCATAAATCTCAGATATGACTAAAAGATTAGTTAAATGTCTTTCCTTCAAAATTAATAAAGGTGTTTTGTTATTTACCATTTTCTGTAGTCACTAAATAGTGGTCTGGCCCATTAAAGTGCTATGCTTTGTTTGAGTCTTTCTAACAAAATGAGAATAGTTGCTTTCATCTGGCAGTCTTTAGTTTTGATGAAAGTGTCGTGCAGGGGTTAAAGATACACTGGAATCAATTTACTTAGATTAGATTTAACAAAAGAAACAGGTATGGTATGCAGTAAAGCATATACCTTGAATGCATAGGCCAGAAGTGTTCTGTGCAGGATAAGAGAGGAATTGGGTGAATGAATTGGTCCAGATGGCACTGGGATTAAGAAAGTGTGAAGGGAAGATAATGAAGAACTGTTGATCATTTGTCACAGAATAAAAGTTTAGAAGGAAAAAAAAAATGCTGCTATTACTAACCATGGAAAATAAAACAGGTAGGATTTCGTTTTCAGAGAGAGACAAGAGACTATAAGGACCAAAAGCTCATACTGAAAACATCTCTGTTTTCAGAAGAAATCTGTCTCTATTGTTGATCAGGAAGTTCACAGAGGTCACACAGAGTCACAGAATGGCTGAGGTTGGAAGGGACCTCTGAGGGTCATCTGGTCCAATCCCCCTGCTCAAGCAGGACTACCTAGACCCAGTGGCCGAGGACCATGTTTATGTAGCTTCTGAATATCTCCAAGAAGGGAGATCTCCCTAGGCAACCTGTGACGGTGCTCGGTCACCCTCAGAGTGAAAAAATGTTTCCTGATGTTTAGAGGGAACCTCCTGTGTTTCAGTTGCCTCTGGTCCTACCACTGGGCACCACTGAGCCTGGTTCCTGGGAGCCTGGCTTGATGTCTTTGCACTCTCCCTTCAGGTATTTATATACATTGATAATATTCCTCCTGAGCCTTCTTTTCTCCTGGCTGAACAGTCCAGCTCTCTCAGCCTTTCCTCATCAGAAAGATGCTCCAACCCCTTAATCACCTTTGTGGCCCTTTGCTAGACTCTCTGTAGAATGGAGCCCAGAACTGGACAGAGTAGTCCAAGTTGTGGCCTCACCAGTGCTAAGTAGAGGGGAAGGATCACCTCCCTCAGCCTGCTGGCACTACTTAGCCTAATGCAGCCCAGGATACCATTACCCTTCTTTGCCATAAGGGTACATTACTGGCTCACACCCAACTTGGTGTGCACCAGGACCCCCAGGTCCTTTTGCAAAGAAAAAAGCAAAGCTGCTTTCTCAGTTTTGTCTCATCAGCAAACAGGCTGAGGGTACACTCTGTCCCATGATGCAGGTCATCAATGAAGATGTTAAAAAGGATTGGACCCAGCTGGGGTACACTGCTAGTTAACTGGCCTCCAACTGGACTTCAAGCCACTGATCACCACGCCCTGAGTCTGCCTATTCAGACAGTTTTCAATCCACCTCACTGTCTGCTCATCCAATCCATACTTCAACAGCTTCTCTGAGGCTCTTACGGGAGACACTGTTGAAAGCCTTACTGAATCCAGGTAGAAAATATCCACTGCTTTCCTCTATCTACCAGGACAGTCATTTCATCACAGAAGGTCATCAGGAGCGATACTTGCTTTTTTCCAGTGCTCAGGCACCTCTGCCAATTGCAACAATCCATCAAAGATTACTGAGAGAGTCCTCGCAATGACAAAGCTAGCTAGTTCAGTGCTTGTGGGTGTGTCCCATCAGGGTCCATGGATTTACACATATCCAGTTTGGTATTCTCTGACCCTCTTCCACCAGGAGTATATCTTCCTTGCTCCAGTCTTTCCCCCTGGTCTCTGAGGTGTGCAATTCCTGAAGCCCAGCCTTCCTAATAAAAGCAGAGGCAAAGAATTTTCCATGTCCTGTGTAATCAGGTCTCCTGTCCCATTCATCAATGGGCCCACACTTTCCCAAAGTCCCACTTTGACTTTCCTAACCACATGTCTGCATGCTTGGAGAGTGTCTCTGTATTCCTCCCAGGTTACGTGCCCCTGTTTCTACCTTCTGTATATTTCCTTTTTTTGAGTTTTGCCAGGAGCTCCTTGTTCATTCACACAGGCCTCCTGGCATTTGTGCTTGACTTCCTGCTTGTTAAGATGGACTACACCTGAGCTTGGAGGAGGTGACCCTTGAATATTAACCAGCTTCCTTGAGCCCCTCTTGCCTCCAAGCCTTTATCCCATAGGACTGCACCAAGCAGATCACTGAAATCCAGCACTGTGATCTTGCTTTTTGCCCTGCTTCCTCCTCTCAGTGTCTGAACTCCAACATCTCATGATCACTGCATCCAAGGCAGCCTTCAACCTTCACATCCTCGATGATCCCCTCCTTTCCTGTTAGTATGTCTGCCCATAGCAGACACCCACTACAGTGCCACCAATACCAGTCTGCTTTTTAATCCTTACTCATAAGCTCTCAGTTGGTTCATCATCCATCTCCAGGCAGAGCTCATGTTCTCCAGCTGCTCTCTCACATAAAGTGACACTCTCCTTCCTGGCCTGAATAGCCTGTATCTCTCCATTGCAACACTCCAGTCACTGGAGCCATGCCACCACATCTCCATGATCCCAACAAGATTACAGTCCTGCAACTGCACACAGATCTGTAATTCATTATGTTTATTTCCCATGGTGTGTGCATGAGTAGTACAGGTGCTTTGCAGAGGCACCTCAGCACGCTGATTTCCCAGAAAGGGTTTGGGGCTTTTCCCCATCCCCCATAATGGAGCCTTGTAGGCACCTCCTTACTTACATGCAAGTGCTGGAGGTGGCCCTCCTTCAGCCCTGTTTTCTTAATTTTGTGATCTCTTTCTGTCAGATCACTCCAGGTCCTTTGCTCATCAGATCTGACCATCACTCCCTCACAGGGCTGCTCGTAACTTTCTCCTTCCCCATTATTGCTAGGCTAAAGCCCTCCTTATCAGGTCAGCCATCCTGCTGGCAAGGATGCACAGAAATGCTCACAGAAAATAGCCTGAGAGCCGGTTCCTGGTCAGTTCTGTGTAGCTTTGGAATTATTCTTTTACTGAAGAGGAAGAATCTTGTGCACGTGAAAGGAATGTACACAGACTTCAAACAAAATAATTTCCACAAATACTGGAAAAGCTGTTACTTAAACATGTGCACATATTTCCATGATAAAATAGGAGACAGAATATGAATCTTTATAAACTATTATCTGTTAAAATAATACAATAATAGATCTAATTTCTGAAAGGTAAATATGAAAATTTTTATGTGTTTACAGTCCTTAATCCATTTTGGTTTTGTTTATTAATAGAATACTTTTATAATAGTTACTTGTTACTTTTTGGATCTTGTTCAATTTCTTTCTCCATACAGTAGCACACTTTTGTGTCTACAGTTGTATTTTATTGTCGCTATCTTGTCGTCAGCAGAAGCATCATGTAAACAGTTTGGGAAGATGAGGGCCTTCTGCATACTGCTCTTGCCAGGGAGAAGTGTAGTCAGTTAGGGAGGCAGCAACAGAGAAAATTGTATGTGGTTAGGGACATCTTGTAAATCAAATAATGAAGAAAACATACTGCCCATCTATGTAAATCAGAAGGCAGGCTTCATCTCAGCATCTCAGCAGCAGTTTAGGAACTCTAGTTTAGTATTTTAGTTGATGTAACTTCCATTTACATAATTTATACTTTACCTTACACATAATGCTTTCCTAGCTAATGGTAAATAGTGCTCTGTGAGACATTCCTCATGCAGGCATGTTAATGTCTTTGTATTAAGCCCTGATATTATTAAGAAATTTCTAGCCCTTACCTTCAAAGCTTTTTTTTCAAAGCTGGAAATTAAATAATGATACTGTACCATCATTTGTCCAGGTGCTGCACTAATGTCATTCTCCAAAACCTGACTAGCAGCCCCAGACAAGTGTCCAAAACCCATCATACACAGTATAATCGATCTCTTACAAGTACTTTGCTATTAAGTTTTATTACTCCCATCCCCAAGGGGGAATGGCTTCATGGGATAAGTTTCAGGCTAGAAATATGTTGACTCTGGACACAGAGGTTTCAGGCTGTGTGACAGACTCAGACCTTCAGCTTTCTGTGGTCAACTGAGTGACTATCATGCACTTCATCCTGTGTCCAGATAAGCACTAAAGGACGGGTATTGATATATCTTCTAGGATTGCTCACTGACATTTACTTTGTATCAAGATTAGTGGTGCCTCGAAGAACAAAACTCTCTCAAATTTGCCCACAAAACCACAGCTTTTTTTTGTTTTTCAATTGCCATTCATAAAGAGTTTACTGGCCATTGTTAGAGAAATAAAAAGTGTGTGTTTCTTCAAGCCTGCAGGTGAACGAACGCATGCTGCACCTGTGGGACACATTGGCCATGGGGATGCTTGCGGAAAGGCAGCGTGCGGCCTTGCTCATCTCTGTCGGAGGGCAGGTTATAAATCAAGAGTAGCTCCATTTAGAGCAAAAGGCTTCCAGCACTGCAAAGGGAAGATTAACCAGCATCTTTCAGGCTCAAAAACACAACACGTCCTGAAAAATCATGTGACTTGGCATGAAGGTCACCCCACAGCTCCAAAACCATCAAGATGCAGCAACAGTTTCGGGAAGAAAGCTGTTCCCCGCAGCGTCGAACTGCAAAGCAGAGTCAAGTCAGTCGTGCGTGTGGCAAGTCATGCACTGGCTGCTCTCCGCTGGATCCGGTTAATTACCAATCACCTCGGCGGAGGGGACCCCGGGTTTATGGGCAAACGGGAACTGTGGAAACGGGCAGGGCCGAACCCCAGGGGACACCCGCGAGGACAGTGGCGGCTGCCGCTGCCCCGCCGCCCTCCGTGCCCCTCCGCCCGGGCCGGGCGGGGACCGGCCCTCCCCGCGGCTGCCCCGGCACTTCCCTGCCCGCGGCTGCGGGCGGCCGGGCGGCGGCGGCCCCGGGGGGCGGGCGCTTACCTCGGGCTGACCCGAACGGCTGGCGCCGCTCCCAGCCGCCTCCCCAGAGAGGGGCAAGGGACGGAAGGGGAACGTCGGACGCCTGGTGCGAAGGCGCCGAGCGGATCGGCACGGCATGGCACGGCTCGGCTCGGCGTGGCTCAGCACGGCGCTGCCCGGCGCGGCCCGGCACGGCACCCGCACCCTCCCTGCCTGCGCTGCCGCTCTGCCCGGAGAGCAGGGGAAGGCACTGCCACTCGTCTGCAGCTCTGCAGGGG
The DNA here is from genome assembly GCF_965140245.1 of Athene noctua. Taxonomy (NCBI): domain Eukaryota; kingdom Metazoa; phylum Chordata; class Aves; order Strigiformes; family Strigidae; genus Athene; species Athene noctua. Next base: position 105,635,322 of record NC_134038.1, on the reverse strand, counting down.
CCTCCCCAAGGGCCCTCTGCCTCGCACTGTCACTTCAAGGAGGGAAAACACCAGGAGCCCGGCAATACCACCGTTATTTTTTCCCCTGGGATTCATTTCCCTTCTTCAGGGAGAAAGGTTCTTTGAAAAATCCTGTGTGGTACCAAAACAGCAAAGGTGCACAAATCATGTGTTTTTATATAGCCGGTTACTGGCTTTTCTTTGGGAAATGATTAGAAGAGTAACATTTTGACAATAAGTTAAACAAAACTAAAACATGAAATTTTTCAAGTGGATGCTCATTCTTCCACTCTCTCCTCTTTTATATCGTGTTTCCCAGTGTTCCCAAAGCATTTAATTCCCTGTCTTTTCTTAATCGCAATTTATTGTTATTTTATCAGGCATCTTGCAAAGGAAAGCTTTTATTGCAAACAAGTGTAATACCCAGATTTATTTCTAATTAAGGTGTAGGAAACTCGGTTAGGCTTTAATTTTGGACACCTGACTGCAGCTGAGTACAAAATGCCCTGCTCTGGTCATCTGCCTCTGAGACCACTGCTAGAGCTGCAGTGACAGTATGGGTCTCCTGCGATTTCATGGTATCCTCAGTGAGGAGGAGGAGGTCTTAAAAAAAAAAAAAAAAAGTAGCAAATGCATGTGTGTGTATCTACACATACGTATAAAAAGAAACTCTCAGGCAACTGAGCGCAGTGCTGCACTCCTGGCTTCTGTGACTCCTGAGAGCCTGAGAATAAATTTACCAGTGTAGACCAAAGGTCCGTCTATCCGGTTTCTAAGTCCAGCCATTTTGTTGATTCCCAGGAAAGAATAAGAACAGGACAACCATATATGACACATCTCCTGACTGTTCCCCTAATCTCTGTCTGTTTTTAGCTCAGGGGATTTTCTGTAGCTGATGTGGTTTGGTTATTTAGCAGCTCTCAATAGACCTATCTTCCAAGTACTTGTCCAATCTGCCCTTGAACCCATGTAACCCTTTTGCATGCAGAAGACTCTCAGTCTGTGTTTATACTATTAAACTAAACAGAGCCAGTTTGCAAGTACAAGCCTTGTCCTGTGGTGCTCGATACTGTCAAATTGCTAATAAGGGCTGTGGCACAAGCTGATCGTCATTTCCCCCAAACAAAGCCTGGGCAGTCTGAAGCGTCAGCACACAAAACACTCGCTTCTCCCTCCTGTCTGGGGCAGTAAGGCAATTGTTCACTGGGGCCGTTCCTGAAACTGTAATCCCAACAAGGCTCTGTGGTTGTGCGGTGGCCTGAAAGAGACATACTGGGCAGTCTGGATGTGGCTACTCTGTTTTAGGGGATGGGAAAGCTTAGCACTGCAGATGTGAGTCTTGTCATACTAGTTATTCTCAAGGCCAGAGAAGGCTTCCTGGCCTATTTTACTTACTAGCACTCACATAGCTAAAAGACTGGCATCATCTTTTGTGCCACAAAGGTGCTGGGAAACTCTGTGGCCCTTGGGACAGGAGCAGAATATTTAGTTTTGAAAGTACACAAGTATTACAAGCATCCCAGGAGTTTCACTTCATGCCAGTCCCCTTGATTCTTTAATGTAAGCAAGAATCATTTGTTAACCTTAATAACAAGCCCTTCCCGTAGGTGAAGTGACACCATCACTGACTGTAGCACAAAGGAGGAGTGGGGATATCCTGCTCAGCCCTGTTGGTGCTCCTCCTTTTTGTCTTACTGCTATGCACTTCAGCTCCCAAGGAGTCATGAGCCCCATAACCTCACTGTTGCAGTCCTCTGTGTGGTTTCCTGAATAACGGTGTTACAGAAGCACTCACTCGGTTTTGTTGTTGGCTTTTTTGTTACTTTATTAACTGATATTGATAAAGTACGTAGGCCTACTTCATACCTTGAGGTGGTTGAGACTGTTGGTGAAGACTCTTGTCTTTACAAAAGAAAGGGACCATCACAGCACCCATGCCTAGGTGATACAAGAAGGACCCTGTAGGAAGTTGGAACCCCTGTGGCACAGGGCAAGTACAACATATGGCAGCAGCTCTGCTCTACTGAACGGCCTTGTCTTTAATGCGAGATCACATCAAGAGTGAGAAAAAACCTCACTGTATGCATGCAGTGTTTGCTCAGTGTTATGATATGCCAACAAAGATGCCAGTCAGCTTTTCGCTACATAGATGTTTCTTAACTAAAATCTGGACCTTGTTGACCATCAACTCATTCCCCGTATGGCTCCATGCTGCCATCAAATAATATAGCTTTATGCCTGTCAAAGCAAAACTCTGCAAACAGAAGTTAGCCTATGACACTGTGCTAGTGTAAGAAGACAGTATTTTTGTTTAATAGAAAAATTTCACACATCGTGGCTGACACAGTTTTGTTAAGGAGAACCCCTGGTCTGGTCACAGCCATGCTGACAGAAGGCAGCTTTTGTCAATTCAGGTTAAGTCTTTGAGAGAGCTAGTGTAATTACACTAGCAGAAGAATTCTGTTCTGTGGTTGTTGGTTTTTTTTTAAATATATCTATACGTATATATTTTTTATATATATATATATATATATATATATATATAAACTGAAGCTGCAGTTTAACATTACAACTCCTCTGGCAGCAAAGCCTCTTTATTAAGTTCCTAGCCCAGCACTCCCAGCACCATGATTTGCTTCTCCCCGCAGCTGTGCTGCCAGAAGCAACTGCAGACCACCCTGTACACAGGATAGCTGCTTCGCCTTGAGTGACTTGGCAGTCTAATGGCACCTATCTAATTGAGCAAGATCATTTCGCTGATCCATTCTGCAGTGCAAACAAACAGTTGCATCTGCTTCTGAGCAGTTGACAAACTGCTCTGTAGGCATAGAAACAAGGCTTTGCTAAGGAAGAAGTTTTATATAGGGAAGAAAACCTTTGTAGAACTGTAGACAAAATCTCTCTGATTTAGAGTTTGGGGGACTCTAAACCAGAATACCGTCTACCATAGGCAACTTCTTTAATTCTCTTCCTTCTGTTATTTGTTGGATGCCTGTGGCAAGGACTTTTCTTACGTTTGTACATGTACCCACACAACCAGGCTGCCTAGTTCTAGTTCAGAACCTTCTGTTATTGTTATGGAAATAGTAATGATAGCACTAGGATGGTAAGATTCGGTTGAACAAAATGCTCTACTTTTAAATCTCTCTCTTGCTAATATGGAAGTCATGGCAGACTCTCATGAACAAAAATCCTACACTTAAGATTATACAATTTGTAAATAAAAGATATGATGGTCCAAATTTTGGTGCAAGTACAACAAAGTGGTGTATAAACTCTACCCACGGAGTGAATTGTCTTATTTCTTAACAATGTTTGTGGTCAGGAGCTCTGGAGATCATGGTGGCAGCAACAATATGGCACAAATAAAATTTTGAAAATGCCATTTTACAAATCCTATTGCAAAGAAGCCATGGACAAAGAAACTGTGACAGTTTCATCTTTACTACACTGATCACAAATAATCTGGCCTAAACAGTAAATGCTGGCTTTTCACTGTTTTTTATTTGTGGGGTAGTAGTTTCAAACATAATGTAGGTGATGAAGGTTACTAGCCAATTTCATCTGCACATACAGTTAGAAGTCCAAAGTTGGTTTTTTTTTTCTTAACAAAATACTATTTTTCTGTCTAGAAATGTTGCTTGCAGTCATATCCAAAGTCTAACAGTAATTATCAGATCCAAAATGTATGAGACAAGTGGCATTAACATTTAAGAATTTCTAAATAATTCAGTATTTTGCCAGCTATTGATATGTTTAGGCAGCAGTGGGATTGTTTAAAATTGGATCTTACACAGTCAACACAAGGTGAAAGATCCTTGTGTAACTTGGACATAAAAATGTCCAGTCACCTCAATGTATCACACAGTCCTCTGTCAAAGCCTAGTCTAATCCCACTAACTTGCATGAATTTCAGAGCTGTGTAGATTTGATCTGATTTTTTTTCTAAATATCATTCTGTATTTAGAAACCTTGATGGGCTCAAAATTATCCACTTTCATTGGCTAAGCAGGAAAGGTTACATCTTAGTCCTGACCTAGCCAAGTCTGATCCCTCATCAAATAAATGTTTATAAGCACTGATGCTTTGTGGGGGCTGACTTCATAAAAGTTTAACAGAAAATTAATGGATAAATTATCAAAAATTACCATTAATTATCAGTAATTGATAAAAGGCAGCTGAACCCCTACAGAGATCCCTTAAAAATGCCCTGATTCTAGGAAAAAAAAGCTTTTAAGCCTTTAAGACATTAAAATCAGTCACTCCTGAGCAGCTGATTATTTGGTAGAAGACCAGATGGATTTGTGGGTTACAGATTTTTTGGCTGCCTGATGATTCTTCCTTCCGAGGCCTATGGCACTACATCTTTGTGGATGAATTTTACATTCACTCCTGAAAAGTGGAGTAGAAAGGCAAAGGAAGTGACAATTTTGAAAGAGTCCGTCCTTCCACTGACCTCAGTGGCCTTTATTGACTGTCCCTTGAGCGTTTGCCCTAGCTGCCTCTGGTACTTTGCTGTTGTTTCTGTGGTGTTCGGGCTGCTTATTTCTTTTCTGAGTGCATGCACAACCCTACTCCAGCAATGCCCAACCCCTGTGTTTGTGTTCAGCTCCCAGAGAAATCCCTCCACCCACACAGCTAAGCATCTGACCAGCCATGCATGTGGCCTGTGTTTTGGGCGGTGGCTCCCTATTGCTTCAACAGTTTTGTTGAATAAGGCAATTCAACTACTCCTAATGTGTACCCCAATAAAGGGTAACTGCTCCACTCAGCAGCTTCAACTACATTTCATTCAGTGTTAACAGTATTTTCCATTGCGAGTAATGCAAGGATTATTTGCTTTCTTATGATTCAGCTTGTTGTTAGTCTTTTATAACAATGGAATTAAATGATACGCAAAGTTTAAACGAGCTCTGATTTGCTTGCAGTACTATAAGACTATTCTGTACCGAACCAGGGCAGTGTATGAACAGTATTTACGGGATCTGATCTTTGGTATTTAAAGGTGTATATTATTTAGATGCCTGCAATACACTACATTAAAGTAGGCACAGTTACCATAGCAATCAGTATTACAGTATATCATAATAGTGTGAAAGGTATTGCACCATATGGAAATAATAATGTCTCCAGAAGACATAAAATATTGCCTTCATCTTACTACTACTAGCATATTTTTAATGCACGGTTGAAAACCATGGTGCTGTTGCGTTTGAAAGTGCAAAATTCACAGTTTAACAAATTAATTCCAAATGCAGATTTCTTCTAAGAACTTTGTGTTTTTCTATCGTCTGTTATTGCCACATCTTGCAGATCCCACAACATAGGACAGCAGATGACTTAGTTCAAATGATTCTCCATTGTTTTTAATATTTTTAACATCCCAAAGGGGGTGGGGGTTATTTATATGTTTAATAATTTCCAGATTTTTGAGCTGCTAGTCTGTTCAATTGTCTGGAAAAAAATCTGATGGCTATTATTCATCTTTTTCAGTCAAAGATGGTTTTGGATCTCTGGTTGGATTATTAAAGCAAAACTGCTCAGTTTTGTTTACGCGTATTTTCACTTTTTGTTTATATCTAATTGAGAATAATGAAAAAGATAAGTTTTTAAAAGCATTCCACTGAGTTCCTTCTTTCGGTCACACATACGGATGTGGGAATGATTGTATGACCCACATTTTCTGACTGCATGTCTATATCTGCATACATTTATCCACATAGCTATTTTTTATTATATATAATTATTATTTTATTATATATAATAACATGCTATTGCTATAATAATAAATACGGGGGGGGGGGGGGGGGGTGTCCTTAGATTAATATAGAAGTTGCCTATCTTAGAAAATATGACCTAGTCTCTCTATAAAGTGGCTTTAAATTAATCCAGTCTCATCTGAGCAAATTCTCAGTGTAGACTGTTATAAGGCAACCCTTATAACAGTCAGTCCTTGAGCGGATTTAACTTAAAATACTAACAAAAATTTCAATAGTAAAGAAGAAAATATTTTAAAGTCATGCACTCCATTCAGATAAGCTGATTTTTTGCAGTGCAAAGAACATAAAGGAGCAATGAGGATTTTACAAAGGAGTCTATACTGAATGAAAGGGGAAGTATTAGTGAAAGTCTTAGGGTATGTTGGTATGTGTTATCAACAGCAAAGCTGCAACAGGCTTTTTTCTGAAGTTATTGTTCTCATAATTTGGGGTTTGAGAAGTTCCGATGCAGCCTCATCTGTCAGTTGACCAATTATCATTTGTATTAATTATAAAATGCTGCTATGGCTTATTCCTTTCAAAACCACACTATTTTTTATTCAAGTGAATAGGGATAAAATATGCAGTTGTATATGTAGTCCATAGAAGAAAGTGACTATAATTGTCATGCTGGGGTTTTCCTTAGGGACACATTTATGAACTAGAAGCAATTTAAGGCAATTAATTAGGCTGGTTAAAAAGAAGAGTAAACTTTTTAATGGGAACATGAAAAGAGACAGCTCTGATCTTTGGCTCCTGTCTGGAAAAATAAAAATTCTTGGTCGGAAGTTTGTTTGTGGATGGGCCCAGAAAGTTCAGGAAGCATCTGCTTGAAATCACTTTTCTAGTAGACTGAAACAGTTGTATGTCACACAAAATGCACATAGAGGGACACAGCTGCAGAAACAGAGCTATTATCTTTGTCATTACAACACTTTCCATGTCCTCATGTGATAATAAAGCTACATACGAGTATTTATATATATCTCAGCAAAAACTGCTGTCATCATACTTCTGACCAATCTGGCTGAACTCAAAAAATATTTTTAGTGCAGAAATAGTCTAAAGAGGAGACTAAGATGTAGAAGACAATAAGAACAGGGGTGGTCTGATCTTTCTGCAAGTCTGGGAACTTCTTCCTGTTTGTGGGGGGAAGAAACTATTGGGCAATGTGAGAAGTTACATCAGATTCTGTCAATTTTCATCCATCATTTACTAGTTTTCTAAAGGAGACTTCTAGGACTGCTTCCTTCAGATTTGAATTCCGGATTCAAAACCACCATCCCATACATAACAACATCTTGAACAGGCTGTACTTTGAATAACAACATATAATAATAGTAATAATAATAATAATAATAATAATAATAATAATAACAATAATGCCTAGTGTCCTTTACACTTTTTAGCTAGTGAGGTGAGAGATGTATTAATTCTCTTAATCTCCTTGTAAAGTGTTATTTTCCCAAATTTACTGCCCACTGAGCTCTGATAGGCAAGGCTTCATTCTCCTTCCCCTCCTGCCAAATTTTCACTGTTCTAGCTCCATGAATTTCAGTGGAGTTGTTCTTAATTTTTAGCAATGTTATGAAAGGACAATTAAACCAGTGAGAGCACAAGCTGAAATGGATTCCACAAATTACGTGACTGCCATAGTGTGCCTTCCTAAAACTAACTCTCCATGAGAAATTACTTTGTTTAACTGATGACTAGTACTGTTTTCTTTGTACCGACATGATCCACAATGACTTCTCTTCGGAGATCATACAATAATAGAATTATGTTGGAAAAGACCTTTAAAATCATCGAGTCCAACTGCAAAACTAACACTGCCATGTCTGCCACCAAACCATGTCCCTAAGCTTCACCTCTACACCTCTTTTAAGTACCTCCAGGGATGATGACTCTACCAGTTCCCTGGACAGCCTGTTCCAGTGCTTGATAACCCTTTCAGTGAAGAAATTTTTCCTAATACCCAATCTAAACGTCCTGTGGTGCAACTGAGGCCACTTCCTCTCATCCTAAATGTCAGCAGGTGAGCCTCAAGTGCCCACATTTTCAAGTTACTTTAAATATAATGTTCAATAATAAACAGACCACAGTCCTTTTCCTCTAATAAACAACAGCAATTTTCTAAGGGATTGTGCTGTAACTCCAGGTGCCTACAAAAATCTACATAGACAAGCAGTCTGCTGCAGTGCTATCAGATCAGTAAATTGAAGCAGTGGGTACAGAAGCACCTATTTCTGCACTAGGTACAATTCAGAGCTGTATTTTGGACTAGTCCACTAAACCCAATGTCTCTTTATGCACATGGGTCGAAGGGCCACTCCTTAGTTCAGACCCAAACGCTCCCAGGTCATCAGGAATACTGCCAATGACTTCAGCAGCAGGAACAGGATTTGATTTAGCCCCCTTGTTTTCTGGCCACACCCGCATATATAACAAGGAGATGTACATATCTTTCCAGCAACATTTGTGACATTTATCCTTCTGAGAAACTACTGTACACAGAAGAAGCAGAATGTTTGTTTGTATGCTGTGATTTGACTTTCCAGATTCTCCTAAGAACTGACAGAGTATGTAGCTCAGAGCCAAAAACAAGACATGCAACACTCTTGTGAATTGCAAAGATAGGCTTTGTGCAAGGACAGCTATGCTGAAATTTGGAACCAGCGTATTTACAATCCTTTTTAAAAAAAATCACAATAATTTTCTGACTAACCCTTAGGGAGATGTAATTTTAAGAAACAGAACAACAACAAGAAGCATCAGACAGCATGGGATACTAAGCATGCGTCATCAAATACGTCATATGTATTTCTGTTCTCTTTCTAGGTATGGCTTCCCAGACTTGAGAATGTAACTATATTTAAAATAAATAAATTCAAAAAAAAAGAAAAGAAAGTGTTTTTCTGTTGTGTTCCTGGGAAATTCTTCCTTTTTGTCTGTAGTAGATCTGAGGATCCCCTTCTGCAGTTTCCACATCCAGTGGCCAAATTCATGCATGAAACTACACTCCAGCTAGAGACCCTAACTAATGGCTCTGAAAAGGACAGAGATTCCTATTATATTTGATGAATTTAGAATCAGATCACTCATAGGGATACTACTGCACTGTGCCAGTCCTCTGTCATCAAGAGATACTTCTCTGTTGTGGAGCCATTCAAATTTCCCAGCAAGTATTAAACTCAGTCATGCTTTGATTTTGTTACTCCTGTTCTGCTTTGGGAAAAGGCTGAAATGCCCACTAATGACATTTGCAATCAACAAAGCATCTTTCAAACAAAACTTGCTTGTGAAACACCTCTTATCCATGAGACTTTCCCTTACATTTTAAAGTGTCTACACTAGTCCTAGTAAGTATAGCAAATTTATTTTTCCCACAGGAAGGTACAATATTTGTTCCCTGACTTTGCTCCTTTGTAATTCTGTGCATGGTTCTGCACTACTCTTGTTACATGCCATTGTAAAGAAAATAGTTTTAGAATTAAAACGAGGCCTGTTAGACACATGTTGTGCAATAAGCACTAAGTGCTTAAAGCTTCAGAATCTACAAACTAGTATCTTCTATTGAAAATATGCCCTTCATGTCCAAGAGAACAATATTATTTCTGAAGTCTTCTTAAAAATAGGGGCCTACACTGGGAAGGAAAAAAAAGACCATTGATTTGGAATGGATATCTGAGACATTTTAAAGGGGGTCTGCTGATCAGAAATCAGTTATTACTTGGTTTTTGTCAGCATTCTCATGGTGGACATCAAAATTATTTAACAGAGGTACTCAAAATTATGAGTTCTTATAACAAGGAAAGTATGAACACTGCTGTTTGTCAAGAGATTAAAATCCTAGTCAAAGAAATGCAATAGGTGAGTAAACTGGAGTGGGAACTGATGGTAATTGTATGTTTTTCCTGATACTATCTGTATATCCAAGTTACTGGCAAAAATTTTGTGTATAATAATTAGGTATTTTAAGATCCTAGCCTATCTCTTCCTTAGGCATTAGCACCCAGAGGGTTGAGATACATGACAGTAGACATTCATATAGACTTGATACCTGCCCAGTGTAATCAACAGAAGAAAGGACCTTAACTCCTGTGAGGTCAAAGAGGCTTTGGGTATCCCATGGTGCCCAACATGAGACTAAGATGCATAGTCTGATATCCAAGATAAAGCAAAACAAAAAAGTAGAGTTGCAAAGGGAGGAAGTATGACAAATATTGCCAATTTACAATCAATTCTTCAATGGCTAGGGCAATATATAGGATGTTAGAAATGCCATTCTCAGCTGGAAATGGTTGAGACTTGTGTGGTTTTAAACTGAGTAATTAAAACAATGGACTTAAACTATATATCTTCTTTTGCACACAGATTGCCCCAGAAAGCTTCATGCTTTTGGTAAGGGGAAAGTTCTCAACAGAACTCACAGCATATCCTTTTAACTCTAACACCAGCCTGTGACAGATGATTTTACAACTTGGTATTTTTTTTGCTCGACTTATATCCTGCAAAGTTCTTAAGAGTTTCTTTTCTTTGGGATTATTCTGAAGGCCACATGGTAACAAGGCATCTAGATTCGCAGGCCTTTTTTTACTGCCTTTTTTCCATAATACATGTAATATAGATAATACTTTATAAATATAGTGAGATATTATTGCACTGTAGCATAGTGTCATGAAGGGGTGGGATTGGTGAATAAAGAGTAAACTCATGCTAAATTAATTATTCACATTCTTATATTTTTTTTCTTCTGACTGATTGTATGTAAATCCACCTTAGCATGAGGGATGTTCATGACCCACTATTTTATAGAATGACCTAAAACTTAATGTATTCATTCAAAACCAAATACACATAAAGAAGGTCAGTTCTCCATGACACCAGTCTCAGCAGCAGTCTGCTTCCCGTAATCCACATCACTTGTCTTTCCACTTCAACACCCCACTGAGATTTTAAGGTAGGATGTTTGGGTTTTTTCACTTGTGGACAAAAGTTCAAGTGTGTCAGTAAATCTAGCTCCAGCTGACTGTACACTTTTGAAGCAGAAGCATTTTTCCTTTTACCTCTTATGACACCGGCATTTTGGAACTTGCACAACACCCAGATTGCTGGATGTGGTGTGGGTGTGAACTTCTGGTCCAGCAGCAAACTTGTCTCTTCTTATGAAGAAGTCCCGAGACCTAGATTTTTTTTTTCTTAATTTCCTCCACCCTCTAATCCCCATTCTCTTTAAATTCCATAAGATTTTTATTTCCATGACACACTATACAATGTCTAACAAGTATATAAAAGAGATGAACACCTCTCTGGATAAAAGCTTTGTAATAGGAAACCTGTCAACTCTCTTTCCTTCTTCTGTCATGGTTAACAAGACATCTCAACTAGTGAAGTGTTTGGTAGCTGTTTCTGTAATACCATCATGATATGTCCTTTCATTATGATAGCATGCTGGCAATTGTAGCAAAGAAAGGGACATATCCTGAAAAGTCTACACTAATCTGTAAAATGTCTTCATTCAGTTGACTTCCCAACAAAGGATTCGCTTGTTCTCCTTTGGTTTCCTAATTTTATTTGCTTCCAGACTCAGTTCTCGTTTGTTCTGTCACACTGAACTCAGATGGCCATCTTCAGAGAATCAGCACAGGGTGGCATTTGCGAGGAATACAGTAGTTTTCTAATCCGTAAACTTGCACACTTGGTTTAAGAGGGGGAGCTGGAAAACGCCTGAGATGTTCATGTCTACCATCCTACCAGGAGAAGGTCTGCAGGGAAGTTTCTTCAAACTATTTTTACAGACAGGTGACAAATAATGCTGGGATCTCAATACTTGCCTTTGTGAAAACAGTGATCTAGAAAGTATAATTTAAATTAAGTGTAAAGTACATACTGTATCAACTGATTTCATTGTAAATCTGAGTGTTCATCCTCTGGAAAACAAGAACACATTGAGGAGAGACTACTTTCTGCTGACTCCAGAAGTTTATTGTATATAAAACTTCAAACTCTGCGGGGAAAAAAAAAAAAAAAAAAAAAAAAAAGCAGAGAGACCCCCATTAAAGGGTGCTTTGCAAATGTGGATTTATCCCTCAATCCAAATGAGCTATGTATCTCTAGATTTCTGTGGGAATTTTTTTTTTTTTTAACAGAGTTGCAAAATGACACAATTTTAAAAATAGCATTATATAGGAAAGCTCACATTCTTGACAGTTAAATCTCAGGTAGTATAATCATATGCAGTACAATGGGATTACACTAAAAAGTCTGGATTGCTCCAAAATGTAATGTGACCATGCAGTGGAAAGTAGAGCTACTTCAACCACAACTCTAGTTCCCCTGTCTAGTCCCTGTAGCAAACACAGCCACCAAAAAACAAGTACACAAAAGGTGTGAGTTCAGCTAACACACCAGAGAAGAGAGAGGGAGCTGAATATGAAGGAGGCGGGAGGATAAAGTGGAAGGGGAAATAAAGTTCCTCCCTTTTGTGCTTCCATAAATTACACTTTCAAGAGCAGTGGGAGGAGGACATGAGATTCTGTGAAGCCTAGTGCCTTTTGGTTGTTCCTCGTTTGCTCTTCATCCTCTAGAACTGACTGTAGAGTTTCAGTATAACTCAACATGACTTTAGTCTCTCCCTCTTCTCTCAGTAAAACTGAATAAACAGGAAAAAAATTGCAAAGTCTCTAGATTAGTAGATGTAAAATGTGAAAGTTCAGATTTGGTACAGTTTTATAAACATTGTTACTTTGCATATTTAGCCCTTGGCCTTCTCCACATAGAATTGTTCCATCAATATTACTAAGGTTTGGTCTGTAATTGTAATTCAGCTGTTAGTTATAGGTGTGTGTTGGGGGGTTTTTTGGGGTTTTTTTTGTGTGTTTTTTTTTGTTTTGTTTTGTTTTGTTTTGTTTTTTTCTTTATGGATATCTTACCTGTCTTTCCAGGTACGTTGGTATCTGTCTTCTGATTGCCAAGTAGGGCTTTGAACCAAATTCTGTCATTCATATAATTGCACTGTAATGCAGTGCCCATTGATTAAGACAGTGCAAATAGCTATTTGTTTAGCAAAAGCTTTTAGGCGGACTTGATCTTTGACACATCACTGCCTTTCTTTCTACTCACTTATTGCAAAGGTGATTCAGCCACATTTTTGACAGCGTTAATTTTCCACTTGGTGTGCTTTTTGTTCAGAGTACCTCAATGTTTCATTAACCTTGATTTATGCTATTTAAAATTACATACCAAGTTCACCAATTGTGTATTTAAAAAAAAAAAAAAAGCAGCAGATAATTTTTATTTGGTGACATTGCAAATATCTCCTTGTATTAACAGGACTTCAAAATGGTGCACCACAAAGTTTGGGGAATGTTATAAAAGATGAGAAAGAAAAAAAGGTCTTTCCGATGGCAGGAATCAAATTTCAGCTTGATAAAAACATTCATGCCACAGTTTGAAATATGTCACACTGGTGTAAGAGGTGTAAGACCGTGGTGAAGGGAGAGGGTTGCTCTCTGTCATTCCTTCCATACCCTAAATCCCTTTGCCCCATTTTATTTATCTTCTGTCAGCATTTCCCCTGCATTATTGTTTCAGTTTTGAAAGCAGTATGATATAAAAGTTCACCCCAAGTGAGGAGATGCCTGTATATATACAGTGTACAGTGTTACCCCACTGTGTTAGTGCTAGAGCAGAAAGGAAGAAGGCCTTCTCTTTCAGCTAGACCTAATCTGAGTTCTTCTGATACACACCAATACAATCCCAAAGATTTTCAGACTTCATCACCTAGAAAATTATTAAAACCAAAGTAAAATGAAAAGGTAACAGCAAACTTTCCTGCAATAGTCTCAAAAAACCCCAAACAAAAACCCACCCAAAACCCAATCCTGAAACCAAACATGCAGTATATTGTGTCTGATCAATTCCTCCTTTGTAGATGGGCTCGCACAGATTTATTGAGTGTCTAATTCAATCCTGGACAACTTGCGACCTCTTTTGGTCAATTAACAAAATGAGCAAGAGGACAAAAGAAGGCTGAAAAGCCTTGGTGCACTCACTCATCGGGGCATTAAGCAAGGCTGATCTTTCTTCCAACACATCTTTATTTTCCCAAGGAAAAGTCTCTACTCTTACACCATATTCTTCGCACATAAAACCAGATATTTTTTATCCTGCCTACGTATGATGCCCATTTGAAGACAGTATCTGAAAGGTACAATTACTGAATAAAGAAGAGAGAAAACAGAGTAGTTGATCCTAGTTATCTAAAAAGATCTGGTTTGTAAAAAGTGCAGTTGTCGAGATTCGCAATATCACGACCAGTACCTTGAACAATATACTCCACTCTTCCACTTGTCTTCAGACACATGAACAGCTGATGAATTACTGGAAGGAGATGTAACAGTGTTAATGATGGAGGGGTTGAAAACAGAGCGGTAGTCCAGTCCGGCTCTTATCATTCCCACGGCAGAATATATTTGTATAAACCTGTATCTCCGAGTATTATTGGTTTTATTTTGCATGAGAAGCAGGCTCCTATGGCTGAGACACCATATACACGTCTACGTACACACCTCACCATTCCCTCCTGCATCAGCTCTCAGGAGAGCTTCAGAAAGGATGGTCGCAAATTTTGGTATTGCCAATTCAGATTTTCTCCATCAAAGCTAAACCATGTTAGCAGGGGGAGCAGAGTAAGCCAAACAGTGGCTACAAACAGAATTCAAACACATCCACTGTGCAAAATCGACGTAGCATTTCACAGTTGGGAGAGTTTTGGTGTGTTTCGTTGTTTGGTTTGGGGTTCCCCCCCCCCCCCCCCCCCCCAAGATTTGCGAGGACGTTGCAATGCAAACCGTTTTCTTACGGGCGGAGGGAAAGCGCTGTAGGAGTCCTGAAAACACTTCCAAAAGCTGGGGGAGGCACACGCGCGGGGCTGGGGCACGGCACGGACCGAGGCCAGCGCCGGCGAGCGGCATCTGTGCGGCGGCAGCGCACCGGCGGGCGCGCCTCGGCCGCTCCCCCTCCGCCCCCCCGGGCGGCGCGGCGGGCTCGGGAGCCGTGAGCCGGCCCCGCGGCGCGCCCCGGACCGGCGTGCGGGGCTGCCTGGGCGAGCGACGGCCCGGCCCCGCCACGGCCGGGGCTGGCGGCCCCGGGCAGGCGGGATCGCAGACAGGACTCCAAAAAAGGGCACTGTCCGCCAGCCCCGCCGGCCTCTCCTCTCCCGGTGCCAAGGAAACGCGCACACACGCGCGCACACAAACCACTTTTTCATGAAACAAAAGGCACACGACGTGCCCCCCTCCCCACAGCCGTACCCTGGACGGCTGATTTCTGAGAAGAGCCCGCAGCCCACCCCCCACACCCCCCCGGTCCCCCGCCCCGCCCCGCCCCGCCCTCACAGCCCGCCGTGACCGAAACCTGGATTTGGCGCGGGCGGGCGCTCCCCGCCGCGCCGCGCCGCTCGTTATTCATGGCGCGGGGCGGGCGGCGTCCGCGGCATTATATAGGGCGGCCCGGGCGGCCCGAGGGGACAGATGGGCGCGGAGTGACGGGGAGTGGAGGCAGTGGCAGGCGGCAAAGAGAATAAAAAAGAAGGGAACCTTGCTTTCTTAATTTATTTTTTTCCCCCCTATTTTTTTTCTCCCCCTCACCTCCGCTCTTTTTCTTTCTTTTCTGAAGCGTTTTTGGACCAAGTTTTCTTCAGACCGTCTGGGCTTGGCTTTTTAAAAATATTTTTTACTTTTTTTTTTTTTTTTACTTTTACAAAGCGTTTTATTTTGTAATTTTTTTTTTTTTTCCCGAGTGTTGTGTGTGGCCAAAAAAAAAAAAAAGTTAGTGTCGAGCCAAGTGATTCAGGCGCTCTGCAGGGAGGGGAGGGGGGGAAAGAAGGAGAAAGTTGCCTTTGTTGCCAGCGAGCTGTTACTACCTCGATGTGATTTAAGGGCAGGCGGCTGAAGAGAGGGTCGGCGCGCGCGTGCCGGCAGCGCAGCGCAGCCCGCCCGCCTCCCCGCGCCGGTCGGGGCCCGGGCGGCGGCCGGCGCCTCTCCCCGCAGCCCCCCGCCCGCTGCTCCGCGCCGCATCGCTCCGCTCCCCACCGCCCGCGGCGGCGTGTGCGCGCCGGCGGGGGGCTCTGCCCGGGCCGCTGGGCCGCCGGGGGTGCGCGGGGGCGCCTCCCGGCCGCCCCCCTCCGCCGGTTGCCATGGTGCCGCGGCCCGGCGTGCTGTGGGCAGTGGCGGCGGCGGCGCTGGCGCTGCTGGTCCGGCGGGCGGCGGCGGCGGCGGCGCTGGCGGGGCCGGTGGTCCGCTGCGAGCCCTGCGACGCGCGGGCGCTGCAGCAGTGCAAGCCCCTGCAGCCCGACTGCGCCGAGCGGGTGCGGGAGCCCGGCTGCGGCTGCTGCCTCACCTGCGCCCTGCGGGCCGGGCAGCCCTGCGGCATCTACACCGAGCGCTGCGGCGCCGGCCTGAGCTGCCAGCCGCGGCGGGAGGAGGCGCGGCCGCTGCAGGCGCTGCTGGAGGGCCGCGGGCTCTGCACCAACGCCACGGGCGGCGGCAGGCTGCGGGCCTTCCTGCTGCCCGGACCGCACGCTGCAGGTAAGGGGCTGCGCTGCGCCGGAGGGCGCCCGGCCGTTCTGTGCGTGCGCGGCGCCTCGCCTCGCTTCGCCTCTCCCTCCTCTCCCTCTCCTTCTCCGCTCCCTCCCTCCCTCTCCCCCGCCGCTTCCTTGCTTTCGGCTGCTGTTTGTTTTAAGTTACAAAGCGAGTTGCGCGCAGCAGGCGGCGGGGCCGCTCCTCCGGGAAGGCCCCTCGTGCGCTGCCCGGCGCTGCCCGCCGGCTGCCGGGCCGCGGGGGGTCCGCGGGCGGCCGCGGAGCCGAGGCTGCGGTCGCTTATTGCCGGAGGAGGGGAAAATTTACCTGTTACGCCTTATTTATGCGTGTCTCTCTTCGACACCCGTGCTGAGAAGTAGCTCCTCGCAAAAGAGGCAGAGCTGCTCTTTTCTTAAAAATCGGGGGGTTGGCGGGGGTGTGGGGGGTGTGTGTGCATGTTGCTTCTGCGGGTGCGTGGGGCTGCCAGGCTGCAGAGCCTGCACGGAGAGAGGGCGAAATCCTCGCGATTTGTCCCCAGTGTTCCTGGAAAGAGGGTATAAGAAAGCTGGAGAGCGTGGGCTAACTCCTGTGCTGCAGCGTGACTAAGTCTGGGGAATGCTAAACACAGGGGGGGAAAAAAAAAAAAAAAAAAAAAAAAGGGGTTAAATAATTCCCCTGGCCTGGGAAGGTGGTTGTTCAAAACAAAGAGTTAGCACAGCAGTGTTTAAGAGGACGTTGGTTTTTTGCCTGCACTGCAAATAAATCTTTGGTCAAACGAAGCTTTCCCGTACCTCTTACATGTCTTGTAAATGAGACGTTCACAGAGCGGGTTTTGTTTTGTTTGAAGAGGAAGGGACGGTTGGAACAAGTTCTGTTAGCATGCACATTTGGAAACTTAAGACAGGGAAACTTGGGATTCAGATCAAGAAGACACAGTCCCTCTGTGCAAACATTTCATTAAACTGTTTGCTAACCAACAGAAAGTATGTTAACATTTATTTAATAGAAAAGTGTGTCAAAAGGCTTTCCACTGTTTGCATTTTTAAAAAGCCAGGAGTTTTTCTGCTAGGTTGCAGGGACTTTTTGGCTGGCCTCTCCTTAGCTGAGGAAGTGGCACCAGGCACCAGTGCTCCAGTTAACTGGCTGCTATGAGAGTAGGAGATGCCTTATTATAATGATTTATGTGCTGCTCCCAAGCTGTGACAATTTGAATGAGAGTTCAGAGGTGCTCACTGGAGTTTTAAATCTCATTGGAACATGGAGGAGCTTCCCTCATCACATGAACTTGGCTCTGCATGTTCATCCTTCACATGAATAAGAAACGAGCGGCCTCTCCTCCATACTTGAGAGTTGGTGTCCTCTAATGGAGGGGTTGTGCTTTCATCAGTGACTGTTAGAGAAGGAGAAAGGGGAAGACAGAGCTGCACTTTGCTGAAAATCTTTCCATTTTCAGCCTAAATGGTCAAGATGCCGAGTTCCTGTTTCTGCATTCTTGGCTGAGGGAGAATTCCAACTTTAAAATAAGTGGGAGCTTTGAGTCCTTAAAAAGTGCAAAATAGGACCCTTACAGTTCACGTTTTGAGAAGTGAAGGTTGTAAACCTGGGGTGCAGGAAGGAAGAAGCGCGCTGAACCTGTGTGACAGTGCTCACCTCCTCACGGGGACCGCTCCAGTTTCAGCTCTAAACCCAACACGCCCCGGTACACATCATCTCCCTTACACACGTCTTAGGTCCAGCGTCGCATGCTACACATTCGGTCCCTCCTAGTTTACAGAGAGTGCTAGAAATCAGTACGGAGTGGTGTACATTACAGCAGCTTCTTACAGTAACTGTAGTAGGCCACTGATTTACTTTCCAGATCAGTGTTTTTTTAGGCATGGACGTGTTATCTAGTAAGATGCATGTGCAACCCTTCTAATCTGCTTTGTAAAAGAGAGCAAGTAACTGTCATAGCAGCTTTGTTTCTGTTAGGAGAGCGTAAAGCTAACATAGCACCAAGTTTTGTGAAAACGAGTTAATCAAATATGCTTTACAGTTTAAAATGCAGCATTACAACCGTTCCAAATCAATCTGTAAGAAGTGCTATTGAAACATGATGGTCTATCTAAAATGAAATGACCAGCCTGGTAGTTATTTAATGCACATAAAGAATATTTCTACTTATTTTTGGTAGAGGAGGCAAACTAATGAAGCACACTGATTGCAGAAAAACTAGCATAGTATTTATATTTAGGAGATTCAGGTTTATAACATTTTATTGTGTCATTTCTTGCAGACTTCATTGAGAATGTGGAAAAAAAATACCACTGTTTAAAAACAGGACATTAAACCACCAAAAATATGTTCAAATACCGCTGAGAGTCTGAGTTAAACCCACAAAAGCCAGGAAATTTAGACTTAAGACTTAAACTTCCTTAATCCATTTGCACTGGGAGTTGGATTTTCTGATCAATTATGTCCATTGCCAGCAGTGGCTACACTAAAACCACCGGTACCAAGATGTTAACTCAGATCCCTCCTCCTCACATTCCTCCCCCGTTCCTGTGTATTGGCAGTGCAACTGGACTGCCTATGCTGAAATATTTGGAGTTGATGGGCTACGGGAACATGGGCTTTCAGGTTTAGCACTGAATTTCTTGGCTTTTGTGGTTTCTCAGTGAGTCATCAAGTTTAATTTTAATACAGATTTCCAGGATGTTCCCTGCACATCAGTTATCGTTGTGTACTCCCAGTATGATTTCCTTAAAAAAAAAAAAAAAAAAGTGGCCAGCAGCCAAGGCAGCAACTAGTGGTACTTAGCTACTTGGCTGATAGGAATATCCAAACTTGAAAAATTCCCTGGAGGAAATGCAGCCAGTTGCAGTTAGACTACAGGAGTCTTGGGGTGAAACGCAGTGTAGACAAATACCTCAAAAGGTACAGGAACACTGGGCTTATGAAGTATTTTGGATAAATGTGTTTCTCCTGGTGAAAGCAGGTGTTTTTCCTTTGACACCGATACAGAATGAAGCCTTTTTGTCCGTTACCTTTAAAGTGTATTTTGTACACCCTAGAAATGGTTCAGAGTTTAATAGCAGAAGAATAAAAACGTGCTATTTTTTTTTCCATGTCCTGTTCTGAATGTAGAATAAGATTAAGAAAAAGTGTTAAAAATAGCTAACTAGAACCATGAAACAGCATGGTAGAATTTATTGTATTAACTCCTCTTATTTAAAAAAAAACCAAAACCCAACAAACAAAAACCCAACAAAAAAAAACCAAACCTTCCCGGGGAAGACAAAGAGTTACAGTGCAGCCCATAAGTTACCCGAGCCAGCCGCGTCGGACTGGAGTTGATTAAATCAGCCGCG
Organism: Athene noctua; assembly: GCF_965140245.1. Taxonomy (NCBI): domain Eukaryota; kingdom Metazoa; phylum Chordata; class Aves; order Strigiformes; family Strigidae; genus Athene; species Athene noctua. Next base: position 105,615,633 of record NC_134038.1, on the reverse strand, counting down.
GGTCAGCGGCGGCCGCGGAGGGGAAGGCTCCGCGCCCCCGGCGCCGGTGGGGCTGCTGCGGGCTCCCGCGGCCGCTCCCGCGGTGGCGCAGAGCTGCCCCCTCCCGCCGGCCGGAGGAACGGCCGCGGCCGCGGCGGGGCGAGAAACGGGGCGGCGGTGGCTTGCCGGGGGGCGGAGGGGGCTCGTCCTGCGGTGTTCACGGACGGGCGGGGCGGCGGGTCCCTTGCGTGGCTGCCGGCAGCGAGCGCAGAAGGCATCGCCTGGCCGCAGAGGGGCTGGTGCATGCGGAGCGCGAAGCTGTTCGTCTGTCTCTGTATCGCAGTTTTGTAAAGGAAAACGAAGCACGTGGACTAGTCTAGTGGCTGATCGCTCTTCCCGGCACAGCTGGCAGTTGATTAACATTGTTCCTTTGCTGTATTTGTTCTTCTCGAAGGAAACTCCAGTGATTCAGAAGAAGAAGACCGGAGTGCCAGCAGCATCGAAAATCAGGCCATCCCAAACCCTCACAGGGTGCCCGATTCCAAATCGCATCCACCACACATCAAAATAGACATCATCAGGAAAGTGCAGGCCAAAAATACGCAGCGCTATAAAGTGGAGTATGATTCGCAGAGTACAGATACACTGAATTTCTCTTCTGAATCCAAACAAGAGACTGAATACGTAAGTACTTTTGTAAATGGAAAGGCACTTCCCAGCATGTGACTGTGCATGTGTATGCACATGCATATTGTGTGTACAACAGGGTGAATAAACTAAATAACTAAAGGGTGGTAACTATTGTAGCCACTCAGAGTGTTCTGGCTCTTTAAGCAGTCAAAGTATTGGATGTGCAAATGCAGACAATCAGCAGGCCAGAGCAGATCACATTCAGAAAACATGAAGGCCTAACACAATGACATTTACATTGATACAAGTGTAGTTTTCACTAAGTTACTTCTTAAGAGATGGAAAGTTCTTGTTTCCCCCATAATTGTCACTCGTTTGTGTGAGTGGACTTGGGACAGGTTTAATAGTGTCATTAAATGTGCTTGCAAACAGCATTATTGGGTTGCAATAATGGAAAAAGGATGTTTCACATTCAGCGTAGTGACACCGTGTTCACACTCCACAGCGCAAATCAAGGGAGATAAACTTGAGCTGCGTTCAGGGTTAGGATGGTGACCTATCAGTCATTGTTTGTGTGAGGTGCTGTTCAGCACCTCCACTTGCAGTCATTGCTTGGTGCCGCTGCATAAATGCAAAGGCTCCTGGACACATGAGCTGTCATTCCTTCCTACTGACTGTCCCCAGTGGATTTGCAGGGCAGCTGGAGTGTGGTGAATCTTGAGGGGAGAATAATTCTGCTTCCTGTACATCCTGGCTGATAACCCAGTGGTTGTCCTTGTGCCAGATGCCTGGATATACTTTGGCATTTAATCAGAGCGCTTTTGTTGAAATCAGACATGGCTTTCCATCTGCAAGAGAAGGTTTTGAAAGCTGTGTGAGGTGGAAAGTTGTGTCTGAAGAAAGCGTGGCCTCCAAGTTAATGCAGCAATGGTGGTGAAACTGCGTGTTTAGTTTGTCACGGATGTCAGGTGGTCTCGTAAAAACACTTCAGTATCTGCCTTCCAGCATGTCCTCCTCCCAAAAACGTGAAACAAACTGCCTACGGTGAAAAACCGGACTTCGATAGCTCTAAGGAAATAGGGTTGTGGTCTTAACTAGCTAAGATGAACACTTCACTTATGTGATAGTTGGGCTCCGCGAGCAAAGGCGCACCAACTTACCAAGGCTGCTGGTGTCTGTAAGAATCAGATGTCAGTCCATCAGGGACAGGTGCCTTTGTCAGCAAATGCCCTTGTATTTGTGCCTGCTTGTTAGCTTTTGATATTGATCTCTCTGACTTCGGAAGCCTGCTTCAAAATAATAATTAAAAGAAAGCCGTTGATCTCTTTGTAGGCCTAGCTTGGGACCAAATGTTTGAATGTGTGTGATTTGCAGTCAGCATGTTTGAGCAGTTTTGGTTTTTTAAGGAACTGCCAATAAGAGCAGTAATTTAAAGCGCATGTTTAGAGCTTGTGAGATTGATACTGAAAGAAAACATATGAAATCAGCAAGGAAGGTATTCGCTAACCAAAAAAATCAATTTTAAACTCCAGTAGAACTGTGGAGCCTTTATGCTTTCAGACACTCACATGAAAGGCACTTTACATGAGCAAACTATTTTACTTTCAAGTGGTAATATTAAGTGTCATTACTTCACTAATTAAAAACTGCATCAAATGAGTCTTTGTGTTGATACAGCAACTTAAATGTTTTAAACCCATGCAGCCATGCAAAGGAATTTTTTCAGGTCTCTGCTGAAGAAGCGGGCTGATGGACTAAGCCAGTCATGTGCCCGGATGGGAGCATAGCTAAGCACAGAGTTGAGTTTGTAGGCTGTGACTCTTGAATCCCATGGCTAACACTGACTGCCGCCTTGGCCTCTGGCAAAACGTGAACTCCTCCGCTTCTGGTTTTCTGACTACAGAGTGGGGATCCTAACACCATACTCCCTGCCCTGAAGGGCTGCAGTGAGAAATAATTAGTTGGCATTTGAGACATGCTCTTAAAAGTGCTTATGGAACTTCTTTTTGGTTCATTGTCCTAGAGCTGATCCTCACTACATTGTTGTCACCTTTTGCCAGTGGAGAAAGTGAGGCAAAAAGTGGCATACTTCTCTAATGAGACTGTTGTATGCAACCATTCCTTTGCGTGGCTGCATCCATTTAGCCCAGCTGAAATTTGGAATTGTTGTCCAAAGTTGCAGTATTTTTATATATACCTATACATTATGCCAAACTACTTGTTTTCAATTATATCCATTTCATTTAAGCTTTTGAATCCAGCAGAATCACAAAAATCAAATGGCATTAGGGAAAATCCACCAAGTGGTGTATTTCTAGTTGCCTGCCTTCTTCTTTTCCTGCTTGATGCAAGGCCAGCTTTTCCAAACCTAAGTTATGTTATATATGATTGTTTTACATACTGGTTAAGCCTTCCCGTAGGTATATGTGGCTGGGATTTCAACTGGAAATGCCAGTCGGTGCCTCAGCATAGCATAGGGCCTTCAGTCTTTAGAAATCAGTTTATACTGAATAAAGCAGAAAGTCATAATTTTATCTGTGAATAGTCTTGCCTTTCGACATATCCAGCCATCCCTTTGTTTTAGTGGATTTATTTGGGTTTGTGGTTCTTGCCTTTTAAAGATGTATTAACTCTTGCGTGAAAGACCACTTTTGGGAATGAAGTTTCACTTATGTTTTCTAAAACATTATTACAGGGTCCCTGTCGTAGAGAAATGGAAGACACTTTAAACCACCTAAAGATCCTGAATGTCTTGAGTCCCAGGGGCTTTCATATTCCAAATTGTGACAAGAAGGGGTTCTACAAGAAAAAGCAAGTAAGTACCGAGTCTTAATCATTTCAGTGAGTGCACTTCACCTTCTCTGCATCTTTGCTGAAGGATCTTGCCAGCAAGGTGCATTATGTATCATTTTACAGAGGGACTAGTTAATTTCCAGTTTTAGGACCTGATCTGATAGTGCTGAACCTTGCCAAGTGGGGACAGTGTTTTTATTTTCTGTTGGTCATGACAACAGATTCATTTGGGAAACTTCATACCTAATCACACGTCGGTTGGCTGGTGTCCTAGATACTAATGCCCTTTGGTTTAAAAAAAGCAGTGCCTCTGTAATAACCCACAGAGCTAAATGTTGCAGTTACCATATGACTGCAATAGATCAATGCTTTGAATTGTAAATAACTGCTTGAGTGTTCCTAGAAGAACCGCACTGGATCGTATTGCTAAAAGCAATTTGAGAAAGGTATGTATCTGTTCTTTATGTGCTACACAGATTGCTTCCAAAATCCAGGTCCTGTTATCGTGAAAGTGATACATCTATTAGTTACTTTGCAGCAAGGATGGTGTCTCAGCTCTCTTTGGTTCAGGGGTTGTGATCATTCTTGATAAATGCAGACCGAAACTGTAAGTGTTTGTGCCTTAGTTGTGTTAGGTTGAGCTATGGCAGCATTCTCCATTCAGTGCTGCCCTTGAAGCTCATTCAGGAACTTGGGGAAGTGCAAGATGTGCCAGGTTCTTTGTGTAGTGTGCACATCCAATCTAATTCCAGTGTTTAGTTAGTGACCTGCCTCCAAATGTGTTTCTTGATATAATTCCAAAATTTCCTGAATTCAGAAGTTTCTGTCAAGATTTTCCTCAGGGCCAAACCTCTGTAAGGACGGATTTTGTTTGTGCACCATCTTATCTCTCCCATTTGGATTTACAATGAGTCAGCCTCTGCTAGTAAGAAATAGGCAGTAAATCCATCAAAAAATGAGTGTGAGCTAGGCATTTTTATTTCTGGAAACAGCTGCCAAAACCACTGCCTAGGATGATAATGTAGATAGGGGTGTGATGGTAGGAATCTGATAAATTATGATCACCTTGGAAAGCATTAAAACTCAGTTCAAGAGACACTTCACATGTTACTGTATTCTGCCTTCCTGGTCACCAGCTCTTCCAGTCAAGTTGAAAGCAGTTATTTTTCAAGACATTTGTGGATATCTAGAAATTGACTTTTCAGGAAAAAAACATAGGGATTAATTTGCATGTGTGAAACAATTTTAAGAACATAAATTAGCCTGTCAGGGTATAACATGAAAATATTTCTCACCTTGTGTTTATATATAAACTTTTTTAAAATCAGACCTATTAAAATTTAAAATTCTTTGTCTTAATAAATCACGCATGTAAGGCTGTACTATTCAACTGTGGTATATAGGTGTATTTACGTGGAATAGGTTAATACAGGCACGTTTCTGCCTCAAGCGTGGAAAAAAAGGTTTTGATGAAATTAGAATTATTACATGGGGCAATTACTAGAATTGCCCCATATTTGTGTACTGGAGCCAGATACTTACCTAAATGTGAGTTGGCATCGTTCCACTGAAAACAGAGCTGGGCTTGGCGGGAGCCAGAATGGCCCGCGGTATATGTCAGTGCTGTCTGCTGTCTGTTCCAGGAGACCACAGTTGTAGCTCCACGGAGACCTCTGGGATGACCAGGAATTCAATGGGATACCATATGCTTTGCTGTGCCCCACGAATGCCTCTGCGGCACTTCTTTGTGGAAGGGAGAGGGGCAGGTGGCATGGAAGCTGGCAGCTGGGGTTTCTATCAGAAGTAATTACTGGCTCCACAGCTTGGGCAGTTTTCCAGCTTTTTGGACTTCGGAAGTCATACAGAAGAGCTGGGCAGAGTCTTGAAATGTATGTGGAGTACAGAATTCAGAAGATACAGATAGCTGTATTTTTTCTGTATGAACTATCCACCACTTCTGCAGGGAATGCAAGCTAGCTGCTTCAGGATAAAAGCATCACTTTTGAATCAGAAGTACTTTACTATTCATAGCATGGCTGAGCAAGTAGTACAAAATCACAGATTGGAAAAGGTAAATTGCTTCCTCACAGAGCATTATTTCAGCTGCAGAATGATCTAAGTGTTCTGTTTTCCAAATGGGTTGTCTACAAGAAATAAAACCCCTATTATTTGTAGGGAAGGTGTTCCTGCAGACTAACTTCACGTTGTAGTTAATTCCAAAAATCGATTATGGAACCGTAAAAAGCAAAACCTCTCAACAACATGAGATAACTTTAACTGATCATTTGTTTTGAGAGTGATGCAAGCTTATGAATCAGCAAGAGTTGTGTAACTTACTTCATATAGTACTTCTAAAAGGGGAGGCTGTGTTGCTATTACTAGCAGAAGTGTAGTTTCATTGCTGGAGCATCAGGCTGGCAGCCAGAAGCCCTGTGCTCTAATTCGGGCTCCATATGTGCCTGCTGTCTTGGGAAAAACAACTCAAGAACTGCTGCCTCAGTTTCCTTTTCTGTAAAATTTAAACTGTGGAAAGGCTGCTGGTTTTGAAGTCCTCAGTTTTGAGCATGAAGAATTTAAGTCACTAAGTCATCAATACCACTTACGCTAGAGTTGCAACCAAAATGAAGGAAAATTTCCCATTGATGTCACTGGACTTTGAGCAGCAATTCACAGAAATCCTGGAGAATACCTGCAAGCCCTGGTCAGGCTTCTGAGACAATAAATACAAGTTGTAGAACTTTAAGTTTAAAGATTTAGGAGAGAAGACCAGCCAAACAGGTAGAACTCAAATGCAGCTAACCACGTAGTTTAGCAAATTACTAATGTAGCTGTGCTCTCAGTAGGTTTGAACTTCTTCACCCTCTCCTAAAATAAGCTGATACGTAGTTTAAGTTTGATCTTGTCACCCTGCTGCTGTCAGTTAGTATCGGGCTAATGCAGAAGGACTGCAAATTCAGGGGAGAGAAGGCATTGTATTATTTGTGCATTGGGATTGTTACTCTAAAATACATCACAAGGGTAGATTAATTTGCAGTTACGGTGGTTAACGTTACTTCATTTACTCTAAAATAAAACAAACAAGATGGAAGCTTGTTCAGAAATTTGTGTCTAATGCGTGATCTGCTCCCATCTCTTTTTCACAAGTTCCTAGTGAAGACTGTCTACCCTACTTCATGCTGCCACAAACTAGTTGGCTCAGGGGCCAATGCGCTGGTGCATACTGTCCCAGGAGTGACCCATATTCACAGCTCTGTTCAAAATAACCACCCTTGCGCCTGAGGTGCTAAACTAGGTGTAGAAAGGGTCAGGTGAAGCCCAACACTTGCTTCATGTTTCCTTCTGTACCTGCACATGGAAAGGACATTTAGCTTTGTGAGCTGCTGCCTTACCGACATAGGAGATGGGGACATACCTGTTAGACTCTGGAGAACAAGCATTTGAGCCGTAGTGGCAAAGTTTACCTGACTTGTACCAGCCTGAACTGCTGAAATACTGGAACTGCTGTGAGTATGATCTCAGAGGTAGCATTTTCTCTGCTTGTATGAGAGCCTTTACAGTGTTGAGGGCCGTAAGTGGCTTCAGTCAAGCCTATCTTCCTTCATGTTGGTGATGCAACAGATGAAGCCTCAGTCTTTGAAAAGTGAGGTATATTTGTGTCACCACCTCCTTTGTAAATCTGTCCTGACTAAACAGCCACCTCTGTTAGCACTTGTAGCAAATCCTGTGTCCCAAATCTCAGAACTGGCTGACATGGAGGCTGTGTCTTGGCAATGAGGTTGACCGTGGCCAGCCCAGTGAGATAATCTGTGTCCCGGAGACATGTGTCTTTCAAGTGGGTGAAAACCTTGCAGGGCCCCAAAGGTTCACAGTATATAACTGCATCCAAGGCTGCATAATGAATTAAACCTGCAGCATGTCATCTCCTTTTGTCTATTTTTTGCCATTCTTGGTTCCTTGGGTTCCTGAGTTACTTAGTACATGCTAGACTTTATAATGCATTTTTACTGTACTGCTATTTCTGTAGAAGTTCAGTGTCGTTGGCTGTGGTAGATTCAGGTTGGTCAGGATTGCTAGCAAATTCCACCAGGCCACTTCTAAAGCTGGCATAGGTTATAGACTATAGCCTATAGTCTATAGTGTATAATCAACCTTATTTATAGGAAAATACAGAGGTAAAGTTCTAGTACACCTAGCAGTTGTTGAAGTGATAACTCCATTACAGAAAGATTATGTATCTGTTAATAAATGTTAACTACAGTATTGAAATTCTTCCAGCGAACAGATATAAGCCAAGGGTGTTTATTGCTGCAATGGCTGTCTTCACCAGACCTGTGCTTTAGCGTAGAGCAAATGCGTTTACTTTCTTTTCCAAAGATGGGTCCCAGTTGTCAGCCCGTACTGTTGTAAGTAGTCCTGGTATTCAGAGGGCGCAGCTGTGCTGCCTAACATAATAGGGAGTAGTTCATAGGGCTGTTTTCTGGTAGTTCTCGGAGCAGCTTTATTATGGAGTAATTAGACCCAAAGGGGTTGATGGGCAGAGCAGGTAATGTTTTATTGCAGTACTTCATAGTGGTAATAAATATTCTGTTTGATGCTGTCAGATATGGCCAGGATATGGAAATGTAGCTTTCAAATAAGCAGGAATCCCTGCTACATGGCACTAAGAGTGAAGAAAACAAAAATAATGCTAACTGGATCTTTTATTCTGTTATAGTGTCGTCCATCCAAAGGCCGAAAGAGAGGTTACTGCTGGTGTGTGGATAAATATGGACAGCCGCTTCCTGGGTATGATGGGAAGGGAAAAGGAGATGTCCACTGCTATAATTTGGAAAGCAAATGAGGGCTGGGTGCCAGCTCTTCTGGCATCTGTGCGTGGCCACCGGACCTCACAGAGACCATGGAGGGGCTGGGCAAACACTGTGGACTGCGTTGCGCGTGGAGTACCGACCTCTGCCTCCCACGGTGGATGGGGAGTCGCAGCCTCCGCGAACACTGCTGCAGCAGCTGCGCCCCACCACCGACACGCGTTGGGCTGCCTACAAGACATGCAGGGAGCTCTGAATTCCCACGTAAACCTGCACTATTGATACCCAGAGAGAGAGAAAAACAAAAGGCACTTCAGAATGGATTCAGGGAATCTCCACTGACTTTTTAAAGAACAGCCTGTGACCAATTTGATCCTGAAAGATATTGGTTTTTTATTTTAAAGAATTTATAGATTGTAAACTTGTAAGAGTATTAAAGAAAAATAACAAACCCACAAGGATTTAAAGGTTAATCATTTTTTTACAGGTCTGATGGGAAACTTATCTTCACGGGTAAAAAGTTTTATAAAAATCTCAAAGAACTTTTTAAAGAAACGTATTTCTAAAATAAAGACATTGGTATTTTTTTTCTGTAAAATATATTATGAATATTCTGTTAGTCTGTATTTAATATAATTTTTTTTTAATAAACTTTATTTAAATGTAACATGTGAATACCAAATACTACACAATAATTCTAGTGTATACTTCTGTATGCAAAGAGAAAGTAAGGGTATGGAATGATTTACAAATATGTATAGATCCATATGCATACACACTGACCTATTCTAGATAATAGAAATGAATTTGTGGAGCAAAGGAAGTGTTTCCAGAAGATATTAAGTTCTTGTTTGAAGTAACTCCAAGTACCAAGATAATATTTTTTTAAAAAAATTTAATTTTTTTTAAATTTTATTGGTATTTCTGATGTACCCATTACTGAATTATGCCACTGGAAAGGATAATAGTTGCACTGAAGCTCTTGGTGAAGCATACTTCTGTCTGTCCTTTGCTTCAGTTTGTGCAACAGGGCTTACATTTCCTCCATTTCCTCTTCACACTAATGTAGAATGAATATTTGTGGACAAAAAATTGCCATCACAGTACCACCCTTTCTATTTGCTTATTTATTTTGAAAAGCTGTATCTATTCTGTGTTGTCTTGGTACATTCTACCAAAGCACATATGCTGTATGAGGAACTCCTGTTTATAACAATGCTGACAAGATGGGGGGATTGTGGACCTGGGTGTTGAGACCCACGTGCTTCATTTACGCTACACACAATTGTTGTTTGCTTTGACTTTGGTAGAAATTATTTGCCTGCATCTAAGCATAGAATAAGAACCATTGGGTTTAAATATTTAAACCAATTGTCTGCCATGATGTTATATGTCCTTTTAATTGGAAGAGAAGTGATTTGGTTTTGTTCTGGTATGTGATGCTTTCACATTCAGGAAGACTTTGGCAATATTTTTTTCATTGAGGCTGATTGTTTACTGAACTTCATGACAAATTCTGTATGACAATGAAATCTGGATAAGGAAAGGTGGCCTGTGAAATGTAACATCTCTGGAAAGTAATGCCATATTTTGTATATGTATTTATTTATATATTTTATATAAATATTTTATATATTTATATAAATATATAATATATTCTTATATGTGTCACTATAAATGTTTGATATCACTGTAGAAAAAAACCATCAACACTGTTATTTCCTGTTGGGTTGGGAACTGAGGGCAGTGGGTTTCCAGCCTGTGAGGACAGGGGTTGTGCTGGTGGAGGGGAGACTGGGGGGCCAAGGAGCCCATTCCTTTCCCGGCCCATGAATTACAACTACCCTTGTTCCTTCCCGCAATGGCAAATGCCTTGAAACTCTGACATGGAAAGGTTTGGGTATGCAGCCTGCCAGGATCGAGAAAGCCGATCGCCCTAATTTAAAGCCTTACCCTGTGCATTCTTCACATCCTCCTAATTTCTATTATATCTAATGAAATTAGGTCACATCATCGTTAAAACTGAATTTTTTTAACCTTAGAGTAAGGAAAAAAGTATACATGAAGTGATGCTTACTCCAGGCTAATGCAGGTTTCCTGACAGATGGTTACAGAAAGCTTTGTAAGGTGAAAATTCATTGCAATATTTTTACTGCTAATGCAAATGTATGCCTGCAAAGATTTGTTGGCAAAAAAAAAAAATAAATGCTGGGCCTTTTTTAAAAAAAAGTTGTAAACCAGTTCCTTTCAAATAATTTCACAGAGGGAAGAAAGTTATATACACACCAGTATTTGGACACATAACCATAGATATGAGAATAAGGGTTGGATTCATGGACGTGAGTTATCACCTTTTTTTAATCGCTATCTCGTCAGTCTTCTAAAAAAAAAACATCTCACCAAAAAAGGTAGATGGCTGCCTTGCAAGCAGCATTTTGGCAGTGTGCAAGAAATGTTTTAACAACCTGTGGCAGTATTTCTCATTGGTGTATTCTCTCAAGTTTTTAAGCTTTTTTATGTTTTGCTCCACCATTAAAAAGAAAGAAATGTAGAGGAAGCTGGCTGAGTCCTTAGGTGATACTGTAATTTCTAATATGAGCAGAACACCATCGTTACTTTAAAAAAAAACCTGTATCTCAAGGAACTCAAATGGATTCAAGCAAGCAATCTTCCACATGAATTACTTCAGAAATTGCATTCAGCTCCTTTAGTGGTACTAATGGGTTTTGGTAAGTAACAGAAAACATAAAACTCTAAGGAAAAAAAAAAATACTTGCATGGTTGTGCAAATCGGTTTGGTTACTTTGCTTCCAAGATATGTCTTTAAAACAAAAACTGTCTATAAATAGGGGAAAAAAATATTCTCACCTGTAATTTAAAGCTTCCGTGTTTTCAGAAGTTGTCTTTTAGATATTTTGATGAGCACAGTTGCTTGCACTAGTATTGGATACTTCCTGTTGTCTATCTGGTGTTCCTGGCAGCTGGCACTCTTGATATGATATACAAAATAGCATTTCCCCCCCCCCCCCAAAAAAAAAAAAAAATCACATTTTAAAATGAGGAGAATCGTTGGCTTTTTATTTCTGTGGTGTTTGGTTGGTTGTGTTTGGTTTTGGGGTTTTTTTTGTCTTTTTTTTTAACATTCCTATTTCTATGAGACAAGGGTTCAATTCAATAGACAAGAAATCTAAGATTTTTTTCTCGTGGCTGTGTGAGCCAGGCTGCAATTCAAACAAATATCCAAACAACAGAATGTGGGCAGCATGAAGCAAATGCATGGGTCAGTATCAGTTCAGGGGAAAAATCTCCCTCCACGCACAGATTAAAAATGCTTCCTGCTAAGAGCAGTAATGAGTGGAGGACTTTGGTTTTGGTCAATGCATTGGAAAAATACCTCCTGTTCTGGTGCTTCACTGCCTTCAGCTCAGGTGGTTTATTTTTTTTTTAAGTGAACATTTGTCAGCTTTTTTCTTATTTTGAACAAGCTTTTTCAAGAATCCCAGGTGCTCTGGGTGAACATTATGGAGTCTCAGAAAAATCCTTGTAGCCACTAAGGTTATATGCATGTCAAATACTTGCATCGGAAGACACTACAAAAGCTTAATGTATGTACTGCAAAAGTTGCTAAATTCTTCTTGAGCATTTCATCTCTAGATGCTACATGGGTACCATATGTAGCCCAGATTGATGTGGTATTTATTTTAACCAGTGTAATAAATAGTTGCATATAACTGACCAGAATGCAAGTTAAAGCTGCCTGCAGGCAGCTCTATTATCTTTCAAACTATTTGAGAAAGTTCCTTTTTTTAATGGACCCTACTGTGCTATAGTCTTTTGAGCTCAGAATATCCTTTTCCACCTTTTTGGCATGCACACCCTTCAGGGCATAATGTTAGCTACTGGTGCACAGAGGAGGGAGTCTTCAATGAATACCAAACCCACAGAATTAATTAGTTTTTAGTACAGTCTGAACTTTTTATGACTAAATTCCATAGAAAGCCTAACACAGCATAATTCTTTATTAAACTGAGCCCTAAATTTAAGGAATGGTTTTACAAACCTTTGGGGAAATCATTTTTTGGTATCTCTAGTCACTCTCTAAAACTGTGTATTGCAAGGATGGCTCCACAGAGATTTTACATATTAGCAATAGGAATTATATTTAAAGTATGAAAAGTGCTGAGCAATTTTCCTGGATGCCAAAGCATATTAGTATTCAAAAAAAAATGTTTATATAGGTACTGTTTTGTATGTGGTCCTGCTGCACCATGAGGAAATCTTCACACCTATTAATTTCTATCAGAAGAATATGCTTGCTTCCTGTATTAGAAAGGACTCATTTTTCTTCCCTTACTCCCTCTTTTTTTTTTTTTCAGAGAGATCCAAAATCAAGATCCAATATAGGTATCAGAGTATTACAAGGGCAAGCGTTTTGTGATCAGTATCAGTATTGCCTTCATCTGCAAGTATGCAAAATTCATTCTGTTTAAAGCCATTAGAAGTATTTTGGTGGACCTGGGCATTTTCTTCCAACTGAAAAGTATTTAATCTTGGAGTCTCCAATGCTGCAGATATTAAAAAGCTGCCTGGACTTGGTTTTGGGCAACTGGCTCTAAGTGGCCCTGCTTGAGAAAGGGTGTTGGATCAGGTGACCTCCAGAGGTCCTTTCCAACCTCAGCCATCATGTGATCCTATGAACCTGTCAGGATGTGGTAGCTTGGTGTCTAGAGTTCCAGTGCATGGGATTGTCTACATTGACTGAGAAGACACTACATCTTGTTGTGCTAAAAACGAAAATTTCCTCTTAAAATGGCAAGTAGTGCAAATTTATTGTTCCCCAGAAGTTTTAGTTTTAAAACTCTTCACTTTATGTATTATTTCTTCCAGTTCAGATTTTGCAGTTGTAGAAGCATATAAACCACCATAGAGAAAATCCCATTGTAAAAACCTTTGATTTTGATTTCTCCTTGTACATCTGTTAAAAAATGCAAATGACTTCAAGGCTGAAAGTTGCAGCTGAAAAAGACTGGAGACCAGGTATTAGCAGAAGCAAAGGGTAATGCTGCAAATCTCAGTTTATCCTTGCAGAATGCGTGTCCTGCTGCAGTATGTACCCTGGCTTTCCACTTCTGCTGACCTATCCAAATTCCTTAAGAGCCTTTCTGTCATGGCTAATTTCACCCCACTGCTCTCTCCATGAGTGGGGAAGGAAAGAAAGGCAGCAAAGTTATTGCTGCAGACAGCAGCTGAGATTTCCTCCAGAAAAATCTGTGAAGCTGAAGAAAATGTCATTGAGAAGGACACCTTCCCACAACCACGTGTGGTAAGACCTTCCAAAAGTGGGGTAGTGAAGGGACTTGCTTATGAGAGCCAGGCTGCGTGTACATTTCCCTCACTCCCTCCAACTGGAGAGCAGAGACTATTTTTGCCTGCTTATGCCACACAGAGAATATTCAAGGTGAAGGCTTGTTTCCTATGTCTGCTATGCATCACAGAACTTGCACCCAGTAAAAAAGACCTAACTGACTGAGCTTAAAAAGTTGATTATTGCATTATCAGAGGCGTGCCACATGCAACCTTCAGACCTCAGATCTTACCATACATTTCCACAGCTGCTGTCACCCTGCTGCCACTGACACGTTGCTGCTTTTCTTTTTTCTTTTCCTTTGCTGGGGCTAAATGGTGAGGGCTCAGCTGCCAAAGTAACAATAAACAGAAGCTGCAGGCAAAGAGAAAATAGGAAAGAAGATAGCCAGCATTTGCTCTAGGCCTCCAGAGACATCCCACGTTAAGATGCTTTTCCAAGGAACCTCAGCATCTACACATCAGCCCGTTGAACTACAAAGCATCATCAGTGAGAGAGAAAAAAATCACGTCCCCACTGGCATAATTATGCAATTTAAAACCTCAGTGTAGGCACAAATGGGCTCCTCTTTGTTAGTTTAACAGCAGTTTGAGGAGACTGAAAGGAGGAAGACTGCCTGAGCTTTGCTCTGCACAGCAGAACTGCAGCAGGGATATAGGTGTGCCCGCTGGCTAGTAATGACCCGCTGGAAAATGTGGTTTGTAAGGAAGCAGCAAAGAGCCAAGCATGTGTGCAGCCCTGACCTCCGCTGCATCCCCCTGTCTCTGCTGGGCTGCCCATAGTGCCACTCAGAGGTGATAATCCAACACAGAGTCTGAAAAAGAGAGCAGAAACTTTTGCAAAACGAAATATCCAAGATACGGATAAGTTTGGACTTGTTCATTTGACCTTATTTCAACATCCATGAGCACCCTCTCCCTGGGCCCTCACAGTAGCTTACTTGCAGATGAACTTTGCACCCTGGGGAAGGAGGTAGGTCAAGGGAGGAGGAAAGGAGGGAAAATAAAATAAAGCCCTTGTTTGTTGACAGAGCTATCATCAGAGCTCTTTTCATTACTCAGAGTGCAAGCACTGGTATGTCTGGGCTCCTGCTTGATTGCTGTTGGTTTTGGTACTTTCTGGTAATACAGAACTAACCATCTGTGCTCCCAGCAGATCCTCTCCTTCTTTGTCCCCTTCTGCCTTGACCTAAATGTGACTAAGTAATACAGGGTGACATGTCAGTAAAAGAAGCCCTCCACTTGCCCCAACTCTGCTACTGTTACTCGCTATATACCCAAGTCTTAAAGAAGGCAAATTTACTGAACACAATTAGGTGTTTGTTAAGATGCTCATACCCCACTTTCCTGTGCGGTTTGAATCCCTGTCAGATTCTTAATGCAATGTACAACAAGTGCATAAAATAATTGGTCTGTAAATACAAAATGGCTTGGCAAACAGAAAGCCTGAGACCTGTCGTCAGTGCAGCCTGGGGAGGCTGTTTAGGCTAGTGGTTTATCAGTGAAATGATAGCCAAGGAAAAGTAGACCCACTTCAAAGGTGTTGTCTAAAGACAGAGATAGGACTTGTCCATTCAATGTGCAGCATGGGCTGAGAGTCTAGCTTGGAATGAGTCACTTGGATCTTTTTTTTTACAGATTATTATTATTATTATTATTATTATTATTATTATGGTTTGGACAAGGATTAGACATTGGTATTGTGCAATAGCAAGGCAGTGATGTGGGTAGAAAAATAACGTTTCAAATTCTGCAGAGTCAGTGCTGCTAGACTGCTGGTAAAGCACAAACATCTTCGGTTCTGACTTTGCAGGAAAAAACTGTTCTGTTTTAGTATTCTGTTGGGACTCCCATGTAGTGTCTGAGGCTATGGGAGCTGAGCACTTTCAAGGAATACAGTAATCTTGTAGCAAGCCTTTGTCATGTGCCATTCTTTTCCATCCCACTTTTCTCCCCCTTGAGGAAAGCAAGCTATATGTGATGCACTTTCTGTTTGCTTTTTATTTTGTGACACTCATTAGCAAGTGCAAGGTCAAAGGAATACATTGGTTTTGGAAAGGAAAAGGCTAAATCTTCACACACTCAATATTTGATCGTGTTTTGGGTTGGGTCTGTAGAAGGCTGTTCTCTGACTAAGTTTTGCCTTTGCAGAGCATGTATTCTTATGGTAGAGCAGTGACAGAGATGCTGATAAGCTTTCAGTATTAGTGTTGGCTGCCCTCCACCCCATTTTCTTTCTCTCCTTTCTCTCCCCTCGCCTCCTGCCAGCACTAGTTGACACGAATGTGTCTCTGCTCTATCCCAAAGTGATGAGCAGAATTGACTCAGTATGAGCAGAGCCCAACACCAGGTGAATGCAGGTTGTCTTGGACAGCTCTAGGGGAAAAGGAGGGTAGAAAATAAAGTGCAGAGGGCAGTGACCTCATTTCTGTGCTATGAGAATTTTGCAGCTGGCAGTAGGCCAGGGGCAGGAGGAGGCATGGCTGGAAAAAACCCTGCTGCAGCAAACCTGGCAGGGTTTAGGCAGGAAGAAGCACAAACTGGGTAGGTAGGGTTCTCAGACAACGTGAACCAAACATTACAGATTCTTACCTAAGACCTTCTCACCATTTTTTTTTTTTTTTTTAGGTGGGGTAGGAGGAGTGCAAGAGGGTGTGAAGGAACAGTACATCCCCTTTACACATCCAGTCACACACCAGGTGACCTTGAGCAGTTAAGATCATCCTGTGGCACCTTCCCTGTCTCCCCATTCATTCCCACCAGGCTTGTCTTGCCAGCGCAGGTGGGATCACTGCAGCAGGCACATACTGAAGCCAGGATTGCCAGCTGACACATGCCAAAAAAAAAAAAAAAGGCAAAACCAAAAAGCCCCACAAACAGAAAAACATAACCAAAACAAAGGAAAACTACAGACCTTTGATTTTTCACACTGTTACTGAGGCCGATCATAAAAATCAGGACAAAGCACCATGCCTGGCATCTATGGCTTAAATGTGGTCCAAGCTCCTGGCAGCAGTGACAGGGGAGATAAAATTTCCCTTCTTTGCTTCCTTGCATTAGTCCTAATCCCAGTATAAGGAAGAGTCTGGCTCAAATCAGACAGACCATCCCAGAGCAGCTCAGCAGAAGTCTGTCCTAGTGTGTCCTGGCAAGATGTCACATGAGGCCAGATTGCAGATAAGGAGGCACCCATGCCCTGTTGCTTTCAGTGGGAGGTAAAGAGCTAAACCCCTCTAAGAAATTGTCCTGTCATGCCTGAATGCTATATGAAGTAACTTCTGCTCCTGGTACCTAATGTTGAAAAAAAAGAGTTCCCCTAAAACCCTGTCCCTCTTAAAAACTCCAATATCTTGCAGCTAGGATGGGAACCTGCCACCCTGCAAAACACTGGAAGTAGCTGTCCACTAGATTGCTCTTCTGCAAATAAGCTGTTCTATTAATTATTACTAACATGATGAACATTTCCCCTATATATATAATGATACCAACAAAAAGAACCATCTTCTGCTCTTTTGAGATCAACCTTTACACAAGGTCAATGGGGTGAGAGCAGCCAGAGTGCTCTTAAGCATGTGCTGTAGCTGTGAGTATAAGATATCCCCTCCTTTCTTCACCATTTTCCCTTGGCAATGCCACATGACAGTTGTTCAGTGCTGGGCAGACTCCATGAAAGGACTCTAAGGTTCTGCCCAAATTTGCTGCTTCGTCATTATTTTGATACAGTGATTGCCAAGCATTTTGACACAGCGAATGCAGTGTTCTAACACAGTTTTCACCAGGTCTCACTGTAGATCGTTACAGGGAGGTTAAATATTAATTATTTTAATAGCAATGCCATCAACTGCTTTTGCAGTGCTTTCCTTGAGAAGATCCCGAAACACTTTACAGAGAAGCTCAGTAGTATATTGGGAGCACTTTTAAATCCAGAGCACTTTATTAGACCCCGGTCAGATCAGCTGACATTGACAGGCAAATAGAGCCAACACACTCAGCAAGCACAACACGTGATGCCACAGAACCGTGGTAACAGAGAGCAGAGATCTCCATGTTTTGGCTTTGCAGTTTCTACAAGCTGCCTCCCGCTCCCATTTGAAACCCAAAGCTTGTGCCAACAAATGGCAGGAGGATTTTATGCAGAGTTTCCCTCATGCCAGGCTCTTAGAAAATGTTATTACTCTCTTCTCAGGCTGTTTTCTCAGGCAGGCTTGGTTGGTGCAGCCTGTTTCTACCTCTGGGACTTGCTAACTCCCACACCAGTTTCTCCATGGACAAAACCAGCTTGAAGCTGGCAGGGCAGTCACTTTTTTTTTTTTTTCTTCTCTTTTTCTCTGCAGCCACTAAGTTGAAGGAACAGGGGGGGGGGGGGGGGGGGGGGAGGGAGAGGGACTGCATCCCATGCTGAGGACCCTCTTCTCCACTTTCAGCAAAAAAGAGTAAGGCCATGTTTTTTTCCAGCCTCCCTTTTATAACCTCTGACTTTCTGTGCAGGAAATGGCTCTTTCTAGTGTCTGGATGTTATCTTTTAAACACACTAATACTGCTGCCTTGGGCTTTTAAGCAGAGAAAGGCATCCAGCTTTCCTATCCAGAAAACCTTTTAATAACTTCCCTTGGAAGCTGCTGCTTTGCCCAAGGCAAAGGCTCGCAGAGCACAGCTGGGACTGGGGAGGACTAGAGAAGGGAAACAGGTCAGGGAGAGCAAAAGAAGGAAATTCAACGCAGGAAAGTTCAGGAGGCAGATTTGCAAGAGGCGTGTTTTCCCCTACGTTTCCACCTGCCACCGTGCTGTCCTTTTGAGGCCAGACTGCAGAATGGGAACATGCAGAAAGCAAGAAACCAGAACAGTGTAGAAGACATTATTTAATAGCTCATCTTAAATAACAGGACAATGTCAACATGTGAACAACTTACACCTGTCAAAGGTGGCACAGAATATCCTGTGGCGTTTTGCCATTTACCCAGTACATATGTTTGGAAAATAGAAACAAATACTGTCCCATCAGGAGCTTCAGTATATAATCAAGGTTTAGACTTTCTTTTTTAAGAAACAGCTTGACACTGAAACAGAGTTGCAAAAGCAACATGATATATAAACAAAACAGGTTTTAAATAAGTTTCTAAGCATGTTCTCTACTGAAAGGTATTTTTTAAAATTCAATTTTACATCTATAAATACATAGTACAAAAATGCAAGTATACAAGCCATTTTTCCCAATAGAGTTTTAAGTAGCAACATTCCTCCAACATAAGATGCATATATTTGGAGCAATAATATTAAGTATATACATATAAAGTATTAAGTATATACATATAAAGTTATGAAGTGTCTGAGGATATAAATTAGTAAGAACACACACAGACAAAAATACATGTACTGTGAAATAAATAATTCAACAGCTTTACATATGAAGGTATCTATAATATTATACAAACAAAATATACAAGGTTGTAGGACTTGATCTTGCAGTTGCTCGTATCTGTCACTCGAGGATCTGAGTAATTCCACTGCAGTAAAAAAGCTATTTTATGGGATTACTCATATGCTAAAAATTAGGTGCACAAAACTACCTTACTGAAATGGCTCCTGACTAGCTTAGGCCCCACAGAAAATTTGGTGTGAATGAATGTGTTCAGTTTTATTCTTGTGAGTTGAGATACTGTTGGCATTCGGGGTCTCCTTTCATTTCTGGAGATCCAGAAATTCTTCTTCCATTATTTGGATAGACACACCAGCATCCAGCAGACTCTCCATCCAGCGAAGTTTCGCACTAGAATATTATTAGTAAAAAAAAAACCCCACAATAAGTAACTGTAAGCAGATTACCTGTGAAATACTGCAAGTAGAGGTGTTGGACAGAACTAGGATCAGAAGGTGGAGACCTGCCATGTACAGACTTCTAAATGTGCTGGTCGCTGCTCTGACAGAGCCTCTGACCAACACACTTGGTTAGGGAGCCACAACCCAAGCTCAGCTACCACAACAGCAACTTCAGATTTGAAACAGTTTGCCCACTCCTTGGTAAAGAGCAGTATAAACCAGCAATCTCTTCCAGCATGAGAAACCAAAAGAAGGCAGAATATATGAGCTGGCAGGGTTAGAGCAATAACTGGATGATGTGGCTCTTCACACAAGGAGGCAAATAGGGGTGTGTTTTTTTTTTTTCTTGGGGAGGGCATTAGATTTCTATCTGTGTCTGATTAGATCCCAGGTCACAATGTTTGTGAGTCACCCAGTGGTGCCATGCCCAAAAACAAGGAGTCTCGCCGACACGGATCTATGTAGACCTACTAAATTTGTGTGCATGACCTGTGGTTTCAAGGGTGTGGCTTGAGGTTTGGGGCTTTAGTTACGCTTGCAGATTATGCTCACCTTGCAATGGTCTTTTTTTGAGGCTATAATGGAAATGGACATATATCATAATCCATAGGCAGCACAAATCAGTATTTTTGTTCTACTATCAGAAGGCTAATTTTGCTCCAGAGAGTTTTTTCACTGCCTGAGTGAATTTTTCACTACCTGGGAGCTGAGAGTCTCCTTTCTCCATAGTGATTATTATATATTCAGTGGACTGCAGGCAGTATGGTAGATATTATCAATTAATGTCAGCTGGGAATATGCTAACAAATCAGGTACATGGAGCTTGAGTTAGCCTGAGAGCAGACGGGGTTAAAAGATTTTGGAGAAGGCCTTGCGTGCACCTGTTCTGTGAATGGAAAAGACTCCTGCCTCTATTGCTGTCATCCCACAGCATGCAGCTCACTTTTAAGAGAAGGACAAACCATCTGCTCCCACTACTAAGTATCCCTATTTTCACAACCTGCTTTTCCAGCAGCTGCAAACTTGTGAGTTTGGGAGCACAGGACTATGAAAGGGTTGGCTGTGTCAGGCTAGTCGCTGCGCTGCTGTGAGCAGACAGGGGAAAAAGCACGTACCTGTTTGCTGTGGTAAAATCCATTCTTGTTGCAGTTGGGCAAGTAGAATTTGTGAATCTCCCCTCCGCTTCTCTGCTGAGCCTTTGCCAATTTATACAGGGCTCTGTAGAGCTCCTTCTGACAAGGTCCCTGTGGGAATACCATGCAAAGGTTGTCAATACCAAAATCACAAAGAAATCAGCTAAACAAAAAGTGATCAGTATAAAGCTAGCAAAAAAGCTGAAAATACTTATTAGTCATATAATCTGCACCAGGCTGCTTTGCATGTAGTTTTTACTTGTTTCAGTAGGAGCACAGCCAGAAAACTCTGGTGTTGCATTTAGGCCTTTGTTTTTATTCTTTGAGGTATTTTCTGTCCACAGAAACATGAGGATTTAAGTCCTTAAATTGCCACACAAGGAAATTTAACCTGTACTAAGTAAACACATTACTGCTCAGAGGGTACAATCTCTCCTATTATGGGGAGGTGCATGTTAGGAGGCTGGCGTACGTGAGACTAGCCACGTTTTCTGGGTTGCCATGGCCCTGTGCTCTGTTGATGTATGGAGAATAGGTGCAAGACATATATAGACTGTGCAAGAACAAACATCTGAATGTTTGTTATCTTTTGTACAGGACAGAGCTGTCGCCAAAGCAGGATAGAGAGCACCCCTGCGGCTCTGAGACCCAAACCCAAAGTGCCTGGAACTGGGGATGAAGAGCTGTTTGCAATATTCTCTATTTTCACAATTTGCTTGCCCCTTTTTCAAAGTCACAATGCCACCCATTAATAGTACCCAACGTGTTTAAATGAGTGAAAGGGGAGGAGAAGTGACTGAACAAATATTTTTTCTTTAGAGTGAAAATAATCAGAGCCTCTGCTTTTGCAAGACCTCCCCGTGTCAGCCCCTCACATAAGTGTTCTTATTCAAGTCAACAGGTTTATCTGTGGCTCTGGCTGAGAAAAGCAAAAGCCCAAGAATCAGAACTGGAGCTAACAGCATTTATGTGTAATAGTTCTAACTAAAATAGTGGCTAAGTCCCGTTCTGGATATGGAATGAGGCTTCACCCCCATGGGGTGGGGTGGTGGTTAGTAGGTTTGTTTTTTGTTTTTTGTTTTTTTTTTTTCCATTTTGTCTGCGACCATTACAAAACTGGTCTTGTGTGGTTTCCAATTCTAATTCAGCTCGTGCTGCGTGTGTGCTGGCTGCCTGGGACTGGTCTAACTGTGATTCTCTGGTGCCATCAAGTGGAACACAGACCTGCCTGCAAAGGCCCCACACTCCCATTACCCACTGCGATTTTGCAGTGGCGAAGGTAAAAAGCTTACTTTAATTGCTGAGTTTTCTGTCTTTTTACATGCATCTACTCAATAGTGCTTCCTGTGATCAGAAACACGTTCTGGTTTGCACTGGTGTTTCATCAAAAACTATGAGTAAGGGCTCCCTTTGATTTCACTGAGCACTGGACCAGTGGCAAATGCCTTTTATTTTTTAACTAAACCACAAAAGGAGTCCAAGATTTTAATACAGGCTCCTGGAAATTAAGGGCCGGTGTTATAATCTCATAGTAAATGCAGAGAAAGCAACCTCTGCATGGAGTCCATATAGGATATATCTGATGCACACCTGTTTTTATTGCTGCTGCCATTTTGCCTTTTCCTTAAGCATCTAATGAAAGCATTCCAAAAGTCTGTTCGCTGGCTACCCAAAATACTGACAATTGCAGTGTTGCTGCTAGAAATTCATGCACATTTTCATTCTGTATTCTGAATCAATAGCAACTATTGAAATGGTCTCTGAAAGGTTTGCAAAGAAAACTCACCTGCTCTTTCCATTTCTTGAGTTCAGATATTCTCTTTGCTTTCATGTTTTCATATGCTGTGATGGCATTCCAGGGGATGGATTTGTCCTGGCCTATGGGAAACATCAACTGATAGTTCAGCAGCTGATCCTGTGTCATTTCAGTGCTTTCCAAAGGCATATCTTCAGGTTCAACAGAGTCTGGAAAGGAATGATATTAAGGTGAACATCTTCAGTGAACTGTTGCATTTATTCATCCAAGATAAAAAAGAAAAAGAAGAAGAATCACCAACAAGAAGTAATACCTAAAACAGGTACATTACAGTAGCAATCAATTACATATGCTGCACAGCAAATTAAACTTTTGTCATAAATTCATAGGTAGATGCATCGGCTGTTCTCTAAGAAGTTGGTTATTTTACAATCTTTCAAAATCACTCTAATGCCAAAGACAAAGATGCAGCCAGTCTGTTAGAAATGAAAAAACTTTCTTTGACCACAGTGGGTTGTAGAGACTTCGCTACGTGAGGAAAGACTGGAGTAAACTTGTAATGAATTTAGATTTTTGTTATCATGATGTGTTTCTGGTTTTATTCAGGAGGGGAACTGGTCCAAACCTGATCCCATGGCATCCTGTACTTTGTTCTGTGACTTGCCTCACATATAAGAAAGGGTAGCAATTCGCAGGAGCCAGCAGCAGCTCATGCTGGCCTGCAGTGGATCAAATAGCCAGGGATCATCGGCAGAAGCCGTTTGGATTTGCCTGGTCATGGCCTGAAGGCCAGTGCCTAACTCAGTGTGTGTGAACTCTCATGCTGGGAGCAATAGAAGCTCTTTGCAATTGCAGGGACTCGTCATGGGATAAAAGTTTGACATGTGTCTATGTAACTTGTTGGATCAATGCTGTAAACAATTATCCAATGGGCTAAAACCCGCCTGTTTTTCCCTTTGACCATGTTTAAGAAAAAACAGAGGCAGAAAATTGAGGCTAGAAAGAAAGAATAAAACCAAGGAAAAAAGTCAAATCCTAGACCTTTTTGACTGCAGGAGGCTTAAACACTGTGTTTAGTCACCGTTCTCTCCCCTCTCCGCTCTCACAAGTACAAGAGAAACTCCACTTACTCTACCACCAATGGCCATTGCAGAGCCAACAATTATTTTTGTAATGCTATTGAGCTACCTTAATCACCACTGCACAAACACAGGAGTAATGATGAGGAAAATAATAATAAACTGTAAAATAATGAAATAACACTGAAGAAGTTCCTGATCATCATGTAGCATCAGATGCTCGATACATCTTTTTCCTCAAAGATGGTTTGGCTAGCGGTGCACCACTTTAGGCTTCATTCCCGAAACGAAGCCAGGCACAAAGCCTGTTTAGGTCTTTTCATTCTCTGGCATGACTTTTGGAGACGGACATAAACTCTAGAAAACACCCGTCCTACTCCAGTGGCTGTTTACTACCAAGGAAGAACCGTCTACACTTCCCAGACACCTTGTTCTGAGTATCCCGCATCGCCTCCTTGCTACGGTTGAGTGCTCTCCCGCTCGCTGCCGGGCTGCGAACACCGCCTGCTCCGCGCCGGGGCGCGGCCCGGCCCGCACCGCCCGCAGCGCCGTCTCCTCGAAGCCGCCCCGCGCCCCGCCGAGGCGCCGCCGCCCGCAGCGCCCTCCCCGGGCGCAGGCGCGTCCCGCCCCCAGCCCCCGCCTCCCCGGGGGCGCGGTACCTGCCGCCTCCGCCGAGCGCGTCCCTCCGGCCGGGCTGGCGGGCAGGCACGACCCTCGGCCGCGGATGAGGGCGGAGAGGGGCCGGGGCTCCCCCGCGGGGACGTGGCAGCGGAGGCCCTGGCGGCAGCGGGCCGTGTAGACCCCGCAGGGCTGGCCCGGCCCCAGGGCGCAGGTCTGGCAGCAGCCGCAGCCGGGCGGCCGGGCCGGCTCCGGGCAGCCGGGCGCGACGGGCGGGCAGAGGGCCAGCTTCTCCGGCGGGCAGGGCGCGCAGTGCAGGGGCTGCGGGGCCGCCGCGGCGGGCGCCCGGCGGGGGCCCAGCAGCGCCGGCAGCAGCAGGGCCGGCAGCCAGCAGCGGCGCAGCAGAGACCGCGCAGCGCTCATGCCGCTGATGAGGAGGGACGGCGGGGCGGGTGGCTCGGCCCGCCGAGGAGCGGGAGGCAGCTTGCGTACACCCGGCGCGCCCGGGCCCTTTATACGGTGCTTTGCCTGGCCATTAATCTTTAACTCCGAGTTAACGATTGTCTGAACGGAAGGGCTGGAGAAGCATCACTTCGCCGGCGGTTCAAGTCCCTGACCACTCTTCCCCTCCCCTTTCACTTTCCCCCTTTATCTTTTTCTTTCCTCCAGACATGCAGGAATGCTTTTATTCCCTCACCCCTACCCCTCTGCCCTAGCACAGTTAACAAGGAAAAATGTGGAGGGGAAAGGGGCAGAGGGGGATGGAGGGGGGGTAGCCCCCTCCCCTTTTGCCTGTCGCAAATGTCTCCTGTCTCCTGTTCTTGACATTTGATAAACGTGTAAATGTTTTGTTTTGTTTTGGTTTTTTTTTAAAAAAAAAAAAGCGGGGGGAAAGGGGAGGTCGGAAATCCCATTGAAACTGAAGCATCTGACTCCGTATTTCCACAGCAACAAACGCAACAAACCCTTGTTTAATTTTCGTCATGTGGCTGCAGGTTAGGAGGACACCGACATACCACAGAGGAGGCCCCGAGGGTAATAAAGCCATCGGGATCCTCTAACCGCTGCACACATGCACGTAGGAGCCCTTGCAGTAACCTCCGGGAGGGGCTGCGCCGCCGAAGGCGGTGGCATCTCCTGCCTCTGGGTTCAGTGTTGCTGCTCCTGCTGGGACGAGAGGAGTGTCAGTCCGCAAAACATGCACTTTGGGGGAACCGGTGCTTGTCAAAGAATCCAGAAATAAATGAGATACCTGGTTTTCTGTCTGTCCTGTTACCCTCTCCATGTCCTCACATATCACCTGAGGGACTAAAAATCTTTTCTCCTTTGCATGCAACGGTTGTCACTACGATAACAGCAAAAGTATTCAAACTTCACTATGCTCAACGGATTATTTTATCCTGGTATTTGCAGTATGTACTGAGCTTGAAATAGCAAATTCCACTGTCAAGTCATCTTCTAATATAACATGATTTTTTTTTTTTTTTCATTTAGTTCTTCTCTTTGGAAATACACAATTTGTGTGAAGTGAAGCAGAACTCCAGAGCAGTGTTTAACGTTCTTTGTGTTGTTTTTTAGTATTGATGCCAAACATTTTATTTCTAATGCAGTGAATTTTTAACCTGTCGTATTCATAACTCAGTCCTTAAAACCATTCTCATCGGTTACAGTCTTTTACAGCTTGAGACTTTGGACTTAACTACTTAATATCTTTTTTTCTTTTTCTTTTTCTTTTTTTTTTTTTTTAAATTCAGGTTGTTTTAGGGATCTCTATCTGGATACACAGAAGTTGGCAGCCCTTAAAACTCACTAACATTTTAAAGGATTTTAAACATAACTAATTTTACAGATTTTAAAATAATTCTTTGGACTTTACATGTCTGACTAGGAGCAAATTTTAGCTGAAAACCTAGGGTGCGACAATTTCTGCAGAACATCGCAATTAGACTTTTCAGGTTCTTTCCCCCCTTTCATTTCTAAGTTTTTCTCTTACATCTGTCTTTCGCCATTCAATGTGAAGTGGAAAATACATAGAAATATGTCTTCTTTCCTCCCTCAAAGAGAAAAAGAAAACAGTGCAAAACAAAGTCCCTTTCATGAAGACACGTGAAAAAAATTACAAATAAAAAGTAGACCCAGTTGTAAAAGGACAAAGAACCCAAAGAGCTCATATGCATCTGTATATGTGTATGCATGTATTCATTCACTTCACTTATCTATGTATGTCTCTGCTGTGTTAGATAGCTTTGTATGAACAGCATTAAGGAGCATTCTACTACTGACTGCTTCACAAAAGCTGCCTGCAGTTTTTCTGTCTTTAAAAAAAATGATGTGAACTGAGAGGAAATAGCTTTTAATGATACCTGTGAAATGTTTTTTTTAAAAAGGTTTTTTTAACTCATCACCATCACTTTTAAATAACCAGATAAAGAAAGACACTTAATGCAAGAACAGAGTCCTTGTTTGACATACAGGCCTACGTCACAAAATTTCCATTAGTTCCAGAAGAATCTAGTTCTTCCAAAGCACCATCATTTTTTCAGGTCTTTGGCATATTTTCCCTTGCTGTCGGGCAGCTGGCAGTATCTGAGGTGCCCAGGCAATTCCAAACAACTGGCAGCCTTTCAGAAGCCAGATTTTTTCAGTTTACCCAGTAAGATAAACAAAAGATAAACTAAAAGCACCCATAGATTATAAAACATTTTGAAGGTGTTTTTGGTTTTGTTTTGTTTCATTTATGATTGCAGGTCAACTCTAAATGACGGCCCAGTCTTTTTTCCCTTGCTGTCTTTTGTACAATCAAACTGAGGAAACCTAAAACTGATAAAACAGACTTTATGAACAGATGTTCTTCTGCACTAAAGGTAGATAAAAATCAGTCACTTCATATTTCATTTATATAAATGTAATGAACATATGTTAGAACAGGTTATGATAACTTAGGGCATTATCAATCAACAAGGCAATGCTTTTGTACAGGCCATGGGACATCGATGAAGTGAAAGTAGTGTATATGTTTATGTAGGCTCTGTTTGATGTAATACTACAACTCATCTACCAATCTCCATCTCTGACCCTGACATTGCTTTAAAGAACACGAACAGATAAGAGTCAGGAGGTTAAAAACATCCATGATGTAAAGTTCTGTTTACTGAAGACTTTTGACGGTAATTTTTAGGAATTCCAACTGTTGTCCTCTAATACGAACCATTTGTCAAAAGACACTACATGAATCCTAGGCAAGGGTTACTTTTCTACAAGACTTTTCCCATTGGTTTCTTGGTAATTCTTAGCAAATTACCTCATTTTGTGTGTTAACTAAAGTTTGGGATTTTAAAAATTTTTTTTTCTTTAAGGCCACATGAAGTGATCCATAGAACATAAAGTTTTATATAAATTTGTGTACAAGTGATCGTTATTCTCTAATCACCAAAAGTTCAAGTGACTTGCCAAATAATTTGCTACTGGGGCTGCTTCTCTGGATATGTTTAAAAAATCCCAAAACAACCAGGGGAATTGCCTCATTATTTTTCTTTAGATAAGAAAAGAATCCTGAATTGTAAACTTAATATCCAAAACTACTATGTGATACTCACACACACACACATATATATGGCATCAAGCATATGAAGAGAAACAGCTATGATAGAAATATAAAAAAATCTGTTCTCTGTCACTTATCCCCTAACAACAATTCTTTATTTCAGGTCTATGGATTATTAGGAATTTTTTATCCAAGTAATTGACAGTGCTTATATAATTGATGAATAATTTGATTCAACCATTTATTGATTGTTTGTTGTCACTTTGTGGCAATTACATGTATGCTGTATTATTTTTCTATTCTGGTTGGGTAAGCATGACTTTTAGAATTAGAATTCCGTATGCAGATAATGAGGTGTTCCAAGCTTGTGTTGCACTAACTTTTGTCGACTGACTTTTGCTATTTTTTTTCCTTAGCAATTAATTCTGCTAGAATGTGGAAAATATTTTAAAAATACCCAAAACTAAAGCTGCAGAAGCTCTAGTGAGAGAAAGGTGAGAGGCTGTCTCATGGCAAGTCTAACTAGGGAAGGCTATGGACTTTCTGCATCAATCATGGATCATCAGGTTCGAAAAAAAGAGAGGGAAAAGTAATTTTTTTCCTTGAAGGCACCCCGTGTGTTTGGACACTTTATTCACAATGTTGTGTGTGCATAGACCAGGCAGATAATTATTTTCTAAAAACTATTGAGCCCTTCTGGCAAGACAGGTTAAAGTCCTTTAGTCATCCTACTATAGGCCAGCTGCAGTGTGCAGTGATGGCACCAAGTGTGAGTTTGCCTAGCTAGAGAACTAATCCAGAAACACTTTGACTTTCTGTGGTATGACAAAGCTGAAAGCATGCAGCGGAGCATGAGTTCCTTTGTGGAGAGTTAATATAAAAAAGCTTTCGCTTCACCCCTTCTGCTGTAGTCGGCATTATTAACCCCAGGTAGGGGTATTCCCTGGGACCAGCTATGGAAATAAAGGCTTTTCAGTGCCTGCCAGAGGGAGCTATAGTTTAGCAGGGACTTTGAAAATTGTCAATGCTCCTCAGTGCTGTTCATACAAAGCTCCAGGCACCTAAACTAGCATCAGCCACTGTCTCTCCAGGTCCAGAAACAGAAAAGACCACCAACCAAATAATGTGCCCTTTACTGCAGTCCCTGAGGGCTGTAGGCACTGATGATACAAGTCTCCAGCCTTCACAACCATTAGGTTTACTTTCTTAAATGGTTGCTATTTTATGCTGATTAAGGAAAAGGTAAATTCACCAGAAGTTTACTCTAAAAGAAATTTAAATATAATAGGTCTTTCAAATACATATTAAGGCATGTGAAGGATGGTTTGAGACAGAAACAGAAGGCTGGGTCTGTCATGTGTTAAATGCCAGGATGCACATAAAACTCCCCTTTCCTCCCTGAACTAATACATGGCTTTCCAGAAACAATCCTTTCCACATGCAGTATGAGAAGAGTAGGCAGTACTGATCTAGAAAAAGTGAGATCCAGCCCCAGACCAGGGGCATCATAGTCACAGCCAGTTTCACAACTTAGTGGAAAATTGACCAGGGGACAACAGCCAACAATAATTAATTTATATCGGTTTATACCTCATCAAATGTAACATTCTCTTTCAAAGTAGAGAGGCTGGATTTTTAAAGGAGCTTACTACTAACCCCAAAATGGAGGAGCCTCTGATGTTTCAAATTCCTACTCTTTTCTTCTGAGACTTCACAGAGGCTTTTCTCCTCTGGCTGTTAGTAGTAGTATACAAGATGCTGTTCTTTCATCTTTCTATCCTTTTAAAAGTGCTAATAAAAATAGAAATGTCATAGGACCCAGACCATGGTAATTCAAGAGGTCAATTTTCTCTAGTTGTCCGTCCAGTGAAGTGGGAAGTGAAAACTGGGGGACAAACATACCTGAACTGTGCCTGCTACAGGAACAGGGGATGGGCTGCAGGCAGAGCAGAAGACAGCCTGAAATTCTCAGCAAGAGAGCAAGAGGACTGTTACTGACAGCAAAATGATATTCTGTTAAAACAGGAGGGCACATTTCTCTGGATCGTTATTTAGGTTATTCACCTCTGCATTGGTTCTTACAAAAATAAAAGCGTCCAGCTGCTTTTGTCAAGAAATCTGTCCTTGCCTTCTGTCCTGGGGCATTTCTGATTTCAGCAATGTCATTGCTACTAATTATTTTTATAATACTGTTGCTAGTAATACCAAGAGTACTTTTTCCCATGTTTCAGAGCCTCTACAGTTCCCCCGGAGGACAAGACAGGACTCTGGGACTTCAATCAGTTCTAGAGAGCTTGAGGGTTACATGGGGAACTGAAACCAGGTAAGCTGCTGCTGGGATTCAGGGTTGCCTGAGCTATTCAAACATCACCACCGCTGAATTGGTGTCTGATAGTTATCAAGTGTGAAAGCTTTTGATGCTCACTGCAGCCTTAATCTACATGTGTTTACTATTTCAAACTCTTTGCAAGGGATCAACAGTGAGATGTAGGCAAGTTCACACTGTGCAGAGGAACTAAGGTGCTCAGGGGTGCTGGCCTTTACTTGGGACCCCTGAACTTTTTGTTGTGAGGGGGCCAGGGCTTGCTTTCGGTGGGAAGAGGTAGGGGAACAGTATGGAGACAAAGTAACTGTGAGACCCAACACCCTTGTTCAGGTAGGTTGCCCTATGGCATCTACTCTTGGGTGTAAGCATTTTGGAGAAAACTGAAGCTGCTAACTCTACTTGTCATCAGTTTTAAGGTTCCTTGACGGAGAGCAGATTTTGCAAATAGAGATGTTAAGGGGTTAATCCAACCTGTTATATCAAAATCACACTGGAGATAAGATTGAATGTCACATGAATATTTGCCTGACCTACTGTATAAATAATCTTTGCCATCAAACACAGAGATCACACAGAGTTACTGGATTAAAAAAAAAAAAAAATCAATATAATTAATGTATAATGAAACAAAGCAAAAAGCCAAGATTAGATTGTCAAGGCACTTCGTTACAGATGAAAGCAGAGTGCCTCTTTACAAATAGGAATTTGACTGCATTCAATAAATCACGGTTATTTTGACTTCTGTAGCAAAGCCACATGGAAATTAATAAAATTTCTAGTGACCCACAGCTTGGTGATGATGGATTAGTTGTAAAAATTAAGACAGACATAGAGAAGAAGTATTAGATGCCTCAAAGCTTTTCTCTCATTAATTCTGATTAGTGAAGCTGTTGTAGAAATGCTTATATGTGTAACTATAAAGGTAAGACTTTAATTTTATTTTTGTTGTTGCTGTTGCTACTATGATCGGTGACTGCTTGACCATGACATGGTCAACATGACAGAAATAAACAATCCCCCCAACACCACCTTCTTTTTAATGTAATTTTCTACATTTTCATATATAGCACTTTCCCCTCCTCTGATTTGATAATTTTCTTGGTCTGAAAGATACCTATATAGTGAAAACATGTTTTGCAGACTTAAGTACATGCCTAAAAATAGACCTTTTAAAATAGCAGTTCAAGTCTCATTTTCCTTTAACTTCACTGATTTTTCATTCTGAGAAACTGGAACGGCCAACTGACCTTTTTAGGTGTCATGAATGTGTTAATTGTGTTTTTGCTTGCTTTGTTCAGCTCTTCTCCAAATGTAATCATCACAGTCTTTTCATTTTGCCGGTCTCGTGCAAGAGCTTTGCTCTGTTTTGTTTTCTTTAATCAATTTTTATCATTACCCAGCTGTGGCAAAAAAACCCCACCTGCCACTGAATATACTAGTCAAGGTCAGGATACACTATTGATCTGTATGCTTGCATCATAACCTTTGTAGTATAATTTCCAGTCCTACGGACTCAGTGGACTTTTTCTCAGCTACCCAGGGGCATTCAGGATACCAAACAGCACTTCTTTTTCCACCATCCCAGCTCCACCCTTTCTTTCTTCACTCTAGCAGAGTTAAAATTATAACACATAGTCACATTTGCATATGTGTTGTAATTAAAAGTTTTTGACTGCAATTGTAAGCTTCTGGTTAATTGTAATGGTTTCCCTCCCATGGTGGCAAAGCCTGTCGCTGTTGTTGAGATATGGTGTGTGCAGATTTTGGTTTTTTGTGTGTTTTTTTTTCTTAGAGAGGAGCAACAAGTGCTAAAGCACCCATTCTCCTTTGTATGAATAGTCTCATGCATCACCAATTTGATTTAACTGCATGGTATATGATGCAATAAATGGTGTTGTCTTGGATGGGAAGTGTACTTTGAACCCCATTTTACCTAGGCATCTCGTAAGTGCTTTTTAGGATCTAGTTCCTTTCCCAGTAAATTTGTCTGCAGTGCTGAACATACTTTCTTTCCTATATCGGAATTCACATCACCTTAACATCCTAGAAAGTTCGATTATTCCATTTCTAGGAAGAGAACCTGTTTTCCTATCTTATATGTGCGAGATATTTATTTTCTCCTTTCATTGCTGTCATCTCCTCTTTAGGAAAAGATGTAAGGTGTAAGCTTTAGGAGGCTTATGGTATCTGCTGGTAGAGAGGGTCACTACAGGGGCCAAACCTGCAATGACATGAAAAGCTGAAAGCAGAAGCCGGTTAGAAGAGGACATGTAGAGCTAGGAAGGGCCAAAAGGATGAAATGGAGGTCAACAAAAGGGATCAAAATGGCAGCAATGGTAAGAAGCAGAAAAGATATGACATTATTTTTTCGCTCCCTGGGAGTAATGTCCAATCCCTGGAAGGATGTTTCCCTCATTCTTTCAATTTCTTCAGTAACAATTAATTAAACCACAAAAAAACCCACAAAACCCTCAAGAAATAAAATACCACAGATGCAAGTCAGTGAGTCACTGGCCTGTGATGCAAGTTCAGTTGTCTTCTTTAATGAATACTTAGGCAAAGTAGAACTTCTTTGACAGGTAACACTTAAAAACCCTGATTCCACAGTAAGTCTAGAGATGGTGATTACTGCCTTGTGACCTAGGACGCTTGGTTTCAAGGTCCTATCTCAGATGAGAAGGGGATTTGAAATGCGGTCTCCCACTTCCCAGAGTTTTATCCTATGGACTGCAGATAGATATACCTCCTGTCTGACCAGTGTCTGCTACACATCTCCTGTGCACATGTCCCATTTCAGGGTGGAGAGATGGGACTGGTGTAAAGTACTGTGAGATCATGTGTGTGTGCAGACCCAGGAGGCTGGCAAGCAGGAGCTGTTGTCAAGCTCTAATGAGGTTTGCATGCCCGTTGGGACTGACTGTACTGTCCAACAAAATTTCATTGTATAGGAGCATTAGGTACCTACATAGCAGTACAAGGACTGAGCCGGAGATCTGAGGTTTTCTGGAGCAGGGGGCCTGCATCCTAGGTGGAGTCCTAGGATCTGGGCCTAGGTCTAGTTTTTAACGACATTTGAAAATGTTACCCAATAGCTTCAACTGGTCCAACTTTTCGAGGTGTTGCTAGGGTCAGTTAACATAACTTCAGTATGTTTGTTCTTTTTTTATCTAGTAAGTCAGAAGTGTTGAGGAGTGAACTTTTTTGATAGGCATTGTGGACTGCAACGTCAGAGCTGAGGAAAACTTTTGTGCTTGTACATCTTCTAGAACAAAACACACTGGAGTACAGGTCAGTGACACTGCTGTACAATTTGTTACTCAGGGTTTTGTACATTGCAGGAATGTAACTATGTTGTGATTTAGAAAAAAAAATCTGTTTTTATTTAAGAGTTTTCCACTTTTCCTAGTTATCCTAAAATTTTTCAGCTATGATCAGCAAAGAAGTAATTTAGTAACCAGTTCTCTGTTATTAAATCTGAAATATGTGAAATATGTGTGCTAAACAGTTTTCTCTTCAGTCTGACCTCCTGCAGAAGCACTGCAGCTGGGCAGAGCACTCCTGGCTCTGTCAACAGGAGTGTTACCATTGCTTCAGTGGGAACAAGGCCGAGCTCATAAATCCAGGGTGAAGACATTTCTGTCTCTTCCCTCTGTTCTTGGTAGTGTTTTTGTTCTTCTCCATCCAACATCATGCTTAGTCACCATCAGCAGGTAGATTGTGTAATATCCGTTCAGAGACAAGTGTACTGAAAACAGTTCCCTAGGTCAAGGTCATAGCTTAGTTCCTAAAGGAAAAATACTGCCCTAAAAGAGTACCCTCAGTAGGAAGGCTGTTCTGGACTTACAAACATGTTTAGGGTAACATTTGAAAGTCAGGACAAGCACAAGGCTCAAGAACCTGTTGCAACTCTGATTCACATTTATCCATGCAGAAAAAGGGCTTTTTCCTTTACAAAACCTGATGCCTTAGGGGCTATCTTCTCATATTAATCTGGTGTATGTAGTCCCTCATCTTTTCCAGCAATCCACATTTAAGGTCACTAATAATTAGAGGGGTCTATTTTTTGGAGGTGTCAAGCTCTGTGGCTCCTTTTTTTTTTTTACACTGTGGTGATATTGCAATATAAATATGCAGAAAGGAACTTTGCACATGAAGATAGTTGCTAAACAAACAGTAATTTGCCATCGTTGCTACTAGAGGATGAACATTAAACATCATTGAAACTGCATGCTACTAGTGCCTCTCTCAAAGCATATTCTTTTGAAAGTGTATGCGTATACTATAACAGAAAACTAGCTGTATCATTAAACTTCAGTAGACTTGGGAGTCTACCAAAGGAATAAATGAAATTGCAAACCCTGTAAACAAAAGAAATACTAGGTTTTTTTTTCATTTTGCTCCAATACATATACTTGTATGTGAAGTACAATAATAGCAGTGTAGTTTCATATGTGTAGTTTGATATATGTAGTTTAATATTCCCTAACAGTCTGGCTTTTAATAATTAGAGACAAGCCTTGCTTTGGGAACATCATTCACTAGGGGATAACGTAGTTTAGGACTGTGTAAGTCTGGTTGAAGTCCCTCGGTATCTAACCTATAATTAACAATAATACTGTTGATGTAGAGTATCAGACACATTTCAGAAACCCCCTGAAACACCAATAAAGTTTATTAATATTTTCTTATGAAAGGCTATCAGAGCAATATTGTGGTTTTTGAAAATTCATGAGGACCTAAATTACTGCGAGATAAACGCTATACAGTCTTTTGTATTTCTTTTTAAACATTCCAGAGAGAGGAAATAGAGGTGGTTTCCAAAATCCTGAAAGCCCTCAGTTTTTTTGCAGCAGTCTGCCTGATACAACTTCAGGACTTGCAAAGACCCAGTCAAAGTCAACTCTGTGTTACCACTCGGGGCAGTTTGTTTCCCTCCACTGGGGAAAGTCTCGGGGACTTTATCAGCACCAACTAGTTCCTTGAATTTGGTAGGGTGGCAGCCTCGTTCCCAGGAAAACTTTCCCAGCATTTACTGTGTTCCAAATCTTAGAAGGTCTTTCCTTGCACTTGGCACAAACCCAAAGACGTTAAGCAAACCCAAAGATGTTAAGCAGCCATATTCCCTAGATTCCTCTTGCATTTGATGTAGCCCAAAGCAGGGCCTGAGGAGAACTCTCCCAGCAGCTACATCCCTGGCCTGTTAAGGGCTGAAACTTGGTCCAATTGGCCTTCAGTGACCTTTCCACTTGGCCTAGCATCATTGAGAGGGTCAATTTAAGCAGACAAAGGAACTTAAGGGTATGACAGCTGAGCCTGAGTTTTGGCAGAAGACTAACACTAGGTATCAGAGGGTATCAGATGGTCAAGGAATCCAGCAGTGAAGAGCAAACATGGAAGACAGATGACTTCTGTGTCTTATAAGGAAGGAAGATGCTAGAGGCCAGATTGGAGAAGACATTAGACTGAGACATTTGAAGATCAAGGAAACAGATGGGCTCAGGCAGGAACCAAGAGTGCCTTCGAGAGGTGAGTGGGAGAGAGAAAAGCAGAAGTAATATCAAGACTTTCTGAGACCAGGATGAGAAGCCTGAAGAAAGAACAAGTGGAACTGGCTATCTGGGAAGGTACAAATAAACAAGAGGCAGAACTGGGTCATTTGGATTAAGCATTGGGTCATGTGGCCAGAATAATCTGTGCTTGTCCCAGGGGTAGAGGACGGTTTTACTCTAACCTTGCACTTGCCTGATCTTAGTTCAGCCCCTGGCACAAATCATTGATGCTGATGAAATGCCTGCAAGCTCAAGGGGAATAGCAGTACATCTGCAACCATGCCTATTTTATCTCAAAAGCAGCTTGGGATCTACATCAGCCAGGAGCTCCCTGGTTGCCAGAGGAACCTGTAGAGGCTAGACAAGCAGCCTGGGTAACACACACAAACAAATACCAGAACATTAACTACACATCAAACCAAATGAGCATTCCTTGGCTGGTGACTTGAGAGGCAACATCAGCCCACTGCCTGGCTACTGCAGAAAGCCAGGTCTGAGGGCAAGGCTGTTCTGAGAAACTCTGAAGAGTTTTACTTCAGGAATCATTAGCAAAAACATCCTAATTCCTTTTAAATCCTGAGAGAGGTTGTAAAACCACAACTCCACTCTTGCATTTTTGAGCATAACACAGCTGCTATTGGTTAGCCTGTCTCATAATGTTGGTTTGGGCCGTGCTTCTGCTTCTCTGCCACCTTGGACATGAGATGTTTCAAGCTTCAGCATGCAAGAAAGTGAAAAGCTTCCCTTGCCTCCATCCTTAATTTGCAGCTTCTTTTGAACAGGACCTCTCCCCTTCGGAGTAATTAGGTAGTGCTTGGGACGGGCTGCAAAACCAGTATAGCCAGAATGCGCATGTGCTAGAGCCACAGAGGTGCAGGGATATGATTGTGCATGTGGTAAATCTGTTCTGGATGCCTGCTACTGACACCCCATAGATCACTTAGAAGTGTTAAACCCTGACTAAAGGTTAAGTAACAGACAGCAGTAGGACCTAACACAAGCATTATGCTTTTCGCACCACTTTTTGACTGGTGCTTCAGAAAGAGCTGCTGTGAGTTAAACTGCCCATTGCCAGTACAGGTGACAGGGAAGACACCCTTCTTACCTGCCATGCAGCAGCTCCAGAGAAAAACAGAAAACCCATACTCCCTCAAAGTATGCAGCTGAACATTGAGGATCTCCAATGCAACAGTGAGGTGCATTTACAATCCGGGGCTAGGGCAAACTCATTTTGAGCCAAAACTCCAAAACAAACTGTCATTAATTAGTAATCTCTATAGGGTGGCCTCCCTCCTTGGTGCCTCTCACTATTTCCTCATCTCCCCAGCTAGCAGCAAAAACATTCCCGATTGCATCAGTTTTGATTACTCTTTAGATGAGGAGAGTCTCCTTTGGCTAACCAGGATTACACTGTTTGTGGCCACTAGGACTCTGTCACTTAAGGAACTTCAGCAATCCTAGAAGATTTGAACAGAACACAAGAGAGTATGGTCAGGAGGAGCTGTGGCAGGATCAAGAAGTTCTCCCTCCCTTCTTTGTTCCAGGCCTTCAGCCATTAGAAATTAATATTGGTTCTCATGTAGAGGCACCTCTTAATTTGTACCCAACTCCTCCTAGATTTAAGAGGCAAAAAAATTCACAAAACAAATAAACAACAAAAAAATGGTTTTGAAGGAAAGGAAGTCTAACAAGCACTATAGTCAGGTGTGTGATTTATTGGAACCAACTATTCCCACAAGAAGGATGTGATAGCACCGATTCCATGGGTAGTTCAGTCAAGCTTCTTCAATTGTCAGTTCATGTTCAGTTGCTTCCTCAATGTTTTTAAGTTGACGAAGCACCCATTCTTGTTGTTTCTTTCTCTGTTACAGGAAAAAGTATTATTTAGTCAACCTAATCCATTCAGATATCACCTGCTTTAAAAAACAAAAAAAACCCTAACATATACAAAAAAAGCGTTATGAACCCAACTGGATTTTGGCTGAAGTTTCCCACCGGTTTTAAGATAAGCCAGAGCGGACAAGTTTTCAACACACCCATGAACAATATGATACAGGAGAAAAACCAAACCAGAACAGATTTTTATAGCTTCACACTGACATGACAGCCTTCAGAGTCTAACTCTGCTGCCTCCCATCCTTTCCAGAGGCTTTTCACGGGGCCTTTGCCAGTAATCAGAGATCTAGGAAAATGAGTTCTCGTGCTTCACAGAACAGAAAAATAAAGACCTGCATAAAGTTTATTAATCTGAGCTTTCCCCAGGAAACCTTACACTTATCAAAGAACTGCACACAAGACCTCATTTGAAATGACTGGCATTCTTTTTATAAAACACTATGATTTGGATTAAGCAAGGAAAAATTAATTATTGGTTTCTCCAGTTTTAGTTAACTTGCCAACATTTAGAAACTTGCAAATTTAAATCACTGATTTCTTCCCATTCTTGTTTCTCCTGAAGAAAGATGTATTTTTAAAAATGTACTTTTGCACTTGTATACACAACTAGTCATACAAACTTACAAGCTGAAGCAAATACTAGTGTGGAAGACTGCATCCTATCCAGTCTGTGATTAGGAATGGTACCACAGAGTCTAGCAGGTTATGACCCAATTCATAAATATACGTTCTCACTGGTAAAGCTGTGGAGATGATCCATAACTAAAATATTTCCACATTACTAGAAAGATCTGTATATATTCAGCATTGGTAGGAAATTGTATAGTTTAGCTATTTCAGAACTAAGGGAAAGCCATTACCACAAAAGCTTTATCAATTTTCTTCTTTCTGGTTTTCACTATCGGGACATCTTTTATCCCTGGTATTCCAGTAACAAGCCATGAAGGTGCACTCTTGGGAGTTACTGCAGTCTCCTCAGAGGCTTTGGTGGAAGCTTGAGTTTCCTCTTTTGGGACAACCTTGTCACTTGGCTCTTCATTTGATTCATCAGAAGCCAACACAGTGGAAAGCCTCTTTCTAGAAAATATAACCCGAGAGCTTTGGCTTATCTCTTTGTTTAATTCTTGAGAGTTAAACACTGTTGAAGGCCTTTTTGGGGACATATGAGGGATGTATACTTCAACATGTGCTGATGATACTTGAGCTAATGATCTACTTAGATTTGATTTTGGCACTGGTGATCCATAAAGTCTCTTACTGGTATCTTGGTCCTTCACTGACTGATTTGTCAGATCTGTAAGAGATGGTATTGTTCTTGAAAGCGTTGAGTCCACTGGAGTGCTGTGTTTCACCATTCTCTTTTTCAAAGATCTTTTAACATTCAAAAAAGAATCTTCTTCCTCTGACATCTCAAATCCAGGTTTATTGCCTTAAGAATATAAGAAGATAAAATTGTGTCATTGCTTACACAGCAAGATGCCATGTAAGGTGTTTGACTGCTGCAAAAATAAATCCAAGGTGTTGCTATTTTCATGTCTGCATTCTGTCTTTACAGGGAATTTATCCTTTGTATAGATCAGTGTTCAAGGGTTTGGAAAAGCCATGCTGAAAACTCTTTGTCACATACAACATGAGGTCCATGTATGCTGGAATATTTTTAAGATCTTATTAACTAAAACATCATTAAGACAGTGCTTTCTCCTCCAGAGCACACAAATAATATACTTTCAGGGTTGTAGCTGCTAACAGTGGGTAGGTAAATGAAAACTGTTAGATGAATAGAGGGATTACCAGAGTGCAGCAAAAACTGAAGTGCTCTGGATACATGCAGAGAAGTTCTGGATTCAGGCAAGCATCTCTTAGTTCAATTCACAATTTGTTTCTCTTATTTTCTTAAAAGGGAGCTCACAGACATCCCATTCTCTCCTACTTACCTGACATTTGGTTTACT
This sequence comes from Athene noctua, assembly GCF_965140245.1. Classification (NCBI taxonomy): domain Eukaryota; kingdom Metazoa; phylum Chordata; class Aves; order Strigiformes; family Strigidae; genus Athene; species Athene noctua. The sequence continues at coordinate 105,576,393 of NC_134038.1, read as the reverse complement.
TCTGCTACTCCTAAAAAAACTATGTTCTGTGCAAGTCTGAACTTACAACAAGGCAAGGTTGGTTTTGTTAGTAGCATTTCTTCTACCCGTTTGCCAACCCTCAACAAAAAGGAACTTGACTTCTTACGCATGAAGAAACCCAAGATATATATATCCAGTTTAAGATAAATATCTTAATTAGATGAGCAGTTAAGTACCTCTAGTAACTGTTGAACTCTGCTTTCATGAGGTAGTTGAGGTATTTCATGCAGATTGATTGCATGAAGCTCATCAAGGGGCAATATGTTTTAAGTGCCCATATTCTAAGCCCTGTAGATCAAAGGACTTAGGAGGGGTTGGACATGGGAGTACAATGAAGGAGGGCACAGGAGGACAGAGAGATATGTTCGCTTAAGTATAAAGCATCATTTCTCCATTTCTTGTCAGTGTTTTGCACTTGTGTAGGGTCAGAATTTACCAGAAATTCATATCCACTTTGTGTTTCTAAAGAACACGAGGAAAGACTGAGAGCACTGATTCTTCAATACAGCAAGTCAGGTGTTTTGTGGGTTTTTTTGTCCTTAGAAAGAGAAGGGGAGGGAAGAAAACCCCATTACTACTTTTATTTGGAAATCCATTTCTCCTCTCATTACTTAGCAGTTCAAGCTTTGTGACACACTACAAGCAGCACGCAGCCTACAGATACTGCCTTCCTCCTTCCCTTTTCAGCCAGGTTGGCATCCCTTAGTATTTATCATAGAAGCTTACTGACAGTAAGCTTGCATGATTAAACTGAGGGAATAAGGAGCTTGCAACAACCACCCCCCCACAAGCCCATCCTCAGCTATATGTTTTGATGCTTTCCCCTTACTCACTAAAGTTTAGATGGTCAATTAAAAGCTATTCTTTATTTATTTAGTTTTTAAAGAATGTTTCCAGCCAACATTTCTGAGGAAAACAACAAAATTATTTTTGCTTTCACACTTTCTGTGCTTTATAGGTACATATATACAAACAACAAACTTTTTCTGCTCATAATAACACCATCACAGATAAAGGAGGGGAAAAGTCTAAAAAACCCCACCCCATATAAAGATAAACTGTTTAAGAACATCAGGGTCTACCATGAAAAATATATCTTACAGCAACTTTAACAAAAGAAAACAGGCTTACCCAATTACTCCGTTCTATCTGATATCTTTCTCAGGTGATCTGGCTTCAGGTGGTACTTCACTTCTTATAACCCTTCTAACCTCCCAACATCCTTTGTTGTAGAGACTCCCTAAATCACACACAGCATTTGTAGGAGTTTCAGCAGTGCTACTACTAAATAGAAATCTAGCATGAATTAATCATAGGAAAATGGGCTAACCAACTTATCTATGTGCTATGTTTATTGCTATTTAATCTCTGCTGCTTGTTGCCTGTTTCAGTCACAAAAATACATCTAGTGGTTAATTGGCTTCACATGGCTGCTTAAGGCACATTGAGAATCTGTCACAAGATGGATGTATGTTGATGGAGTATATCTGTTCCCATCCTGATTTCATTTTCTCACTGCCCAAAAAGTAAATGACAAAACAAATGTTAAATCTGCCACGAAAAAGCTCTTCTTTTAGGAAAACAGTGATAATAAACTGAAGATTATTTTACTGCAGTCTGAATTTCATGGTGTTTGCAGCTAGCAGCTGTGGAAATGGCAGCATTTTATCTTGAAGCAAGTGGTTTTAAAATATCAGCTCTTAGGTGAGAATTGCATTGGTTTGAAATGATATGGTTCAGGTGGAGGACTTTCATTTTTGTCGACACAGAAAGGCAGCTGGACTGCACTAGCCCCACTGAATTGCAAGTCAGCTCTGGGGTGTGTGGCAGTAAACAGCTGCTATCACAACACTGTGGAGCAAGCACAGGCGTGAGGGAGTGTGTGCACAAATATTGGGGTAGCCCCTTTAGACAAAGCATGACCTGTGGACCTTTAAAATCTAAGCTGATCAGACAGACCTAATTTCAGGGCTTTATGCGGGTGACCTGAGGTTGTAGAGTGCATCTGGCGCAGACAGAGAGGCGAAGGGCTGATCTCGCCGGGATTTGAACTTGTGGTTCCAGGGAGTCTGGGCATTTCAAACCTAATCATAAACCACCCTCTCTTGCCGCATTAATAATTGCACTATGAATAGAGAATTGGAGCTACCAGTTCAATATTTAGGCATAACAGTCTGTCAGTATGTAGGGAAAGTTGCTGGGTTTAAATTATGTGCCCCTAAGGAACTGAAAGAGAGCTTGAGAAATGGAGGCACTTTACAATCACATGGATTGCACGAGTAAACATCCTGGAAATAAATAGTCTCTCCAGGATAAGCTATTTATTTCCTAAACTCCCAGGGGAAGTTCCTACAGGAATATTTTGAGAACTAAACAAAAAGTATTTTGAGATATTTGTGGCTGGGCAAAAAAAAAAAAAAAAAAAAAATCTCAGTCCTTTATAAACACAGAAGAGGCTAGACCAACCCTTACCTCATTTTGAATATTAGTAGTTAGTTTTCAAACTAGTGGCCTTGTGGTTTCGTGAGCAAACCCACCAGGTCAGCCATACTGTACCTTGCAGAACTTAGCAAGCCAGTTCCTTATATAGCACAGAGCAGAGAGTGATGTCTTGGCATAGTGTTGCAATGTTTGCACTGTCCTGCTGTGTCAGTGGGACATAATATTGCCTCTCCCAGAGAGGCAGTGATGCAAACAACGCTGCGCAGCATGAGCCTGCACAAGAAGGTTGTTGGTGGGTCTGAGCAAAACTGACATCATCTCACTGGACCCCTTCAAAAACTTTTGGCCTTGATGTCCAAGCTTGTGTTTTTTCCTCCTCGCCATGCTTACCCTCACTTTCTAGTGTATCCTTTACATGCCATATCACAGTCCACCAGTGCTGTCTGTAGCAGCATCAACTTAATGCCTACCTTCCATGGCCTCTTCCTAAAAACTTCTTAAAAAATAACCGTCCCCTTCCCTGCAAAGCCATTCCTTGCCATTTCCTCTAGTTCCTTGACAAATGTTCCCAAGATATAAATTAGGAGTTCTGCAATTTGTTCTCACCATTAGCCATAGTTTCTCTTATGTCCTTCAGATTTAGCTTTTTATGAAGCAGTGGCAGGATGTTACAGGGGACAGAAAGGACTTAACTACGAAGAGATCAGACAGAAAAGAGTCCGAAGTTAATGTAAGCATGCATCGCTCAGCAGACCAACTGCAGTGATATTAGTTTGGTCTTGGTGTATTTGTAGCCTGGATGTGAAATACCCAGTCTCTGGCATGAGTGGTAACTTGAAGGTTTCTTGCATCTTTCAGCGAATGACACATACTGTGTCCTGCACTCACACCTATTCACTATGAAACATTTCTTCACTCACATTGCATTCCTTGGTATGACCATCTTCCTTCTCAGCATTTTCTACCTGATATTTTGGAGCAAGAACTCCATAGGTGTGGATCCAGCTGTTTGGTCTATGTTTACACATCCTCTCTTTTTCTGTGTGATACAAGGTGGCACACAATTCTAGCAATATTATTATACACCTTTGTATATGTTGTATCAAAACTCCCACTGCTTTATGTTTGTGTCTTGAAAGATTATTTTGTTCTCATTTTAGGAAATAACTTCAGCTCCCTTTCTATATTTTTTCCAAAAGTAAAAAACCCACATAGAAATGATATAAACATTTTTACTGCATTTCCTTATGACAGTCATTATTTCTTAATATTTTTACTTCCAAAACCAACAAAAGTGGAGAAAACAAAACCAGCACAGTACTTCGTTCAGATTTCAGCCTTTTCATTCCCATTCAAATGCACAAATTCACTTAGAAACATGGGAGTTTGAGGAGGCTTCATCTAGAAGATGGTAAAACTGGAATTATTTTTCAGTTTACCAAGGAATAACGTACATACAGGGAAATAAAGGGACACCTTTTTCCCTTAGTGTTCTAGTCTAACCTGAGGGACTGTACTTCTTCAGTTGCTGTTCTATTCATTTCTTCATTTCCCACTCTGATGGTATTGCCAAACAGTTCTTCTGAAGGGGACCTGGATGCTGAACCAACCCTTAGGTCCTATGCTTCCCTAATATATTATATTGAATTGGATATGTAATTCTAGTTTGTGAAATCACAAATCTTGCAAAATTGTCCAAGCAGTTAGGAACTAGGTGCAGTCCTTCATGGGTAGAACAATATCAGGCCACCTCCCTGCTCTTGCAACTAATCTGATGTTTTTTGGTGCAGAGGGTGATTCCACAAAGAGTAAGGAGCTGGTAAGTGGACCTCAGTACTCTACTCTGTCTGATGACCCATGGTGGTGGGATGACCCTTATTCGGAGAAGTCGAAGGAAGAAGGAAGAGCCAGAAGAATATGAGTAGTGGTGGGGAGTAAAAGGAAGATAAAAGGAATAAGAAATTATGAGAGGGACACAAAGGTGAAAATGCTTTCCTAAATTTAGAGCCATGTGGCAAGACTAATGGTTTAGAAGACTTACACCTTGATTATGAGTTGTTTATGTATGAAACTCCGTTAAAATGCAAATGTGATTCAAATTCCCATAACCTGGTCTTCCTATATCTGAATTTTATATATATAGGCAAATCAAACAGGAGTGCTGTAAGATTGCTGATCAGGTTGAACTCCTCAGTTAAAATAGGAGTGGAACATCTCATTTGTTGACATGAAGGCTGAAACCAGCAGGAAGCCTCATCATGAACTAACCTCTGCAGAATAGTGCCTCTCTTGGTCTTTCCATCATTATGGTACAGCAGGGCATGCAGAAGCAACAGACTCTGTCCCAGTGAATTGTAAACTCCTTGGGCAGCCATGGACATTGAAATGAAACAGTCCAACATGCTCTGTGGACTTAGCCTCTTTAGGTACATAAACCTGCACAGAGAAACCCAGTGGGACTTTTAAAAAGCAACTTTTCCACTTATTTCTGTAGGAATTACATGCCTGGGCACTACTGAAAATCCTAAGATTTGTGATAGGGTATACAATGGAGACAGTAATTTTATATGTTTTGAAGACAGTAGAATAGAATAGAATAGAATAGAATAGAATAGAATAGAATAGAATAGAATAGAATAGAATAGAATAGAATAGAATAGAATAATCTCTTTTTCAGTTGGAAGGGACCTATCTCGTTCAACTGCCTGACCACTTCAGAGTTGACCAAAAGTTAAAGTATGTTATTAAGGGCATTGTCCAAATGCCTCTTAAACACCGACAGGTTTGGAGCATCGACCATCTCTCTAGGAATCCAGTTCCAGGGTTTGGCCACCCTGCTGTTAAAGAAATTCTTCCTAATGTCCGGTCTGAATCTCCCTTGGTGCAGCTTTGAAACTTTCCCATGTGTCCTGTCACTGTATCCCAGGGAGAAGAGCTCAGCACCTCCCTCTCCACTTCCCCTCCTCAGGAAGCTGTAGGGAGCAGTGAGGTCACCCCTCAGTCTCCTTCTCTCCAAACTAGAAAAACCCAAAGTCCTTAGCTGCTCCTCACAGGATATGCCTTCCTTTCATCAGCAAAACCTTTGCTGAAACCTTCAGAAACCAAGGACTATGTGAACCCTTTGTGGTCTGTTAAAGTATTTATGTGGCCTGAAAAGCATTTATGTACTTTTATGAACTTGCTTTCCAGCAACTTTAAACTTTTCACCTACTGGAAGACTTTCTTCATAGTTGGTGGATTTCTGCTGAATTATGGTGTTACGATCACTGGAGCAAAATACAATATTATTTATGGCAGCAGTGTGGAAGTAGTACCTTTGCAACTGTCAGAACATACGATTTTTGTGTGTCAGTGACCTTTTTTCTGGCCAGGGGCAAGGTCAGTGTCTTTGACTGCAGTGTCCAGAAATAGACCTAAGTGTGGTATAATTCCCACTTCAAGTCCTGTCATATAAGTGTCTCATAAGGAGCCTGAGAGGAAGGATTTAGGGAATTCTGGACTGATGCTTTGGGGGTTTCATAACCTATCAGGAAAAATGGTTCTGTACTGACAGTCATGATGTGTGCTTCAGGTTATATATTTCTACAGATTTTAGGTAGCATACCTCTGCTATGACTGGATCTATCCATCTGGACAACAAATCTGGTTTTGAGCACTCAAAACCACACTCATGATATACTCACTGGGTTTCATAGCTGCTCAGAAAGTCAAAGCCTTATTTAAGAGGCTTGAGAGGTGGGCCTGTGCAAACCTCATGAAGTTTAACAAGACCAAGCACAAGGTCTGCATATGGGTTGGGGCAATCCCAAGCACAAATACAGGCTGGGTAGTGAGTGGATTGAGAGCAGCCCTGTGGAGAGGCACTAGAGGGTATTGGTGGATGGAAAACTAAATATGAACCAGCAATGTGCGCTGGCAGCCCAGAAGACCAACTGTATCCTGGGCTGCGTCAAGACAAGTGTGGCCAGAAGGTCAAGGGAGGTGATTCTCTCCCTTCACCCTGGTAAGACCCCACCTGGAGTGCTGTGTCCAGTTCTGGGGCTCCCAACATAAGAAGGACGTGGACCTACTCAAGAGGGTCCAGAGGAGGCCAGAAAGATGATCGGGGGCTGGAGCACCTCCCCTGTGAGGACAGGCTGAGAGAGTTGGGGTTGTTCAGCCTGGAAAAGAGAAGGCTGCGGGGAGACCTTATAGTGGCCTTCCAGTACTTAAAGGGGGCTACAGGAGAGATGGGGAGAGACTCTTTATCAGTGAGTGTAGTGACAGGATGAGGGCTAATGATTTTAAACTGAAAGAGGGTAGATTTAGATTAGATATAAGGAAGAAGTTCTCTACTGTGAGGGTGGTGAGACACTGGCACAGGTTGCCCAGAGGGGCTGTGGCTTCCCCCTCCCTGGCAGTGTTCAGGGCCAGGTTGGACGGGGCTTGGAGCAACCTGGTCTAGTGGAAGGTGTCCCTGACCATGGCAGGGGGGTTGGAACTAGATGGTCTTTAAGGTCCCTTCCAATCCAAACCATTCTATGTTTAAATGTCTAGATCACTTTCCATATGATCCATTTCAGTGAGAGTTTGAGGAACAGTGAGACTTGGCTCTTTGTCTTTGAACCATTGCAAATATTCTTAAATGCTTTTAATTTAGATGTTGATGTTATAAAATTTTCACCTAAGTCCAGCAGTTGCAGGTAGTTGAAAGTAGTATTCTAACAGCCAAATTGTTTTCTGCTTTCATGTAACATTAGGAATGAGTAAACAAAAACCTTAAGGAACACACCTTTATCCTTTATAGACAAGTTCAGTGCCACATCCTCCCTCAGCATGAACCAGCTATGCCCTAAGATGCAGTGCTTGATGTCTATGTGAGAAGAGGATTAGGTTGTACATATGTAAAGATGCTACTGTCTTAAGATCACTTATAAAACCTTAAGGCATTAAAAATTGTTGCCTCTCTTGGTTAAAGGTTGTAATATACAAGCAGCCACTCTAAAACCATTGTGGGGGATGCCAAATTGAGAGAAGTATCTTTTTTATCCAAAGTCTGGCAGATTAATATTTGACTTCAAAAAGTCTAATTACCTCAGTAGTAAGAAACTAGGTACACTTTAATAGCATTAGAGGTCATTGACCCTGATAAAATCAGTGTGCCACCATCTGCCTTTGTAATTACGTCAATGACTCCTCTTCATTATATGCTTATCCACTTCAGTCTTACCAGAGTGCCACAATGTGTTCTATCTGCATGTTGTTTATTCACTAGATAGTGTCCTATACACTTTCTACGTGTTTCTACACCCCAGAAGTCGATCTGAGTTAATATTCAACTGGGACCTTTCCTCAGTAACTTGTTGTGTGTTTTCTGATATGACTGCTCCTTTCTAATTATGTTGGCAGTGCTGCTGAGGAGCACATAATATTGTTGCCAAAGTTCAATAAACATACAGAGTAACTATAGAGTTTGGGGGAAAACAGTCGGTGGTGCTTTCATGACCTTTGGCAACAGTATGAACACAGTTTGGCCAATGCCAAACAAATGTCTAACTTCAAGTCTCTCAGAGACCAGAAAATGATGGATTTGCTTTACTTTATTACATCTAATAATAAACAAAAAATGCTGTGTTTGTGCAGTGCGGTAGCATGGCCAGACTGACTGTATTCTTGTGCAGCAGGTCAGGCCAGATGAATATCAATGGCTCTTTCTTGTCATATTAGAATCATGCAGACAAATCCCCAGGTGGTCTGAGATGAGGGATTGCTAATGAAGTCATCGAAGTCCCACTGACTTAGTGAAGCAGAGCATTTGTGATAGGGAAGCTTATCTATTTTGTCTGTGGTGGTATAGTAATCGATACGTTACACTGTCTCTATGAAAACCCTCATTGGCATCTTCAGACTATGCCTAGTGAATGGAAAGGCAAACCTTCATAACAATGATGACAACTTCTTCATCACTAGCTACTTCTATGTCTTCATTGCTAGCTTTCTATGGCTAAATCTAGTAACAGTGGACCGCTCTCTGGTTATAAGTGTAGAAGCAACATAAGCCCGGGATGCTCATATCAACGTAATATTAAACCCCAGTTTCTATTCTCTGAGCCTTGAGTCTATAAAGCTATGCAAACTTCTGCTGCAATTGATACCAGAAATGCTTTGCACATGACTGGATGTTTAGGATCAGATCAGGACTCCTAAGTAGCCTGGCTGTACCTCGAGATCTCCATCTTCAGATGCTCTCTCCACAGCTCAGTGGGTTTAATGAGAGCCAGAGTTGTCACAGACAATTTCCACTACATGGCTCACTTTTCAGCTATGGCTTTTTTTTTTTTTTTTTTTTTTTTTCTGTCAGAATGGCCCAAAGGAGAATATAAACGATGACTGGTACCTGTATAATTGTTTCCTTCCATTAAACATCATGTTCTGCCAGCAAGAACAGATCATTGGGTGACCCACTGGCCTAGGGAATGGCTGCAAAACTGGAAGACTTTGTCATAGATATGATGGGAATGCACCAATAATGCCTGGATGATGTACACAATGTTCTAATTTTCTGTTCTCCCCTTCTCCCTGTTTCAAATCAACACCGTCCTCTGGTAACGTTTTTGGACAAGAACACTAGTTCCAGTCCTGGGTAGTTTATGCTATAGAAATGCAGTCCCTCTGGAATTTCTCATTCAGCGACTGCATCTCTATAGCATAAACCACCCACAACTGGAACTGGTGTTCTTGTCTAAAAATGTTACTAGAGGATATAAGCAACCCAACACGGAAAATACCTCATTCTTCAAGCAAAACGAATTCTCATACTGCGTGATTATGTCTCTGAAGTGTTTCAGCTGTGTAATACGGCATGACAGAAAAATGTTTCCAAGTACCTGACTCGGGTCATTAATCCAGAATGTACACTATCTCATTAACATATGCGTGTGTTTATACATATTTTATATACAAGTATATATAGCTCTGTATGTATTTATATACATAAAATCCACCTAAACAACACAGGGAGGGTTGCACATTTTGGCATTAAGAAAAGAGCTTCAAATACCGATGTGGCAGAATAGGTCTAATGAAAGTTGAAGGCCAGAATTTCAGTTTATTAATGTTCTTTCACTTTAACGGCGCTATTCTGATTGACAGTTGTGAAGATCTGGCATGCTGTCTTTCAGAGGAGAAGGAGAAAACAAAAAATGGCTGCATAAGGCCTCAAACACTTCTCATTGGTGTAAGGGCAAACCAAGAAGAGTTCAATCACACTCACTGTGATCGCAGTAATTCTGTACAACTCACACTGTGCTCTCTAACCTGCAAGAGAAACAGCTGGGGAGCCTTAGCCTAGCATTTGGAATAAAACCCCTTGCATCTGAGCCCAGGCTGTTTTCCATCACAAGGGACTCCACATTTCCAAGTTATCTCAGGGCATATCTGCATGGACAGGCGTGACGGACCTGAGTGCCTCTGTTTTTGCTCTGAGTTGGCCAGATGGGAGTCTGCTGTGATTTGGAAGCAGTACAATCAAATTGCTTTGGTACTGTGCCCAAGCTTACAAAGTCTCTAGAGGAAAATGCTACCTGATATAACTTTATCAGTTTTCAAATAAATTTTAAGTTAACCTATGCAATTTTGCACTTAGGTTGGTTCTGTATCTTGCACAATATAAACTGCCTGCACAATATACACTTGGCCCATGTTGGCCAATTATTTCTGGATTGTTGAAAAGGGAGAGATGAGCTTCCACTCCCTATCTTCTGGTCTATGTGGCCAGTATTTTGCCAGTATTTGCACATTTACTTTTCTTTGCTTGCACAATGGATAGTGCACTTGGCCCAAGCTGGCTCTCACTGTGCTCAGTACAGAAAGTTAACAAGACTCACAAGGGAGATGAATTGTTCCCATAAGGTTCTTTAGTGCAGAGCAATTGTGAAAGTAAAATTGCAGGATTTCTAGATGTATGTTCTTGGCCTGAAAACTGAGAAGCTCTAGCTGGACCCTATGAAAGACAGCTTGGTATAGAATAATGAATGCAACTTGATTTTAAAAAAAATCAACAAAGCAACAACCCGAAACAGCTGTTTATCCAAGCAATTTTTTTTCCTTTATTTTTAATTAGATTCCAGAAATTATAATAGTGCAAACACTCAGTATAAAAGTTGCAATAAGAAATTTACATTCACATTTAACATTTCAGTCCATTCACTTTTTAACATAAAAATAGGACAAATATTCAATTGCTCTTCTCAATTTAACAATCCTGAAAAAGACTGGAAGATACTCTACAATATTCTATTTACATAAAAATAGACCCGTATTATTAATGCAAATCTATCATTAGAAGTTACCCAGTGTTAAGTTATTGTATTGTACTATGTATATACATACGTATATATATATATATAGTGTATAACTATATAGATATAAAAAATATTTATAGGTTCAGTGGGCTACAATAGTTGGAAAAATGACATCTTGACTTAGTAGTTCATTCCTTAAAGTTAGGGCTATTATTTTTATTTACCTACGTAGATGTTTCTATTGTGATACAGTAGGCCTTCTCCTGGTCCCTTTGAAGTCACTGGCAACACCCCATTTGACCCCACCCAGTGGGAGAGGAACAGACATTAGAATAAGGCCTGATCTAACAATTCAACAATGATTGAAGTTAATATTTCCATTAACTTTACTGGGCTGTAAATCAGACTAAAACATCTTCTGAAACCTCAGATGCCAATTAAGTAGAGAGAAGAATACGTTTGGTTTTCCCTTTGAGGAGTGGAATATCTCTACATGATGCAAATAATTTTTTTTTTTTTTTTTTTTCCCAAAGTCTAACGAGATTATTCAAGTCACTTCGGAAGCAACACAGAGTTTGATGCAAACATCTGCAGGTTAAGCAGCTGGTAAGATTCCTCTTGCACAGCCTTCTTACTGAATACTTCTATTCAATCAGCCTTATAAAACCCCAAGATTGAATCTTTCCTTGCTCTTATTTTTTAATAGTGACCTCCAGACACATACAACATGACTGCCCTTGAAATGGGTTTGCATGTATTGAGTAAACTGCTAGGGAACATGAATTAGCCTATCCCAGTCTTGCTTATCTGTGTCTCTTTGGGGACATGAGCAGAGACGCTGCTCTGCCTGCTGCTGGCAGGGTCAAGCCTCGCTGCCCAGCTTGCTGCCAGCTGCTGGTGCCTGCACTCCCACCACAGGGTATGTTTATTCACTCTTTCAGGTTTGCTGTGACATGTACTGCTTCCTCACCAGATTATGTCAAAGCCATTTCTTTTCCCTTAAACATCTATTATATGAAAAATCTGTTTTTTAAAATATTTTTTTTTTAAAAGAAATTTGACAACGACACAATGGAGGATCTACAGACAGAGATGGTAAGTAGACCTGTGTGAACAGTAACCGCCTACAACAAAAATGTGATGGTGCTGAACAACTGAAGGCGAGTTAAGGGCAGCAAGGGCACCAATTTCTTAAGAAGCAGAGTTTTATGATCTACAGGTCACATTTTTACACCCAAAGAAGAATTATGTGGTATTCAGAGGCAGATAGGCATGCCTAGCTCATTTTCCTCTTAGTGCTATGATGCTTATTACATTTAAGTATTTCTAGGATGCTTAAAATGATGGATAGGCCTCCAATGGACACTGTGCCATCATGTGTAGGCAGATCAATTTTGATTGCAGAACACACGCTCCATGTGGTTTTTTGCTTTCTATCTTGGGTTGCTGAATATTTATTTATAAAAAGAAGGAATCACATACACTTTTAAATATTTTCAGTTAACAGATCAGAAAAATACGTATCATCTCATTTCCAAGCAGAACCTATGGACATATACCAGCAGGACAAAAATTAACCTCTTGACAGCAAGAGTGTAAGGACTAATCAGCAGGAGAAAATCTAGACAAAAGTGAGTTGCAGCACATCTTTTAGTGGCAGAGATTTTAAGAGATGGGTCAAATTTGGCTGAATCTGCTTGAAACTATGAAATGTGTTCATTAGTACTGTTTTGCACCATTATCCACATTCTGTGTACCAATCCGTGATTTGCACACAGACCAATCTACATACAAGTATATAATGGAAGAAGAACCTCCAAGAGGTTTTTCACCTCTGTCGGAATTTCACTGAGAAGAGTATCACTGTTCTAGAATTCTCTGTATTGGGTTAAATTACACTAGAAATGGTAACTGCTTTTGGACTCTGTTTTTTAGACCAATAACTCTGAAAGCATTACTTTAATTCTTACTGTATTCTGTAACATTTTCCAAAGCTATCTCTGTGTAACAACCAGCTGCTTGAATGCAGAAAAGAAACTCACCATTTGCTTTGTCTAAGTCCAAATCTGTGCAGACAATGGTACTTGTAAATGGGAGCAAGTTACACAATCACTTTTTTTTTTTTTTCTTAATTGAACCCTAGAAGAATTCCAAGTGAAGAAGGATTTCTACTGTAACAATTTAAAAATGTAATTATCATGAAGCAATTTTGTGATAGCACAGGTAACTAATTTTCATCTACATTTCACTGAAAATTCTTGATTGCTCAAATGGCATTTGAAATGTAAGAACAGACAATTGCACCCATGTGCACCAAGGATAAAAGACATGAGAAATCACCTAAATAACTTCAGTGTGCCAGCTCAAATTTTTCATAACTGTGCCACCATTGACAGGTCTGGGACCAAAGTAGCAGGTCAGGCACTTGAAAGTAAGACACGATAGTCTGCACAACCACAGTAATTAAAACACACCTTAGCCTTGCCCACAGCGAGGACTGTTAGCTGTTTTACCATCAGCAGGCTAAAAATATGTCTAGCAATTGTGGCAGTGCAGTTACAAGCTGTAGGTAAGTGTCCTGGATGTTTTTAATCAACATGTTGTGTAAGCCTGTTCTGAAGAGGAGAACAGCCAGCTTTTTCAAAGGAGCTCCAAACTATCTGGACAGATTTTCTGCAGAACTCAGCTCACTTTGTGTGCTGAGCTTTCTAGGAAATCTGTTCTTATTTAGCTTGGACCCACATATACCTCTGTATGGCCTCCCTCCATAAACACTTGGAGCACTCCTTGCACCCACATAGCTGTTCTGGTAGTAAACCAAAGTAGGAAAGGAAGTAGTAAAAAAGCTTCACAGTGGTGCAGCACTGTTTGTTCCCCTTCAGTTTTATGCAGGTGTGACATGTTTGATGCCACTGAAGGCATAAAACAGGGATCCTAATATAAAGAAGCAGATCCTCCAGCATGCAGTAAGGCACAAGCAAAACCAAGTCCTTTCAGCACATAGGCTATGTACATTAACCAATGCTAATTCAAATTTCAAGGTGCTTCCTCATGATCACAAAATAGGCATTAAAGGTGACAACCTTGAACCATTTTTATCAATTCCTTCTGAAATTCTGAAAGCAATTCACCAAGAGATCTTGGACACTTGTGAAAGTGAAGAGACACAAAAACTCAGAAATGGATCTGGCTGTGCAGTTAAACACAAGCCTTATTTTTGTTGCACTAGGAATCTGGCTGAGTACCCTGCCAGCTCAGATACACAAGCCCTGTCCCATGTCACTGAGAGCTTTACCACTGACTTCAGAAGGAGTCCCAGTTTTCACCTTTTCCCTTCAGCAATTGCTATCTCAAAGTTTTATTTTCTTTTTGTTATTTTGTACTCCTGTTAACTTTGTGCTTTTTTTTTTTTCTTGTTTTCTGGTTTTTGCCCTTGCACTGATCAGATTATAAATCATACCAGGCCACCCAAGCAGTGTGGCATTTTGAAGAGTAATTAAAGATAAAGGGGGGGCAGCCCCCCTTTATATGTACTTTTTTCCTTTTATTTACATTTACATATTTATTCATGATTTAGATCTGGCCTGAAAACTCAGTGAGACATGGGATTAAAAGGAATGAAGAGCTAAAAAAAGCCTCTACAGAGTTCTGGAAAAAGCCAATCATAAACAGGGTTGGGGTAGAGAAGCAGAGTCCAGATTGTCATTAGTCACAACAATTATGCCACACTGAGATGTAAAACCCACTGAATCTGAGATGAGTTAGTTTATGATTGTTAGAAACCCTTAACTGCTGTATGAAGCCAATCATCAGTACAAGGTAATGGTTCTTGTATGCAGGCAACTGGGATACATTGTATAATCCACATCTTAATTTACAAGGGCAGAAGTTCTTGCAGAAGCTGTACTGCTTAGTTAACCCCACAGCCACCTGATTAAACAAAGAGATTAATGGATTTCTAAATCCTATTATAAAACTAGCTCAAATCTGTAAAATACAAAAAAATCCATATTAATCCATAGTAGAAAGTATTTACAGACCACACCCTTTTCTCTCTGTCACCAACCTCAGTGTTATGCTCCTACAATACTCCTCGTTGATCATAGAGCAAGTATGTAAGTAATTTGAGAAGTCCCAAACTGTACAGGTGACACAGATGTGACAACCTTAAAAATGATGCATGCAAAATACCTCCAGAATGTAAAGCTTTGTTCAGCAGCAATATGGGGAAAAAACAGCTAGAGGTTTGGATATTGATTTCTTATTCCTGTGTCACTAACTGACATGGGTCTCAAGCTGTGGGTTAAGCTGTGATGCTGAAGGGAGGCATCTCTGTCAGCATGACTTTAGTGGGAACAGGACTGGTATCAGCACAGAACGCAGATGGCTCAAAGCCAAAGAACCCAGTGAACCTTCTCCTAATATTTCTGTTAATACTTTCTGCTTAGCAACAGAAATTATTTGGAAAATGAGTCAAAACAGCTAACAAAAATAAGGCAAAAAAATTAATTTATATATATACATACATATATATACATATGTATGTATCTAGGAAAACAATCTATTTGCATTGTGTAATTTTCACATACAATAACTTATTACCACGTTAGAAATATACTCTGGGTAACATCAATGGGCCAAATTCACCTCCTTTACCTTCTATAGTGTTGCACCTGCATACAGCAATGATGGATTTGACACTTGGTCCTTCTTGACAACAATACTACATCAAATGCAGTATCAGAGAATACCCACTGAATGTCAGATATTACACCATTATGAACTAGAATCTGCTTGCTTTTTAGATTACAGTAAGTAGAGTTTATTGCTTCTAATGACCAGAAGGTACCTTATGAAGACAGCATAGATGTTGATAACACTTTTCATATACTGTATTATGGATCTTGGAACACTGAGATTGGCAGATCACAATCAGTAAATTATTTTTCTTTATTTGCTGTTTGCATTTTGATTTTGCTTTGCTGAATGCACATGCAACTAGTGGATTTAACTCTGTGCCAGAAGTGATATGTCAAAAACATTTAGGAAAACTTACTGTTCTGTTTTGTTTTACTGAAGTCAGGCATGAGTGGCATGCAGTAGATTGTAAGGAAAAGCAAAAGGACGTCCATTTCCAAAGGATTTATAATCTCCATGCACATGTAAAATGTCTCTTACAAAAATTGGTAACATTTGTTAAAAGTGTGCCTTTTTGCCTTTTTTTATACAAGTGTACATGCAATTACCTGTCCGAGCTAAAACTATTTACAAAATTTCATAATACAATACATCTTTTAAAGTGAATAATACATGAAAGGCCAATGTTTTCTGTTGTTTTGTAACACTGTACAAGATTAAAAATAAATAAGGCATTATAATACAGGTTTATCACAAATTAAAAAATGTTGGTTTCCACTGTAATACAAAACTCTAACTTGAAAGAACATTATGGCTAAATAGTCCTCCTGCCTGGGCAGAACACAGAATCAGAATCTGGACTTGCTGATGTAAAGAAAACACTTTGTTTCTGCTACAAGCAGGAATTCGACACATGAAAATGAATCACGCTACTTACTATGTGTTCAGACTCCTCAAAGCACTGAAATGGCACAGGTCATATACTGTTTCCCTTCGAACAGTGATTCCCAAGTACTTTCTTTTGCCTTACAAATAAATTACAGGCAAAGTGTGAAAGAGATTTAGGCGCATGACCTACTCTCAGTTACAGTGTTGTAAAATATTCAGTTCAGTACTGACGCGCGACATTGGTGTAACCCAAAGCAGAACTTGGCCTACAGGTGCTCAACTTCCTGACCTCCGTAACCGTGATTTCTGCAGGCCTTGTGGGTACATAAGGGATGCAGATTCAGCCCTAACAAGCTGAAGCTTTTGGCTCTCAGTCTCACCTAGAGAAAGCAAGGGAGAATTTGCATGTGTTTTAGTGAAGACAAGGGAGTGCAACTTGCCACAGTGGGAAGCAGCTACAAAAAAACCCGCACTTTACAGGCTGGCTAAAATAGCTTTCTAGTCAATGCAAATGGAAATGTTTGGAAATATCTAGCCAGTAATTCAACTGAATGCCAGTTTGTAATCTCAGCAGAGGATAATAAGTAAAAAATTATTTAAAGGTAAAGGTAGCATAGGAACACTTTTAAATTAGCTCCCAAGACAGTGAAGTCTGAAGATCTCTGATACTTATCTCCTTATATAAAGAATGAAAGACTTCGATTATTACTATTGTCTGAAAGAGAAAACGTGCAAACTGATGTGAAATATTGTGCTTGCTATTGACATTGACATGCCAAAATGGCATCACTTTGTTGTAGGGCTCGTCTCTGTTAATTGTTTCAAGCTAACAGCTGCACAAAACAGTGACCAGAAGTGCAGGAGGCTATTCTGCCCACAGTGCAACAACTCACTATCCCCATTTAAACGTGAGGGACTTTTGGGTACTGTGGGGCAGAACGGACTCCTTGCTGGGGCTACAGCAAGGTCACCCAGGCAAAAGTTACAAAGCTTGACCAGAAATTAATAAATGCAGGATAAGAAAAACAACTGCATGCATTAAGGTGGACACAACACAAAGCCCACAGAAATCCATGGAAATCCTTCTGATGATTTTTAGGGATATTGGAGCAGGCCACATATCTGCAGCCAACTGACAATAAAAATTTGATGACAAGCTTCTATAATTTGGCAGAAAATGAGCATTTGTGAGGTTATCAGTAGTATTACTACTATCTCTTTCCATGTATACAACTTACTGAATATATCAAAGAATGCAGAAGAGCAGAGAGATTAAATCTGTCACTTAAAGTTATCACATGACAGCAGAAATAAAGCAAATGTATACAGAAAAGGAAAATGAGGAAAAATGATACGAATAGGGAAGGAAATCAAAAAGGCAAGAGCACAGCTTCATTATATCATGATTTCAATGGGCATTTAGTTTTCCCTGTTGGAATGGCTGCTGAATACTGCCTTTCATTTTCACATGGCTTTTTACTGATTTTTGCCTTGGCTGAACTTTCTTCATGATTCTGTACTATTCAGTCCAGGAGTACATAGTAAAATACATTTTTCCCCATAGTAAAACCATCAACAACAACCACAACAAATATGCAAAAAATGTTAATGGTAGGACTCAAAAGTCTGGAAACTGACTCCAAGTACACCATCACTGATGCTGTAACCTAGCACAGGCACACTGGACAGGCTGCAGCACTAAGAAGCCATCCTGGTCCTCTCAACCTGCTCTGGAGGCACAGACCTCCTGCAAAAGGACCGAATGAGAAGCTGATGATGGACTGCACCTGCCTGGTCCTTTCCATTCAACATGGAAAACATTCTTATAAAAGTCATGTGTCTCATTTGGCTGTTGGAGGGGAGGGTCAGGCTTCGAAAAACTCTGGAGTAATTCTACTTGCACCTGCTAATCTTTTAAAATATTAAAATGAATAATCCAAATTTACCTTGCTATGTTATCTTCCACTGACATTACTCCAGGACTAGGCTGGAAATGAGTCTGGGAATGACAACAGTCCTGAACATATTAGCACAGGGGACAATTAGTTTCTTCTCACAGTCAATTTAGTGATAAAAGAAACAATGGCATTATGCCCATATCTTGTACCTATTAAAAACAAAGAAATAATTTCATTGTAAACTTGGGGTGGGTCAGTGGCTGTATTTGGTCTACATGTTCATGTATTACCAGATCTACTGCTAGGATCTGAAGATGCTTTTAATAATGGTACCTGTAAAAATAATGTTTTATTATTATTTTCAGTGGAATTATACCAAATTCACTGATTCAAAAATTGTGCAACTTGGGCTCTTTGTGAGTGGAACTGAGTGATTAATGCTATCGCACATAATGCTTTCCATTTTGGTTAAATATTTAACTTACCTGTATGATGATTTAGTTCTTACAAGCCTATTAGAAAACATAAATATGTAGTGTGCTTTACATGGATACCACTTATTCAGTTTAATTATGTAAATATTTTTTCTTTTAAATCTGTATTCTCTACATGTATTTATTTAAATGGCTTTGAATACCTCAAAACCAGAATTAAATTCTAGAAGTATACCTGTGACTTGGATAGCTGTTAGGGAGATAAAGAAATGCAGTGACTTTCCACAGATCAGCCAGGGTGCATACACCTAGTACAGGTAGGAAGCAATTCTCAGTTTTTTACAGTCATTTTAATCACAACAGTCATTTTGCTAGCTTTGTAATGAAGCATCTAGCTGACAGGGTACATAAAAATTAATTAAAAACCCTGCTGAAAACCACTGGAGTTCCACAGCAGCCTGATATGGCTTCATGGAAACTCCTGCAGCATTTCTTTAATGATTTGCATCTGTTGACACAGTATTTGCCCATATACTTTTAACACAGTGACTGCTCCAGAACAAATGCTGACTGCAGGAGAATTGTTCAGAATCTTCTTTCCACTGAAAACAGTAATAAAATAGTCCCTCCAAAGGGAAATGTGACATCTAGTACATGGAAGTTTTCTATTGTACAATCTGGACAACTTGGGCAGTCTTGGGTGGGTTTTTTGGGTCTGATTTTTTTGGGAGGGAGGGCTTTTGGTGATTTTCAGTTAAAAGGAAGTTTTTCATGTTTTTAAACAATTTGAAGTTTTGCTTCTCTTTTGGAAAGCAGTGAGCCTGGTTAGCTTGTGCATCCCTGTCAGGACAGTATGCCACCTGTCCGCAGAGCACGTGTCACTCAGCAAGATGACCTCCAACTGCCCCTTCCTCGAGTACAGAGCTGCACTCCACATTTCACATCCATATCAGTGTTTCAAGATGAAACCATGAACAATAGGATGTGGACTGCAACAGAGAAAAAAGCAGAAAAAATATGCTCCCTTTTATGCAGATTAAGAGCAGGCCTCACTCTCCTGGCACGTTTACCAGTGTGCTCCTCATTTGGGCAAAGTTTGACTGCGCTTGTTTTTCAGAATTATAGCTTTCTATAATTGTACAGCTTTGAAGCGTGAGCCTGGGTAGAATCAAGATATAATAACACTGTGGCATAAATTTAAAAATCAATTAAGACACAAGACTATGTTGGCAAACACACAAATGTCACAAAGCGAGCAACGGCGTTTGTCACCAGTACAGGACTATTCTTTGAGCTGTTTAGAAAGGTAAAGCTAAATCCTGGAACTGAGCCACAGGACCTGTGCTGTTTGTAAAAGCCTGAAATAATATCAACCTTCTACTCTTCAATAAAATCAGCACTGTACATAAAGGAATGTTTCTATATTGCATAAGCATATTGCTGTGCTTGCAGGGTGGCTCCTCTGTCTTGCACAGAGTCAAATGCCCTGTGAAGAGGCAGCAACTTCTAAACTCTACCACCCTTTCTTTTTTTTTTTTTTTTAATGGAAAGAATATATATTGTTCTTCTGCCAAATCTTTAAGCTCTGTGGTTTATCTACTTCATATCCTAGTGTTATGGTTTGAATTGGATTTTTTTTTTTTTTAAGTTTCTGGAGCATGCAAGGAGAATTTTAAAAACCATAGGGTTTATCAATTAGCTGAATCCAGCCTTCATTATTTCTGCCATTGACAGCACAATGGACACTGTTCTCATTGCTTTAACTCGTGCACTGGGAGCGCAGTTTCTCTAACTCTTGCTATAGCCCTGGAGAGTCTCCAGTTGCCCTACACTCCACAGTTATCACAGTTAAATGCAGCTTAGCTAATCCCAGACCCAACAACGCTGTCTGTGACAGAAAGAGAAATCTCTTTGCTATGTCATTGCAGGTGGATGTGTAAATAAATACATATTTTTATGTTTATCTCTATAAATCTCTATTAAGACTACACAGGACTGTTTGTATATGTGCATATATAGATTTAAACATATATATACACACACACATAAATAATTGCTTGCACGTTTATCTCATTTTTTTCATTTACCCTTTAAAAATGCCAAGAAAATATTCCTAATTTCCAGAAAATCAGGGTTTGACTTTTCCTAACAGAATTGCTAGCCCTTATATGTTCCATCCCAAGAGTTCGTTACACAGTCCCCAAGTTCTCTTTGGTTGGATTGTAGTGGTCCTCGGTTAATGCCATGGCCTATGACCTCTGATCTCTTGGTAAAAATTCAGGCAACCATTCAAGTTCACTGCAAATGGCACAACCAAATCTCCTTTGCTCTACGCCTCCTTCACAGCTGGCACAGAAGGAAGATAATGCAGTGTTTGATTTGTGTGAGTAGCAGATGCTTGACCAGCTCCAAGCCCAGCTTTTACAGTAAAGCTAGCAACTGAGGACACCGACGGAGAGCTGGTGCCCAGTTTTGTTTGAATGTTTGCTCTCCCGTAAGGGTACATTTTCCGCTCTAAGTTTAAAGACCGTGTTTGTGAATTATTTCCATCAGCCTTTCCTTCCAGGAAATAGGTCAACATTTCGCCTTTTCCCTTTACACTGACTTTACCCCTGCACACAAATTCATAACTGCACCTTTTTAATATCCGCTGAACTTCTTCTGTCACCTGAAGACAGGAAAAAAAAGAACTATTAGTTATTCCTGTTCATATAAGGTTAATCCTAGAGCTGCTCACCCCTCCCCATTTTACTTCTCTGTCATGAAATATGTATAAGCAGAATGAATTAGCACCTACTGCTGCTCTCGGGCACACTTAGAATTTTCTCAAGGAATTAAAAAACACTGACCAAACTGGAATCTAAGAAGCAGAACTTCTGGTCTTGAGCTGAATAATTACACAGCAAGAGTAAGCTCTGTCCAACAGAAATGTGTAACCAAATTGTCCACTGTTGTGAGCTGGATCGGTTTCAGTGATGTTAATTTACTCCAGAAGTAAATTTTGGATAAAGGACTGCAAGGGTTCATTGAGATTTTGAGAGGTGCAGCATAGCTTCTACCCAAGCTCTAGTAGAACAACAATGTCCGTGCAGCCTCTCCGATCCAAAGTATCCAAGGAATTTTTAAAGCTACATAAAATGCAGCAGGATGCAAATGGACATAGATCCTTTCATTGTAGTCCTTATTCAGGCAGAATTCCTACAGCACAAGGACTAGTCCATGCAGTGTTGGCATTTCCAGGCTTGCCTCCAACTGTGTGCGATGCAGTAGAGAATTCTGTTTCTTCTGATGGGAAATTATTTATTTCAGGATTTCATTGTCTCCAAGTAGTGAAGCGTATATAATGGAAAACAACTATACCTCTGATGATTGAATCATCTGGAGAATGTTGCCCTTTTCAGAAGAACCACAAGATCCAGTGAAGCTGCATTTTCTAGATAAGTGGTCTTGAAAATATAACCATGTACAAACAGGAGGTATGTAAAGATTGCAAAATTACCTCAGAATGTACTCACCTGAATTTTCCCCTGCACTCCAGTACTATCCATCCGGCTGGCAACATTTACAGTGTTCCCCCAGATATCATACTGTGGTCTTCTGGCTCCAATGACTCCAGCCACTACTGGCCCAACATTAATACCTAAAATTAAAACAATGAGTTTGGTTTCAAACACTACAGTACATTATCCAAAGGCAACATGAATCCTGCAAAACAGTTCTAATGCAGGAGCCTTAGAATTTTTCTGGTCATAGGACAAAATATATGTTAAATTAATGCCAATTGGACTTCTGTATTTGTAAGAGGTTTAGAAACAAAAAGAAGACTACACAGAGGTATCTTATTGGAAATGCAATATGATAGACAACATAAAAATTTGGCTCATCTGTGGATTTTCTTCTTTTGTTTGTTTTAAGAAAGAAGAAAAGCAGTGGTACTGCAGAGTTTAGCTATAGAACAATTAAATTGTTCACTAGGACTTCCACTGTGATTGCTCATATAAAGACTTTTAATGGAGGCTTTCCAAGTGGAACAGAAATAGTGTCATGGAAGACACAAGGCATGGGGTAAAAGAAGCGTGTCACATTGGTTGTCAGTACTAGAAAACTAAGATCAGGGAGACACTGGAAGAAGACAAGAGTATGTGAAAAAGGTTCAAGCATATTTTTTGGGAAAAACGCAGAGCTTGTTTCTATATTTTTTACTGATTTTGACACCTTGATTGGAAGATAAAAGAGGATGTTCCTTCTAAGTGCCCTGAAGAGCTGCAGATGCTAAACTCTGCATGAAGTTTTGTGCAAGAGATTTCCCTGGCAAGTTATGCAGAAGAATAGGGGTTAGATATTTGTCTTCTGCCCCTTTGTGAACATAGAAAGAACAGTTATAACAGAGTTCAAAGATAATTTGGGGTTTATAGTTATTAGGAAGTACAGGAATGCAAGAATGTATAACTCTCCTATTGCTACCCTTGATGTTTTTGGTCTTAATCTTCATTTGCTTGCAACCTCACTTTTCCCCTTGTCCAGCCCATTCTCACAGTTCATGAAAATATATAAAGAAGCTGGAGAAACAGATCTGTGTTAGACTATACAATGAAATGAGAACAGCAGTGGAAGTACCATAGGAGAGGAGCAGGTTGCAGGGAAGGAAGGGAAGAGGGTACCTTGCTCTCTAAGAAAGGACTCAGAGAGGTAAGACATGTAGTAACATGTAAAGGATTGCATGGGAGGGTTTGTGTTGTGAAGAGCAGAGGATTTATTTGCTGGAGAAAACAGGACTTTGGCATCTGTGGACAAAAAGCTCCCATCACACTTTTAATGCCAACAAAGCTTTTGTAGATGCAACTTAATAGTTAAGTACAGTCAGATCCAGTTTTCAGCAGTTTAGCAATGCAAAACAGTGTAAGCACAAGACTGGGTACACTAACAATATTGTATAAAATTATTGGTGCAGTTTCCTTTTAGAGGTGCATGGATTAAGTAAACACACTGGAATTGGACACAGTTATAATTCCTTAATACTGATGCTCATCATCCAGCTGGCTGGCCTTCTACATGGATGTGACTCTCCTGCTAAAGGAGGCTTTTCAGTTTTTAATCACGAGTACAAGACAGGTAGTCCTTTGCAGACAGCATAGGGAAAGCCAACAAACAACAATGTTCTTCTTGTGTGATAACTATAGAAACATGACTTACCAACTCGTAGGACAAAATCATTGTAAGACTGGTAGTTGATTTCATCAAGAACGTCAAACATCTCTATTGCAAAATCTGCCAGTGTACTCAGATGGGAATAAATTGATTTTTTAGCCTAGAAACAAAATATTATTGCACATTAGATTTGTATGGTACTGAGAGGCAGGTGAAATACAGAATTAAAAAACAATGAGAGGCTCAGACTGGATGGTTTAGGAAAATAATCTAACCCATTTTGCTGTTTGTGAAAAGAAACTCTTGATGGTGGCTACAGAACATGCATTCTTTTCTCAAGTACTGATTTTTTTTTTTTCTTTTCTCTCTCTTTTTGATTTCTGGGAAGAATGGAAAGCAAAGTTCCCGTGGTAAAGTGGTTCTGTTGCTAGAGAGCTGCAGATATTTGTTGTGAGCATGGCAGGGAATATAACCTGCTTTCTTACAAAACTGCTTTGCCTGATGATTATTAATAACTATAGTTTCTGCCCTCTTCTCCTCTTAGGGCATTTGCTAGCTCTCAGCTCCATGGGGTGCATGCTGTTCCCACTGACAACATTCCTGTTGGGTTTAATCCTGTGAGATGCAGAACACCTCTATTTTCTTTCCTTTCTAAGCAAGCTGAAGTGAGTTGTTATAAAAGATATCCAAATGAACTAAAGCAAAAGAACCAGAAGGGATCAAATGAAATGCTGAAGTATCAACTCATTAAAAAACCCAAAACATAAGCAAATAATTTTTAAGACTTCAGTCTAATTCCAAAAGTTAGCTGGTTTCAAGCATAATGACTCAAACTCAAGGAAGAAATATTTGCCACAAAGTAGTAAAAAGATATTATCTCTATATCTAGAATTTCTTAAGCAACATATCATTAGAAAGTGGAAAAGAGACGTTTGCATGTTTGTCCTGTAACTCATGCCCTTCCCCCAGGACCTACCGTTGGCTATTTAAAGACAGGTTACTAGAATAGACCTTTGACCTGATTCAGTATGGTTGCTTTTATGTTGTGCTATAATTTGAATAATAAATATGAATTCTTGAACAGATTTGCAAAGTGAAAGTGGGCTAAAGGTAGGATATGGAGAAAGAAACACAGGGTCAGTGGTAGTCTAGCTTCATTAAGGTGTTGCACAACAGGGCTGTGGTAGCTGGCATGAGATGAGAACTCGCTGGGTTTTTGTCATGATAGTGAGATTTTATAAATGGGGTGCTTGACAGTTGCTGAGAAACCTGAGAAACAGTTTGCTTTATTGGGTTCAGTTTGAAAAAGGTTCCTTCATGTGGCTGGGAAATTTACAAAAATTAAAGTGCTAACAAAAATTTATGAAAATCATCCTTGGGCCAGTCCCAAATTTTAGAAAGGATATTTTTATTTACCTGCCTGGGTCTCTAGGAGTCTGCTTATTGCAATGTCAACTAGCTCTACTCTTTCCCAGCCTCACCAAGACAATGGAAGAACAAGAATGAAGTTTAAAGAGCTGATGGCTACACTTCCAACAGAGGAGAGAATTTTGAATGTGTGGAGGAGAGAGGGACGAGTGTATAGTTTATTTAATACTCTAATCTTTATATTCATTATCCTTCCATTTCTTTGCTGCCTGATGAATGCTTTGATTTCCTGCAATGCCCCTCATGGTTGCAGGAGAGAGTACTGGTGGCAAATACTGAATGTGCTGCAGGTGACAGATGCCTCTCAAAAGGATTACTGGCAAACTCTTTTGAACCTGCGCTGAAGAACACCACAGAGTCAGGACCCTGGTGAAATCACAGACGTAATTTCAAAGGACTCCACACACACAATGAACTTATATTGTGCAAAAGGTCTACAGAGAGCTTGGTTTGTGTGCTGCCCTGATGGTGTAATTGGCAAGCAATTATTTATTTAAACATCAGAGGAATAGTTACTGGAAAGACTGCCCAGAGCATCGCAGCAAAACCACTCTGAAAGAGGCAATGTGCATTTACTATAGTAACCTGCTGAAGTCAAGCTGCAGAAGCCACAGAACGGTAAAATACAGGATTTAAATATTTAACTTCATCGGGGTATTGGGTTCTTATGTGTGTTAATATCTTCAGTTAAGAGCACAGTTAACCCCATCCACTGCTTTCTGCTCATGTCTAAATGCTTGTATAAAATTGGTGGCTCATAATCAGAGGCTATGCCAGATTTTCTAATGAAGCAGGGACACCCCTGGCAGAGGGGAGACCAGAAGCACTTGAGTCTCTTATGGCTCCCCATGGACACATATGACTCCATCGGGCAGCCCAGGGACTGTGTGATGTCTGGCAGTGATCGTCTGTGCATGATGGGCTACCCAGGATCATGAGACTTCTGATACATAGCTGCATGCTGGAGGCCTAGTGGGAAACTGCCAAAAGGATGTGAATAATTTCTACTCATTTGCATCGCACGGTCAGTGGGAAGAGATGACAGAAAAGCTGAAACCTCAAGTTAAAGTAAAAAATATTGGCGGTTTCATAAAAGATCTTTAGGTTTTCTGGAATACAGAATGTTAAATGAATTCTACCTGTACAAAAAAGATCAAAATTTGCCCCAAGATTTCAGAGAAATGCAGAGTCTTGTACAAGACCTTCTGCAGTGATTTAAATACATTACTATCATAAGCTCAGAGCGGTATCTTCAGTACTGGGCTAACTCAGCTGACCCTTCAGTTAGCAACTATAAAATACAAGAGATAAACACGTTAAGGTTTTGGAACATATGCTGCCAAAGTTACCCAATAACACACTTGTTTTCAGGATTATAGTTCAAAGAGCATTTATAGCAGACACACAACTATGCTGTTGCCTGTTTGACTGAGATCACACTGAACAAAATTTTTTTGCATGTGTCAGGACCCAGGAGTCAAACATTTCAACATAAACAGCGTTTTAAAAACACCTTTTTGTAATGTGTAGATTTCTAGCAATGATACAAAGGAAAGCATCAGTTGTAAATACCCTGCAGATCAGAAAATTAGTTGCATGTCATATACTCCAACATGATTCTAACAGTTCATTTCAGTGTGGCCTTTTTAAAAAATTTACTTAACAAGGATAATTGTTGCTAGAAAGTTCACAGGCCATCTTCAGGCACTTTTTGCTTTTGCCCTCTAATTTGGTTTTATTTTTTAAAGCTAAACCATATGCATGAGCGTACCTCTACAACATACGTACATGCATATCAGAACAGGGGAGAGGTGTCTGGAAATTCTGGGCAGACTAGGTGCATGGATTGCTTTAATTTTCATTATATTCCTCATATTATTAATGTTAATAATTTTTCATAAATTAATTTTATTGATATAATTATTAACATGCATAGTACTTTGTTTACAGTATATTCAGTCTACTGTTCACAGGGTTTTCTGCCTTTCCAGATGCTGCATGCAAATGTAGGAAATTTCTGTCCCAAGACACAAACTTAAGGTGAGAAACACACTCAGGAGGATACAGACCCAGAACTAGTAGGTCTGAAATTACTTTGACTTTTGTTATTGCTGAGTAATTAAGGGGGTAAAGAGAATGCTCTCAGTAAAGACAAAGAAGAGCTGATTTGGAGGGACCAGGGTAAAGTGCAGCAATGTAGCTAGCACTAAGTTCCTGTCCACGCTAGGGGCTGGGAGATGCTGTTTGTTTTGATTGTAGGTTGCACCCAGAATTCAATATAAAAAAATAAATCACATTTTAATATTCTTGTGTTAGTTTTGCAGCAATTCATTACATCTAGAGTCTCCCCTTCTCTGTATCTTACAAGATCATCCTAAGACAGAGGGTTTAAAATACTACCACTCTAATATAGGAGCTTTATATGCCAATTTGCAGAGAATCCAGAGCTGCAGACAATGAAATCCCAAATGAAGCCACATGAGCCACTGCTAGGATAGCAATTTTTCTTTTCAGGCTACATTTGTTCTTTGAATTTCAGATTTAAATTGTTGTAAAGAAGTAATACAAGTTATCTGTAATCACAGAGAGTTAGTTGTGTTTCTGGTGTTCCTCTGGAAATTGAAGGAGAATGGTTCTTCCACAAATTACTGCTATGTAAAATCTTCTTACCTTAGTTCCTGAAGTAGGTACGAGTCCCACAGCTGCCATATATGTACTCCCAATTGTCTTGATCTTTTCTATGTCCTTATAATATTCTTTGTCCATAAGCTTTGTTTAAAACATAAAACTGTTAAATATTACATAATTTTTTAGAGAAGTAACCATAGCTATCATATAATATGTGCAAGTTGATTAAACCATCTTATTTTTGGTGAATTGATGCTTGCCCACTTTGAGGTCATTGAAAAAACTACCATTAACTCACATTTTAATACTCTTCCTATACTAGAGAAATTTGAGGTCAGACTCATGTGCCTAAAAGTACAAACCGGGCACTTTGGAGAAGCTACAATTACTAACTACAACTAGATAGGAAGTTTACATTACTGTTTTATTAGGCAGTTCAAGATATGCTGAGTTGCTGCAGATAATCTCTGATGATAATAATTTGGTAGAACTGATATGTTCAAATACAAAGTGTTTAGACCTTACCTCATCAAAATCAGCAATAATTTCATTTAACAGGCGTAAACATTCCACTCCCATATTATTGCCATCCAATTCGATGTAGAAATCATTGAAATTTGGGATGGAAGCAAACATCACTCCCACTTGTGAATATGACTGGTAATAAAGATCCTGTAGTTCATGAGCAGATACAAATTTTATTTTAAAAGATTAATCTGAACCAGGCATCATAATTATGTTATCTATTCTACTACTAACCAATAGCTAGGACAAAACCCATAAATTCTGGTAGAGACAAAGCCAGCCTTATTAAAAAACTGTTGAAAGATCTCTCCACTCAAAAACATGAAAGAAAATTAACACCTAAACTACTAAACCCATTTAAAACAACTTAGTCTTGTTCTCTGCTTAGACATGGAAACAGTGAGTAAAAATTTTGTAGAAAATCTTAACAGTTGTAGGACTTTTATTGTATGAGAAATATAATTGTATTTTCTCAATTTTGTTTTATAGCTAAAATACAAGACAGAACAAATTTACCCTGCAGCACAAAACAAGCCTTGCTCCTTCATATCTTTCCCTGAGATGCAGAGTTCTGTATTCAACATTAACAATATAATGCTGTTCTGTACAGAAAGGTTTCTGCTTAAAAATTTAGAGGGCTCATAGAAAGTAAAACCACTCTTCTGTGGTTCAAACACCTTGATCCAAACTCTCCAGAGCAGTATCATGGCCTTTACGGCTACTCCAGTGTTGCAGGTATTGCAGCTGCACTGGAAGGACTTTGGTAATGGCTTCCTGAACCAATTTATTTAATCACTGCAGCCTTTGATGTTGAAATCTAGTGTCTTCCTTGGATGCGTATAATTCTCTGGTTTTAACTTTAAATGGATGGGTTAGGTAATAGCAGTGTATTTCCAGAACTAGAGTGGTCCATATGGAAGTGTCTGGCAGTTCATAAACTTCACCATTCAAAACCAAACCAAGTTTATGAAATACTGTGATAAGTTCCAATGTTGTAAACTGATTGAAAAAAAGTTATTTGCATGCAGACACTGCATTAATGTTGAATGATACAAATTTCCCTTATCCTGCTTTTTATTAAAAGGACACCACAGTGAACTAAATAATCCAAATCTAATTCTTGAACACAAGACTTACAAACTATTCCTTTTAACTTGAATGAAATTTTGTAAGTCCAAGCCTTTCTTGAAAACATACAGCAGAAAGGTGAGCCAAGCTACACAGGGTCACACCCATAGAACATCACCATATATTCAAATTTTATCTTGATTTACCATATTTCTTGGATTAGACATGAGAAAGTGCTGTGCAACATGTGCTGGCAACAAGTTGAAAAGAATTCTTTTATTATCCAGCTTGACTCTCTCCATATCGTCTCTCTCTTCTTCTGCCTGTGGGGATAGAGGAAAAGAAAAAACTTTCCAAAACCCAAAAATTTAGCTGAAGCCATGAAATAATTTCAACCTTTCAAATTAAACTGAGCAAAATAATGCCTGCAAAGTAGAGTGGGAACCATTCTCCTCCACCACTTGCTTCTACAATGGGGCAAAATCCCTTTAAGTCCTTAATAATTCAACCTAAAGTCTCTGTGCTGATGACTACTTTCAGGGCTTGATCAGCTAAGTGTATTGATGTCTTCTGTAGTTCCCTGTTCTTTTAAATAGGCCCTTGATATTTTTACAGTTTAAAAAGTTAGAATAAATGCTTTTAGATCATGTTGGCCTTGGAGACCAGTTACTTCCCAGATAGGAAGTGACAGCAGTGACAGCAAGTGTTTCAAAGAAGAGAAGCCTGGAGAATCGCCAGTGTTTAAAGCAAACCTATGTCATTTTGCAGTAAAACGGAAACAGACCTGGTAAGACAGTAACTTCAAGAGAGGAAAAGGTTTTAAAATTGAACATCCTTAAGAATGAAACGCAATGTTAAAAAAATATTTTAATATAAAAATAATTTGCATTTCTAGAGGTGGTTTTAATTACTCCGGCATTTGTCATGAACACATATATAGTTCCCGCGCACAGAAATTTCTGTTCACAATAGCAACAGAAATTCTATCATTCATGTGAGTGACAGCATTCAGAAAGAGTGCCTAGGCGTTAACACAGCTGAGGTCCTTAACCCAAGACAGTGGTATCTTATTGCAAGTGTCTTGACTCACAGGAATTAGAGGGAGTCGTGCATTAGGAAATAATTCAAAAAGTCAGACCTCTTACAGGAAAAATACTGAATATCTAGGGATCTCATTTGGGACTCCTAGGTTTGCAAATTCCAGCCTAGTCCTTAGTAGACTCTTCAGCAAAATTACTTCTCTGGAATTTGCTCCTTGTTAGAGTGACTTTTGGCCCCACATTCTGTTTTCAATTAGAAAATAATCGATCAGCACCATATAATTAATCTCATAGAAATCACAGTTTATTCTTCGCTCAATGATCACACTCACAGACTGGCAACACAAATCTTCTGCCGAGGTTCTAGTATGATTTTGTTTATCTAGTTACAGTCAGCAGAAGACTGGAAGGTGAATTCTCAGGCATTGTTGAGAAACTACAATCACATAAACCACTAAAGAACCCACTCCTATCTTTGTTGGTGTCCTTTTTGTATCTTGAATTTGCTATCCTGATCTATTACGAAGTCCACATACTTTTCTCACTATCCATTCCTGTCTAAGTAGGAGAAAACCAGTCACTTCTTGCCTTTGTATAGTCTTACAATAGTCTTTGCATGTGATTTTTATTTTTCAGGAAGTTAATTTTTGCTTTTCATGTCAAAACTTAGGAAACAACTTTTTTATTCCAATCACACTTCCGCTTCTCCTTGCTGTTTACTTTACTTCCGCTTCTCTACTTGCTGTTTACTTCAGTATTCTTCAATTTCTTTACAAGTAGAAAGAATGCTGAAAGAGAACTGGTTTTATAAACATAACTTCTTCAGGAGTCATTCCCTTTTGACATAAATTCTCAGCTTCTCCCCTAATTTGTGTAATAAGAATCAGAATTTATGCCAGAGGTGAATTATCAGTAAACATTAAATAGCTGTTAAACTCTGCAAGAAATATAATTAAAATTTTTGTTCTAAGCAAGTATCTGTTTCCTGTTTGTGAGCTGTCTTCTTGACACATTTTTGCTGTTTAAATTTCATATGATGTTTTCTTAAAATATTTTTTCCCCTATTTTGATGGTATAACTGTCTTATTGTTTATAAACATGTATAATGGCGTTTTGTGTTTAGTCTGACTATTGGAATTTAAATGTTTTAATAGTAAAAATAAAAAGCTTTTTCCAGCTTAAGATTCAAACCAAGCTTACAATTCCATTTTACATCATACTGGAATATGGGAAATTATACTCTGATGACAGCAAAGAGATTTGCAAACTGAATTCATGCTCTGAATAAAAAAGTCCATTTGGGGCTTGCTTATCCATTCCTCTATTTTTTGAATAAGAACTTTTTTCTTACTTTCTTCTTAGGAACACTTAAGGTTCTTAGTTAAGGTCCCAATACCATATGGGGCAGAATAGCAGTCTAAAGAACAATACACCTTTGGACCAAGGTGTAGAGATTTCTGGACAAGTCAAGGTAATCAAGCAGGGGCAAGTAAGTGGAGTAATCAGTTTGATGCATTGCATGGATACTGATGTTGCTCAATCACTGGCAGCAGCTGTTATTTCTGATCTGGAAATGTGTGATCAGTTTCCTTTGCCTTGCCCAGTCATGGACCAAAGCATTCATTTTGGAAGACATGATTGAGAAGGTTCTTCAGCAATATGTAGTGTTTCCTACCATTGTGTATGATTCATAAAAAAAGGTTTCAGAGCAAGTCACAGCTCAAGAACAGCTGCCAGAACCGAAGCAGACCTTTGTGACCATGGTCATGTTGCTGGACTTCTGTCCAGCCTTTGGCACACAGAAGTAAAAGACAATCCTAATATATCAACATAAAATAAATGAGAGAAGACACTCTAGCCTATTGGTTTTCAGGTTGTTTCCTTCTGACGGAGCTTTAAGGTATGTGATGTCTTTTCTCCTCTTTCTGTCTTGCTTCAATAAAGTAATGAAACTACTGGAAGAGAAATGCCAATGACACTGCTGTGTGCGTGCAGGTATGGGTGTAACAATGTTCACAATGACTGGACCACAACTGGGACTAAGAGGCTGAGAACTGAGCTCTTCAGTGAAGAGCTAGTGGCTCAAACCAAACCAGCAAGTCATGACTGAAGGGGTGGTAAAAGCCTCTAAGAGCAGAGAAAGGCATCAAGGATGTCAGCATTGCTAAGAAACACAGTAGAATGCTTAATTTCCAACACACCTAACAAGCGTCTCTTCCCCTCTTTGGATGCAAAACTGTTAACTACAATTTTGACTCTGAGAAGGTTCTGTTGCCAGAAATGAGATGAAAGTCACTAAGGTCATGGAAGGCCCTTCAATAATATCATGGTGGGTAATGGTAGCAAACCTTAAATAGAGACAAATTATGTAAACAGCAGAACAAGGGGAATGTAGGTCAAGTGCTCTTAGCTTTTTGTGCCCTGGCCTATTTCAGGTCAGGCACTTCCCAGCCAACAGGGAGAGAGAAGTGCACCCTCCCCTTTTGGTTCAGGGAGACACTTGCCTTTGTGGGGCAGCTTTTCCTGACCTAGGCCCAGACCCAGAAGCAGAATGCTCATGGAATTAGCATAACACTCCCGAGCTACTCAGTTGTGTTGAAAAGCAAGGTCTATAAGCTTAGACCACACACTGGGTAAATACTGCTATACTGTTGCTGGTACCCTAGCTGGAGTCTCTGCATGGACTGCACTTATACCATGCAGACATAGAAAATGTCTCACATCCTGACGTTAATAAAGTGATCTGCTAGGAATATGAACTGCAGTGTACCTTCTCTGCTGCGACTGCATAGAGTACCCATCCTCTCACCCTGCACTGCCTAAGACAGCTCTCATATATGCAAATTCTCAGGAGCTGCCTGGGGAAAGAGGAAAGATCTCCTTGTGTCTCTTGCAAGGCAAGATAAGGCGTGAAGGTAAAAGAAGACTTTGTCATGTTCAGCAGCTCGGACTCTAAAACTATCCCATCACACGGCTGCATGGGGAGGGAAGTAAACCAATTACTGATATTGTCTGGACCTTTTTTCAGCTTCCTGCTTTCTGCCCTTCAAGGGAATGCCATGAAAACTGTCTTTCCTCCTTGTGACTCATGAGCTCCTAGTACCTACTCTTTGAGCAGCTGAGATAAAACGATGTGTAGGCATCATCCCTTCCCAGGCAAAACAGACACTGACAGGTGAGAAGGAGTACTTCAGACTGGAGAAAGAAGATTAAAATAGCACAGATCACAGGTACTTACATTCCTGGTGGAAATATTATCCAGACAGCTAAATAGTATCAAAACCTTCATCTGTTTGCCTCTGTTCCTATTGGTTAATTAAGGAAATTTGCCAACATGATACTTATGCAATAGCTGCTAGCTCAAAAAACAAGGCAGATTATTGTGAAAATAAACAAGAATGAAAATACATATGAAAGGAAATGTACGGGCAACATAATTTTTCACATTCTGCCTTTTGCTTATACCTGTTTGGTATTTGTGGCAGCTAGGTCATTTTGCAGAGCTGCAGTATTTAAAAGCAGGCTTTGGGTTTGCTTCCGACCTGGTCACAAAATTTGAAAAATTTTTTGGTACTATGGCTTCTGACATCAACATAATTAACACCTACTGCATTTTACAAAGTTACACAGCACCCCATACCTACAATGCTGGTAACTGGTTACATCCTTTGTTCAGGAAGTGGTCTGAGCCGTTGTATCACCTGAGCTATCAGGTGATTGTTTAGTAAGTATAAAAATGCTGTAGCAATGTCACTAACTGGAGTTACCCCATGAAAATCCAGTTTCAAAATGCTGGGCACCGGTGCCGCAGAAACATCATCTATGTACCTGTAGGTGGCACTAAAACCACAGGGAAGAGACCTATCACACTGCTCTGTAGGGCCAGATTTTAGGAGGAAGTGCAAGCACACCTGGCAAGTCTTGCCTGCCGACTGTAAAACACGTATTTCTTACAAGTGTCACGGATTAGAACAGACAGCTGAATAATATTCTAGTAATCCCTAAAGAATGCAACAATCAGTCATATCATTGTATTATCCTTATTTTCCTCCCCTGACAAATCCTGGGTGAGTGAGGAACTCCATTTTTGGGCCAGTTTTAGCTTCTTCATAGATTTATCGCTTGTATTTATTTGTCCAATCTTTTTTTTTTTTTTTTCTTTTTACCCAGTTTTGCTGAGTAATTTGCATAAAAAGAAGGGATTATCAGTCACAAGGAAGTAAAATGTGCCTACATTTGCTATTCACAGTTATTGTCATGAGACACAGTATTACTCAACAATGTTATGTAGAAAATGAAATTCTTTTCCCACTGCCTGTTAAAAAAACCCCAAAAGATATTTTCTGGAAATACTGTGATATTCAGAAAGGTTACATTTGGCACAGAAAAATCCCTAAGAAAATCAACAAGAAGCTATAACACCATTGACGTGTGAAGAGTAAGTACAAATATAAATGTTTCAACAACTTATCATCAATCAGAAAAATGTATTTTTTCCACATGACATACATAAATCATACTGTATTATCTCTGTTCTGGTTATGTAACCTAGATGCATGGAAATTAGATTAACTTTTCTTGGAACTGTATCATTTTTCTAAATCAGTTTTTCTTCTTTGAAATCTGCTTTTCCTCAAAACACATTTTTTTCCTGATGTGACAGACAAACTCTGTGGAGATGGGTTTTCCTCAGACCTTAGCATAGACCACTGAGCATCGATCTATATATTCTTCATAATAATGGTATTAACTGCAAGATACTTTCAGCATTTAAAATATCATTTAGTTAGTATTAGACTGTTTGTTGTTCATGATGAAGTAAATGAAAATATCTATTAAATCCTTTTTATTGCAGCTTATGCCACAACTGGTTTTATTCACCAGGGAACATTTTTACAGGATTAGCCCCACAATGAGCCTTACTAAAAGTATGTAAACAAAGTGCGTACAGCTTTCGAAATAGCTCTTGAGTCTGAAATTCTCCCAGTTGTAAGCCAACAATTGAGAAGCTTCCTAAAAATACACGTTGTACCATGTTGGCACATCTTTCACACAGCAGCGGCTGGTTACTGGGAGCTGTGAGTCTCCAGATCTAGCAGCAGTGGTTCATGCAATTCAGTGTTTGCACAAAGAACCAGCACACTCACTCTGTAAACCAGAAGAAAATCTCCACAGTCCTGTTCACTAAGTCAGTGGTCTTTCTAAAACTTCTGCTACCAAGAATGTAACCAAGTTAAACCAATGTGGTTCAATTGTAAGTAGCACTGTGGCTGTAGAGAAACATGACAAAGAATGCAGGGCTCCTGCAGTCCATCAGCTAGACAAAATTGTCAATCAGAAAGGTGGCTTTTTACCCTTATATTCCCTTAAGGATCGTTAAACAATTAGTGGCTTGGAGTTTGCTAACTATTCAAAGGCAGTTTTAACATAAAGATATTTCCAACCAACAGTCTTCCCAGAGCTTTTAATACTCACATTTTCATTCTGCCAAAGAGCCTAATAATTACAAAGATAATGTTGTGGGGTTGTTTTTTTTTTTAAACTTATCCGTTTGAACAGGTAAGCACCGTAAGCATTTCTGTAACATCCATCAGGATGGTACTTCTGCGTGTTATGTTAATTAGCCCTTCTATTCAATACCATTTACAATTAATATATGGAGTGGAAACCAGGACAACGTTCCTTACATGTTATCCACTATTATTTATTGTACAGGTAATAGAACTTCCATGTAGAATCAAGAGGAACAAAAGTATATGCCCAGATTGTCAAAGAGGCCAAGCATCTACCCAGCATACTGATTTCAAAGAATGGTAGTTATGTTGATCCTGAATTTCTGAATCTTCTATGTATACTGATTTTTTTTTTCCTTTCTGTAAATTTCACAGACAAGTTGATACTACACAAGTACCTGATCTGCAATTGAAAAGATCTGAAAATGGCATTTGATCTTCTCAGATGAAAAGCACTTTTTGAAATTATACCTAGGCATCCATATGTTTTAACTCACCTTATTGTCCTTTGGAGTAATTGCACAATGATTTTAACAATTATGGTAGATGACTAGGTATTTCTGTAAAACTTGGTCTCAAGAAAATGGAAAAAGTTTATATTTCTCCCTTCACTATTGTCTAGTTCTTGTATTTCAGCAGGCAAGCATCCCATTAGTTTCCTGCACTTGAATTTTTAAAACTAATTCATTGCTAATTAAAAGCTAACTTAAAACCAAGAATCTTTAAGCAGTACATTCCTTAGGGGTGCACAATTCACCGTGCAAGTGATAGTATCGGGAATGATGAAGAGCATTTAAGATGCTGGAATTCACTCTTGACCTGTTTAAAGGCCACAGGATAACAAAACAGTATCTTCCTGCTTGATAATCTATTTCTTGGCTAGGAATAGCATACAGGTGGTCTTGTATTCATGGATCATATGGCACTCACATACCTCTACCATCTGCCAATCTATATAAAGATAGCCTCTATACAGCTAATCATGTGCTGCTCTCAGTTTCAAAATCAGGGAATTTTTTTTTCCACCTGAAAATTGTATTTGGCACCACAGCAAATGGAAACTATTATCAGTTTGTCCAAAACAAACTTCTGAGGCTGACAGGCCACCTATCAATACAGCAGGTCATAGGACAAAAATTAAATGAAGTGATATCACATGTGTTGACTCAGTTAAACAGCACAGAGTCCACAGAAATTGTAGAACAAGATAAACTTAAATCATAAAGGAGGTGGACATGGTCTTGGACATCAAGACAAACAAAAGATCCCAACAGAGCTTAAGTGTTAGGTAGAAAAATAGAAAAAAGAGTAGAAGATAATAGAGCTAAGACATTCCTGATTTCTCCATTCTAGGTAACACAGTAGAGCCAGGGATGTATTTAACTCATGTGTTCCAGTCTTGATCTTACACATAAAAGCAAGCACTGTGATGATTTATACAGTCCTCTTAACAACATAATTAACAGGGTGTAGGTGAGAATAGGATGTGACCTCTGTGAACTACAAGAGTGTAAAGGCAACTTCCAAATTCCACAAAACCAAACTTAACATCTTCTTTAACTTTCTCTTTCCCTCAGGGGTCAGTGTGAAACACTTTAGAGGTGGGAATAGGACCGCTGAGAGGCATGACAAGAGGTAGACTTTTCCTAATACCCCTCATGGCTAGTATAATTTCTACAGATTTTGCTGTGATTATGATAGCTAGGAAATATATTTTCAAAAAGAAGTCCAGGTACTTGGTATCTAAACAAATTTCCAATCTTCCTTTGGGAAAGAGTTCCACAGTTTCATTACATCATATGTGTATAAGTATTTCCTTTTATCAGTTTTTAAAAAAACCCTATGGATTTAATTTCATCTCAAGTTTCTACCGCTAACAGTCAATTTCCCATGTTTGAAATTCTCTCTATTCATAAAGTACCTTAGATATAAATATATTACTTCATTGGTGATGTAGTGTTAAGGAACAACTACAAACAAAAAACTGAAGTTCTCCAGAGCAAATGAATTTGTAGGTCTGTGGAAAGAAAGTTCTAACAATTCTTCTGTGTAAAAACCAACAGGCATGAAAAATTCTGAAAGTGTCTTAGTCAAAATAATTTGTTCTGAAGGTATTTGCAAGCCAGTTCAAAAAGTCAGACATCGTTATGTGTGCATGGATACTTGAAAGAAAAGTCCTATGACTTACCTGCACGGCCCAGAGGTAGTCCAGACGCAGCTTCAAGTCCACCTGTCTGGAATGCAGTGCCAAAGCACAAGAAAATAGCAAGATGGCTAGTATTGGTTCATAGCCACGCATATAAAAGGAGCCACCCCTTAAAAATAAAAGGAAAGTAAATGGGTTATTCCAGGTTTTCTAATACTCAACACTGCATATTTTTAATATCTTTAGTTTAGAACATGTGGATATGACCTAATCACTAGCCTTTTCTGAAGAGGCTCATATGGGCAGGGAGACAGGTGACAGTAAATCTCATCACTGCATCACACAACATTTGACTTCTTGATGATTTTATAATGCTGTACGTTATTGCAATATATGTACATGCCTTTACTTAGCAAATATAAAAACATTCAACAGATCAAAAGCTTAAATGAAATTGGAATTGGTTGAGGGCTACTGAAATAATGCAAGGGAAGTTTTTAACTGTTTTTCTATTTCTTGTTATAATTAGACTGTAGCGTGTTCAGCTGAGGTATGTTAGCACAAAACTACAGAATAATGGGGCAACAGTAGTTAATTCCCAAAAGCTGATCTCCTGTTGATGGATATTACTAGACTCTACAATTGCTGGGGAGAGGATGGCTTAAGTATTTCCTATGGTCTACTGAGTATACAGCCCTAAGCAGCACTGAATGCTAGAGGACAATTCACAGATGAGTAGTCAATGACATGACTATCTATACAGAAAAATCCATTGCTTTAACTTTGCAAAATACTTACCCCACTGCTTTTCTGTAACCACTGAGTTCCAGAATAACTATGTACAAAATTGTAACAAAAAGCAGGAGAATCATTTTTGGCAAGGAAGATACACGTAGAAATATTGCCAAGGTGAGAGTCCCCACTACACAGGAAAGGAAAGCATAGTGGGCTGTGTCACATGGAAGTTCATTCATGGTTTTATTTGTTCCTCCAGGAGAAATGATAACTATTGAACTGCTGGAATTGGTATTCCAAACCCAAGGCATACAGCCAACCTAGAAAAGACAGGAGAGGTGAGAAGGGGAGAAAGTTAAATATGAAATAAACATAAAAAGCAGCTGCTGGGGGGGCTTACTGTAGTTCATTTCTAATTGGGAAAATGTGGCCATGGAGTTCCCATCCAGTTCACTGCCCTAATAAAATCTCTCTCCTTTTCCTGTAATGCTTTACTCAGTTTTAGGTGGGAGACACACTTTGTTCATTAGATGCCAGTAAGGCTAAACAAAGTCTGGGCTTAGTTGAATAGTTTCCCTCTCAGTGCTCAAAACCAAGATTCTCAAGCAAACATACTCCTGAAAAATTAAGGAACTTCAGTAAACATTTTATGTGGCCATGCAGGTGAGAAAGGTTCTTGCACAAAGCATGGAAATAAATGTTTTATTGACTACATAAATTATATCAAAATCAATTAATCAAACATAAAATAAAACATATTTTTATCTTTGATTGAAAAACTAAACATGAATAATATCTTTTCTCCACCTTAGAGATACTTCTGCTATCACATGTGATTCATATATAAGGCCTCATCCTTAATTATTGCTGCCATTTTAGTTATCGATTTCTTCTATAGACCAGGAAATAAAAAAATATTTTAGTGCATTTCTTATGGGAAATTTGAGGAAATTTAACCTGTTTCTTCCAAAGGCAATGTCATGTACACATCTCAGAGCTGTTACCCAAGGAAAGGAGGAATTTCTGGCAAGTAAAATTAAGCCACTAGAGCTCCAATTTTAATTGCACTCCAACCTTCACCCCTTGCAAAGGGAGAGGATAAGAGTTAGAGTAAGTGAGGTGAGTGGGATGGTAGTGTGAAATTGATTTTAACAGGCACTGCCGAATAAGCCCTGCCCTGTACTTAAGCTTCTCTTTTGAAGTGTGTTATTAGACCTTTTTATTTCATCCTAACCACTGATAATGAAATTTTATAGCATGCTGTAAAATAACTGACAACCTGAAAGGTGATTAAGCAATATATTTTACAGGGGGTTGTAGTCATTTAAAAAGATGAGACATAACAGATAAAATGTGAGTTAAACTCAAAATGGCTAATACTATGAAATTATATGAGAAAGAATGAAGTGAAAAATCCATTTAATGTGATTTTGTTCAATATCCTTAAAAATGCTGTTCATACTAAACTTATCTGAAAACACAGGCATGCATGGGGGCTTCATAAATAATGTGCAACCCATCCAGGAAAACACCATCTGCTCTACAACTAAGAGTGAAACCTCAACACCTAGATCCTCTGCTAGCTGAGAATTCTAGAGGCACACTTTGCAGAAACTAATAATTTCTACTGATTAAACATTTCTCCCAAGCATTTAAATGCTATTTAAAGGCTATATTTGCTTCAGTAAAGGATAAAGTCATATTAGTGACCTATAATATTAGAAGTTGTAACCGAATGATCACTGCCTTGTTGGAGGCCAGAACTGAATTCTAATCTGTCTTCTTCCACCGATGTTCAACATTGCCTTAGGCCTTGCGATGTCTGTTTCTCATTTTCAGCATCTTTAAGTGGCAACAATGGTGGCTTTTGTCTTTTGGTCAAAGTAAGCGTCAGATCTATGGGGGCTGATCCACAAAGGTTCCAGCTGTCATCATATTCATCTCAATCACAAAGTCAGATATACTTGCTAAGATGCTAGCTAGCCTGGAGGCACTGCACACCTCTATGCATTTTGGGCTTATATGCACATAAGGAACCACATATATGTCTATGTGCTATCAGGGCTGGGTGTTACTCACACAGCTGATATTCAGGAATTCCCAGAAATGTCTGAACATCAGTAACTCTTGGTACCTCTCAGGACATTGGAATTTGCAGACAAGGGATCCTCTGCCCATTCAGTTCATGGGAATCAGCTTGGCAGATGCTCTCAGGGCAGGTCCAGTGAATACACAAAATACAAAATAAGGGGCTTGGCACCTCAGTTAGCATTGTGAATTGCTCCTATTGGTCAGAACATATTGCCTAAATCCTGCAGAGAGGCATGATTTGAGTCATCTGCCGCCTCAGCATCTCCAGTTGTGTTTAGCATGCTATTTTTGTGTGTATTCTTTCCTCTGGGTACCCTAACATGTTTAATTCATTAGCATTAGCAGCCAAAATGCTGAAATTGAGTGCTAGGAATTTGACAAGGCAACTAAATGCCAAATACTTAGGTGGAAGTTTAAATCCCATTTGACATTCAAGTCTACCACATAGAACAAGCTGCTAATCTACAGTGAAAGAAGCTCAATTATCAGAGGTATTGAGCAAGTTGCCTTCATACTAGAGAAGCTTCCTAGACATTAGATGTGAAGGGATCATATAAGTAGCACAGTGTAAGCACCTCTTATTGTTATGCAATACAGCCCGTATTTTAAGATCTCCTTACCTTTTCTGATCTGTCTGGACTAAAAATATCCCCCTGTTATTACACAGACATATGTACATTGCCACATAGAAATAAGTAATATTGTTTGACACCTTGTCTTGTCTGTCACAAAATATTAGCCATTGAACTAGTAAGCAAGTTGAACATCTAAAAATAGTTTTCCCATAAAGTACATGACATCACTAGACTATGTGATACTAAGATTTGATATAGAAGTTTCTGTAGGTGTTGACTAGGTATTATCTGTGTAATTTGCTAATAACTTTGCCATTCCTAATTCAACACCCTCACTCAGGGCAGTGAAAGTTCAAATTATAGCAAAGGGCTTTAATTTTGAAGAAATACGCTCTGCAAGTATGAATGATAAAAACAGTAGGAATTCACCAGACAAGAATATGGTATGTGTTTAACAGATCCATACCAGGCTGTTCTTTAAACAGAATGCTAAATTAAGTAATGCTTTATTTAAATACTCACCACACATCCTTGAGCCACAGAGTATATTAAGATCACAATAAAAATACACAAAATGGTACGGATTTGTATTGTCAGGCACCCTGGAAAACACTAAAGAAGAAAAAAAATATTTAAAGATTTAAAAATTTCTTTTAAAGTGTTATTTTTTAGCAGTCTACAAAAAGAAGTGGATGAGAGATACAGAAATTTTATCTGCACTGCAAATTATGAAACAAGCATGAAGTTATTATTGTGTTCATGTGTTTTAATGGTAATTGCATTTTGGGGGGTAATAAATGTGTAATTATTATTACTATATTTTTCACTGTAACTAAAACTCTTTGAAAGGTTAGTAGGATATCTGCTTACAATGCAAATAATAAATTAGGATGGCATTTGATTTTGTTCTCATGGGGAAAATACCCAAAGCATCTTCTGCCTTGCAAATTATCAGCTACAAATAATTATCCAATAGAACATACTGTGGTAGAATAGAATTTTGGATTGGTATTTGTGTCTTCTATGCCAGGGTAGTTTTAATTGTCAGGACTCATTAAAAATATTGAATTTGTCAGAGCAGAAAGAGCAGTAGAGAACAAAAATATCTGGTGTAATGGAGTCTTGTGAATCTTTTGCTCATCTCCATTTTTACCCTGATTTCATCACTGTGAAGTGTGAAATGCTTGCTGCTGTGAGCATATCTGAAGCCAGTGACAGAAGGTGAGAGAGGAAGGATAAGTTTGTCAGGCTCTAGTACTTTGCTTGTTCCAGTCATACTGATCTACTCTGGTTTCAGGGAAAGCTGCTTTCCTTCTTTTTTCCCCTTTCATTAAGAATGTTTGGGGCATCTATTATCTACTGGATCCATGATATGTACAGAACTTCATCAGTGACTTCAAGGGGCAAGAATCAATTCTAGGAAACAACCAGATTTAAAGTGGGAACAATCCTGTGTCCCTTAAAAGAAGGGAGTTCAGTCTTGTCAAGGCTGGATTTGACAAGGTTGAATGGAGCAAGCAAACAGCTAATTTTTGAATGAAAGTCACTAGTTCTGAAGAAAACTGTTCACTTCATTGGTGTCATCAACATTAAAAGGATAGCATCCAGCAGACAGCAAAGTACCCACAGAGAGGGGTTTCTGTGGCCTTGGAACAACAGAAATCATGTATTGAAACTTTTCCCCTTCATTTCATATATGCAAAGATATTTCCCCTGTATGTGTGACCATGAATTAAAAGTTTGAGATAGTTATAGGTGGATAAATTTCATCTGGACTGTGAAACATAAGAGTACAGCAATTACAGAAAAAACATCCCACATGAGTGATCTGCAAATACATTATGGCTTCAGTACAGATTAAGTCCATATAAATGTAGGTGGGGAACAAC
This sequence comes from Athene noctua, assembly GCF_965140245.1. NCBI lineage: Eukaryota > Metazoa > Chordata > Aves > Strigiformes > Strigidae > Athene > Athene noctua. Next base: position 105,533,004 of record NC_134038.1, on the reverse strand, counting down.
CAACATAATTTCAATAGTAGATTTATAGAAGCATAGTATGGATCTGAGTTAATTTGCTATACCAGAAACCAGCTTAACTATTAGTCAGCATCAGTAAAATATATTGGGATACCTGAGGTATGTCACCTTTAATAAAACAGTAAGTATATTGTAGAACAAAAACCTCAAATTGTAAGAATCTCACACTGAAAAGCTGTGTCTCAAGGGACGGGATATAGCAGTGTCCAAAATAACACTATGATAAAAGAGATAGACTATTTCTGCATTTATTCATTGCTGTCATACAGTTCAGGTTGGAAGGGACATCCAAGGGCCCAAAAGTACTGTTTGCCATGATCCTCAGGGCCATTTTTGCAGAGCTGGTCAGTCCCCAGCCTGTGTCATTGCAAGGGCTTCTTCCTTCTCAGGGCCTAGACTTTGCATTTATCCATGCTGTATTTCATAAGTCTCCTGTTGGCCCATTCAGCTAACCTATCTAGGTCCCCCTCAGTGGTCATCCTGCCAGTGTGTTGGCTGGTCCCCCAAAATTGGAGTGACCTGAAAACTTGACATGAGTATACACCATGTCCTTCTCCGGGTTGTTGATAAAAATGTTTAACAGGAGAGGTCCCAGGATAAACTTCTGTGTTACCCCACTTATTAATGGCTTCCAGGTAGGGTACGACCATTAACTGCTAAACTCTGAATATAATCATCCAGACGCTTTTTTACCTATGAAGCTGTCCGCCCAACTAGACCAAAATCCTATGCACACATGAGGTGGAACATGTGTGTTTTTATCCATACAAATAAAAAGCAAAATAATAATTTTGTTTGAAGGAAATATATATATTTCATTAATTCAGTTTGCAATCAAAAAATTATCTACTGCTTGTTAAAGAGAGAATTGCCATAGTTTGAACATAAGACTGCATGGTTAATAGAGACAAAGCAAAATGCAGATTCAAAGACAGTGTGTCCTCACACATTGCACAGACTTTTTTTTGTGTGTGGTATGTATATGTTCTAAACATTGACATGCTAGGCTATTGGGCTAGAAAGGAAAATAAACCTTTAAAAGGTAAGGTATGAGACAGATCTGAATTAAAACTTTGGCTGATACAAGATTTATACTTCTGACTTTTGGTCATTCTAAGATTGCAACTGCTCTTTTATGATAGCACAGCATTTTGGGCATAATTTTCTTTGTTTTCTTTTATTTGTGAAATTTTTATTAACTAAATAAGTAGTGTCAGATCCCCAAAATGCTGGGTAACTGGTACAGTAAAACAATTACAGTGGTTTTATGAGTGAGGCATTTGATGTTGAAGTATGGCGAAGTTGAGTTAATTGTCCAGTGTAAAATAGCTAATAAAGTACCAGAAGACTGATGAAAATAGGGAAATGACCAGTTTAGAATTCTATATTCATTATACATAGTATATTCGTTATCTTTTATTTATTACATAAGACAAATTTTCACCACAAAAATTCAAACTGTGACATTCTGAATATTTATATTTCTTTATTTTTCTAATGCTGGGTTTGATTCTGTAAGGTACTGAATTTTCTGAGGAACCTGAAATAAATTCAAATTCTGATGACTGCCAAAACAGCTGGAACAAACCTTAATTTTGCACTAGCCCAGGCAAATGGCATAAAGAGGAGCAATTTCCTACAAGCTTCATCTGTGTTTCTACGATCCATAGACAGAAGAACAGATTATAAACTACTGTGCCTTTATGAAACAAAAGGAGATAATAAAAATTATTGTGTAATATTATAAATAAAGATCTGCTCTCCAGCAGGTACTCTGCTAATATACTATTTGTGTTTTCATGAAAACAATTACCTTCCTCCTGCCAAAGGGCATTTTTTCTTAACTAAAAATTAATTTGTACTAATCAGCAAAGCTAGTTAAATGTGTAGGTGTTTGCTGCTGATATTTGTGTGAAAAAAATAAATTTAGATTAAGCCGCTACAATTTTTTTTCATCAGAAAATTAGTCTGTACATGCTTTATTCTGATCTGGCAGACCTACTTCTCTCCTACAACAACCAAATGTCCTTCTGCATCATCACTGTTGTGAAAATGTAATGCAGGAGAATTAATCATTACTAAAGGTTTTGAAAAGGCCAAGGGTTGCGTGTGCAAAACATTGTGCTTTACCATCAAAACAGCTGCTGCTTTGGCAGGAAAAGTTTTGAAAACAGAGGGGAAGTTAGCAGGACTTTACACCCAGATACCAGTTGGAATGGAAGGGAGAACTAGCATGCTCTGTAGACAGAAAGGAGAAAAAGTCAGGTTAAAGCAGTTGTTTATCTGAACACTAGAATGATTCAGTAGCTAGTGGCAGGTGTTCGGGGAAGAGTTACAAAAAAGACAAAAAACATAGCATTAATTGTACTGAATGCTACACTGCTGTAATGATTACTCATGTAAAAACTCTACTTTGAGGTGAATCATCTTTGGTTTTGAAGTACCTAATACATTACTTAGCAATAAACCTGAAAAGCACATAGATTTCAGACTCTGAATCTGTGAAGCATGTGCTGATGGCTTCATATTCCAAAGGACAAACAAATTATAGCCAAGGAAAGGAAGAATAGTAATAAAATCTTGAATCACTTACTTGTACTCGTGTGACATGTAGGTACATAATACAAGCCACTAGGAAGCATATGCAGAACACCAGGAGAACAAGAACTACGGTACTCCTAGAATCAAAACACAATAGAGGTAAAGCAATGCAACTCAGTAACAGATGCAAACAAAAAGAACAGACATTGTTCTGAAATGGCATTTTGGATGAATTGTGGAGGATCTCCCCCTCACCCTTGCTGTAATACTGTCACAGAGGAAATTTCAGAGCGAAATGCACTGCTCTCAAGAATGAGAAATCAGTAAATGTTCTTGTATATGATGCCCACTCTGACCTCAGCAAGGAGATCAAAGCACCTCAAAAATTCAACTATAAGGTGCGACGGGAGAGACACTTTCTAATTGTAGGCTAATGCGGAATATTCAGCATGATGACTCCTATAACTGGAGTGTGTAACCTAATTACTTGGCCTTGGCAGCTGTGTAGCAGCTACCAGACGCTCTTCCCTTTTAATCTTTCCTTCTCAAAGATTCAGAAATCAGAGGTCAGTCAACTCAGTTACTTATGAAGTCAAATAAAATCAGACTAGACTGCGATCCCTTCTTCTAATGAAACAGAACAACTTTTTCAATCTTTCTCAATGGTTAGAAAAATCCTAGGTTTCACAAAGATGCTGTAATAATTCTATTAATTCTTAATCTTCCCTCTACTAATCTTTCAAAATAGGTTTGTTCTTCATGAGGAGTGCAGACCAAGCACTTCCTTCTCCAGAAAACCTGTGTTATTGGAACAGTACCTTATGGATGTGAGCAAGCTGGCAAAAATGAGTCCACCAGCGCTGGTGCTTTGATTTATGCTTAGGGACAGCCTGGCCCCCAGTCATCCATGGAGCCAGGGCCATATGACAGCAGCATAACATGATCTTCACACCTTCTTTTCTAGTCTTGTGAGAACAACACAGCCAGTCCAGAAGATGTGAGCCATGGCTGCAAGCATATGTGTACTTGTGCCCTTGATCATCACTGGGGAAAGATTGCTTGTACAAAGTTTCTAAAAGTTCAAAATTCTTTTGCTGATGAATTTCTCAGTATTTGGCTTTGATTTCAAATTCACTGTGCTGGGCTTGTGTGACAGGGGTTTTTGGTAGCAGGGGAGGGGGCTACAGTGGTGGATCCTGCAAGAAGCTTTTCAAAGCTCCCCCAGCTCCAAGTCGGACCCACCTCTGGACAAGGCTGAGCCGATTAGTGACAGTGACATATGTAAGAAGTGGAACCTGGGAGGAGGAGTGGGAGTTGTGAGGAACATTGTGAGGACACCTGTGTGAACACCGAGGTCAATGGAAGAAAGGAGGAGGAAGGGGGGAGAGGTATGCCGGTGCAGAGACGCCCCTCAGCCTGTGGTGAGATGGCAGGGCCAGGCCCCCACCACCCATGGACATCACCAGTGAAGCCGATGCCCACTTGCAGCCCCTGGAGGACCCCACACCAGAGCAGGTGACTGTGCCTTAAAAAGACCAGGACTCTGAGGGAAGAAGCCCTCACTGACGTAGTTCAGTGCTGGGAGGATTGCAACATGTGGGATGTATCCATACCAGAGCAGCTTGGGAAATGCTGCAGCCCATGGGAAGGACTCAGGTTGGAGCAAGTTTGTGGAGGGCTGTCTCCCGTGGGAGGGACTCCATGCTGGAGCAGGGGAAGAGTGTGAGGAGTCCTCCCCCTGAGAAGGAAGAAGTGGTGGGACTGACTGCACCCCCCCTTTGCCTGCCCCCTGCGCTGCTGGGGGGGAGTAAGCAGAGAAAATGGGAGCAAAGCTGAGCCTGGGAAGAAGGGAGTGATGGGGGGATGTATTTTAAGATGTGGTAATGCTTCTCACTGTCCTACTCTGTCTGTTAAGTGTTGTTGTTGTTGCTAGAGTTTGAATTAAATTGATGTTCTTTTTCTTCCTCTGAGTGTGTCTTTTTGCTGTGACTAAAATGGTTAAGTCACCCCTCTCTGTTCTTATCTTGATTCCCAAGACTTTCGCTTTATTTTTTCCTTCCCGTTCCTGAGGAGGAAGGGGTGAGTGAGCGGCTGTGTGGTGCTCAGTTTCCCTCTGGACTCAAACCACAATATTCATGTACCGATTTCCACCAATACACAAACACAGAAATTTCTGTGGTGTAGTATCTGTATCCAGAATGGGAAAGGTATGCTATATTCTGTCAGTGTGGATTCTGAATACAAGTATTAATAGACAGCAGGCTCCCTTGTGCTTTTAGGGGACTGGCTCATGGTAGTATGTTAAGAAAAAATGCAAGGGACATGACTGCAACACTGTCTTTTATGGCAGCAACAGCCAAAAACTGACAGGAGTGCTGAGTGGGACATTGAGAGAGATTTGGGTTGGCACCAGTAATAAAGGGCTACATTGTTTTTTAAAAGTAAACCCAGCATAAGACATCAGAAAGGTTCATCATCAGGATCTTTAGTGGCTACGCTGCATGTGTGCCTCTATAATTGGACAGATTAGGTTGACAGGAACATAGCCTTACTTTCACCATCTCCATCTGGGGATATAAAATACGTCTTTAGTTGAGAAGCTGTTTTGCTCAGATGATCATATGAATTGTGAGAATGTCAAGTTCATTGTTTTCTGTGTATTTATGCAGCAACTGGCTTTCTTAACAACATTTTCTTGTCTCTAGATTTTGAATCTCCTCCTTGGAATATTGTGATACATGACAAGCACTATTATTATCACTTCTCCCTTTATAGTAACACATTACACTTGTCTTGGCTTTTGCATTCTCTTGTCATACTTATAACTACCTTGGCAATCTAAAGAGCAACTTAAAACTCCAAGTTCTGTGCAGAGGGGAAATTTTCCAATACTTCCAAAGTTTTAGTCTAGCTCATGGTCACAGTGAGAGAAAATCCCTAGAATACTAGTAATTTGGTTGCATGAAGCCACCACCACCAGATGCTAGAAGAGAGAACTTAAGACCATTCAGTGTGTGGCTTTTCTAACTAACCCAGTGATGAACCAGTCTATCTTCATGGCCTTCAGCAGTCATGTTCTGCTGGAGAGCTCATGTGTTTGTCAGATCAGAGCTTAAATAGAATCTCTGTCCAGCTGCTTTTTAAGTGACAGTACATTTTGGAAAGGTTACCAAATACCATACCATATGATTCCTGAAAATTAATTCCAGTTTCAGTTATGCTAATACCCTTTGTCTCTCCTTGTTCGAAATTGCTATGTACTGCAGCTGGGCTTTACTTCAGAAGTAGGTGAAAGAGTTCTTAACTATGCTCCAATTAGTCAGCAGAGGTCATTAGTCTGGAAATCAGATGATTTTTGTAAATGACTTTGAATGCTCCAGCTGAAAGTTATTATAAAATAAATTTAAGTTATTATTATTGTTGTTGTTATTATTATTATCATTAAAGTAAAAAATGTGTTTTTCAAACTTTCAATTAGAAATAATAGAATATAGGAGTAAGCATTATCCTGACTGGGGATTTGTGAATAGAAAAGACCAGAATTTAAAATGAGATTTTCAAAAGCATTATCCTGTGGCCAGTTCTATTCCCATTGAAATCCTAATAATTAGTAAAAGTGAGTGGAGCTTATTTTGAATGTTTCAATATTCTCATCCGAAAAAGTTTATTAATCATAATTTTTATACCTTGAACACAATTATATCTGCTTATTATAACCCCCAGACTTGAAAGTGAAGTCTAATTATTTTTTTATTTAATAAGCATTCACATAGAATTGACAAAATCTGAAGTAATCACTAAATTATATCACTCAACAATAGGCATCAGAGGCCCCCAAATTCATCATGAGTATTTGGTTATGTCTGCTTTAGTGCAGCCACGGTCTGACTGCAGCTGCTATGGAAATGGCCAAACTATGCACTAGGCAGTTTGTATAGTAATAGCACTGATACCAAAAACCTCAATGCAGGCTATAAATTTGGGTTGAAAAGCTGGATGGATACTTCAGTACTTAGTTCCCATTAAGCTCTCTCTATCTTGCTATCAGTACCTGAAGTACCTTGTCCAAAGCCAGCACAAATACATTTAGACTGCAGTAACACCTTTGTTTGTAGTGCATAAATGCTTTAAATAAATTTAGCAGATGTGTTTTTGTCTTCTAAGCACATCCTTCTATCAAAAAAAGAAAAAAAAAGAAAAAAAAAAAGAGAAAAAAAGAAAAAAAAAAGAACAAGGAAGAAGTTGTTTTAAATAAGATAGCAAAATGTGACTTTTGACAAATGTAAGAGACAACAGTTAGACTGAGGTTATAACCATCAGAGTTATAACCATCAGAAAATCCGCTGTTTGAGAAGATATGGACCTGGGTGCTAATTCCCATTCCAATGACATTAATGTTTTAACCTGTGCAGGATGGTTGAAGATGTTCCACTTTGAATTATAATGGCCAAAGACAGAAACTTACTGTGGTATTATTAGAAGGTAGACAAGGCCAAATAAGGCAGCTAGAATTAGTGAAAGAACTACAGCACTGGTGAAATACTCATCCTGAAGCTGGTGGTACTGTTGAAGAAAGGAAGAAATGCAGACAGTGAGCATTTTATACACACCCAGCCACCCACACTTGTCCATTCTCAGCCTAAGCCAAAACAAGCCCCTACCCGTTTTACAAACATACAAATGATCATTGCTTAATTCAAATGAAAAAAAAAAAAAATATATGAGGGAAGTCTACACAACATTTTCCTTAACAGCCTTCTGTTTCAGTTGCTCCTGTTGGCCTATAGCTATTTAGTTTTCACCCTGTAACTAATCAGCTGGGGAGTGACTCTTTATCAGGGAGTGTAGTGACAGGACAAGAGGTAATGGTTTTAAACTGAAAGAGGGTAAATTTAGATTAGATATAAGGAAGAAATTTTTTACTATGAGGGTGGTGAGACACTGGCACAGGTTGCCCAGAGAGGTTGTGGCTGCCCCCTCCCTGGCAGTGTTCAGGGCCAGGTTGGACGGGGCTTTGAGCAACCTGGTCTAGTGGAAGGTGTCCCTGACCATGGCAGGGGGGTTGGGACTAGATGATCTTTAAAGACCCTTCCAACCCAAACCATTCCATGATTTTGTGAAATCTGGGTTAGGCTCAGGCATAAGTTTATCTTTTGGAGCAAAAAGGATTCATCCACTTCAAACCAGGAGGAGGTGGAACTCCCTCCTCCCTCATCACAAAAAAAGGCCAACCCCCACTTGGTGCTGCCTTCAAGGAGTCCGATCAACTCAGCTACTCAGGACAGAACACTAATGGGTGGGCTGGAGGCAGCTGCTAATGAGAGACAGGGGCTCAGTTTTGAGCTGTTAGTGTCCCTGATTCCACTAAGCCACAGTCCTTACAACAGAACACTTTTCAGGGCTGGAAATGCACAAGTGTTTTCTCAGAAAGATCCAAATTTCAATCTCATTTACACCAAAATACTTTCTTATTTTGAAAGAAAACAATTACAATTAAATAATAAATCACTTTGGAAACTTGAAATCAAAGTTAATGCTCAAGACCTTAAAAAAATTGAGTCCAATGTGGCACATAGCTTTCCAACTTGAACGAGTAGTGACATGAAATCTTAGACTACAAAGTGACTTACAGTGGAAAAATAAATGCTACTGCCAAATTAATCCATAAGCATCTCACTTTTGCTTTTTCAAACACATAAATGAAAGTATTTTATTTTTTTCCAATTAAAACAATTTGTATTTACAAATAAAACCCATACAAGGTAGGAACAAACAGCTCTACTTTGTTAGCTTATATTCATGCTTATAAGTCTGGAGTAAGTCCCTGCTTCCAGCACAGTCACTCTGGCATAAGATCACAATCTTATTCCTTGTCCAGAGATTTAAGATTTTTTTAATATTTTCTAGGATTGATGGGATCAATACTTATCAGGCTACATATGCAGAGGGAAGCACCCTCAAGTCATTAACGCTTCTCCAGAGCAGATGAGTCAGTAGGCAGCCACATTGCCACGAGACAGCATTAAACAGGTGACGCAGGTCAGGCAGTCTGGAGAAGCAAAAGGAAGGCCAAAACACAAGATGTTTAACTTTATGGGGGAGGATCTTGATGAGTAGAAAGATACCAATCTTTCTTTTTATCCCCTCCAAGTGCTTCCATAGAAAGAAGGTGGAGATAATATCACCCTCTTAACTGAGACACAGTGCAGAGCATTATTTAAAGATAGTGAATAAATTTAAATACTGTCTAAACCAAATAAAAATCAATGCTAGTGGTTCATGGTCAGTGAAATCACTAAAAATAATTTTAAAACCCCTTACTTTATTTTCACGCTCAGTTTGTTTATACTTCAGGGTAATGAAGTTCAAGTCAGCCATCTCAGACTCAGTTTGCCGGGCCTCTATCAAACGGCTGATGTATCTGTTTACTCGTGTTCCTGGAGTGTTGTATACAACATTGGTAGAAAAAGAGGAACGATTCCTGAGTTTTTCAGAGGCTGTCCTTAATGCTCTCCTCTGTAGCACAGATGAAGAAAGCACAGATTTTATTAACATTGACATTTTTCATTGCTGTTCATATTATCTCAAGCTGACAGTCAGAATGAGGAATTCATTAAGCAGAGCAACTACAAAAGACAGATATCTTATCTATGTGTGATAACTATATTTTAAAAACTCCTTAGCTGAAATCCCAATCTCATTAAAATCAATGAGAAGACCCCCACTGCATTCCAGGATAATCGATCCTCTTCTGCAGAAATTCTCTTCACATACTGATCTGATAGTTCTCTGCCGCTGAGGAAATAATTGGTTTGATCCCAATCAGTGTAACTTTATCTGAAACAATAGTTAGAATTTTTGTCTTGATGGAAGACATGGAGCTCTGGACATCTTTAAGACAAGATAACCAGGCTCTTCATGACACAAGTCTTACTGTCCAAGGCTGTCTAGGCAACAATATATATTTTGAAAAGATAGTTTTCCTTAACCTCTTGCACAATAACTGCAGAGGGTCTGAAATCTCAAGTGTTCCTATCTTTAACTCACCCAAGTGGTTGTCTTCTTAAGACCTCTTGAATATACCAAAATGCATGTGCAGATCCTGAGGACCTGTCCAATAAATTATCAGAGCTAACCTGTGTCTAACTGGGGTTAATTCCGCTGTGCCTATGATAGCACAACTGACAAGATGATCACTGATAGTACTTTTCAATGCAAAGGTTTATCACAGAGTGTATCTGAAAGAGATTTTAGACAATCTGTTTGACTTCAGTTGAGGGCACTGTAAGATAAACCATTACAGCTAGATCTGCACGAGTATGACTGCCCATGTCCCAGCACAGTGAAACAATCAGGGTCTTCACAAAATACTCTTGTAGATGCAGCATTTTTTAAACACAGAGTGAGAAAGATGTAGGCCAGTCTTGAAAAATCAGTCACCTAATGGCTAGCACATTGAGCATGAAGAAAGAGACATTAATTGAATAACCTTTTCACCTCAAAATGGGTCAAGCCTTACTTCCCAGAAGAGTTTTGATACACAAGCTCAGGCAAGTTGTACTGTTTTTATACAGTTAAAGGAATACTACTTTATCTAACATCTGCAGAGTTCAGGAAGACAATTCAAAACATTATGAAATGACAAGTCTGCTCAGGGATAAGGACAACGCTAGGACAACTCTAGCTCAGGATATAATCAGTATAGACTGTCAGCAAGCTGTGACAAAAGCACACAAAATTTCTTTCTTCGGAGCAGTCACTACTTAATAGCCCACTCTTTAAAGGCTATACTACAAAATATCCTTTTAAACCGGATGGTAAAAAGAGGTGGTGATTGTTATTTAGGTAATTCTGCAGGAATGGCAGTTTTCTGTCTTATTCCACAAGAAGTAATTCTCATGAGGTCCCTATCAGTGAGCAAACAGTGGACTGCAGCAGTTCATTAGTTTACATATCTTAAGTTATGTGTATAATATACCTGAATACTTATGAACACTGGGAAGAGTTAACTGCTGACTGATGCCTTAGTTTTCTGATTGTAAAGAAGAATGCCCCTTAGCGAAGATAAGCAACTTTCCAAGTCTTGTTTTTCCAACTTTATATGTAGACATCAGGCTATACCAGCATTAAACAATTATGAGGCTACTTGACACCTTTTTCTTCAAACTATCAGACCACATTACTTGTTAAGTTGTCTGTGGCATAAGAACTAATTGTTTCAGCATGAGAAATAATCTTGTAGATATACATGGATTAGAGCTTTCAAATTGATTTTCTGGGTTCTGTTAGCCATAATAGAAATCTTAAATTGCTAGCCAAACAACTACTCTAAATGTTTTGAAAAAGAAATAAAATAGTTCTCTTGCAGAAGGCATGTGTCCTACAAGTTTACAGGGAAACTGAATGCTTTCAGGAATATAGTCAGGAATATACAGTTTTGCTCTTCATAAAGATACAGCTAGTTAGTAGTATATGTATTGCTTAAGGTGCAGCAGAAAGTACATCTTTGGGGATTTTTTATAATCCAAATTTAAGCCTATAGCATAATAATAGGAGTGAGCAAAACAGCATTTAAAGAAAAAAAAACCACTTCTTTGCTTTAAAATATGGAATGAGGGTAGATGATGGGAGTTATTTTGATATATGTAATAAATGATATTTGTTCTGCCACTTTGAAATAGGGTTACTGTGCTTAATCAAAATACCTGTTGGTTACATAGAATTAATTTTACTAGGTCTCTTATTTTTATCTCTATTATTATTTCATACAGTAGACTTACGTTGTATATGTTATCAAGATTCAGTATTTATATTTCTCAGAAATTAAATAAATAAATACATGTTACAATAATGTGCTGGCTTCAAAGCTTTTATAGTCATAGCTTATTTTTGATAATGATTTGAGGACTGATATCTCTGAAAAAACCCTGCATTGCAACACAGCATATTTATATTAAAATCATATATCATACTCCAAGATGAATGATACATATTAGGTACAAAAGCTCAGAACAACTGGTTCAGTTAAAGATAGCACTGCAGAACTTCACTGAAAATGTTCTGGCATGAGAAAATTTTCATCAGATCGCCAGCAAACCCATATCGCGACTTTCTGTGTATACTATACCATATTTATACATACATATACACAAGACATTGTAAAGTATTGCATATGTTTTAAAGAATGTGCGGGTTACTTTTTTTAAATACTCAGAGAACAGTACTAATTCAAAAATGGAAGGCCTGTTTGAGGGCCAATTTCAAAATCAAGTCTGGAGTTCCTGAAAATCTTCACTGAAACTCTGTTTTAGAGAAACTAACTGGCTTTTCTCCCCTTTTCCCACGGGAGAAACAGGAGCACATATAATCCCAAAATATAAAAGTTATAATGCTTCCTGAAAGTAAGATTTAGACTGAATCTTCAATAAACATAAAAAAAGAGAACAAAAAAAAAGTTGGATCAATCAGTTAACATGAATGACTGATTCCAATGAACACATGCCCTGTTTTGGAGAACTGGTGGAGTGCCCTATATAATATTGCCACCTACTGGCAAAGAAAACGGAATGAGCAACTCTTCAAGAATTTTTTCTTCATAAATTTCTATGTAAATACACACAGAAATGAAAGTAAACCAGGCTACTAGTATGTAAAGCAATTTTGGGTTATGGTATTACAAGCCATTCAAGAAAGTGGTATTCATAGTTGTATTAGGGACTTCTGTATTTAGGATTTACATTAGGGACTAAGGTTTTTTGGCTAATCAGTTGCCTATCATTTTTTAGAGAACCATCTGGAGATACAAAGCTCTTCTGTTATTTTGCTTTTGTTGCCATCAGCTTCAGACTGTGATGGACTCATGATGCAAAAGAATAGCTCTTGGTAATCGCAGAAAACACCTCAGAAACTCTAATTCCTATGAAGGAAGCCCTTAAGAGAAGCCACATAGGTCACCTGTTCTGGCTTGCCCAAATTTGAGGCCTGATATAATTAAGTTTTATCTTAAACTGTGAGAAGGCTTTGGGCATTATATAGCTCCAGATCCAGCAGGTACACCAGAAACTGCTCTATCAGATGGTCAGACCACCCCATATGTTCTCAGAGCAGGTCTGCTCGATGTGGCCTGGGAATTGATGCCCAAAGAGCCCACATGGATTACCTTATCATCATCCTCACACGTCATGACATTGGAGAAAGGGATCTCTGCTTTGAACATCTTACGACAGTGCATGAGCTGAACAAGCAGGTAGCAGACTGTCTTGAACTTCATTCTTTTGGCAGGCTTAATGTCCGAGAGAATCAGTCCAGGAAATATCTGTTGGTCAGAAAAATATTTATAACTATGTCATTACACTCCCAGGCAGACATACATACCTGCAGACATTTACACCATTTAGTGGTCAAAACAAAGCAATATTCTAATCAAGAAGCAATGCATTTTGATAAACATTGTATATTTGCAGATGAAGATTACTTCATCTTTTTTTAACCTGAGATATAAAGAATCTATTGAACAGACAGTATTTAAACACATACTTAACATTTTGGGAACTGTTTTCTATATAGAAGTGTAGACTAAAAAAAGGCATATTAAAGGCAAACTCATAAAAGAGGCAATATTTGTATTTCTTTAACCTTAAAATAAATTCTGGAAAAATACAGGAAAAAAAAAAAAGGAGGAAATTAGCATTTTTGTTAATCAATGTTAAAAATATAATTTCAGTCTTTTTCTTATTTCCTCATTTTGTTACTTCAGTCACTGGTAAACCCATTAAAATCAGAAGAGGATAGCTTTTGTTTTAAAGATACACTTATACACGTTCCCTAAAAGGAGGCTGTGAGTCACTGACATTATATCTTGCATCTTATTTCTTCAAAGTGAGAAGTGTTATACCACAGAGGTTGGGTATAATCTTTTCGTTTTATCACAGAGCTCCCAGTTCAGCAAGGACAAATATTTTTTTGGTTAACTCTTAAGCATGTATTTAACTCTTGCTGACTTTAGTAAACCCCTAGCACATGTTCAGAAGCTTTCACAGATCAGAATAAGAGTGATCCTATATTGTACCCTCAGTATTTATACCAATCTTATTCATGCTTGTGGCATGTGGAATATGTGAAGCAGTGTTCATGGGAAATGTGGAAGGACCCCATACCACCACAGTATGGGAATTTATCCTTGTAAAATTAATCTTTTCTGGAACAGCAAAATAAAGGAGCACAGAGGATTTAACAGAATCACATAATCATCTAGGTTGGAAAAGACCTTGGGGGAGTCGTTCTCCCAGTCTCTCTCTTCTGGCTGAGGAGGCTGGATTCCCTCAATACAACTAGTCTTGTTATCAAAGACTGAGGCAAAGAAGGCATTAAGGACCTCAGCCTTCTCCTCATCACTTGTTACCAAATTTCCTCCTGCATCTAGCAGGGAACGGAGACTCTCCCCATTTTTTCTTTTACTGTTGACATACTTATGGAAACATTTCTTGTTGTCCTTGATTGCTGAAGCCAGATTAATTTCTAGCTGGGCTTTAGACCTCCTGATTTCTGCCCTGCATAGCCTTACATTTCATCCTTAGCATTCCTAGGTACAAAAGACAGAACAAATCACACTCCAAAAACTTCATTCGAATGCTCTAAAACCCACAAATGGCACTGAGGATTTGCTGTCCAGTATTCACAATACTATGATTTAACAGAGCAGTTTACATCCTTACTTGAATGATCAAGGAATGAAGAAGAAAGTAAACTAGAAGCATTTGTTTAATGCACATCTTCATGAATACCTCAATTTAGAAGGACATGGCAAATGACACTGCTTATATTGTGAATGACATCTCAGGTATTGGTTTGCTATGCTATATTTAATGCATACAGCTATGCATCTACATTTTCTGGAGAATCAAGGGTAATCCTATTGATCTACCAGTACTCTGCTCAGTCAGTTACACTGTGGCTATGAAACACAAAAATTACTGCTGTATAAATAGTTGCACATTTGTTTATTTGCAGATGGCTATGTTAGACCATGTGACATGTTTCAAATGTGGAAAGGTGCCCTAGGTATGCACATATGCTTTGTTGTGCACTGAAAGGCTGACTGAAGCCAGCTAGCATCACCAGCACTGTACTGCATGATCATCAGCTGGAATCTAAAAGGTCATTAGTGTATCAGCTAGCGTGTGATCATTTGCAGAACTGATAGATAAACAAAAGCCTCCATGAAGAGATACCCAACATGAACCCTATCTTTCGAGGCCTATCTAGCAGAAGACTTACCACTATATTGCAATAACCACATAGAAGATACTGTACAAGGTTGTTCTTGTACTAATCATCCTTTAGGTATTCCTAAGTACACCAAGTATGTAGCTGTTAGGCTTGAGTATAGCAGATATGATGAGCTTCTGAGCTATCACTCCCAACAGCTAAAACATACTTTTTGGACAGATACTCCACTTACAAATTTTCCGAATGTAGCCATAATACCTCTAGAAGTATTACATGGTTTCCTCAGTCTCTCTTTTGATACAAGAAAAATGAGCAACTTTCTTGAAATTCCATTGAGTTTTCAATTTGGTTCATTTTTTTAAAAAACACAGATATAAAAAAGGAATACACAGAAGTTTACAGGTGGACCATATCTCAAGAGATCATTAGCTCTTTGCTCAAACCTTTCACTTGGTCATTGCATTAATGAGGTCAACGACTTCAGTTTTACATCTCAGAATCACAGAATTGTCTAAGTTGGAAAAGACCCTGAAGATCATCCAGTCCAAACATCAACCCAACATCAACAGTTCCCAACTATACCATATACCTCAGCGCTAAGTTGACCCAACTCTTAAACACCTCCAGGGATGGGGACTCCACCAGCTCCCTGGGCAGCCCATTCCAACACCTAACTACCCCTTCTGGAAAGAAATGCTTCCTAATATCCAGTCTAAACCTTCCCTGGCGCAACTTGAGGCCATTACCTCTTGTCCTATCGCTTACTTGGTTAAAGAGACTCATCACCAGCTCTCTGCAGCCTCCTTTCAGGTAGTTGTAGAGGATGATGAGGTCTCCCCTCAGACTAAACACCCCCAGTTCCCTCAGCTGCTCCTCGTACGACCTGCGCTCCAGACCCTTCACCAGCTTCGTTACCCTTCTCTGGACATGCTCGAGTCATTCAATGTCCTTTTTGTAGTGAGGGGCCAAAAGTGAACACAGGAATCGAGGTGCGGCCTCACCAGTGCTGAGTACAGGGGTAAGATCCCTTCCCTGTCCCTGCTGGCCACTCTATTGCTGACACAAGCCAGGATGCCATTGGCCTTCTTGGCCCCCTGGGCACACTGCTGGCTCCTGTTCAGCCGGCTGTCAATCAGCACCCCCAGGTCCCTCTCTGACTGGCAGCTCTCCAGCCACTCCTCCCCAAGCCTGTAGCGCTGCTGGGGGTTGTTGTGGCCCAAGGGCAGCCCCCGGCATTTGGCCTTATGGAAACTCCTGCAGTTGGCCTCAGCCCATGGCTCCAGCCTGTCCAGGTCTCTCTGCAGAGCCTCCCTACCCTCGAGCAGATCAACACTCCCACCCAACTTGGTGTCACCTGCAAACTGACTGAGGGTGCACTCGATCCCCTCGTCCAGATCATCAATAAAGATGTGAAACAGGAGTGGCCCCAAAACCCAGCCCTGGGGGACACCACTTGTGACTGGCTGCCAACTGGATTTAACTCCGTTCACCACAACTCTCTGGGCCCGGCCATCCAGCCAGTTTTTCACCCAGCAAAGCATGTGCCCATCCAAGCCACGAGCAGCCAGTTTCGCCAGGAGAATGCTGTGGGAAACGGTGTCAAAGTCCTTGCTAAATTCAAGGTAAACAACATCCACAGCCTTTCCCTCATCCAATAAGCAGGTCACCCTGTCGTAGAAGATCAGGTTTGTCAGGCAGGACCTGCCTTTCATAAACCCATGCTGACTGGGCCTGATCACCTGGTTGTCCCGCATGTGTTGTGTGATGGTACTCAGGATGAGCTGCTCCATCAGCTTCTCAGGCACAGAAGTCAAGCTGACAGGCCTGTAATTTCTAAGATCATCTTTTTGACCCTTCTTTTATATGGGTGTCACATTGGCCAATTTCCAATCTGTTGGGACCTCCCCGGTCAGCCAGGACTGCTGGTAAATGATAGAAAGCAGCTTGGCGAGCACCCCAGCCAGCTCCTTCAGCACCCTCGGGTGTATCCCATCTGGTCCCATAGACTTGTGTATGTCTGTGTGATGCAGCAGGTCACTGACTGTCTCCTCCTGGTATGCGGGGGGGTCATTCTCGCAGTCTCTGTCTTCTGGCTGAGGAGGCTGGATTCCCTCAGTACTAGTTTTGCTATTAAAGACTGAGGCAAAAAAGGCATTAAGGACCTCATCCTTTTCCTCATCACTCGTTGCCACGTTTCCTCCTGTGTCTAGCAGGGGATGGAGGCTTTCTTTTGCTGCTTACATACTTATAGAAACATTTCTTGTTGTCCTTGATTGCTGAAGCCAGATTAATTTCCAGCTGGGTTTTAGACCTCCTGATTTCTGCCCTGCATAGCCTTACAGCAGCATCTTTGTATTCATTGTGAGTGACTAGCCCTTTCTTCCAAAAGCTGTAAACATCTTTTCTCCCTGAGTTGCAGCCCCAGCTCCCTGTTTAGCCAGGGTGGTCTTCTCTGTCGCTGGCTTCTCTTACAGCACCTGGGGACTGGAAAAGACGCTCATAAATAATTACAGAGAGCTACAGAAGTTGGCTGACAGCCTTCATTATGGAAATGCCACAGTAAAGTTACAAGAACGGCAAAGAATAGATAAAACATCTTAATAGCAAAAGATTCAAGAAAGCATGACTGAGAAAGGTGAGCACAAGGGCCTGACTATATACTCCTACAAGGATTTGAAATCCTGTGAAAAAAGATGAATTTAGACTTTCTTTGATGCAAAATTCTTATAACAGATGCATTTCTGTGAACAACCTGCAACTTGAAAACTTGGAATGGGTATCCATTTAGCAGTTTAGCTCAGGAAGTAGGGCCCTGCCACCAACACGGCTTTTCCTCAACGACATATTTTCATGAATATGCACATATTTTCCTGACTGTATCTTCAAAGAAGTAGGTAGAACATTTTTAGCCTATACCAACTGCTCTTTTCGTTTATAAATCTTATTGGCAGCTAATGTATGAATAGTATGAACTCCTTGTATGTTGAAAATACAGGAGAGTTTTCCAGCTGTCTTGGAGTCAAATAGAAGTTTTTTAACTCAGGTCACTGAAAAAAATGGAGTAGTGTGTCTACTTTTGGGGTGCCCAGAAGTAGAAAAACTAGAGTGAGTTCAGCGAAGATTCACCAAAACAGTTAGGGTTCTATAGCATGTGACATACAAGAAGAACCTGAGGAAATTCAGTTCTTTGAGCTGGAGGAAGAGAAGACTAAGGAGGGATCTAATTGCTGTCTTCAGCCACCTAATTAGTAGTTACAGAGAAGACAGAGCCATACTCAGCCCAAAAATGTTCAGAAGAAGTGCAAGAGGCTGTTCATAGGCTTCTGAACATAGTCTGGACCCCCCCCAAAAATCCTATTTGACACAAAGAACAGAAGTTTGAACAGTGAGGATGATCATGCACTGGAGCGGGCTGCCCAGAGAGGCTGCCGCATCTCCAGCCCTGGAAACACCAGCACTCACCCAGACAAGTTGCCCTGAGCAACCTACAGTTTCAAAAGTGGATCTAACTGTAAAGCTGGCCCTGCTTTGAGCAAGGAGGTCGACCATATGACTTCCAAAGGCTCTTTCCAAATTCAGCTACTATGTGATGTGGAACACACATAGCTACTGTTCTTCATGGCTGGCTGAGAACCTAATCACTCAAAGAACATTGCGATACACACAAGTTGGACACACTGGCAGTTCTCAGACCATGTATAATTTTATATATAGCTTTTTTCTTTTTCTTTTTTTTTTTTTTTTTTTTTTTTTAATCTAGTGGTTGCAGGACATATAGATTCTGCACTGGGACTGAGGATTTTCCATTCTACTATTACATATACACAATATAAAAAATAGAAACAAAGGAATTCTCTCACACTTTTGTCTCACAAATCATGTCATTTTTAAATTATTACTTTTACAGCAGAACAATACTTTTGACACAGTGAACTTCTGAGTGAACTATTAAAGTAATCTCACCTTCTGCTTTAAGTCTCTGATAAAGGCAAGAAATGCAGTATAGTCTGTTGAAACAGACTTAAAAAAAACCAAAACCAAAACCAAAAAACCCAACCCCAATGTCTTTCCCTGTGCTTTTGCTCTGAACTTGCTCCAGGACAGCATTACAAGAAAGCTGGACTGCAGCATTCTCATTCTAGCTCATTTTGTCAATACATTTTACTTTCACACTTCTTTTTGACCCTCAGGATCATCTCTTATTCTGTTCACTGCTAATTTGCTTCATAATTTTAGGAAAGGTTGGTTTTTTGCTGCAACACAGCTGTCAAAAAAAGGTTAAGAGCTGGGCTTTCCTAACAAAGCACTCTGAAAGCAGCCAGGCTACTACAGCTTTGTGAGTGTCTTTAAGTATGCAGAAAACAAACAAGCACTGTTTAAAATTCTGGGAAAACACCCCAGTGTTTGAATCTCATGTAATACATAAGATTCATGTAAGGGATTCACTGGTGCTTATCTGGGATTCTCAGAAACAGCAGCAGACTGTTGTTCCCCTGACTATATTCAATTGCAGTGCTTAAAATGGCATGGGAAAGAAGATACCAACAACATTCAAAACACAGTTACATAAACCCTAAATGCTGTAGCGCTATGTCTGTCTGTGCTTTCTATCTTCAGGCTGGCAGGACCATAACTCTTGTTAGTAGTGTTCAATTAATATCTGCAAGCCATTTCATTCTGAGATAGGTGAGAAATCTGATTTTTTTTTTCCTTACAGTTAAAACCATCAGTTATTTGTTTTTCCATCCTTTTTACTGGCCTTATGATACATTTTGCTTATCACACCTCAGCTGTCCATCAGGAAAGTACATTAGTGATTTTTACCAGTAAATAATACAGCTTCTATAAGACAAACTCTTAACATTCAGAATAGTGTGGCCACTTTCTTGACACAGATGTAGAAAAACTTTTCAGCAGCTATGAAAACTAAAACAATCTCTAGATCAGTAAGAGAGAAAATCTTATACCAGTGCCCTATGTTTCTTCCTTCTACAGATTCCACATTTCTGGAGAAAGAAAAAGAAGACAGGAGACCGATGTTAGAGCATGTAACTAATTCCACCATCATTGACAGCCATGGACTGTCACATTGCTGATGATGTACAACATCACAGCAACTGCAAAAACCATCCTGAAGATATAGAGCAACACACCCTGCAACACAAGCATTGTTCCTCTGTCTGTGCTGAGTGGTAACACAAGCAGTTTGCTTCCAATGTTGGGGTGTGTATATTTCAGTAACTTGTGCAATGCAAAGTCTTGGGCATAGATCAGCCCCTGTCAATATACAAGCTAGAGCTTCCATCAAGAGCCTGTGTGTCTATCTGTTAAACTAGCTCTGCTAAGGTATACCTGAGCCATTAACACCTCAAGCATCCAAGTTATGCATTCAGATCTCTAGTTAAGTTCCTCAGTAGGAGCTGTCAGCCATTGAGAGCAAAGACCACCCTGGACTCTCCTAGACACGGTGTGACAGATGCAGCCAACCCCCTTAACCAAACTAACAGTAGTTTGGTATGGGCTCCAAAGGAGGTAAAGGCCTGAGCTGTAGCCAGGCAGGGAACTCCTCTAGGAAATCCATAAAGGGACAGAGTGATCTAGTGAACATTGATGCATAGGAGCTTGGATCACCGATTATGCAATTAACACATGAATAGTGGGTGGTTTTTCAAGACTCTTTTATCAAGAAACAAAGAAAGTTGTGCGTACAGGGAGTACCATGCATGCCTTTCCCATTGTATGCAAATTGACTACAAGCCAACCACTTTATTCCATAAATATGACACGCTAATTGAGCCTTCTTTGAGCTCTCTCTGCTAGGCAGAGTGGCTGCATGGAGATCTCCCCTTGAGCTGACATGCCTCTCAAAGTTTGAGATTCTTTACCTGAGACTGAGAGAACTTCCTTAGCCAAGGTGGAGAGACCCCTTATTTGCAACAGATCCTTGTAAGTGACTGACAGCATGCTGAATTAATACTAATGAAACCCATGTAGCTAATTTCATTAGAGATAAACTATTGACTAAGTCTGAGACTAAGATTAGATTTAGCCACACTTAAGTTCCATTAGGAGTTTAGAAAGCAAGGGGGCCCACTCTGAACCTTGTGACTCAACTGGAGGGTCTTCCTTACCCTTTTGCATCTCTGGTCTCTGTGTAAATCATTCTAGCTCAATCCTAACTCATTTTTCCTTTACTTTGTTCCATACAATAAGTAACAGACTGAACCTTGCTGTCAAACTTTATTAAGTCATACTTTTACACCATCATATTAAAATCACTTTTGATAATACCCATGATGGTGATTCTTTAAGTGATCTAAATCACTCACCCATGACACAAGGAGCAGTGGTAGCCACAGGTAGTTGTCAATTTAAAAGCAGAAATCATCAGTGTGTGCCTAGGTATGGACTCAGATGCCTAACTTGGGGCATTACAAATTAGAACAATGTTGTCAAATACATTTTCGCTTGATGTGCACTAGCAAAGGAGAGAGATTGTCTGAGTAGTTGGAAAAGTTTTCACATGGCCTGCTATGTTGGATTTGTGTGTGGTGGGTTTTTTGGTGGCGGGGGAGGGGGCTACAGAGGTGGCTCCTGTGAAAAGCTTCTTGAAGATCCCCTGGCTCCAAGTCGGACCCGCTTCTGGCCAAGGCCGAGACAGTGATGGTGGCTGCGCCTCTGTGCTAATGTATTTAAGAACAGGACACTGGAGAGGAGGGGGAGTTTTGAGGGAGATACCTATGCAAACACTGAGGTCAGTGGAAGAAAGGAGGAGGGGAAGGGGAGGTGTGCCATAGTAGACACTCCCATGCAGCCCATGGTGAGAGGGCAGGATGTCCCACTGCAGCTGTAGAGGTCCATGGTGGAGCAGGTGCCCACTTGCAGCCCATGGAGGACCCCATGCCAATGCAGGTGGCAGCGTCCAAAGGAGGCTGGGACTATGTGAGTAAGCCCTCGCTGGAGCAGTCTGTTGCTGGGAGAACTGCACCCATGGCAGGGACCCACACTGGAGCAGTTTGTGAGAGCTGCAGCCCATGGGAAGGCTCACGCTGGACAGTCCCATCTGTGGAAGACTGTCTCCTGTGAGAGGGACCCCACACTGGAGAGAGGAAGAGTGTGAGAAGTCCTCCCCTTGAAGAGGAGGAAGCGGCAGAGACAATGGGTGACGAACTGACTGCACACCCCATCCCCTGTCCCTTGCACTGCTTGAAGGGAGGAGGTAGAGAAATCGGGAGCCTGGGAAGAAGTGAGGGGTGAGGAGAAGGTGTTTTTAAGATGTGGCTGTATTTCTTACTGTCCTACTCTGTTTGATTAGTAATTTCAGTGGGGGTGGTGTTCACGTTAAATTGATGATCTTTTTTCTTCCCCAGCTGAGTCTCTCTTTTGCCTGTGACCATAACGGGTGAATCAGCCCTCCCTGTCCTTGTCTTGATCCCTGAGCCTTTTGTTTTATTTCCTCCTCATCATCATCCTTCAGGGGGAAGGAGTGTTTGAGTGGCTGTGTGGTGCTCAGTTGCCCTCTGGGCTTAAACCATGATACCTGCTTTAACTGTAAAGCTCTCTTCTTCTGTTACTACTTAGAGTTTAGGAGTCAGAGCTCTAGCACTCTATAAGCATATATACGGTCACTTAAGTAAATTAATTAGTCCAGAAAGCCAACAACTTGTAATGACCATAAAAACTTTCTTGAGACAAAGTGGACTGGATATATTTAGAAGAGTCAGATGCAAAAAAATCCTAGGAAGCTGCTAGCCATATGAACGGATTTATCTGGTCATAAGTGCCCCATGGAAAACACAGTTTTTACACATTTGGGGAAAAAAAGGGGAATCTGAGAACACCGTAGCATGTTCACGTAGACCTAACCAGAGTGGTTAAATCAAATTAACTTTGCAGAGAAGGAAATTTCCTTCAAGTATAGACAGAACTTCAATTTGAATGGAATTAATAAATTGAAAAGAATTAAGTGCAGTAATTTTAGACCTATTGTTTCACTCAGTTCATTATTCTACTTCTGTAGCCTTTTTTATTCTTTTGTTATTGTTCACAAGATGATGCCAATCTTTTAATCAGGTCAGACAAAATCAAACAAATTTCTATCAAAAATCCTAGTATTACAGGGATTATATAGATCAAATTGCTTCAATTTTAAAAGTTAGATGAAAGTATTATTAAGACATGATAGAAAGCATCTCAAGAGTGTATATGAGCAGTTATACTTGTGAAACATGCTAGTTGCTAACAATGATTCGCAGGTAAAAGTGATTCACCAATAAAGTCAAAATGCAAGCACATGTAGTTACTATGCATTTCATCTGTACAAAGCAAAAAAGCCATCATGAATCTACGTTGTCTTCTCTGTGCCATATTGCATAAAGTTCATTCCATGCTGGAGAAAAAAAATTCAAATCAGCCCCAGGAAAGACATAAACAGATAAAACCTGTTGGGTGTTGGTGGAAAGATATGGAGCCTAATAGTTTATTTTAACATAGAAGGCAGATCACCTGCTTCATGACACAAAGCTGTGCTGATTAACAGTAAAGGAGGATGTTGTACTCCAAGACAAAAAATACTGTATTTTCAAGCAACAGAGCGCTAGAAAATTTATTTTCCTGTTACTTCTTAGTGACAGAACTGCAATGCAGGAAGTTTAAAATCACATCTGTTTATGCTAGATGAAACAACAACATATAAAAGTGATGTGACAGCCTTTGCCACTTTTCTTACAGCTGTTGTCATGCAAGTTAGAACGAATCTCAGGTTGCTGAATTTCTGCCTATTTGATCTTGAGTCAAAGAAATTAACTGATCAACCTTTTGAGCTGTTAAATCTATCTGCAGTTCACAGTAAATTAAGTCACAGGTGTGTAGTGCAGATAATTGCTCTAGATATTTCTGACATTTGAAAGAGGTTTTACATTTTAAATAGTATCTTTCAAAGGATGCTCCTGAGCTGTGTTTGCTTATTGAGAGGATTCTTAAACCTTTAGGCTTTCAACTGAGTTTTCCTGAAATCATAAGACTGACAAAAGTGCTCTACTCTTCCTCAACTATTGCTTTAAGTTCTCTTTTCAAATAGACTACTGGTATTTTGATTTGGCTATAATTATTTTTGGACACAAATAAAAATAAAATTTTATCTGCCTTCCTTAAAATGTTTAGGGCATGATTCAACACAGCAAACCAGGCAGGAGACAGAACATCCAACCTCTAACCAGCATCCACTTCCCTCCATCTGGATAAGGAACAGACAAGGATTCAGAAAAAAAAAAGATTAGACCCTTTCACCTGGGATTTTCAGGATGGTCATAGCATTACACAGAGACTTCAGATAATAGAGCAGGGCTGTCCAAGATACAAAAAGCATTTTCTGAGACTGCCTGGCATGGCTTTGAATGTACATGGTACGGTAGGAAAGAGAAATGTCAGCCTTTTCAGAGAAACAGTTTCCTGTTTCCAAAGGGCGAACAGATGAGGTACTCACTTTCAGGGACTTTTCATGAATGCCCATCACTGGGTGCTACTCAAAGAGTAAATGCAGATACCCTGTGATTTACATTGCCACAAATAAAAGATAACTAGTATCTTTGAATACACAGCTAGTTGGTGAATAACTCACCAGCACATTAGTAGAAACTTTGCAGATGTTGATTAGCAACCTACTGAAAGCTAATTATTGATTATATCTGAGGCATGGTGTAAAGTCCTTAAGACACTTATGAATATATAGGAAACATTTATAATTTGTATCTACAGTTTCCCTATTATTTTTATAATTTTCATGACCACCTTTCCTGGATACAGATCTATTACTTCCTGTTAATCGTCTATAGCATTATTTGTGTTTGCTTTAGCTCTGGAGCTGGCAAAGTTACTCAGTGAAGCATGTTCCCTAAAGCTGGCAATGAATAATAATGATGGCAGGCCCACTTCTGTAAATACAAAAACTAACACATTCTGAGAAAACTTTCCCTTCACAAAAATTTGATCAGTTCTAATCACTGCTTCGTTATCTGTAAAAGTACCATAGGAATTTTGCTTAATTGTCTGTGCTGGACTGATTTCTCAGCTGGTGAGATTAATGAGCCTTTTCAAAACTAGACCCCTCTATCAGTCACTGAATTGCTACAACAAATACAAAGAAGTAAGCCCAAGTACAAAAATACCCACTTATCACTGAGGTTGTGGCCAAACTCGAGGAGGTGTTATACTGCAGGAGAACCATACTTCCTAGAGCAACCATGGAAGTGGACAGTCCATCTAAGCTCACTACCTCTGCTGTGCTTCTGGGAGCCAGCTGTGCCAGCTGTGAAACTGAGAAAAGATACTTTCACTAATATCAGTGCTGACAATGGAAGAACAAAGAATTCAGATGAAAGCCAGATCCACTCTATTAAAAAAATTAACATAAATATTAAGTATACACTTTAAAAGTCAAAACAGGATCAGTCTGGTAGATTAGCGAGGAAACATTAACAGCAAAAGTTGTTTGGCTGGGTCTAAGCAGCAGGTCTAAGCAGTTATAAAGTTCTTATAAGGGGCTCTGAGATTAACAGATCTGGCCTGATTTTTTTTGTTTTTTCCTGAAATAACATGCACGTACATGTAATATTTACAATACTTCAGAAAGCTAGGACATTTTGAAACTAAGACAATGTCCATACTCTAAAGCATAGAGCGTAGATCTTGTGAATATTTAATATTTTATAAAGAGATCTGCTTTTCTATCTGGATCAGACCTGTTTTAAAAGCCCAAGACATTCATGTATGCGGTCAGACTTGTGGCTAGTTACACTAATTAAACACTTTTAACCTTGTCTCAGTGCAATATTTTGGTCATATCACTGTAAGTTTTAGTATCAACATGAAGTATTATAAAGACACAATTAAACTTTACTTGAAAGAAATGTACTGGCATTTTCAGCACTAGAAGCTGTCAGGGAATTATTTTATTATAATTAAAAAGCATATTTGCATAAGTTTTTAACTACGATGGCCAACAAAAAAATAAATTTAATTCAAAAAGTTTCTGTATGACTTTGGAAATCAGATGAATTATTTAAGTCTGTTTAGAAGCTGAATGTTATCCAGTCAAACATGCATAATTATTGCTTAATAGCGATAACAATAGTAATAGTAATAATAACAACAACAGATTTGTATAATCTCTACCAAAAAACTCCCTATAACAAAACAAAAAGGAAAGTATTCCCTCAGTGGCCACTTAGAATTGCTCTCACATATATTAGCATATACACCAAACTAGCAACCAGATCAGATGACAGAATTGTGGCTGATTCAATAGAAGATTAAAAAAAATTGGAATACTTCATATTTTTTTCACATTTAAAATGTAACTGATACATGAATGAGTCATCTTATACTGTTATTCTCATCCTTGGTTTGGGTGATATTTGTGATGAAAGATCTTCCTGTTAGACCAAATAGGGAAGAATGTGGGGTATGCGTCTTCTAAATAAATAAATAAAAATTAAAAAGCTCTAAGTGGGCCTATTTACCTTTCAGATTCAACAGATTCTTGGCCATCTGTTGCTCATAACA
Source organism: Athene noctua (assembly GCF_965140245.1). NCBI lineage: Eukaryota > Metazoa > Chordata > Aves > Strigiformes > Strigidae > Athene > Athene noctua. The sequence continues at coordinate 105,506,655 of NC_134038.1, read as the reverse complement.
TTGATTTTCATTCCTCTTGGCATCATACCTGCTAAGGTCAGTTCATATTAATGTCAGAGATGATGCACAGAGAATAAAAAAGTCTACATTTTAGCTACTGAGGCTCCAGAGGAAGGAATACAATATTAAACCAGCAGATACCTGCATTCACCTAAAAAACTCCATCTCGTCTGTGCTTCTTGGGTAGCCGCCTGATTCTGTCTCTGAAGAGTTAATGACTGAATTAGGGTAGGAGGGGACAGCAGGTGTTTATTTTGAAGATAAATATACTGTTATGTAGCTTGTGGTCTAATGATCAGCATGCAAGTATACGACAACTGGGGATGGCGTGATGTGCTGTGATGTGACATGCTGATTTATCTGCGAGCCCAGTGGAGAAGCCAGTCAATATCAGTAAAATTCACGAAGTGTTTATTTCTGCCAGTTTAGCCAGCACGCCATTGATACATGTTGGAGAGCTAATGTTGTCAGTCAAGCTGTACCACAGCATCTGTACATCTGCATCTTGCTCACTGGAAAAGGGAAAACATAACCCCTGTTTTAAAATTTGGTGGCCTTCTATGATGAGGTTACAGCACTGGTAGATAAGGGAAGAGGTTTGACCACGCAGACATCATGAAATTCAATAAGGCCAAGTGCAAGGTCCTGCACATAGGTTGGGACAATTCCAGGCACAAATACAGGTTGGGAGATAAGTGGATTCAGCGTAGCCCTCAGGAGAAGGACTTGGGGGTGTTGGTTGACAAGAAGCTCAACATAACCCAGCAATGTGTGCTCACAGCCCAGAAAGCCAACTGTATCCTGGGCTGCATCAAGAGAAGTCTGGCCAGCAGGTACAGGGAGGTGGTTCTCTCCCTCTACTCTGCTCTTGTGAGACCCCACCTGGAGCGCTGTGTTCAGCTCTGGGGTCCCCAACATAAGAAGGACATGGACCTGCTTGAGAGGGTCCAGAGGAGGCCACGAAGATGATCAGGGGGCTGGAGCACCTCCCCTGTGAGGACAGGCTGAGAGATTTGGGGTTGTTCAGCCTGGAGAAGAGAAGACTCCAGGAAGACCTTACAGCAGCCTTCCAGTACTTAAAGGGGGCTACAGGAGAGATAGGGAGTGACTATCAGTGAGTGTAGTGATAGGATGAAGGCTAATGGTTTTAAACTGAAAGAAGGTAGATTTAGAATAGCTATAAGGAAGAAATTCTTTACTGTGAGGGTGGTGAGACACTGGCACAGGTTGCCCAGAGAGGCTGTGGCTGCCCCCTCCCTGGCAGTGTTCAGGGCCAGGTTGGACGGGGCTTTGAGCAACCTGGTCTAGTGGAAGGTGTCCCTGCCCATGGCAGGGGGGTTGGATCTTGATGATCTTTAAGGCCCCTTCAAAAACAAAACATTTTATGATTCTATGATCTGCCACTTCCACAAACCCATCAGTGACACCCTTGGGTAAGATGGCATTTGATTTATGGAGTTGATAAACCAATCAGTCATTTCTCAGCAGTCACCAGTAGTTTCTCAGCAGTCTTGCAAAGACAAAGAAATGTGTGCTCACACAGTAGTAGGTTCTCATCCTCGCACATTAAACATGTGTTGACCTGGTTTACTTCATTACGTGAATGTCAAGCTTCTGTTCCTCAATCACTGGTTTATGCAGTGGAGTTGACACAACACAGTTTCTATGTGTAATAGCCATATTTATCCCCTTGTCTCTGTGCACCAACCTATCAACAATTTTCTGAAATTCAGCTCTTTTTCTTCTCAGTATGAAAAGAAACTGGATATATAATAACATAGGAAATGAAATTATACATAATGCTGCAGGAGTGAAAAGAACAATAAACCAAGACAAACAAATCTAGCAGCAATAAACAACACACCTAACTTTAATTAAACTCTTCCTTGTGTTTTCTTTTTTATTGGGATTGGTTAATTTAGGAACTAATTCTGATTTCAAGAAAGGCACCAGAAAATCCCTCACTGACTGCCAAAACAGAAGCTAGCCCACCGGTTTTCCACCTGTTTTCTTTCATATTACCTAAAAATGAATCTAATCATATATACCAGCAGAAGCATACAAAACATGAGATTGCATGATTTTCACAGTGGATGAGAACACTCCATTGCTCTAATAACAAGATGCTTTAGAGGAAGTGCATTAACAAAACACCCTTGCAGCAGCCTTTCTGGGATAAAACAACAGGAGTTTCTACTCTCAGTTTCAAATCCCCCAGGTGACTGGTCTCCCTACATTTCCATAAAAACTCCCTGAGTCATCGAATTCAGACCAAGAAACTGACTGTGGGCATGGAATTCAAGATGACCTATTTTTCCCTGGTTACATTTTTGTCAAAAAATCATCTAACACCCTCAATCATGGAGCCATGGAACTCTGACATCAATTTAAAACCTCATTCATATTGTTTTCATACTTACTTTCAGAACTGGATGTTATAATTTTCCCTCTAAAGGTCAAATCCCTGAATTAAACTTGTTCGGGAAGAGTTTCAGAAGTTAAAGGTGCAAAAGTCTCTATCCTGAGTTGTCTGTCTGATATAAAGAGCAATAAATTTCCTCTTGGCCTGGAAACATGTTATGGCAGGTAACTTCTAAGATAAGCCTCATTTGATGTGGAAAAGGTTAGAACAAACTGAATGTGTTTAAATGATGATTATGCAATTTCAAGACTCCTAGTGAGGTCACAAAACATTTTGCAGTAGAACAAAAGGCTGCCCTAAACTCAATAACTGGTTGAGGAATAAAGGTATGACTATACATGAACCTGTTGAAATAAACACTGTCACCACCTTCACTGCATGTCGAGACTCAAGATATTACCATTATACTGCTGGGCCTTTGTTCTCCTTGCCCTTAAAATATGGTTACACTGAGCAGTCCACCCATCTCCATCAGGGGTGGCTAAATCCTGAGCAACGTCTAAGAAATGAAGTTCCTGATCAAATGAGCTAAAATCTTCTTACCTTATTCTTTCCACACTTTACATTTTTTGTTCTCCACCAAAAAGAAGAAAAGAGCAGAAAACGTTATTGTCCCTCAACAGCACTGCTGACTTACTCCTCTTTCCCCAGTACATCTCCAGGGGTCTAACAAAAGGAAGAAGCTGAGGGGAGAGGGGAACTTAAGAAAATTTGGAGGGAAGGGCAGCTATGATAAGAAAGGGATGAGCAAAATCATTGTGGGAGTCTGAAGTCACAGACCAAGCAAGGAAAACATTGAATTTGTAATGAGTATCTCAACTTACCAGGAGAAAAAAACATGCATGTTTTGGATAGAGAATATATTATTTGTTGCAATAATCTTAGAAAATTTACTCAGCTTCAGCATAAATACCTGATCTGTGGTACAGTGGTATATACATTCGAAAGCAGGATGGTTGACTGCAGCCTCTTCCTCTGACCTGGATAAAAGGGCTTGTGTTGTACAGCTTGGCAACATGGCAGTTTTTCCACACTTCAAGAGGATATTAGTTCAATCAGTGATGAATTCATTTCACTAACTTTTCTGCTGTGGTCATGATATGTCTGTAAATACTACTTCTTTATGTCTATTCATTGGGGAATCGTCCAGGCCCAGTAAAGGAGCCACCAGTATCACAAGTGGTCTTGGAAAGGGTTAGGAGAGCACGAGTAAAATGGCATGGGAATATGGGAATGAAAGAGTAAAGAAAACTAGAAGAAAAATAGCCTAGCTGTGAGCATTAATATTCTGAAACACTCTTTTGAGGGGAGGAAGAAGGGAAGACTAAATTAAATTTTTGAAGTAACATAATTTCTGATAGAATGATTACAGAATCTGAATAAACCAGCAGTTTTCTTTTTTGAGGGTTAAAGGGAAAAAAATTTTTAAAATTTATTTTTAAATTTCAAAAGTAAATTGATCATCTTCTCTATGTAATGTTCAAGGTTAGATTTTTTTAGTATTCCTGCCTCAGTCAAAAACAAAAGATCTGATTTCAAGAGAAGCTTTTAGAGCTTTTAGAAATAGGAAATACCAGTATTGCCTCTGCTGTCAGAATGTCACACAACAGTTGTTAAATTACAAAAACATATCATGGAATAAGCTAGAATTTTTTTGACCTTACCTTCCTACGGTGGGATGGCACAATAAAATATGTTTCAATATTATGCTTCTTCAAGAAACTATTCCTTTCATGACCATATCCTGGTTCTACCTCGTAGTCCCCATTTAGGCACTCTAAGGTGGTCTTTGTAATGTGAACTTTCCTGAAGAGAAAAATTGGACATTGTTGTTTAAAGCAAAGACATATTATGAGCTAGTTGCTACTGAAATACACTCCTGTGCAGAATCATAAAGAGGTCAAGCTATGTGCAAAGCTCCATTTTTAATGTAAAAAAAGAGTTTGTTTTGTCTTTTCAGCCAAATAAAACATAGAAATATTTCTATTACATGCATTTTCTGAACTTGAGCAGAGTGAACAGAAAGATAACTGTTGACTGTCCAAGCATTGCAGATTTGTTGACTTGTAGAAAGGGAAAGTCTGCTTATCATTTTCCAATTGTATGACTTTCTTGCGTGTTTACCTCACTGCCTGCTTGCAAAAACATCCTGCTGCTTGAAACTTGTGACTTCACACTACGAATCTCTCCTAGAGAGAAGAAACTTCTGTTTCTGTTCTTCACATTTCTGACTTGTTTCATTTATTCACTTCGTTTTGTAGGCAGCTTTCTAATTCACTTTGTTTTGGTAGCACAGCCATCTGACAGTATTTATGAGTTTTCTTATCCTGAAAACTGTCTTCACATTTTCTCCCAAAAGACCCCTTACATTTGAAATGTCTTCACAGAAGATATCTGAAAAGCTATTACTGCTTTCCTCTATTAAACACATTCAGATTTTTTTCCACTGGAAATGCTTAAGGTAAGGAACATACAAAATACACTGCCAAAATTGTCTAAGGCAGACACATGTAACAAATAGAAATTCACCCATCTTAACCACAAAAATGAAGAGGTTCCATTGTCCCCCTCTTCTGCAAATCATGATCTTGTAAAAATCCAAGAGGATGGTAGGTCCCAGTCCAGATGTGAGTTGCATACAGAAGCACACCCATGCACCTCTGTACACTGCACTGTGTGCGTTTAAATTGGGTCCCAGGCTGTCCAAGTGGTACCTAAAGTTCCAGGACATGCCTGCAAGGGTTGGGTGCAGGTTTATGTGCTACTGTATCATTTAAACACGCATAGCATCAGTATTTGAGTGCATAAACAGGTATTTTTTTCTACAGCACACTACTAGTGTTGGAAATTTTGCCATGTAAAAGGAGTAAGGGACACACCCCCTACACGTGTAGAGGTGCAAGGGTAAAAATTTCCTGGAATAACTAGACGGTTTTACTTTTATAACATGAAATGGTGTAAGTCTAGCATTCCTACATTCCTAGTATTGCTTCATTCCTACTCTTTATATTTGGCAGCTTTTAAGAAGGATTTTGTTTGGAAATGTTTTGCTTCTAATCTAACCTATTACTAATGTAAATATCAAGATCATTTGGAGAATTCCACACGATAAATCACATAATACATTGATTGCTCTTACTGAACGCAACCCTTCTTATCAACAGCAATTCCACTGAAAATGCCTCAAAGAAGGAAATAAATTCTTCACCCATACAGGTTTCTTTTTCTGTGGTTCTTTTTCAGACTTACCCAGGCAGTCCTCCAGCTTCCATTACATTAGCTAAAGTCACATCATTTGACCAGACATCATATTGCCATTTTCGGAGACCCAGGACCCCACAAAGCACCCTGCCTGTATGCAATCCGACTCTCATGTTGAGATCAACCTCTGTGGCTTCCGCAACAGATCTGAAAAAGACAGCATCAGAATATTAGTCTTTAGACAATTACATTGCTCTTGATTTTCTTTTTGTCTCCTTCCCCCAAAAGTTAATATATATATACATGACTGAATACACAGGATCTTTTAAAAATCTCAAATGATATATTCAGGAACTGTTATTTTCCTTCATTCGTTTCAAAGCCCCAATTATAATTACAAAGAAATAATTTTCTTGGTGATATTTTAATAACCATTTAACCAAAATCTCAGTATTTCTAAATTTCTTAACCTAATACTGAACATTTAATTTTCCAGGCTTCAAGGCAATGTAGAAAAGATTATGTTTCATTATGTTTAATAAAGTAAAAGAAGTGAAAAAAAAAAGACAATAAAGCAAATGTAGTAAATGGCTTTGTCATGAAACTTCCCTAAGACTATAAGTTTTAGGTTTAATTTGCCACTTTTGCAGTATTGGCTATCACGGTCCTACAGAAACAGATATTTTAATGGGAGATAAACAAAGAACTTTCTGGCTGTAACTCAAAACCAGTCATCTTAACTCCCGCACTTTCCTGTTTATCTTGTCTCATACATATTTACTTTTTTTTGTCATAAATATTTCTTTTTCCGATGCATATTTATTTCAGCAGGATGACAACTGACCACAACGTGACTGTTGAAATCAAAACATTTCTGAAACTATCTTATTAGGCTTATTTTTAAACTGCTTAAATAAGCAAACATTTCAAATTTACCGTTACTACAAACTGCCTTCAACTCAGTATTAAAATGTGCTACCTGGCCGCTTCTTTTTACCAGGAATATCTGTTTCTCCTTAACCTGGCCTTGGGTTTACTGGTTGGTGGATTTTTCTCTCTCTAATTCTTTTTCCCCCCTTCCCCCTCTTCACACATATAAAAATCATTCTTGATCCTATATGAGTTAACTGAATTTCATTATGAAGGAATTTAATATTAAACACTAAGGAAAAGATTGGTCTTGTAAGTAAAATATAAACTCAAGACTTGCATTTAATTTCCTCCTTTACAACTGCTGTTGTGATTTAAAGTAATTTTATCCTCTTTCAGTTCTCCATCTATAATATCAAAATAATGTTTACTTTTCCTCACTCCTTTTGTTCGCAGTGGCATGGTCTCAAGGCAATACTGTAAAACATTTGCAATTAAAATATAAAATAATCTGGGAAAAGAGCATAGTATGGACTCCAAAACTTTCTCTCTGTACAGCACAGAGGACTAAAAATAATTAAACAAAAGTTATGGTCTCATTTATGTCATCACAATTTAGATTTGTGATGTTCTCTAAGTTGACCATTTAATTAAAATTCCACCTGAATGAAAACCTATTCAGTAAAAAATTAAATTTTTTTCCCAAGTGTGTCAGAATGTCAGTCTTCTTGAACGATACTTATTTAATATTTCATGGTATTTTTTCAACTGACATTTTCACCTTATGCTACTGCTAGGAAACTGTTCTAACTACTAATAATCACACAGAGTTGTGCTGCACCTTAACCTTTATGGTATGACTAGCTAAGCATCATTTCCTATGGTGACACTGAAAGGGCACAGACTTATATTTAAACACTCCTACAATTTCTGCAATAAAAGAGGTATGAAGAAGTACTAGTTGAGATGACAAATGGATAAGCAATGACTCCACTCCAGTATGCTGTAATCAGTTCAATTACCCAGTTACAGAAATACAGAGCAAAGAAAATGATGAAACCGATAAATCGGTCCAAGAGCAGCAAATGCAGAGAGATTATAAACACTAATATCTTCGCAAAGCTCCTGCAAGAGTGACACAGAAATCGTCTGTAACTATGGACTTACACCTGTAAATTAAATCTAACCTTCAGAGATTTTCATTGTGTAGCTGGAAAAGGAGGAATTAATTGGCAAAGTCAATATTAAAACCATTTTAATTTTAGTGCCACAACAAGGAAGGATTCTTCATTTCTGTGAATGTGGGACATGCTATATTTCACACCCTGCACTGACTTGTTAACACTGAAAAGGAGCCTTGAAGCTAATAGTCTTACACATTACATGAAGAGATAACACTGCATAAATCTTTGCAACTTTTTCTGTTACAGAGACACCTGGCATTCCACAGTTAAGTTGCAGTCCAAAAAGAGATAATATCAGTGAATAAATGAAATTGACTGATCAGTGTAAGACTTGGCTTTCATTAGGTTTTAAAATTTAAATTTTGTAGTGCATTTAATAAAATACCTTAAACTGAAGGTCTGGCTGTAATTTTCCCTTGATCTTCATTGACCAATATATTTTTTAAAGTATTGTTCAGCTACAGTTGATCTGGCAGAGAGGTCTTTAGGAGGACTTTCCAACTATTTCAGGATTAGTCACTGTATCTGTCCCTTGTATAGTTGTATTTGTTTAAATACAATTAACAGAAAGGGCAGCATAGGTCCAGATGTGGGGTGAGCAGCACAAGATACTTGGCCTTAATTTAAGCAAGGAAATCTGCTGCCATGAAGTGCTGAAGTATATACCACGTCAGCCATCACTAATATGAGTAATGTGGAGATCTCTTTTGTCCCCATAGGGAATCTGGGCATACAATATTTTCCCAGTCATATTTTATGCAACAGCACAGAAAGGCTTACGCACAGCTTTCTGAAAGATGAAATATTTCCTTGTCCTACTTCTACTCACTGCAAGTGAGATTTCCTTTGTTCAGTATCTGTTACCTATGTAATTATCTTCATTGGCGAACCTGCAAGTGTGTGAGCTTCTCTATTCGCAAATGAATGTGGTGTTTTGTTTTGTTTTGAGTTTTTTTGTGGGTTTTTTTGTTTGTTTGTTTGGGGTTTTTTTGTTTTCCCATTTAAAACAGCATATAAAACCTCAGGCTAAATGTAAGTGGAAACACAGTGAAATTCAGACATTGATAAAGACCACTCCAGACCTTTGACCTTCCTTTGTCCTAACTGGCTTGAAAGAGGGTAAAATTTCACCTGCTTTCAGAAATTTGAATAGCATAGCAAAAAGTAAATGAAAATAAATTAGTAGAAAAATACAACATTGCTGACCATACTCCTAGTTAAATAAGTTGGACTGTATAATGTACCAATGAACCATAAAGCAGAATCTGAAAACACTTTATGTTTTGAACAAAAGACTTCCAGATGTAGTCACTTAGTAAAAAATCTAAATCAAGAATGCATTTCTACATTTTTCCCAGAAACTACAGTGTGTTTCAGGAGTGTTTTCACCACTATTAAATTTGAGTAGGAATAAAAGCTTATGAACAGTTCATTAAAGTTTTTGAATTTATCTTGAAGACCTGTGTGCCCTTTATGCAGTTAATTTCCATAAATATACCCCACTGAACTATCAAAAATGAGAAATGTTAAGGAATATGCAAAGAATAGGCTTCAAATACAAAATCAGAGTAGTACCACAATCATATTCCCAAACAACACCAACATTTGTGCACTAAATCACCACAAAAGTGTCCAGTGATGCATTTTAAATTCTAAAAACATTTCTGAAAAAATACCAGCACTTCACAAATAAGCCATGAATAGGAAAAAGAAGTTTCTCAAATAAATTATTCATCGTAACTTATTCTTTCCTAGGTTCAGATACAATATACTCAAAAGTTTTCCAGAATGTTAACACAAAACCAGGCCCAGAAACAAATGGAAATCAAAAACCATTTTATTTTTAAACTAGAAGCAATCAGTCCATGTAAGTGACTAATAAGATAACCATCTATCCTGACAGCTCAAGTATCTTACCAAGTCTTTAAATTTTAGTTCTCTACTTAGCTACAAATATTTCATGTGCTGCTACAAACCATCAAAGTCATTTAGATCATCTGCAGAACAGTTCCAGACCTGTGCTGCATTTGAAGGGGAAAAAAAAAGCTCTGCCTCCTATTTTTTATAAGTTATTTAGGGCTTTTCTTTAGGTCCAAAAATATCTGCATAGAAATAGATATTTCCTGGTTAAAGGCATAGACAAGATTTTTCGTTCAGTTACATATGTTTATTTTTTATATATGCATTTTTCTATGATAAGGGTGGCCTTCAATTTTGCACATCTCCCTAAATATTTCTGTGACAGTTCCGTTTCAACTACATCATGAATTGGACAGGTTTTGGACGTTAATGACAAAGACTATTTTTCTGTGAATGTCTCTGTCAGCCCATCAGGCCACGGGAGGAGAGGCTGCTGGACATGGCCTAGAGTACGAAGGAACACCTGTGCACTAGCCCCCCCTACCCTCCCTTCAGTCTGTCTTCTCACAAGGTGGGGACTGCGTTAGGCCTCTCAGGCAGTTAAGTTTTGTTGCTTGAAAACCTTCACTGTCCTATTTCATCAGCTGTTTCTCAAGGTCAGGTTCAGGGTTTTAGGGCTTGTTTGTTTTCTTGTGGTGTGGGTGTTTTTTCTTTTAAATACTGACCAGAGCTGAATGCTTTCCCAGTGCACTGCTCACCTGGAGCACAGCAGCAGACAGCTAGGGCAGAGAGCCTTGGCTGTGGAGGTCTGACGGCTTCAGCTGTCAAGAGACTCACTTTGAGAGAAGTGCAAGCCGACTAAGCTTTCGCCAATGGTAGACAGCTTTCTCCACTGCTGAAAATGCAATTGCTGGTTCTCCCAGAATTTAAGGTCAACTCACTCCTGCCAGTCTGAAATTTTCCCATGTCCCAGACCTCTGGAGGACCAGGGGAAAAGCATCAACAGTGATGAAATCAGGAAAGTTAGTGCTTCTATCTTCTTCCTCATACAAAAGATCACACAGGAAAACTTGAGATTTCAGTTGGGCTTCCTCAAACTGACTGCTGTAGTTCCTCTCCCTTCCTCAGTGCCTTTGGTCAGCTGAGGACCAAACCCATAGGAAGGAGACAGTTCAAGCATCAACCTCCACAATGACCCACACAATCAAGCAGCAACACAACATGCAGGTGAAAAATAAGCCAAATTTCCATCTGTGAGATCTTACATGGAAGACTGGTGGAGTCATCCATATTAGGTGGAGTCATCCATATGGGATAAATTCACCTATGTGACAGAGAGAAAAGCTGATAGACACCACTGAGGTGCCCAGATTTCAAGAAGCAAAGGTTCATGGACACCTTCCTTCAGACCTCTTCAAGTTCCACAGGCACTAGGAACATTCAGTCCCAGGGGCCAGAAGAGACCTATTCTAAAGGAACCCTCCCCCTCCTCCCCCCCCCGTCATAATATGTATAGGTTAAATTGAAGTAGCCAGCAGCAGCTCCTGTGATCTACAGATGTGCTCCTACTGTGCCATGCTACCTGCTAACGTAGGCATAGCCAGTGATGCAGACAGTGGTTCAATTCCTCGGAGTCAGTACTAAAACAGCATCCTAGTAAGATGTCAAGGGAAGGAGTCTTGTGAAAATGTACCATTTATGTGATGACATGAATGATTACAGGATCCCATTACACTTTTGACAAGTTTATGAATGTTAACCCCAGTATTTTGGCCCAGTCGCAAATCCGGTGTTTATATATCCTGCTCACCCAGATTCCCTCCTTATTTCCAACTGGAAACATTACAATGTACTTCTTGCCCTGTGGCGTTATCAAGAGCATTTAAATAACTCCCTCATTTCATCACATTTCATCTCCTAAGAGGTTACATTTCTGGACTGAGCCAAACAATTGTTTAATTTAATTTATATCTGTTGATGAAGTGCTCTGTAAGGAAAGACAAACTATTATTAAGAATGTATAAAACTGCCTCTATAATGCTAGCTTAAACCAGATCTCTAGACAGTTTATGGGGGAGAGAGGGAAAAGCTTGGATAGCTGGGCAGAACTTTCCTACATGGCAATTAGCTAAAAATTAGATCTATTCAGAAGATAAAATATTGTAGCAAATAGAGTCAAAACTTCAAAGGTGGCAAGCAATTTAAGTAAGGTGAAGAGTGTACTCGGCCTAAGACACTGTTCAAAACCAAGATGAGGACGGTATCTGCCATATTAGAGCAACATCTGCCACATCAGAGGCACTAATGAACATGTTCATTTTAATTATATTACTAACAAAAATGTGACAGTTAAAAGTTACCTGATGAAAGCAACATCAGTGGTATCCAACACTTAACTCCCACTTAAATACTGCTATGATGGTTTCAGCAACTGAAGTGGATTAAACACCTGGCCTATACGAAGCACTGACAAAACTCATTGGCAGCAGAAATTCTTTTGGAATAGAACCAGAATATAACACTATCTGTTTTGTTGGGGTTTTTTTAAGAAAAAAGAGATCTTCCCATAATGATTCTGGTCTGACTTTAACTCTGCCATTGAAAAAAATACTTTTCAGAAGGCAGATGAAATTGTGAAAATTTGAAGTATTTTATAATGTTATTTGAAAATTACCCTGAAAATCTCCATCTAAATGTAATGAGGCAACATTCTCAGAAGGTACTCACATGCAGCACCATACTCTAGGATACTTAAATAACAGTTACAGAGAACATGAAGAGAATGGAAAGTATCAGTTTATATTAACTCATTATAACATTCAAGTTAGTCAAATCGCAGATGCATCAACCAACCACTGGAAGTTTCTAGTCCTTGACTTTCTGCAAAAAGCACACCCTGGTGGTACATATCTCTGGGACAGGCACTTTTGATAGATCCATCAGCTGAATCACAACTCGAGTGATTTTATTTATTTATCCCAGCTAACATGACAAACCTGTCACTAGGAATGAGAACTTCCAAGCATAAATCTACAATGTCAGGACCTGATTTCTGCCGTAAAGTGAACAAGAAGACTACCAGCTGGCATCCAACTCTTGATGAAAGGGAGAAGTTTAAAACCAAAAGTGACTATGCATCTCATGGGACTGATAAGCAACACCTAATAATCATACCAAATGAAAAAAATGTCGCATTACAACTTTACCATCAAAAGCTCTTCACGTTTCATTTGCCCAATATATTTTCAAACAAATTAATCTGAGGAATCCATCTGCTAACTTTGGTCTCTGTGAAGGAGTGGAGTTTTTTCCTAATCTTCTGCAGAACCTATTTTCCTGGTTTGAAGCTCTTTGTGTAGTTGGCTAAGCCACATGCTTCTGTCAACAGAATAACCTCACCCAGAAGCAGGATCTGAACAAATGCTTCACTTGCAGTAAAAGAAGAAAAATAGTACTGCCATCAAGGGCAATCATACCTGGAATGCATCATCTTCCTGTTTTCTAACATAAGAAGACCAGGCACTTTCATTTAACTAAGAGAAGAAATATGTGTTGAGCCTGGATCTTACAGTCCTTACTCACACTACTAATTCCTCATTAAAAAAAAAAAAAAAAAAGATAAAAAGGTTAATTAATTGTGCAGAATATGTCCCCAGTCATTCAACAACCCTAAATAAATCTAGCACTCTCTTATACCCTTGCCTCTTCTCCATCTTACCCTCTCACTGTACCCTGACCACTGAATACACTAAAGACTTACAATTTATAAATTCTATAAAAATAATAAAATGCTGAAATTTAGTTAGTTAGCTATCTTCGACCACAACCTCTGAACAAACATGTCTAGATAACACACTACAGCCCATCCACTTGGAATCAAGGAGTTGCTGTTCCTGTAAGGGGCCTCTGGAAATCATCTAGACCAACCCTTCTGGCTCAGACCAGGGTCAGATATAGAAAGCTGCCCAGGACTGTGTCCAGCTGGCTTTTAAATCTCTCCAAGGATGCAAACTCCACAACCTTCCAGTGCAACGTCTCCAGTATCTGACCACCTCCACAGTAAAAAGGTTTTTTTCTTATAATTAGATAGAATTTCTTGTGTTTCAGTTTGTACCCATTTCCTCTTGTCCTGACACTGGGTACCACTGAGAAAAGTCTGTCTGTATCCTCTTTAACCTCCCATCACGTATTTGTATGTGTTGGTAAGACTCCCTCTGAGCCTTCTCTCCTCCAGCCTGAACAGTCCCAGTTCCTTCATTTTTAATTCAACTCCTTTTTCAAGTTTACATTATCATGACAGCAGCCAACAGATGATAACATAAAAAGGGAACTTGTTGCATTTCTAATATTAGTAAAACTGAAACATTCAAAAAAAAAGAAAGTTGACAGTTATATCACTACATTATTTGTATACATGAAACACAGCACAACTAATGAATTAAAAATTAATGCTAGGTTAAAAGAGAATGAGAGCATCAGCTACTGATTTCCAGGGATTTTTTTAAAAAAAGACTGCAAAATGTGTACAAGGCCTGTATATCTAATTATGCTAATAGGCTTAATTAAAGGCCAAGGCTTCTTTATAAATAGAGTATCCATATACTGCTGGAAAGATGCACATATACATAATTTGCAGATTTAAAATATTCTTTTAGGATTTTATAGTATCATAGACTATCATATTATCATGGATTACAAAGTCTTTTATCAATTTTGCAAATGTTTACAAAGATTATAAACTTGCATTGAATAAGAGAATATAGAGTCATTTACCCAACCCTTCACACTCTGAGAGATTTTACAAATGAACATTATAATAAAAACACACGGATTGAGCTAGAAATGAGAATCCCCTAAGGCATTAGCAGGGTTTGAACAGCTAGCCACCACTTCTGTAGAGATAAATCCAACTCTCCTGAGCAAAACTTACAGTGAATTCTGTGAGAGGATCATAATACTCATTCTTCTACAACACCAAGGCTCTCCAGAAATGAGCACAATTTGGTTTTGGAAAAACAACTTATTTATGTGCATATATGTGCATAAACATCCTCACATACAAATGAAAGGCATTAAATATATGATGTGGCAAAAGCTTTATCAGAAACAAGAAAGAAGGTGAAATGTTCCAAATCAAAAATGCATAATTTGAATTCATAAGCCTTATGTCTGTTTATTCTATATTTTTTTCCTTGATTTAATAGATACTATTCATTTTTAAATTAAGATTACACTGTGCTCTATTCACCTTCACAGAGAAGCAGATCTTTGTGTAAAATGCAAAAACTTGAGGATTATCTGAGGAGAAGCAGAACCGTGACTTAACTCCATATTCCCAGCTGACAACAGAGAGAAAGAATGACTGGCTACTGAAACAGTGGCCAAACGCTTTCCAATACAGAACTGGCTATGGCCCTTGATGTGACACACTTGTGCAAGCTCATTCCAGATGTAATAGCACTGTGCTGATGACTATTTATTTATATACAGAATTAATACACGTGTGCAATCCCTCCCCTATAAAACACATGTACACACACACAAAGAGCAATACAGTAGTGAAGAAATTTCCCATCTTTATCTCTTCCCTCCTATGTAATGAAATAGATTTCCAGCTCTTGCTAAAAGCTCATTCACAGTTCTCTCACATTCACATTTTTCGCCTTGGTAAAATAATGATCAATGCAGAGCTCTCAAGCATAAAAAAATTCTTCTGATCAGCAAAGTGAATTTCACATTATGTTTCTGAAAAGCAGAATAAATTAAAGGTTTAAACAGGACATACAGAATGGAAAAAACAGCAAGCTGTCGTTTTGAAAATACAAAACCATATACATAACATATACAAACGCATACATCAGGACTGGCTTTGAGTTTATATACTGGTGTGCAAAATGAGCTGAAATATTGAAATATTGAAAATATTGCTGTACAACAAGAAACTAGACTCCTTTCTTTGCGGCAAATGAAAACAGGAATATTTTCTTATTTCCCAGTATCTTTTTGTCCCCTAATCAGTACATGTATGTGCCTCTACATACTCATACTTGTGCACTTTTTCCTCACAGCGATTAAATGGAGTGGAAAACTGATGTCTAGAATGACCCTTCTTAAAATCAGTATCTTGTGACCTGGATGAAACAGTGTGAATTGATAGGTGGGTAGTGCTAGCAGACACTGATGTTTTTCTGAGAACACACTTCCTGAATGCCACATAGAAGTTGTTGTAGCACTGTTGTCCAGGTTCACCGTGCACAGTACTTACGTGATGGTGTCAATCATATCCAGTCCCATTTCAACACAGCAATGGGCATGATCTGTTTTGGGCTGAGTCAATCCTGATACACAGTAGTAACAGTCCCCTAGGATTTTTATTCTCCTGCAGTGGTTTTCCTTTAATAAAAACAGAATGGCAAAAGTTTTACTATTCATATAAATATTCCGGTATTTACAGGATAAAATCTTCCCCAATATTATGCAATCATTAAGGGAATCCTTTCATGGTCAAATGAAGTAATTAATCTACAGTTCACGAAACCTGGGTTCCCTATAAAGAACAGCTGACATACACATATTTGTTTATTTATTTATTTATAAATACACGCAAATATACTGGGCGATCAGCCCCACATTGTTGAACACACATGGGGTAACACACTGCTTAAAACCATAGTTCTGAACAAATTCCCTTGCCCTCATGTTAGGTCAGTATGAATTTAGGATTTTCAATGAGACTTCATTTCTGTATGGATCCAAATCAAAGCAATGGATTTGACTGAAGCCAAAGTATTACTGAATATCAGGAAATGTTTGTCTTTTGAAAAGCTTTTGTTTCAAATCCAGTTCCACCTTACCAGGAAAGATGATATATTTATCTGTAAATGTATACAGATTTGTATGTTACCAATGCATAAATCACCATTTACAATACCGCACCATCGGTGTAAATATGACACATATGCAGATCAGAAGATACAGTCAGATTGCATTACCATCGAATTTATCTCATGTTTTCATACAGTTTACTTTCTACAGTCAAAGAGATCTGGATAAATCTCTCCCATTTTGAAAAACTAGTGACAGCATGTGATGATTGGTACATAGGTCTGAACAGAAAGTTCATTTCTGAACAGAAAGCACATTAAAAAATGCCTTTAACAAAGCAGTGCCTTTAAGAAGTAAACTATGAGGAGACATGAAGAGATGATCATATTCCTTGCAGCTAGGCTATGGCAACTTCTGCCCATTTAGAGTATGGCACAGAAAAGTAAATAACCTGATTAAATGCATCCAACTTACACAGCTGGAACTATGCCAGGAAGTGGCATGCAAAATTAGCTGTTGTGAATATGATGAGAAAGGATTAACAAAATTCTGATTTCTCCCTCAGCAGTGTGCTACATAGACTTCACTTCAGTGGCACAGAAAGGGAAAAAAAAAAAAAAAGAGAGGGTGGTGGTGGGGAAATTTAAAATTTCTGAAAAAAAATTACCCAATCATATTGGTTCAGCTTCTCACATTGGCACATATTCTCATCCAGTCTCCTGCCTACAAGAATCAAAGCTTTCCTGAGTTGACCACACTCTCCACATCATTACCCATATTCCAGTCAGAAGCGATGGTTATGCTTGCAGTCATCCCTTTCTCTCTGACTTGTCATATACCCGCATTTGGGGCTTGTTATTACACACTCATCCAGCTACAGGCATTCCTATGTCTGTCTTCTTTATAAATGTTTCTGAGCATTGAACAAATATTATAAAATAAGAATTGCCTCTGTTGAAGCATGGAAGAAGGAATGCTTACACTGTTTGGGAAAACTGGTTTGTCTACTTCTTTTATAAATTAAGCAGTAAATTCAGATCTTGAATCAAAGAAGAGAGCCATCCTTTTGGGTATGCTTAACTAGTAGAAAAGGCTTTTCTAAGAGTGACTAAATATTTCTTCTGTACAGCAGATTTAAAATATATCACTAATTATCATTGCTAATATATTTTAATGAACGCAAGCATAATTATTCGAGAAGCATTATCACTAGGGCCTGGGAGTGTTTCCACAGGTATACCACAAAATGCTTCACCAATTTGACTTAGAGTTTTAATTGGGTATTTTGAGATCCTTACCTAAATACTATTATATAAGTAAAATAATTATCGATGCACACAAAGTAATATGCAGACCTCAAAATATATCCTAACACAAAACAGGCTTCCAACTCAAGGTTTCTGGACAGAAACCACTAAGGTTTTTAAATAGAAACCACTAAGGCTTTTAGTAGAAACCACCAATTTACACTGCCAAAATAAGCCATTTTTTTAAAAACTGTGGGCAAATCTTGAAGCCATAGAGGGTACTCAGTAGTTAAAGCTATTTCCAAAATAAACCCAGTTTTGGTCCACACCTCACAGTCCTCTATAAAGACCTTTTCATCTTCAAATTTGGTATGCATGATTTGCGGGCAGGCAATGACTATTTGACCCAGCTGAAAGTTATTCAGAAAAGCCATTTCAGTCACCTGAGGTGGACAATATGTATGTGTTAATCAATCAGCGTTCTCTCCTATTCAGTCTCTACCTCCAAGACTGCTCATTTCTAATGACTTGGTTTTTTTAGAGAGCTTACTGTGCTATAGAGCAGTAGTGCACATTTTATAACAGGATACAGAAAATTACTGTCAGACTGGCACAGCACTTGATCCATTACCACTTTTCTAAGTCAATTTATTACTTGTGCAGGAGAAAAAGAAAAGAAAAAGAAAATATGGACTACAGCAATTTCTGGAGAGATATCAATTTTCATGGAAGACATATGGCTAAATCACCTGTTGTTTTTGAAACCACCACTCTGTTCCTTATCAGATGTTATCCTCACTGTCCTTATTAATCCATTTATCAATTAATATACAGTAATCTCCTGAAAAATTATTTATTTTCTTTTTCTCAACATGTGAGACAGACTTCCAGGAATAAGATGCAGTGCAGTTTTGTGAGCACAATCTTTTTAAGGATTGATATGCAAATTAAAAAAACCAAATCCTTTCCCTCTCTTTGTTTTGTTTCCTCATCAACTTCCAAAGAAGCCCTTGACTCAGCAATATTTTTCACATTTGTGACAGTGATGAATTCAAGTGTGATAGTTACAAATTCTAGTCACAGTTGATACAAGCAATGTCTGTTTAGAAACAGCTGATAATTCGGTTTTATGCACATGATAAAAAGCACCAGAGATTGCTAGCGCTGCATTAGCCAGGCAGCTTGCCCACCTGCGGTGCCTCACTGAGACGTTTCCAAGCAGATCTGCAGAATTCCCTCTGGCACAACTGTCAGTCACAGGGTTTGTCAGTGTGAAGTGGTAGCCCACATCGGAAAGCAGAGGATACTTCAAAGTGGCTAGGAGCTTTCTTTACACTTTAAGACAAGCAATTTATAAGGCAGTTCATTCTACCTGTTAGATAGAATGGGGCAGGGGGGGCTTCTGTTTCAAACATCTCTGGGTTTTTGTTTTTATTGTAGTTCTTTAAATGTATTTTGCAGAAAGAGTGAAGTCTGCAAACTTATTTGGACCATTAACTCCACATTCTTGTACTATACAAGTGAAATACTGTTTCATATACTCAGTATGTTTTGTTTTTTAATAAAAAGGGGAAAAGAATTTACAATTTAAAAATTAAAAAAAATTTAAAAGGTTGTGTCAAAGTAACAACAAGGTGTAAGAAGCTTTCAGACCTCTCCCAGTAGAACACATAAGCAAACAGCTAGGTGTTCTCTTGAACAGAGACTGTACTTGGTAAGTGCAAAGTCTTTTAAAGGAGGATCTTTCTCAGGTGTCAGATTGCAGCAATACTTATTATCGCTTCTGGGGTTTTTGTTTTTTGGTTGGTTTGGTTTTTTTTTTTTTTAATAGGCTATCCAATTAAGTATTCATCTGTTACATGATTACATGAAAAGTCAGGGATGACCAGTACTTATTTTTGTTTCTAGTAACGCCGTCTGGTATGAGAAGAGCCTCTTTAAAGCTATTATTTATTTTAGAGATGGCAGATGCTAATGCAGGAAAGAATCCCTGCACTGCCTTCTGTCACTGTGACAATCTATGTATTTCTGCATACTCATGTGTCATCATGGTGTGTGAGTATCTGTCAAACTGAGTCAAATAGGAAGGTCAGATAGACTACAATTTTAAGAAGCAAGATTTTAAAAGCTAAATATTGAACTTCTCTCTCTCATAACTCCACTAACTGCAGTGGAATTACATCTAGGATGAGTCTGACCTTGTGTGACTTAATTACAATATATTTTATGCTTATCATACACATCCATTTCTTTTTCTGCAAGCCTGATAACAACCTGATTTGCAGGCATGCTCTTCAGGCTTTTACTGTCCTACCCTCCTGGGATCACCAGTCTATGAGTAGGAGGGATGTTATTTATCCATACATTAGAAATACACTTTTTTGATATTCCTATTAAAAAAACCTGCATCAGCTAAGGTACATAGAAAGATTCTTTACCATTTTCAGACGATATGGATTTAGTTATGATGTACAGAGTAAGAGAAAAGATTAATAAGGCCTACAAAAAGATGCATAATCAGTGATTCTCGTTTCCCCTAACTCAGACCCTACCAGTTTTGCACTCTCCCAGACATGAGCAGTAATAACATTTTGTTTTGTTTACTCTAGAAAAATGTGAACAGGAGTTTGGTCACTACCTATGATGTTTAGTGATTGCAAAGTTAGAGTCTTTAAAAAAAAAAAAAAAAAGAAAATCAAAACCAATGCATGTCCAGGTTCAGCTATTTAAATGTTGGGGTAAAAGGGAGGAGATCTAACAGGCCTGGACTTACACTGAAGTCTTTACTCTCTCAAGGGAAGGCTGTGGCAACCTCACCAAACCACAGACTTCAGCATTAGTGAGACCTCTGGATATTGCCCCTGAGTAGCAGAAAATTAGTACAAGAGCAGCACTGCATGCAGCAGAGAAGCAGAAGGAGCTCAGAAACCCTTCATGCCTCCCCTACTCATTCACTCTTGAAATTGTTTGAGATGGGGGGGGGGGGGGGGGCAGATTTCCCCATCCCTTGAAAAAAGCCACTGGTAGCTCAATGTTTTCTGCAAATCTTGAAGAGAAGTCTCAGATAGAGGGAAGTCATCAAAATTCAAATCTCTGATGGCTCTGTTTTCACTAATAATTGAATTAATTCTGGGGGGATAGTGGTGAACTACGAGGGCTGAAGAAGGAATATATACCACTCTCCTGTGCCTGCCACTGCTGTCAAGAGCTTTGTCACTGGTGCCAGCCAGTGCCACGAGGGGCACAGTCACTCTCCCTTGCAGATATTCAACAGCCAAAGGAAGATCTCTGATTCTGTGATTCTGTGAAGATCTGTGACCCTGAGGAAAGGGCCCATCACAGAATTACTTCAGTGTTTTGTTGCCCTTCATATTTTACCTCTTGTTTTCCTTCTTTCTTAGTTTATCAGTCATTTTCTTTTGGAAAGTCCCATTCCAACAGCTTCCTCTGAGCAGCCTGCTGTGCTCAGACCTGAACTGTTTTTATCAGATAGGCAAAGGGGATCAAATTTTCAGTTCACATTAATCAGCATGGCATCATGGGTTTCAGGGGAGCTACACAAATTTATACCAGCTGTCCCTCTTATCCTCAGGGACCCATAATTCAGCCATAATTCAATAATCTGGGCTAACCACATCACAGTTACAGTCCTTTCTTAGTTATTACAGTAAAAAATGACTATTGGAAAAAAAATGCAGAGCACCTCTAAAACTCCCCAAAGATGAAAAATAGCAATAAAATTCATTCCCTATTTATCTGTCTTCACAAACCTAGAACTTCATTCTGCTTCCAAAGAGGTCTTGTGAGAGGACAAGATAGGACTCACCACCATTACCAGTGCATCTTATTTTCAATTTTAGCATGTGTAGCATATTTAACATTTATAGCACTTTATGCCAAACTGCTATTAATCTCAATAAAAAATTGAATTAGAAAGCTTTGAATCACTCTAGAAGTTAACATAAATTTATCTATATTACAGATGTGTATAGAGACACAAAAGTGACTTGCAGAAAGAACAGTATTTTCTACTACATCCTCTAAAGTTTGAATGAGATGTCTATTCAATTTCTTTATATTTGTACATTAGGTTGGAACAGAAGTGGAAAAAACCCTATATATTGGCTATCATGCTGTATAAATATATGCATCAAAAAATATATATGTGCATGCACAACATGCACAGACACACAGTTCTGCAAATTTACCTACACCCTCTTGCATATATAAACAGATGCAATAAATGCAAATTTTAATATTTATCCTCTGGACTACTGATACACACTAACCAAGGTGGCTCAGCCTGACAGATGTGGGCCAGACACCAGCTTTGTGTCCCACCTTTCAACAGATTTGAACACAGACTGGTTGAAGACATCTGGGTGTTGATACCTGTTCCCAGCAATACTAGTCCACTCCTTCCTTTACGCAGAGGTACAGTGAATGTCTTACTGCTCCAAGTGCTTTTGGAAGGGCATAGTATAGTGTTCTTCTGTTAAGGAAATGGCCAAGAACAAGCCACCCACCCTCCTTCAGGGTCATACAAGAAAAAGCAGTGAATGGAGTTAGTTGGAAGGCTGTACAGTAACAGCAACTATGTAACAGCATATCAAGATATCAATTTAAGTTCAGTGCATGGTGAGAGGTAGAGATTCTTTGTAAGATATCAGCTTAGGGTTTTTATATTTACACTTTCTTACTACATTTAATTTCCTTATAACATTAAACAAAACATAAAAGATCTCTCTCTTTTTCCCCCTCAGCTCTGTAACTCCATTTTGTGCACCAAAGAGAGCTTTAGAGAAAAACAGACCCAAAATCACTCCATGGGAAGGACAACCCCGTGAAAGTCTCTTAGACTGCAGCAGTATTCACAAGAAATATCAGTTAGGTGCAGGAAAAGATGAAAACATGGTTTTAGATTCACATGCAAAACACTCCTTAGAACCCTGCTTTGAACCCCTTTGAAAGGGCCCTGTTTCTGTGCCGATGAAAAGTAAGCCTGCTTAGGCTAACTTTTAACAGGTAAATCTGGGCATTCTGTTTCACTGTCTCACCACCCTAATCACAGAGAATTTCTTCCTTATAACTCATCTAAATCTAAACTCTTTTAGTTTAAAACCTTTGCCCCTTGTCCTGTCACTACAGACCTGGTAAAGTCTCTTGCTGACTGTAGCAGGACGTGACACAGACTTTCTTACAAGAGGGGCTTATGTGAGCCCCCTTTTATATATTGACACTGCAATAAGGTCTCCCTGGAGCCTTCTCTTCTCCAGACTGAACAACCCCAACTCTCTCAGTCTGTTTTCATAGGAGACATGTTCCAGCCCTCTGATCATTTTTGTTACTCTTCTGGACCAACTCTAACAGGTCCATGTCTTTCTTGAGCTGAGGGCTCCATAGCTGGATGAAGAGATTACTCAAGGCATCTACAACTTTCATTATTGACAAACAGTAATTTCAATTATTGTTTTACTTTTTTTCAGTAAACCAAAAAGATTTACTAATGTGGTTTCCCCGTATAGCATCCAAATCTATTTTAATAACTCTGCTGAATGTGGGCCACAACATGTGAGAGATTAGTGAAGCCAGCTTATGAGATAAACTTCATAGTCAAATCCTGAGTGTAATGAAGTGACATGGCCAATAGTGATAATACACTTTTGAAAACTGTCCAGCTCATTAGAAAATTTCATTGAATCCTGTCAATTACTGCATACACATTTTAACATTTCTTTTCACACAGGTTTTGAACTGTGGGTTTAAAAATTGAAACAACTATTTTGATAACCTTTTAATGGAATAATACCTGCAAATAGTAACTTTACCAGCTTACACTAGTTCTTGCATATCTGCTAGTCCCAGAATAAAAAACCTTGAGAATGAGCTAACTGCAGTATTCCACAGAGTTCAGTTTAGCAGGGTAATGGAGACATGCTCATAGCAATAACAGCTAGTATAGACTTAAGAGTTAAAGAGTGGCAGAAATAATAGGAAGGGAAAACAAAACTGGTTACAGTATAGGAAGTACCACAGAAAGTGGCTTCATAGGCTCTGATTGAGGGAAGCTGGCCATCTCCAGATGAGCATATGTAAGCTTGTAATTTAGTAATGTATTTGTGAAGTCATGACAAATCATCTACCATCATGGGAGTCATGCATGAACAAATATAAAATAAAGAATCACAGGATCATCAAGGTTGGAAAGGACCTTGACAATCATCTAGTCCAACCATTGAATTATTCAGGATTGCTTTAAAAAGGAAGACATTTTGCTTCAAATGCTTTCCCTCAATTTTATTGGCAATTATGTATGCTGACCACCTGGTTCTTGGCCTACCTTTTCTGTGCATTTCTATTCTCACAATAAATTCCTTCCCTGTTCCACATGGACAGCAATTTTACAAAGCTAGAAGGTTAAATGTTTTTAGTCCTGGAGAGTGAGAACCTATTTAAGAGTCAATATGTTAGTTCACTTGGAAATAAAAAAGGATTTTAGAAAGACATACTGGATCTGGCTGAGGTGGAGTTAATTTTCTCCATAGCAGCCCTCGTAGTGCTGTGCTTTGTATTGGTAGCTATAAAGGTGTTGATAACACAACAGTGTTTTGGATACTGCTGAGGAAGTGCTCACACAGCACCAAGGCTGTGTCTCTGACATTCCACCCTCGCCAGCAGGCTGGGGGTGGGTAAGATCTTGGGAGGGGACATAGCCAGGACAGCTGACCCAAGCTGACCAAAGGGATATTCCATACCATATGTTGTCTGCTCAGCAATAAAAGCTAAGAAAAGGGAGGAGGAAGTTGGGGCATTTGTTATTATGATGTTTGTCTTCCAGAGCAACTCCTACACATACTGAAGGCCTACTGCCTGAAAAGTGGCTGGGTGTCACCTGCTGATGGAAAGTAGAGAATAAATCTTTTGTTTTCTTTTACTTCTGCACACATCCTTTGCTTTTGCTTTATTAGAGTGCCTTTATCTTGACTCATGAAGGTTTTTTGCATCTTATTTTCTCCTTACCCTGCCCTGCTGAGGAGTGGAATGAAAAGCTGCTTGGTGGGCACCTGGCATCCAGCCAAGGTCAACCCACCACACAAGAATATTTTACACAATCATCATGATTGATATGCCTGCTTGTCTCCTTTCCAGTTTTCATTACATATCCTTTAAGATG
Organism: Athene noctua; assembly: GCF_965140245.1. Taxonomy (NCBI): domain Eukaryota; kingdom Metazoa; phylum Chordata; class Aves; order Strigiformes; family Strigidae; genus Athene; species Athene noctua. Next base: position 105,481,872 of record NC_134038.1, on the reverse strand, counting down.
CTGTCTTATTATGAAGAGGGGTATTCCAAGAGAAACAAGACTAAACCAAATGCACTACAAAATGTTGAAAAACTAATCTCTGAATTTCAGGAAATGTATATTTTTCCAGATTCTTCTGGAAACAACACAATAGAGAGGATTTTAAAAAACTGTGATGTTTGTGCACCAACAAAAGCATGAAATTCAGTCATGCTCCAAACAAAAAAGCATGGGAAACCTTCAAGACCTAATCACTGGAAATGGCCATTCCCCTACACTTGGCAGAATTACTGAAAAATGACAGAATGAGAAGAACTAGCAATATATTGTACACAGCTGTCTATAAAGAAAGTAGCTTTCAGGAAAAATCTCCATTGACTTCAAGGAGGTAAAAAGTCTGGTTTGAGAAGAGCAAAGCTGATGCTCTGGCAGCAGTGCTTCTGGACTCCAGCGCAGGAGACACAGTACTGCTCAGGCTCAGGAGATGTCCTGATGGCTGCTCCCCTGATGTACTGCTATGCCCTGCATAACAGATCTGCACATGGGAAAAGGGCTCCAGATAGGACTGTGTATGCAGAGTATATTAGACAGCTAAAATAGGCACCTGGGTTATGAGTCAAACTGTCTCTACAACAATGAAGTGAAACAGGCACTTCTAGAGTGCAATCAGATGTTCCCATTGGATGACACACATTGAACTCCAGAAATACCTTTCTCTATGCTAACTGCACAAGGAATCAAAACAATTAGTTTCAGTATAAATGCCTACACTGCAAGCATCAGAAGCTGATCACAATGCAACTCTCACATTTTTTGGGAAGAATCTGGTAATTTACCACAAGCATGCAAATCATTATAAGACCTATGACAGAGAATTGGCATACCAAGCACAGTATTCTCTTACCCAGAAACTACCACAAAGGAGGTTAGGCAAGACCTAATCTCTGTGGTACCTGTGCATTTATATGTTCCTACAATACTTCAAGTGTGTGACATTATCTTCCTCCCTGGAAAACTGTCCCACAGCCACTTACTTTAGCTTCACACCATCATTAGACACAAATCATTAGTCCCTGATCCTACAGAGTTGCAGGCATATTCATTAAGCCCACTTCAATTTAAGAAAGCTTACTTCCTTACATCTCTCTGGGAGACCTCTCCAGATGGCTGTTCAGAAACAGACTCAAGTTTACTGGCATGATCTGCTTCAGTGGGATCCTGCGTCTGCACAGACTATCAAGGGAACTTGGGGAGACAAGCCTCCTTAAAATTAGCCTTTGTAAATATCCCCCTCTAGTGCACACTTACCAATTTCCACAAAGAAGGGTTATGTGCTATAAGTTTCTATCTATTCGTTCCAGCACGAACTTTCCCATCTTCACCAGCCCACAAAACTTTGTTCATTTTATATCTTAAAATTTTATCATGCTTCTCGTCATATAAACTAAAAGCATTCTATAGATTCAATAAAATCAATTTCTTAAAGTGATTGCTTCTAGGAATAGCTAGTTCAAAGCACAGCAAAGAATTGTTCTTGATACACTTAAAAAACAAACATAGAAGCTGATTAAAAATATTACTTACTGACTCTTTGCCTAAGGCTCAGAAGCGACGTTGTTAAATTAAATATCTTTGAGGCTGAACAGGTACAAAAATCCACTTCAGTAACATTGAAATTTTGAAATTAAAAATTGTTAAAAGCTAAGAAGGTAATCAGGAAAGGATACTAAATTAAAATGGAAAGAAATAAAAACAGACTCAGCCTACAAATACTGGCAAAGCCTGAAGGTATACATAACTGCAAATGGAAAGAACAAGGAAGTGGTGTGTGTCAGTCTGGCTAATAAATGAGATGTCAGAAGTGGCACGAACAAGTAAGATCTTTCAGAATATCAAAATCCTCTTATAGTGATGTCCTTTGAAAACAGTCTAAACTTCATTTATCCTTACACACTTGTAAATGGAAAGTCTTAGAAGTTCAAGATGCATTAACATGGAAGTTGAAAGGGAAATAACTGAATGTGTAAACACAAATAATTAATTCTCCACATAGATTGGATGCAGGAAGTGTGTGAGAAAAACCTACCAAAGAAAAGAACAATTAAAGAACATGAAGAATTTCCTCCTCTTTTTGATTAAGATGACTTATTACAGGTACAATATTTTGGGTATAGCTGAACTGTATCACAAGAGAATGGAGATGTGACCATTACAGTACCTGAGCAGGGGCATGTGCAACTCTGTGTGACACTACTTGGGTAACTGCAGCCTTAAGAACCTCGCTCATTCACAGTAAAACCATGCCACAGGTAAAGCATGAAGAGAAAATGCACTGAAATACATAGTCTTTAAAGTAACAAGGCACCCAGTCTAAGTGTCTTGTGTCCAAGAATTCCTTGGGAGTATAAAAACAACACAGTGCAAATAATTATATCTTTGTCATTAAAATTTGTCACTCTTATGAGTAAGCTGAAGAATGACTGTGTTGGATTTGTGTGTGTGGTGGGGTTATTGGTAGGAGGGGAGGGGGCTACAGAGGTGTCCCCCTGTGAGAAGCTTCTTGAAGCTCCCCCGGCTCCAAGTCAGACCCACCTCTGGCCAAGGCTGAGCCAATTAGTGATGGTGGTCCTGCCTCTATGATAATGTATTTAAGAAGGGGAACCTGGGAGTTGGGATGAACAGTTACAAGAAGGACACCTATGCAAACACCAAGGTCAGTGAAAGAAAGGAGGAGGAGGAGGAGGAGTGGGGGAGGTGTGCCAGAGCAGAGACCCTGCTGCAGCCCATGGTGAGAGGGCAGGCTGTGCCCCTGAAGTCTCAAAGGTCCACAGTGGAGCAGATACCCACCTGCAGCCCATGAAGGACCCCATGACAGAGCAGGTGGCTGTGCCCGAAGAAGGCTGGGACTCTGAGGGAAGTCCCTGCTGTTATAGTTTGGCGCTGGGTGGACTGCAGCACGCAGGAGGAGCCCACACTGGAGCAGTCTGGGAAGCACTGCAGCCCCTGGGAAGGACTCACGTTGGAGAAATTTTGTGAGAGGGATTCCACACTGGAGCAAGGGAAGAGTGTGAGGAGTCTTTCCCCTGAGGAGAAAGAAGCATCAGGACTGACTGTAACCCCCATTCCCTGCCCCCTGCACTGTTGGGGAGGAGGAGGTAGAGATACCAGGAGAAAAGCTGAGCCTGGGAAGAAGGGAGGGTTGGGGGGAGGGGTTTTTAAGATGTGGTAATGCTTCTCACTGTCCTACTCTGTCTGTGCGGTGGTGGTGTTTTTAGTGTTTGAATTAAATCGATCTTGTTTTTATTTTCACTAACGAGTCTGTCTTTGCCCCTGACCACAATGGGCGAGTCATCCTTATCTCGAATACTGAGCCTTTTGTTTTCTCCTTCCCATTCCTGAGGGGGAAAGGGGTGAGTGAGCGGCTGTGTGGTGCTCAATTGCCCTCTCAGATCAAACCACGACACTGACAAACTGAAAGCTAGCTATGGTGTTAAAGGTTAATTGCAAGGCATCTGAAGACCTCATGCAAACATCAGTTGTTTAAAGCATTCATTGATAATATGTAATGCAGAATGACTATCATTAGGGCAAAATCTGAGACAGCACAAAGCTACTCTTACTTAACCAAAACTGGAAGAAACTGAGAAACTTCAGAAGTAACAGCCTGAACTAAGTAAACTAAGCCTGAACAGCATATCAAATCCAATAGAAATTAATGCAAAACCATTTCTACTTGAACTATTCATAGGCCTTATATGAAAAGTGCCTGTGTTCAGGAAGGTGGCTTGCTATTGTTGAGTACAGTCCCAGAGGAGCCTCTGCATGGGCAAACTTATCCAAAATGCTTATAAAAATTCAGAGTGCCTAAAGACTGTGACATTGCAAGTACTTCAGTAACCAGACATACAAATGACCTCTGAGGCATTCATAACATCACCTCTTCATGTGGATTCTCTTATGTCTGTCTAGGATGAAGTTACACTCCTGCAAGGATACTAATATTGTCACTAATTTTATTTAGCTTTGTAGTTTTGAGATTCACTTTCCTTTCTTCAAAGTGATTGAGGTTGGCCCACAGATCCAAAAGTCTTATGTAAAATAAAACCTAAGATTGTTTCTTTAAGAAACCAAACCGTGCTACTGTGAAAGCAGAAAACATGTCATCATTTTAAGTACTGTATCCTGATCACCTCTTCTCCTTACAGAGTTTTAAAAGAGTGATTTATAAGGTAAAATAACCTGTGCAAGATTAAATGTTTGAAAAACTTATTTTCTCTGGAGGTGACTAAAAAAGAACTTGATAAAAGTACAAATAATTTCTAGTAGGGAGTAAGAAGATCAGGAATTTTCTTCCCTCTACTAACAGAATGCACAAGCAAACTTTCAAAGTTGAATGACAATAAATTGAAACCCAAGATTTGCCTTCAGAACTCCCTGTCACAAGCTGTAACTATATTTGAAGCTATTGTGATTTTAAAAAAGGCATAGTATTTAATAAAGTCTAAAATTATTTTCCTTACCAAAAAAATCAAACAGCTTAGAGAGAAAAATCTAATGGTAAAAGGCATAAACTAGTTTCTGTACGTCAGAAGGACAAACTTCAGGATTAAATTGTACCAGATCTCTCAACAAGAATTTTTTATGTTTGTCTGAAGCACCTGGTTCTGGTCAGCTTCAGAGATACACTGTCAAAAAGCAAAGACTTACTATTTCTACAATGTGTCAACGTGCCAAGACTCTTCATGAGACTCCCAGGAAATATACGCTGCCTTACATTTACTGCACTTTCCACAGTGGTGACAGGGATTTTTTTTTAAGCATTCCAGTTTTAAAACAGGACAATTGTTTTAACAAGGTTGTCACGAACTGCATCTTCCAGTTGACGTTGCTTCCTAAGAAGCAGCAGCATACAGTGTGCACACTCACAGATCATACTTTAGTAGTCACAGGGAGCATACACCATTACATTTTTCTTCAAAATGTGAAGTCCCTTCAGTTTCCTCCATCATCCTGAATACTAAAGCACAGCATTGTTTTAAAATCAGTCCAGTCCTCTGTTTTGACCTAATAATGAATATTTAGAAGTTGTTTTAATCAAGAGATCAGAATCCTTCTGAAAAATTATACTTCTCAGCACATTTCTTCTGAGTGCAGGAGACACAATCTCCCTTTGCCACATCAGAAGGCACCAAGGAAAGCCCATACATTCTGTTCTTAATCACACCTTGATGCAGCAGTCTGAACTAGAAGGACAAGCAAATTACAAATCTTCCTTAGGCAGCTGAAAGAAACCCTAAGACTTATTTTCAAATTTGGAGAAAGAATGCATGAAGGCTCCACAGAAAAGCCTTCTTCCATGAAAAACAACTGACCTCATACCAAAAGCTGGCGTCTGCCTGGTATCGTGGCTTCAGGTGTCACTGATATCTCCAGTTGGCTGCACCTGCCCACTGCAAAGGGAGTGTGCATGGTACAGTAGCCATGCCCCTGGCTTCAGTGTCATGTCAGATGTCATAGGCATGTGCATTTCTGAGTGCATATGTGTGATCTCGTGCTATGTCACAGTACTCCCATGATATTACATTGCCTTGTGTTTCACAGCTATGATGACTCCACAAATGATAGCATTTTAAGTTTTAAAGAGCTTATTAGATGGATGGTTGACATTTGGAGCGTGAAATTCAGTAATGAAATTAAAGCAAGGAAACTCTTTGAACTTTTTAAGCCATTTAAGCTCTTCCCAATGATTAGCTACATGGTAGTCCCTTTTATTTCTAAGATATACATGTTTATGAAGTACTCTGGGTTGGGGACCAGTATTCTCTATGTGGCATTGCCAGTAGTTCCAGTAATTAATTGGATACACAAAGCCTTATGAGTGTGTTATGAATTCATACAAAAAATAACACACCTTCAGTGAATCCCTACTCAGCATCTAAGTTAATCTTCTGTTTTTATTGGAAAAAGGAAACACACAACAGTTCCTCTCTGTTATGACTTGAACATCTAGTGCAAATCAGGGCATAGCATTTGATCAAACAATAAACCATTTAACTAAGAATAGGTCTTCCTCAACCCTGGCATCTTGTGGAGCAGAAGATTTCTTTCTCCTTGGGGTCTTGAGAAGTGTTTATCAAGAGGGAGACATAGATGCAAAGTGTTCACAGGCTTCGGATCTCTCATGTGGAAGACTACATCAAGGAGAAGTGAGTTTGGCCTGTAAAAATGTGAATGCTATTTATATTGGGCACCTGAAGAAATATGTTCTCTAGGTTGCTGCACAGTCTGAAGACAAGGTAGCTATGTAGTGGAGGAGTATAATTTACGTGGAGCTGATAATTCTCAGCAATTAAGGCTCTGACGACATGGCTGGCAAACAAGATACAGTTGATCAAATTTTGCTTTGTTCAAGGGGAAAACACATTTTCAGCATATTGTTAAATGTAATTTGAAACAAGATGTGTGACTTTTTCAGGCACATCCATTTGCCTCATTTCTTGTCAAATGCTTGTGATACCATTAGATTGCTAGGAGTTATAGGCAAGGAACATTTATTTCACTTTCTTTTCCTTGGGGAATCTGGCACAAATGTAAGTGCAATGACCAAAACATAAGCATTAGTGGATTCCATTTTGCCTATGATAGCCTCTCTGAAAGCTACCATCATTTCTGTGACAAGGAGTGCTCTCTGTGAAGAACTAATTCTACTCTCTAGTTTCTTATTATCACAAAAAGTAGTTTTACGCTGTACTGCCAGTATTTGTATTTTCCATTATCCTGTTTTTTTTCCATGCAGGATAGAAATGTAAATATTGAAATATTGTCTCTATATTGTGCAAACAAAACCAATGTAGAACACTGATGGCTTCCAAGGAGGGGGAAGAAAAGTATATTTAAAAATAGCAACTTAAACTTCTTTCCTAAATAGACTGTTTTCTCTTCAGAATATTAATAAAAAATGGAAGCTTTAGAAATTCATGACACACAGGGCTAAATCAGTCTATTACAGATTTCCAATATGTGTAACTCATGCAACATCTTTCAGAAGGGAATTTAAATTAAATTGAAATAAGAATGTTGTACTTACTGTTGCCAATTCATCAAATTTGCCAAAGAGCTCATTCAGCAGCTTCACCAGCTCTTGTGCAGTACACTGTGATGCCAAACTAGTGAACCCCACAATGTCTGCAAACAAAATGCTGTAAAGAAGAAAAAAGACACAGAAACATCAGTACAGAAGTCATCTTGACATCCTTATTATCCTCTTTTATAGCATGAATGTGACTCAAAGCACAAACTCAAAGTCCTGAAACACTACCAATAAAGTGCTAGTTGGAACAAAAATGGCAAAGATTCAAATAGGAATCAGTCTGGTGCTGTCAACTGTTGTAGAGAACCCTGGGACACTTTCAATATCTGTATATCTATCCTATATACCTCATTCATGAGGTTGCCCCATGAGCACTCCAAGAGCACAGAGAACAACTGCTTCTCCCCTTTACACCTGAGATTTTTCTCAGCTTGACTAGTTTCAAAGACAGATTTTTCACTGGTAGAGTACCACAGCCAAATTAATAAACCTTGCATGTGGTTTACTAAGTACTGAAAGACAGGAGTTAGTAACTTGAGTATGTTAGCTCTGTGATGTGGTCTTACTGCTCACTGTGAGGAGCTAGCATCCACAGTGTCAGGCCAGGCTTCTCTGTACCGTGCTTCGTGGCTCAGGTAAGTGTCCAGCTTCCATCAGTGTTAGCAAGATTTTAATGTCCAACAGTTTAATCTGCCTTAACAATCCCTACCCATCTGTGATGATAAATGGAGGTAGTTGAAAGCAGCTCAGACACTACTGTGATAAAGAGAATAAAAGTTCTTGTGTAGATCCTGAAACACAATCGAGTATGAAGCTATGATCCTTTAATTATTCAGATTCCTTCATATTTTTGCAGAGGCCCAGACCCCACTGCAGGAACCTAGTGCATTTATCTCCAACACCCAGTCTATAAATGTCAAACAAATCTTTATGCAAATGCCAACAGCTCCATCCTTCATGGCCTAGGTATACTTGACATAGTGCAAAACTTAGCTTGCAAACTGTAAGTTACATTAAGCATTACAGATTCCTCTTACCCTCAACAAACCTTCACTCTAGAGATAAAATAGCAGATCCTAGAAAAGCAGGACTAACAAGTCTATTGTTTCCCATTCACCATAACTAAGTCTAAACTCTACCAATAAGCTACAAAAAAGAGCAAATACAATGCCTAACTCAGTCCCTGTTTCTATAATTTCATTTAACTCAGTTGCTAAAATCCCTTGTCCACCAGAGAAGGTTAGGTAATTTATCCCAGCACAAAGTCAATTCATCCAAAATTCAATGGCTTTAATCCACAAACAAAGCCACTATGTTGTCATGTTAATCCATTGGGCAGTCTCTCCACTCTCTTCTCCTTTGAGCATGCTTTATGAGAACATTGCTGAAGATGGCCCCAGTTCAGGGAAAAAAAAAGCTATTCCATTCCTATGATGTTTAAACACAACAAAAAGTCTTCTTAAAACAAAACATTCAGCATTCAGTTAGTTAATTTTATTGATTTGTGTCTTCCCTATCATGAATGTGAACCAGCCAAGTGATGGGTAACATAATAGGCATTAAGAGTGCAATAGCACCAGCAAAGTGCTTTGCATATTTGTCCATGAAGATATACGTATTCTCTTAATTCTGGACTGAAATACTTGTTTGACAGCCACAGGCTGGTCTTTCTGGAAATTCATTAGTTAATATCAAATCATCCTCCTAAATTCCTTGAAGATTTTCAATGTACTTAAATGTGCATCAGGGTCTTTCATACAGTTTGCTTCATGATCCATTTGCTTTATGACCTAAATTCACATCAGAATTCATACAGTCAAAAAAGACACAGAGGAAAAAACAACTAAAATTGTTGCAATCCAACATGTCATGTAGTTTTGAGGTTTTAATTCGATACTGTTACTATGGAGGGGGAGTGTAGATGAAATTTTGTAATAACAGCTTCTGCTAGCCTCTCTGTCATTTCACATCTTACATTTTACATTTTGATTGCTTTTATTTTGCTATTTCAATTTTAAATATGTTATTCCACTTTTTTTTTTTTTTCCCCTGTCTAATCACATTTACAGTAACAGTAATAGCTCCTGCAGCACCAACAATGTCTACTTGAAAAAAATTAGCTTTTGGGGTGGGGGGTCAGGCCTTTAAGGTAATAACAATGTTATCTGTTTACCAAGGTCATTAACAATGAATAACATAGACATTACATACAAACCAGAAATGTCCAGTGTTTGTGGAGACTATATAACAATGCCTTAACAGCTAACAGAGCAACCATTACACTGCTAACATGTACACTAATATCAAAGCATCTCAATTAGTTAAGCACAGAGCACAGGAGATACATTCAGGCATAATTATTCAGTTAAAAGGAAAGTTATTTTACATAAAACTGTCTTAAATACTCAGTACAGGATCCTTGCTAATTCTTTAAAAATTTCCAAAATGCTTAGCCCTTAGTATTTGATTCAAAACACTGGTAATTATACAAAAAAGCCCATAAAAGTACCCACAATACATAACTGAACATGTAATTGCAAATTTAAGTAAAATATGCAATTATTGTGTGTTGAGACGTGGTTGTAGTGAACCATTTCATACCGCAGTTAACTGTATGTGTATATTTTAAAGCTAATGGAATAGGTTAAACAATATGATTGTTGTTACACTTCTTTGACATGAGTTTTTTACAAAATTGTAAGGTTTTTTTACAAAATTTGTAACTCCTTTAATACAATATTCTTAAAATGTGCAAAGTATAACTCCCATGTCTGGACACGGCACAGATAGGGGCAATGATGTGAGTACAAGCCTCGTCTTTTTTTTTAGAGAAATTCTCATTTCTACCACCATGTAATATTACAACCATAGCAGCTGCTGCATTTCTTTTGAAAGTAGGCTGAAATACAAATGATGAAACATGATTTTTCAGCAGGGATAGTAGGAAACTGGCAGTGGATGGGTAGGGGCTTTGCTGACCCAAAGTGAAACTGGGACTGTGAGCCTGCTGCTGCCGTAGTCTGTTGCCACTCAGGGGTGGCAGTCCTGAGGAGGATGATCCCCTCTCACACACATGGAGCTCTGGTATTCTAAAAATGGCACTGAAACTCATTAGCCTGTTTATTTTATTTCAGCTAGTGATCTGACCAATATTATCTCTTCCACTTCTTCACCTGTCTCCGTCCATCTGTTACCTCTTGCCTTGATAATAGGACTACAAGGGCAGTGCCAACACTTACTCTTTTATTGCACAATGTCTAAAACAAATTAGGGCAGCATCTTCATCTGTGATGTGGGGTTTTGACTGTGGAGTCAAATCACCCATCTGATGCTATAAACTTTTTTCCCCCGTTACGTTCTGCTCAGGTTTTTGGAACATAAAGGACACAGAAGGCCTTTATCAGGAGGTGGCAAAATCTGCCAAAGGGAGTGAGAAAAGAGATTATAATTGTTGCTATGGCCATGAAAACCATAAGGGTCCTAAAGAGAGAAATGATAAGATATACAGTGCCAGAATTCCAGTGATATGCCTGAAGTGTTTCCAGGGCCAAACCATATTTTCAAATGCATTCAAGTATTTTCAAAGTCCCAGTCCCCACCTGTTTCTCAGCAGAACCCAAATTAACACTGAAATTCCCTAATTCCCTTTCCTTTGATTTGGATATATTACTCACACAAAACCAACGAGGGTTTTACATGTAGGCCATGTCTAACATTGATATACTTAGAAAAGTTAAGAGAAAGAAACTACAGAAGTGATGTCAGTGTAAAGGCACATTAATCTCTCCTGTAGGTACACTCATTCAAGAGCAAAGTAGCCTTGGTTCACTGTAATTTAATTGCTAATTGCCATCGAGGTTCACACCCTCAAAGAGGATTAAACTTGAGTAAACTCGGGGTACCTTAGCTATGAATGAAAGAGTCCTCACAATGGTATGGTATACAAAGGGACACTTCAGAGTGATTGCCAAGTAATTTTATTGTTAAATATATATATATATATATATATATATATATATTAGCATATGTAGAAACAAGAAGTGAGAAGCTACCCATTAACAACTGTTTGCCTTAACGACCATTCAGGGATATGACTCTCCCTGCTTTAATTTCACAGAAATCTTAACAATGCAATTGGGGCACTCTGGTGAAAAAAAAAAAAAACAAACAAAAAACCATCTCAAACTGCAACTATTAAAGAAAAAGAGAAATGAAAGTGGAAAGAAAGTGAAAAAACAAAGGACAAAGGTTACTCCTTTGTTAAACAGCATCGTTTGCACATGATTCAAGTGCTACTCTCTGTGACAAGTGATGTAAATGTGATGCTTATCAAGGCTAAGTAATTACTACAGTGCTAAACCTGGTGGTGCCCCATTGCCCAAAGGCTCAGCAATGCTCTTATTCTTCCATCCCACAGCTGAGCTAAAGGACCCCAAGCAGCTAACATTCTCTTTACTTGTGTGCTATACTGAAAACTGCAATTCTATGATCTTTGAGATATTCAGCATTCGTCCTGTAGTTTTCAGTCATACCAGGGTTTTTCCAGTAAGTTCACAGGATCAGGAAGTTTGACTAATCTGCTAAAAACTTAAATCACTTTGGCTTTTAGACAGACAAGTTATTAGCATTATAAATTACGACAGCATGTCAATATTCTAATTAAATCCTAGGGGAGGAAATAATCAATTACCAAGCAGAGCTTTGTCAGAACTTCTGCTCTGCTCTTGATTTTAAAGTCTGCATGATGCCATTGTGTTGCAGGAGCAGTGTTGTCCTGGGTTAGAGGTTTTCTTGCTCCCAACGCTGCCTGATTGCTTACAAAAGATGAAAGGAACGTACACTGAGTATTACTAAAGCACAAGACAGCAGCAGATGACTAGTTTGAAATCCTTCCTTCTGATCGTTCTATTTGAGATGCAAGACACACTTTTGTCACTCTCTCAAGGTAACACCTGTGGTTACCCTTTCCACAACTTAAAACCCTTATCACTCCTGTAACACCTTCTGCTCATAGCTAATAACCACTTGTTGGTGCAGCTGCACCAAAGGCAAGGCTAAAGTCCAGTTTTGACTCTAGCTTTTCTGTAGCTATTTTCTGAAACTTTTGACTGGTCTTAATCTCATTTACTAAAATAAACTTTAAACTATTTGTTTTTTTTGTATAATAATGCAGTAGTTTTAACATTTTTAAAAAATTTATTGATTGAGAAAGTGTAGCTTATATACTCTCCACTGAAAACACACAGTCTTACATAGTCAAGTTTCTATATTCAATAGGAAAATTAGCTTATTTTTGACAGAGAGCTACCCAATTTTTAAATAATATTTTATACATAAATAGCTTGGTTTAGTTACTAATAATACTAAATAATCTTACAACAATTATGTCCAAAGCGTTTTGAAATACACATAATCTCAGGAAGGTATTTGCAACTGAAAACCTCCCCAAACTTGAAAATAAATTTCTTAAAGGAGTTTTATTTGCTACAGAACATTTCCTGCTACAAATGCTAGGCACTGCATCTTTCCTTCTGATCTTAGAATATTTCATCCTTTCTTAATAAAATGCACCTAGCTTTCTGAAAAGCTAACTTTTTCAAAAAAGTTTGAAAAAACAGTTCCTCCAATTACAGTGTGCAATAATTGCACTTACAATTACCCATGAACAGCTCCTGCTAGACACTCCACACACAGACAACATGCCTAAGCTTTAATATCCACATAAATTCAATATGACTGTATGCCCCACAGACTACTGCAACAAAGCATATATGATAGATACCTGTACCTTAATGTGTAAATACAGATTTGTAAGCACTGAAGAGCAGTGTTTTGACTATTGGTTTCCCTCCTAATTTATTAATGACATAGAGGGACTGAGTACACCGTCAGCAAGTTTGCAGACAACACCAAGCTGAGTGGTGCAGTTGAAACACTATAGGAAAGGGATGCCACACAGAGGGACCTTGACAGGCTTGAGGAGTGGGCCCATGTGACCAACCTGAAGTTCAGCAAGGCCAAGTGCAAGGTCCTGCACATGGGTTGGGGCAACCCAAACATGGATATAGACTGAGGTATGAATGGATTGAGCAGCCTTGTGGAGGAAGACTTAGGGGTACTGGTGGATGAAATATTGGACATGAGTCAGCACTGTGTGCCTGCAGCCCAGAAAGCCAATTCTATCCCAGGATGCATAAAAAGAAGCATGGCCAGCAGGTCGAGGGAGGAGATTCTCCCTTTCTACTCCATTCTCATGAGATCCCACGCATCCAGCCCTGTGGTCCCCAGCCCAAGAAGCTCATGGACCTGTTAGGGCAGGTCCAGATGACAGTCATGAAAACGGGCTGGAGCACTCCTCTTATGAAGAAAGGCTGAAAGAGGTAGAGTTGTTCAGTCTCAAGACAAGGCTCTGGGAAGACCTTATTGTGGCCTTTCAATATATAAAGAGGGGTTATAAGAAATGGAGAAACACTTTTTAGCAGGGTCTGTAGTGAAAGGACAAGGAGTAACGATTTTAAACTGAAAGAGGGTAGATTTAGATTAGATACAAGGAAGAAATTCTTTACTATGAAGGTGGAACAGGTTTCCCAGAGAATCTGTGAATGCCCCATCCCTGGGTGTACTCAAGGTCAGGCTGGTCAGGGTTTTGACCAACCTTATCTAGTTAAAGATATCCCTGACCATGACAAGGAAATTGGACTAGATGATCTTTAAAAGTTCCTTCCAACCCAAAACATTTTATGATTCCATGATTCTAATTTTTAATGGAGGTTTCCTAAGGGCTTTTATTAAAGCTACCTGGATTATTTGATTTGCTACACAAAACAGCTATTTCTAACTGCTTCTAGTATAAAAATATTGAATAAATGCAAAGCAACACTGCAGTGAGCACCTTCAGGAAAGAAAGCATTATAAACAGCCATTTCTCTCATGTCTGTCACAAACAAGGTGTTGAGCTGGTTCAGCAGAGGCATACAAGTTACATACATCATTATCTCATACTCCTTGACTATCTATCTGGTGCATTTCTGTGTTGACAAGCCCTGAGTCATCCCCCCAGGACCTTCTGTATTCCTGCTTTTTCCCCTGTGATCCCTGCAGGCTGGCATAGCCAGCACCTGCTCAATGACTCTCGTCGTCCTGCAGCACTGCAGGAAGCTGCTGCCCGCTAAAACTGAGACTGGAAAGCTTGTGGCTTGGTTTAAGATATTTAAACTGCTTCCCAACTGTGAGTATTGACAGAGCAAACCTTTCCTATGTCACACTATGGGGTGTTCAGGAGGAGAAATCCTGCCAGGTTACACAAGAGATTTAAAAGCTTGTAGGTGGTAAATGTTCACTTTTAACAGCGCTCATTCATGTGCACTGTGCACTTGAATACTCCTGCTGGTTTCAATAAAGCCACTTCTATAAACAAAAAGGATCAAAATAAGGAGGGGTTTTGCACCCTGTTTTTTATTTTCAGTTGGGTTATTTGTTTAATTAGAGTACAACTTATAAGAATGATATTTTAATGGCACATGCTGCCTCAGAAAGGAACCTGTAGGATTTTTTTTCCTTAAAGATAACGGAAAAATATTAATAAGGGAAAATGATGAATAATTTTGTCTATAAATCACTGCAATGATTAAGAAAAAACTACTCTCAAAAATTAGAGGGCTGTTAAAACTAAAAACAAAGGGGAAGTTGTTTTTACAAAATAATCATTCATGAAAACTAGTTCATTGTGAAGTCTTATGAGCTCAGAAAGTCTACATACAAAAGCCTGTTTGTTCATAGGCATCATAATCACAGCTTTTTAAAACATCAGAATGGGTAAGTTAAATTCAAAATTTTTTCTCAGTTCTGATGCTTTCTAGAAGATAGGACAGACCAGAAATATCTGCATATAAATAGCCTCAGACTGGGTCACAACAACCTCTAAATGTCCATGAGGGATATTTTAATTGGTAGCTTTGAATTAGGCAGTGTGTTGCCTGAAATTAATATCTCTTACAAAGCAGCCAGTTCTATTTCATACTTGTAAAAATTAGGCTAAATGAAATTGCTGCACCAGAGGCTCAAGAAATTGATAGCAGTTCAATGTGCACTTTCTGTTTCTCTCTTGAATATTGGAGTAGAATGAGAAGTTTTCTGTTAACATATGAAGTCGACCATATCCTTATTCATGCAGGTGTTGAAACAGTTTCATTAGTATCTAATGGAGTGAGAAAAGTCCATTTCCAAATGAGACAAACAAAAAAATGTGTTGAGGTCTCCATACAGGGCATATATTTGAGCTGAAACCCAACTTGAAATTACTTAATTGAATTATAGCTGCATGGAAAGATTTAATTGGGACTAGAATGTTTTTAAAGTAGCCACTGTACATATATATATAATCTGTAAATTCCTCAACCCTGTAGGGCCAGACAAGGGATGATAAGAGAAGGAAATATTAATCTTATATTACTTAACCTAATCTTTAAAAAGAGCTATCTCTTGTATGTTACAAACCATACTCCTGAGCATACAATCATAAAACAGTTTGCATTGGAAGGGATCAAGTGACAAAAGCTTTGCACAAGTCCAGGTAGATGATTCCAGTTCTCTCCCCTTATCCACCAACACTGTAACTCCATTGTAGAAGGCCACCCAACTTGTCAGGCACAATTTGCCCTTAGTGAAGCCATGCTGGCTGTCACTAATCACTTCCTTATTTTCCATGTGTCCTAGTAGAGTTTTCAGGAGGATCTGCTCCATGATCTTGCTGGGCACAGAGGTGAGACTTACTGGCCTGTAGTTCTGTGGCTCTTCATTTTTTCCCTTTTTAAAAATAGGGGTTATGTTTCCCTTTTCTAGTCAGTGGGAACTTCATCAGACTGCCATAGCTTCTCAGTATGGTGAATAGTGGCTTAGCCACTTCATCCACCAGTTCCCTCAGGACCCATGGATGCATCTCATCAGGTCCTGTGGACTTGTGGACCTTCATGTTCCTTGGATGTTCTTGAACTAGATCTTCTCCTACAGTGGGCAGTTCTTCATTGTCTCAGTTCCCACCTTTGCCTTCTGCATATTGGGTGGTGTGGCTGGAGCACTTGCCAGTGAAGACTGAGGCCAAGAAGTCATTGAGTACCTCAACATTCTCCACATCCTGGGTAACAAGGCTTCCCATTTCCTTATTGGAGAGGGCCTGCATTTTCCTTCATCTTCCTTTTATCACTGACATACTTTCTTTGTTGCTGTTGACATCCCTGGCCAGATTTTAATTCTATCAGGGCTTTGGCCTTCCTAACCTGATCCCTGGCTACCCAGACAGTTTCTCTGTATTCCTCGCAGGCTATTCGTCCTTGCTTACACCCTCTGTAGGCTTCCTTTTAATGTTTGAGCTTGCCCAGGAGCTCGTTGTTCATCCATGCAGGCCTCCTGGTGTTTTTGCCTGACTTCCTCTTTGCTGGGAGATACTGCTTCTGAGCTTGGAGGAGGTGATCCCTGAATATTAACCAGCTCTCTTAGGCCTCTCTTTCCTCCAGGACTTTATTCCATGGTACCCTACCAAGCAGATTCCCTGAAGAGGCCAGAGTCTGCTCTCCTGAAGTCCAGGGTAGAGAGCTTGCTGTGCACCATCTTCACTGCCCCAAGGATCATGAACTCCACCATTTCACGGTCGCTGCAGCCAAGGCTGCCCTTGAGCTTCATTCTGCACCAGCCCCTCCTTGTTGGTGAGAACAAGCTCGAGCATAGCATCTCTCCTTGCTGGCTCCTCTATCACTTGGAGAAGGGAGTTATCATCAATGCATTCCAGGAACCTCTTGGACTGCTTACGCCCTGCTGTGCTGTCCCTCCAACAGATATCAGGGTGGTTGAAATCCCCCATGAGGACCAGGGCTTGTGAACGTGAGGCTGCTCCTATATGTCTACAGGTGGCCTCATCCGCTCAGTCTTCCTGGTTGGGTGGCCTGTAGCAGACCCCCACTATAACGTCACCTGTCCCTGCCCTCCCTTTAATCCTGACTCATAAGGTATTGGTGGGCTCCTTATCCATCCACAGGTGGAGTTCCATGTACTCCAGCTGGTCATTGACATGGAGACTGATAACCCCTCCTTGTCTTCCCTGCCTGTCCTTACTAAAGAGCCTGTATCCTTCCTTTCCAACACTCCAGTCATAGGAACCATCCCACCACATCTCTGTGATGCCAATAAGATAGCAGCCCTGCAGGCGTGCATGCATCTTTAACTCCTCTTGTTTATTCCCCATGCTACGTGCATTTGCATAGAGGTATTTTAGTTGGGTCCCTGATGAACCTGACTTACTGGCGTAAATTTCTTTGTGCTGCCCTTCAGGTGCACTCCTGCTGACATGTGTTCCCTCTCCAGGCTCTGGGCATCTGTTGCTGTCATTGGCATAAAACTGGTAAGAGTGGGGTGGATTGAGGTTCCCTTTCCCTGGCAACTTTAGTTTAAAACCCTCTTCACCAGCCTGGCAAGCCTATGACCAAAGATGCTCTTCACCTTCTCTCACAGATGGACCCCATCAGCCCCCAGTAGACTTCGTTTCTCAGAGTCTCATGGTCCAAGTAGTCAAACCTCTGGCTGTGGCACCAGTCCTGTAACCAGTTGTTGATTTGCCAGATTCAGCTGGTGCTTTCATACCCCCTCCCTTTGACCGTGAGGACTGATGAAAAAGCTACCTGCACTCCAGAGTCCCTTACCACCACTCCCAGGGCTCTGCAATCCTTCCTGATACTCCTCAGACTGCTCCTGGCTGTATCACTGGTGCACACATGAAAGAACAGCATTGGATAATAGTGGACTGTACGAGGCTCAGTGACCTCTCTTATCCCTGATATGAGCCCCCAGTAAGCAGCACACCTCTCTAGAGAGTGCATCAGGTCAGCAGATGGGTGCCTCCTTACTTCTCAGAAGAGTCGTCTACTGCCATCACCTGTCGCCTTTTCTTAGTTCTGATGGTTGTTATATGGGGAGCGGATCGGGCTGCCCTGCTTAGCTCCAGCGTCTCTCTTGATGTGATGAACCTTTCCGCTTCAGTCTGTAGAGAAGTGCAATGGTTGTGCAAGGGCACCACCTCAGGCTTCGGGGAAGTCTTCCTCCTGCAGGTCCTTGCCCTTGCAAGCTCCCATTCTTCTGCATTTTTGCCTCCCCACCTCCCTTCCATGTGTTCCAGTGGGGGAGGTTTTGGCTGTTTGGCTGTGGGTGTATGCAGCCTGCACTTGAAACCAGCTAACTCCTTCTCAGACCCCCTGATGCTACACAGCCTTCTCACCACCTCCCACAGCTCAGCTGCCTGCTGCAGAAGGTCCTCCACCTGGGCACACCTTTTGCAGGCACCACAGAAGAGCTGCTCTGCTGGGGAATGTTCACATGACATCTAGTCCTCACATCCTTCATGATGACCTTGTCTGGGCTCACCCCAGTAGGAAAACACCTGTACCGTGTTGAAATGGCTCCTGAACCGTATATGGACTATTTCCTTCTCATGAGACACAGATATTACACTGGCTGTGACTATTTTACCTTCCTGATGCTTGAATTTAATGTCCTCGCCAGGTTCATGCTGTACATTGGATGTGTATTTGCATGTCTTGTTTTGCATATAGCAGCATTTGCATTAACTTGTTTGCTTCCATTTAAAACACATGAACTCATTTCCGACTGTATAGCAGTTCTGTTCAAAAACTTTACAAGGTAGCAGATGTACAAAAAGTCTCATTTCTTCCTCTTTGACAAAAAAAGTCATACCTTCTTCAAGATCATTGGGTAATATTCAGGTGTTCCACACAAAACATCGGAAAAGAAGCAGTGTATCTGTAGAGTGAATAATTTGTTGGCAAAGGACGACTGATTTTCATTAACTTGTAACAGTTCCTTTTGACATCTTCTTTGGGAAGGTTCCACAGATAAATATATTCTGTTTTAACAACTACTCTTTACACAGTGTACACAGGAGATAATAAAACTTGCCTGGAAAAAATTTCTTGTTCCTTTTTGCACAGGCACAAATACATACAGAGGGTTGGAATGGGTAACAACCTTTTCTTGTACCATTATCTTACTTTCAAAAGTAAGGGCCTAGTGATCTTTCTCTCTGAAGAGGTTGTACATGTCCTTCTTAGCAGGCATTTTTCGTTTGCTAACTGTGAGCATTTTGAAGGAGAAAAGGGTTTTTGCCCACAAAACACTAGAGTTCCCAGGGCCCTTGCAAGTTCCTGTCGTTCTGCATAGGAAGCCATCTATTTAGTGCTCTTTTATGGGCCATATTCACTGATGCCCTTAGAACAGTCTCAAATGGAAATATAAAGTTTTAAACTGGCCCCCTCTCCACACAGCAATCTTCAATTGATATTGAAGGAGTTTAATGCTTTCTACTGCAGAAAGAAAAATAACGTCCTGGGTACTGAGGTGGAGGTCGGAAATGATTTCTCAGTAAAGGAAGTTGTCTGTGAGCGAAATTAATTCCTCTCTTTACTACACACCTGGGAAGAGCTCATCGAAGGATGACACAACACTGAGGTCTCTGGCCTCAAACGTTTCCCTGCCCTTCTGGAATAGCAGTCAGTTGCAGTCAGTCATTCAACAACTATTTGATAGTTGGAAAAATATTTACCAACTAATTGCTAAACCAGGGCTGTTGCATGGTGCATCTGTAATGCCATTATCTCTTCCCAGCCCATCATTCACTTCTTACAGGGTTATAGATATATCCACTGTAATGCGTACCCCTGTGTTTTTCTGGGAGAAGGTAAAGAAGGTAACTATATGAATGTCTTATTTTTCACATGCAAGATCTAGTGCTTTTTTCCAGGCATCTATTTAGAAGACTGAAACAGATGGTTTTTGTTACTGGCGAGAGTTTTTTGGGGTTTTTTAACAGATGAGGAGTGGAAATTGCGTGCCTACTTCCTCCTGCCTATCCTTTCTGGAGGACAATGTTCTGACACTTCCAGGTATTTGCTAGGAGAAAAAGAAAGCATTGCTATAGGAAAGGTAAAAGTGCAGCTCGTTTTCTATTTTCCACTGTGTATCTTTGGGGTTAAAAACTCCAGGAATTTAGAACTATATAGGGGCTTTTTGTCTGTTTGTTTTAATAGCGGTGCTTTACAGAAGCTTGGTGTGATGAGGGCAAGTCATGAGAATATGGGAGTGATCTCTTAGGTCCTTCTGGTATAGTGCAATGAACTGTCACTACTCAAAAGAAAAAGAAAAAGAATTATTTTCATCTCCTTAAAAAGGTAAAGCACACATATTATTGACACTGACCATCAGCAGCACATCCCTTCACACTCGTGTCCGTGTCACACCTGCAGGGGCTTCCCCCTGAATCGTTCAGATCTGCAGACTCACACAGCTCCTGGGGTGAAACCTTAGTGTACCAGGACCTGCTAGCAACAGCTTGCTGGGTATTTACTGGGACACTATTCCTCCCCCCTTATCTTCTTATTTTCATATGATAGTTGCATTACTGAAATAAAAGGTAATACAGTTTCTTGTAGTACAGATGGTGAGGGGAGGTCTCCTGTCTTCAGTTCTCTTCCCTTTAACATTAAAATGAGACCATCTTACTTTGCCTCCATTTGCCCCAAACTACTCTCTTAATGTCAGAGAATTAATTCACCTCTCCAGACAAGATACTCAGGTTCAAAATCTTTTATGAACTCCATATTGAAGCAGTGAGTAAGCCACAGCAGCCCTAGTGGTTATGTGAAACACCATTTAATATAGAAAATAAAACAGATCTCAGCACAAGAGAGGACTCAGAAGCACCATAATCAACCAGTTCAGCTGCAAAACAATGCTGTTTAGGACTACCCACACTGTAGCAAGTGCAGAGACCTGTGACCCATACACAGTATAAATATATTGATGAGGGTGTAACTGTCATTGGCTTGCCTTGAACTTGAATGTAAGTGTACTAACAGTATATATATACGTGTATTTCACAGCACTGTGATGGCATAACCAGACACAATTTTTATAAGTATATAAGCAATGTGATCACCAACGAGACAAAGATAGTAGAAGACACCCAAGCAGCAAAAATCTGGCAGGCAGCATACAAGGTAAGCACAAGTGGCTGCAAATAGACAGAACATCATCCAATGATGAAAGACTGGCCAGAAAAAGAAAACAAGACAAATGGTGTTGGTGGGAGGCAACAGCATAAAAGCACGAGATGTAAACAAGAAAAAACAGAGAAGGAGCAAGACAGCCCACTTTGATCTTGAATTCTCTCCTTCAGGAGCTCTCAAGACTGACTTTGGCAATTGAGAACCATCAAAGACTAACAAACAATGCTAACTTTGCAACATCAGCTCTGGGGTACTGTACACTTGAAGCTAACTTTAAATTGATTGTTAAAAACCAAGACTTTTGTATAGATAGTGATGAGAACAATATTTTATGTAAGATTTAACCATTAGCAAGAAGTGAGTTGCTAATGAATAAATTCAGTAATGTTTAATTCTACAGTGTAAAACTGACCTAATTTGTCCGTGTTTGTCTTCGAAACACTCTGATCACAGCCATCTCTGATTCCGTTACTGACATAAATGCTTTCAGTTGCAACAGTTTACTCACTAGGAAATGGTCCTCACAAATATTAGTCTTGGCTCAATGGGAGATAGACTGAACCCCAGAATGAATTTACCAGTGGATGAGGGAGAGAAGGAGGTGCTAAGGAAGTTTACTCCTTTGCCACATGAGTATGTGGTGCAAATCAGCGCAGTTCTGCAGCATCACTTACTAAACCTGCACCTTGGCTAGTGCAAGGATGGCACCAAGTAAACCTCTTTGACATTTTTTTTGGTCTAGAAACAAGGCACCTGAAGGAAATGTAGCTAGAGGCAGTATGGGAAAACAGCACCAATTAAATAAGGCCTTTAAGGAGTTTGGGGAGACAGGGAAGAATAGCAAATGAGAAGGCACTTTAACAACAACCATAATAAATGAGGGCACTTGCACAACAGTCATTTACTGAACAAGATCAAGAAGTAGAATTGAGCTCATATGATGGGGACAAATGCACATTTTTTTTAAGCTTACAACACACTTTCTTTCTGTATTTCCCTGCTATTACCCAGAAAATTTATTGCTTTAAAAGTAATGCATCTTACTATCAGGAAAATACAAATGTGTAAAAGTTACCATGCAAAATAAATACTCCTATTCACCCAAAATGTAATACAGTACAAAAAGAATGACTACTTGTTTGAAAAAAAGTTGTCTACCTCCCAGTGCTACTACTCTAAGCCATTTATTGATTCACCATTATCTTCTGAGAAGACGATTAAGTCTTCCCAGTGCACCCATTCTCCCCCTCTGCATAAATGACAAATCTTCACTGTACTGCTTGGGTATTTTCTCCATGCAATTGCATGTCACTGTATTTCTACTGAATATTCTCTGCTTAAAATTATTTCACAGGCTACATCAATCCTACCTAACATTGTCATGTCTTTGAATGTAAATCTTGTGGAAAATCCTTTCAGGAGGCTTCAGGAAATCTTCCTTCATTTCCATTGCAACATTCCTGGGCAAAAGACTCATCAAGAGACGTTCCTAAAAGAAAACGTAAACAACATCAATTTTGTGATATAGTGTGTGACCATTACTCAAAAAGTTTTAAACGAGCAAACTAGACGATCTTTTTTTTTTTTTTTTTTGCTGTAGTCTGCTTCCTGAGAATTTCTGCTGCATAAATAATACAAACCATTTCTCTCAAACTTCTGCAAACTGTGTGGGTGTCTTTTTTAAGTCTTCTGCACTAAAAAAATAAAAATTTAAAAAAAAAAAAACAACCTATACAAAAGCAGGTAATTGTTCATGATTTTCATTAACATCATAGTACTAATAATAACAACTTACTTTATTGTTAGTAGCATTTATCTGTCTGGGAAAGACTTCCCAGGATCATTTGCTATCCTTTTGTGTGTCCTATTTCTGATCTAATGAAAGTGTTACATTAGAAGGACTATGACTGCTGGTTATTAAGCAGCGAGTGTGGATGATAGATTTATCCACTGTCTGAATCAGCGAAACAGTAATAAATGTATAGTTTTAATGGCATCTTATCCAGCGTGGGAATGTGTGTTCCAGCCAGATCAGTAATAGAATGCATGAGTACAAGTCCCTGATTAAACCCATCTCTTCTTACTATATCCACAGAGAGATTTTTAGCATGGGTCACTGACATGCACAAAATGATTCTCTAACGGTCCTTTTAGATCTTGTCAGTATTGCCCTAGGCAGTTTTTCCACATATTCTGGCCCATTCACAGGCACCACCTGGAAAACTTGTAGCAGGTGTTATGTGTTTTAAAGTGACCTTAGGTATCTACTTAAGTTTTTGTTTTCACACAGAAAACACTTGTCACTTAAAATGTAGTTCCAAGCTTATCCATCAGACCTGCTAGCTTCAGCCATGGCAACAGTCTGAATGAATTCACATAACCACATCCAATCTGATTGAGGAATCCCAGGTTCCAGAGAACACGAGGAAAGGCTGGATCAAGGAAGATGTACCCTTGGTGGAAGAGGATCTGGTCAGGGAATACTTAAGCAAACTGGAAATACATACATGGGCCCTGATGGGATGCACCCACAAGCACTGGGGGAGCTTGCAGATGTCATTGGAAGGCCAATCTGTATAATCTTTGATCAAATATGGTGGCTGGGAGAAATGCCTGAAGACTGGAGGAAAGAAAATGTTACTTTTATCTTGAAGAAGGGCAAGAAGGAGGACCAGGGAACTACAGGCCAGTCAGTTTCACCTTGGGCCCTGGAAGATGGAGCAGTTCATCCTGGAAACCAGGGTGGTTGGACTAGACAGCCTCCAGAGTTCCTCTCCTACTTCAATTCTTCTGTGATTCTGTTATCTAATGATGGAGAACCACCATAATGGCAGCTGTGAGATATCACAGAAGCATAGATCTTGGCCAAAACACATCCTCCTTTTATTTAAATGACATTAAATAAATAAGAAGCAGCAATTAACACTGAGAAGAGCATATGCGCACAGACAAGCACTTTGTGTTGCTCACATGCATACACTCACTAGCCAAACCCACCAAATAATACTCAAAGGGTTTCTAATGTTACAGTTTCTTCTGGAAAAGGACACATTGAATATTTAGGTCACCAAGGAGTAAGTTAAACTTTGCCAAACTGCCCTGGTACTTACTTTAGACTAAAGGTCTTCATATGTTTGTGGCAGTTCATGTGGACTTGAAGCTAAGGATCATTAACTATTTCCTATTGTTCTTATATGTATAATAATGTAAATGTATAACGTATAATATAATAATAATAATGATGTGAAGAACATGATGGAATTAAATATTTGTTCACAGTTTATGCATATATCTGTTTCAGATTAACCAAGCAGTTTCACATCTTGGTAGAAAATGGTTAATTACTACAGTTTTTATTAAATAAGTATGCTTATATCTCTGCAGCAGAATTATATTTGGGTATCCTAAAATTTGGGTTAAAATCCAAAACAAATAGTTTTGTCCACAGTGGATCTTATGAAGCTCTGTTGCCCACTACTTGTGTCTTGCAGTTGAATTACTGTTTTAACTGAAATATACTGAGGTTGTAAAATGAGCTGACCATATTAGACAATAGAGAATCCACACAAGAGAGAAGTTTGGACTGATGTTTAAATTCTCTGGTATTTAAGGTGAAAAGGATGCTGAAAATCTGTAAGTATTGTTCTGGATGCCAATTTTATGATGGCATAGACAAATGTTCACTGTAGCTTCTCTTTAAGCAAGCATAATTTTACAAGATCTTTGTCATTTTGCTGAAATGGATAAGTGAATTCCAAAGCTATGGAGAAAGAGTGGGGCTTCAGCTTCTTTTTCCTAGGAAGTCAGACTAAAACAAACAACCAAACAAAAATTATACTGACAGACTCCTACAGGGACCATTGCTGACTGAATAGTTCTACAGCCTGTAAATACAATTACAAGATGTGAATAAAAACCTCATAGATAATTTCTGCAGTGCACATCAAGTAGCACAGAAGCCAGGGAAGTAGTAACAATCATTACTGTGAAGGTAGCATTGAGAGCTGCAGGATGCAGCACTTGACAGCATTGAAACCTGCAGATGTCCGATGCACTAAGGGAGGTTACAAAACTGGAGATTCCTATACACGTTAGCTTGACTATTACAAGACCCGAAGAGAGCTTATGAAAATCCAATATCAAACTGTGGTGGCTTGCTTTTTTCATTAGAGATGAAAAAAAAAAAAAAAAAGATGCATTACTGAGAAAGAATTGTAGTCTTTACAAAGACGGTTAGCAGCCTCAGACTCATTGAGTGAGGAAAGACTCAATTATGGCTTTCTCAAAAGGCAGACACTGCTGGCCTTTCAGGCCAAGAAGGGAAGCAGCACCATGGCTGTAAATAATTGTCACTGGAGGACAGTCTGGAAAATGTAAGAAACAGCTCCACAGTGGAAAGTATCGAAGGACTGAAAATGATTGAAAGACATCATCTAGCTCTCTAGAAAAAAATATAAGAGAAGTCTCTTATTTTGAGCAAAATCTCATCTGTCAAGCAAAGCGGTATCGCCCTTCATGTCAGCCTAAGGAATGCTCAAGGACTCATAGGTTTGGAGCTGCAGGAGTGAATTCATGCATGCAAAATACAGCCATTGGAATGTTTGGGAAAGGGCTCCACCTGGATTTCTATTCAACAAGTCCTACTATTGTTGTCTGGTTGGTTTTGGTGGTTTTTTTTTTTTTTTCATTTGCTTCTGTATGGCTGATCTGATTATAAAAATAATCTGAAAACCAGACTAAAAGGAAAACTAGATGTGCATGGCTGCATAGTGCATTGAATGGAACAAGTGACAGCACCGAAGCAAGGCTGGTCACATTTGTGGTGACATTCATGCATGAGTGGTTGTTGTCTCTGAAGGGGATGGGTAGTGACAAAAAAATTGAATGACTGAGACAGGGAGCACTAATCAATTAGCAACAACTTTGACTAGAAGAAAACAACAGTCATGCTGCAGATCTTCTTATTGGTGACATGATGTTGTATTGAGGTAGCCTCACATGTGGCATATTCCAAACTACAGGGCCTAGTAGAGAGAAATATGTTTCTACATCTTCACCTTTCTCACTGATCCACAATGCTCTTTAGACTTATTATAGCTGATTTCTACTCAGAAAATTATATCTTGGCCCTATGACCAACTTATGCTATTTTAGTAATTTGTACTCTCTTCTTCTGCTGTAAATCTTCACTCAGCATTAATATGGCCTGAAGTGAAATCATATGCTGAAAAAAAAGATTATTTTTGGAGATTTTGCATTCCCTGCACAAATCTCACTAAGAAAAGAAAATGAGAGATAAGGACCTATACCTCCTTCATTCACAGCATTTTTCATTAAATTTGTATTTTAAATTGCCAGTCCTAGCCTGGAATTTGGAATGCCAAACTGGACTGGCTCTGCTACTGTCTTATCCTCATTAATGGAAATTTCTGCACTTTTAAAGAAGGCTTAATTAATTTTGAAAAGGACACTCAATTTAGAAAAACATCCAGATTTCTTTCTCCCAAAGCAATGAAGCACTGGTATAAATAAGAGAAGGAACAAACACTCATTTGACTCCAAGGCAAGTCAAAATGCTCATACCAAGCCAATTAGGAATCACTCAGTATTACCTTGGCACTATTCAACAACTAGCACCATTATACGCATGACAAAGAAGGAAAATATGCAAAGGCAGAGAAATGGCAAAAAAAAATAAAATTGTTTCCCATTGTTAATAGCCAGAAACACCCTGTATTACTACTTGTTGTTTGGAACATTCTCAACCCTAATCGCAAGTACAAGCTCCTGTACTGCAATTCTCAGTCTGGGTTGGACCTGGGGAAAAACTTTAATAGTCTTGCAGTTATTCAAGACTTGGCTAGACAAAGCCACAGCTGACCAGATCTGGTGATTCTGGCAGTCCTGCTTTGAGGGGGTGGTTGGACTGGATGATTTTCAGAGGTCCCTTCTTGACCAATGTGTACCAAGGGGCACAACAGCACAACACTCAGGAGTGGAGGGTGCCTGTGGCATCCTGGGGAGGCCTGAAGCCATCCTGCCACCTTACCACACATGAGTGTAGTTTCTGTAATAGCTGTGGAGCTTAAGGCTCAGCACCCTCTATCAGTAGTTTCATTCCTGAGAGAGGAAGCGTAAAGAAGCAAGCAGACCACAGAGACTGTTTAAGCAACAGTTTCCATTGTCTGCACATTCTATTCTGTCCCAATGGTCTCTTCGACTTTGCCCAATTTGGAGACTTCTCAGCACAATTCCCTCTCCCATTTCTGTCCCTGGCCTGGACAGTCTCTCCCACCTGCACCCCAGCTCTGCTTTTAAGGGAGTCTCCAGTACATGTTCCTAATATGTTTCTTGCGCCTGTCTCCAAATGAAGATGCCCAACCGCTCCAATTTTGAAAAAAATTGTCTGTCTTCTTTTACTGCTTCTTCCAAACAGTTATGACTTTCTCTCAGTCCCTTTGAAATTTTCACCTTGATTTATAATCATTTCATGCAGCTCCTCAAATAATACTATCCAGTCCAATACCATATTCTATTCCTATTGTACAAAATGATTTATTTTGACACCTGTATGGGAAATGACTGTGATACATTTTAAAATTTCTTCAGCAAGTTGTAAATCATTTATGAATCCACTCTCCCTTCATCAGAAAAGAAGGCAGAAATGCAGAAAAATGTCTTAATGCTCCCTTTCTTTCCCATTGCCTGCTGTGCAGTTGGATGACCCCTCATAACTTTCTACCCATAAACTGGATGTACTTCCTGTGGTTCTCCATGCTAAATTGTATTCCTGTAGATTATCATGAGATAAATAGAAAAAAAAATGGAAATATTAGTCAGTGCAGACTATCACAGAAAACAGTTGCCATTTTTTCTAAGATACAGAAAAGAAGCAACCAGAGGAACTGTAGCACTGCCTCAAAGCTGCCAGCCCTCATGTTTCTCCGGTTCTTTGAATCTCATTTCTCCTTGTCTTCTCGTGCTACTGCATATGCACATCTAGTGGAATTCATTTTGAGAATGAAGTTGCGGTCTGGACCTGCTGAAGGGCTGTGCAGAAAAATTTACTGCTTTGCACGTCTTTCAATCCCATGAGAACAGGACTGTAATAGATGCAACTCAGTCTCTTTTAGTCAGCTTCGTTGGGTTCCTCTTGAACTGCTGCTTACAGCCAGCCTGCTGGCACTTCTGCCTGCACCCTCTAGGGAGCCTGGGCCTGATGCCTGCCTTGCCAGACAGCTCTGTCTCATGAAGCTTGCTCAAAATGGGACTCAGAAGTTCCCAAACTCATGCTGGGGAAAGCAGTAACTCTGGATGGC
This sequence comes from Athene noctua, assembly GCF_965140245.1. NCBI lineage: Eukaryota > Metazoa > Chordata > Aves > Strigiformes > Strigidae > Athene > Athene noctua. The sequence continues at coordinate 105,453,418 of NC_134038.1, read as the reverse complement.
ACTCCAGATCCTGGTCCTTTCTCACACTTCCTGGCACTGAACCACATAATTCAGGATAGACTGCATGTTCACAGTCCACTGCTTTTTGCATTTTCATTTGGAACTTTAAAAGAAAGAAAGAAAAAAGAAGCATGTAACAAAACCAGGTTTGACACCTTTGTTTCCTAGCTGATAAAATATGAATATTTTTGTTTGTTATAGTAACACTCCAGCAATAATGACAAATAGGAAAAGGAGCTCACAAAAGAAAGGAGCATTTTGATTGTCTACTCTACAAGGTTTTTTACAATACAAACCATGAAATCTAATCCAGCAATTTTTGCAGTCCACCACAGATCTTCTTTTGTTATTGCTATACTTAAATGGAAAGTGCCACCATATTTGAAAAACATTTTTTTCCCAGAGAAGACAAGCATCAGACATGCATATAAAATATTAATAAGACTGTTTCAAAGTCTACTTATCTATATAATTCTGAGATTCAGCTTCTACTTAGTCAGCAGGGACTCCAAAATACATCCTAAATATTACCACCTGCTACCTAATTATACCTTGATAAGTTCACTCTTGCATAATTTTAAAAGCTACTGCTTAGTGAGTTTATGGTCTCTGTCATCCCTATATTACACTGCACAGCCATTTTAATTCCCTGTAAGGAAAACAAAAAGATGAGATAAAAGAAGTCTAGTGCAATGCATAGAAGAACAACTCTGTGTAAAAATACTAGGATTCATTTATAGTTCCTGTAAGCTGGAAAACAATGACAGCAGATTTCATTAGTGAATTATTTTAAATTTAACTATGCTATGTCCTTTCTTCCAACGAAGTACAAGCAAAAGCACCGTTAAAGATGGTGATTTTTTAATAGCCACAAGGTGGCAATGTTTCAGAACGTTCCCGAGATTTCCTGAAAAACTACATAAATCATTATTACAATCATAATCATAAAAGATCATCCATAAAGCTGCCATCTAATACACAGATTTTGAGTAGTAAGAGGATGGCTAACAACATACAGTTATGGTAGATGATCAATATGCTATGTATGAACTGCAAGATGGATTCAGGATGAGTAGACCTGCGCCAGACCAATCTGACATCTTTTTATGGTTAACTGGTTATTTTTATTTCAATCAAGGAAAGGCAGAATATATCTTTGGCATAGTGTTTTTGAAGCATTGATAGGTTCCACATGGAAGATTAGTAGTTACAATGAAAAAGGTAAGACTTTGTGAAAGAATTAGGGGATGGTGAAGTCTTGGCTAAAACAGAGAGAGCAATGGGCAGCATGGACTGCAGAAGCATTGGGCTGGATATAAAGCTTGGACATAAAGAGACCATAAAACTGCTCAAAGGTGCGAAGTTCACAGGACAGCATACAAGAAGTAGAATGATAAGAATGAAAAAAACCTCAGCAGTACATTGTGCCTTTTAGGTACCAACCACAAAAACACATGAGGTAAGATGAGTTGGAAACTACTGCATGTCAAAAAGCCCCAAATACAAACTGACCACTGAATAACTATGGAGTATTTATGTGACGCTACCCTAGAAAGGCAAGTGTGATTCCAGAATGGACTGGAAGATTGCTAGTAGGATAACTTAAGATCAGCTCCATAAATCTTGTTCAAAAAGGAACAAGAACAGAGAAAGGCTATGAGGATAAACAAGGAAACTAGAACTACAAAAAAAAATAGCCTGTTTTCCTGGATGCACTCATATCTGTTAAATCAGAATGTTCTAGAAATATATCAGTCAGGATTAATCTTCAGGAAGGCAAGCTAACAGCAATGACACCAAATACAAACTGACAATGAATAAATGACTGCAGCATCAGCCCAGCATTAATCTTTTTACTTTCACCCTATATCCTTAGTATTCACTCTCTCTGAAACCTAACTCGCAAAATTCAATGTATCAATAAAACCATCACAGAAAACTCGACAGGAAAAAGATGGTACTAATTTCAGCTAAAGGAAATCTTCCTACTAGAAGCAAACTTGAGCAAGAAGAAGCTAAATTCATACAATCAAATGGTGCCTTTATAATTAAGACATCTTTATTTGCCTCACTATAGGGAAGGCAAGTAGTCATACAGATACAATCAGACCATTCTCTAGAGTAGGCAACTTGGAACCCTCCTTATGTTTGGCAGAGAAGAAGGAATAGCATTTCTGCAGTACATTGCTAGGGACAGGTATTTCTCAACTCCAACAGTGATTATCTTTTCAAAGTGGCCCCTTCAAATTAGGTGTGGAACACCACACTGTGTCTTCTGCTCGGTGAAGGCAGAAACAGACAGAGGAAAACAAGAAAGGCAAGGCAAAAACAAAGCAAAGACAAAAGTTTGTCTTTCTGCAGTGAGCATGGGGAAGTAAAACAGAGGTCTGAAAACTTCCCTAAGGTGCAACCACCAGTGACAAACTGATCAGCAATTATGGAATCGTATCCTCAAAACACACATTTCAAATATACTCCAACTCAGAAATCATCTTGTGAGGAACTGGAGTTAGGAGGTAAAGCATATAGTATCAACACAAACTACTTATTTTGGTCTTGGTCACTGTTCTGTTCAAAAGATGTATGGGTCAGCAAAGCTAAATGCTACCAACCATAGAAACACTTAGAGAAGTTAGTGGGTATGGGAAGAGTGCAATACAGTATACTTAAAAGTATCTGCTAGTAAAACAAAAAATAAGTCAAATGGGAGTTTTCAAAGCTTTTCTTATTTATTTATTAAATGTTAGTTTAATAAATGTCCTTGTTTCCATCAGTAGGATTTTAATAAGTGGGTTCTTGAGGGTATATTAATGACGATGAAACTTTTTTTGGCACAGATTAGCCACTGAACATACCATTCTAAATCTTCCTATGTGAAAAGAAACCATATTGCCCATTCTCTTGCAGAGTCAGGAGGGCCATGTTTCACCTTCCAGTGAAATGATCCCCTCATAGCACTGTCAGTAAGCATATGTGTTGAGTATGTATGTTAAAACCAAAAAGACACACTTAAAGCACAAGTTCCAAAATTTAATTTCTTTATAAAAAACCTTTTCTGATTCAAATAAAGAGAAGCCTTAAAAAGATCAGAGAGAGTACCAATTATCTACCAATGATCAGAGGGAGCACAGAAGTGCTACTGCAGTTCCTAGGCAGACCTGCAGCTGAGATATGTGAGCTCAGGTTTGAAAGTAACTGAAGTGCTTCACAGAGAGATGTGTTCCACCATGAACAAGCCTGTCGTATATATCTCTCTCTTTGTTTCTTCTGAAGATGCTAGGAAGATTGCATCACAAGCTTCAGTGATGCTACCCCCTTCCAGGGTAAACTTCACTGGCTTACCCCTGCTGTATTAAGTTTCCTCTACAGTTACAGGTTCACCTCTTTCCAGTCCAAAGCCATGTCTGGTTCGTTCTACCAATGTAACACCAAATACTTGGGCTAGGCACATACGTACTCCTCAGGAAGTGAAAGCCATAGAGCTCAACCTTAAGCAATGTAGATGCATACCCCTCTTCTGCCCTCACTAATCCTCCAGTTGCCAGATAGCAGGATTTTTCTCAAAGAACATGCTCAAGGTGGTACTGGGACTGTGGCACTCTGCTTTTCCTCTGCCCCATGAGATATGACATCCTCCCTCACCGCACTCCTTCTCCAAAAACCAGATATCTCCACCAACTCCACATAGATATGTGGCAAACCTGCCGTGGTTTGCTCTGGCACTTTGCTGAAAAATGGGGTCAGCGTAGAGGAGAGGGGGGAGGAAGGCCACAGATGGCTCCAGTCCTCTTTCCTCACTGCTGGAGCAGACACACTCTGCAGCTGAGGGTCCAGAACGGGAGAAGAATGGGAGGAACATTAAGGGCACACTGCTGCACTAGTACTGGTGCTTCTCAACATTGCTATTGTCTGATACAGCGTACATTTGAGCTGCAGTAGCCACTCAGTACATGCCCTTTCTTATTACAGATTTTTGCTGGTGGCAGAACAAGCAAGAACAGTAAAAATAAACTTTGATTGCTAGTAATAGAGATGGAGCTCAGTAGTGGGTGTAAGCAGACTAAGGATTTTTAACAAACCAGGAATCTGAAGTCAAAAGCAATAATTTTAGAAACCAAGTAAAACAAATTAAGTCGTAAGCAGTTAGCATTTCAAAAACCACAGATGCCTTTAGTATAGCAGTATGAAGGCAAATTACAGTGCAAAACAATAAAATGAAATAGAAGCCCAAATCTCCAGAGACTGAGAATACTTTCCTTCGAAAAACCTAGAATTTTTCTAATCTAGATTAGAAAAACCTAAAAGCCTTTGTCCTTTGCTACTTGTCCTCATTTTGTCTTCACAGAGCAGGGAAGTGAGCCTCAGCAGAAAATCTCATTGCCTTCCAAAAAGGAAAAATAAGGACTAACCACAAACATACTAGGGAAGCAATAAGTGTATTCAGTCACTTAAAATAACAAGTGTGACTCAGATTTAGCTCATTATTACCTTGTCAGACTGGGAAATTTCTAATCAAATATGCCTAAAGGGAAGCTAAATTCCAAATGAAATCAGTTTATATCAAAGAGGTAATGGGAAACAGAAACCTTGGAAAGAATTTAAATTACATGACAGACAGAAGTTCACTCTAAAACAGCAATCCTAGAAAAAAAAAAAAAAGTACCTTACAATGTATTTTTTTGCCCGTTAATGGGATGCAGTCTAGCTCTTTTCCTTCAGAGATGGTTGACCAAAAGGAACAGGCAAAACATCTATGAGAGCACATGTGGGCAAACAACGAAAGCAAAATTCCCAGCCATCCTCATCATGAAGATAATCCACGTTTAAGCAGTAACATAACAACTCAGGAACTATTTGGCAAACTGCACATGTGGCTAGGCCAGCAGCTGTAATGTGAAGCACTGTGGCAGAGCTGCTGGTCTAGGGTGGAACCATCTTCCGTTTGAAGAGTGGCACAGGAAAAGTGTCAAGTTTGTGTTAAAGCTTTAGTTAGCTTTTTGTTATAGTTAAGACACTTCTAAAAGTGAAAACAATTCTGTGGACAACAATAAAAATATATGCAAGAGAACTTTCCTGATGACATTTTAAAGCTCCCTGTAAATTCCTGCTGCTGAAGGAAGAAGATCAGGAATCACTCCTCAGGTTGCATTACTTTATACTGTGGCATCCTACTACAATACATAAAAGTATAGCATGAGTGTCCACATAGCATTGTGTCAGGGATATTGTTGTAAACTTAGAAATCAGCCATAAGAAAGTACATTCGAAGTATTTGTATTAATATTTCACTTATGGATCTGATGCACTATACCTATGACAATTCGCCTTAGCAATTCTTATCCACTTTGTCATCCATGTTATCCATTGAAAACTGTATGGTAGTGTATTTTTAATCATCTAATGACAGGTTTGTGTGATCTTATTTGTCCCTTTTCCTCCATTCTCTCTAATGGAAAATACACAGAGCACGTATGAAAAATAAACTAAAAAATTCACAGAGTAAGACAACACCAGCATATCTGAAGCAGAACATATTCAAAATTTCCCAATATTTAGAATCGCAGAATCACAGAATGGTTTAGGTTGGAAGGGACTTTAAAAATCATTTAGTTCCAACCCCCCTGCCACGGGCAGGGACGCCTTCCACTAGACCAGGTTGCTCAAAGCCCCGTCCAACCTGGCCCTGAACACTGCCAGGGAGGGGGCAGCCACAGCTTCTCTGGCAACTTGTGCCAGTGTCTCACCACCCTCACAGTAAAGAATTTATTCCCAGTATCTAACCTAAATCTTCCCTCTTTCAGTTTAAAACCATTACCTTGTCCTATCACTACACTCCCTGATAAAGAGTCCCTCCCCATCTCTCCTGTAGGCCCTTCTTTAAGTACTGGAAGGATTTATTCTCTAGGCTGAACAAAACTATTTCAAAACTCCTAATAGCTGAAGTATCATCAGGTTTTAGAATGATATAACTACTATTTGTTAACTTATCTGTTTATATTTGTCTACTTTACTCAATGGAAGCCAGCATCCATTACAATATATAAGAGCTTAACACAGATGACATGACTTTATGTCATACATACATCTATAAGAAAAAACAAACTGCAACAAGCAGGAGTCCAAGGCATCCCCCCGTTAGATTGAGTATAAGTGACTACATAGACTTATACTAAAAAGCAAAGTTCATATGCCTTATTCAGTTTCCACAGTTCACACCTTGCGTCAAAAAATGAAATGGCTGATAATTGATTTAACTGACATACTTACAAACATCAGAAAGCTTTCAGGGGGTGAAATAAAGTTAAACCAAATTGCTATAGTACTGATCTGGCCTGCTGTTGTAAATGTGGCTTTTTAAGGGCTTTTATAGATTTTCCTATAATACCATATGTTACATTTTGCAAATTAAAGGCATGTGGTAGAGTAATACAATTACATTGCAATTAAAATATATATACTTTGTATGATTTACAACTGTATGTTTTTTCTTGTGTGTCGGTTTTACATTTGAAGTCCGGTTGCAAGGAACCTCTCTTATCATACTGCTGTGTAGCCCTAAGCTTAGGTGTCCCCCTGTAACCACTCCTGGGGAAGAAACTCACCTCATCTCCAGCAAGGTATTCAGGATAGAAAGAATGAACTATGGTTGTATGTGTCTATTACTACTAAGGATTACTGCCTATAGGTTAAAAGGTTAGATTACAAGCCTCACTTTTACTTGGCCAGAGGTAGGCAAGAGGAATTCCAATGATATGCCAAACAACACAGCTTCTGGCACTAACTGCCAGAATTCACTAACTGCATTCAGATGAGATGTTTATTCTGCTTAAAAAGAGGTGCAATAGAGCTGTAAAATCACATTTGTTTGTTTGCTATACCCTGCTTTGCAAGGGGTAACCAGCAGTTCCTAAAGGCTTCAGGTTGAAGCTGAAGCCTTCTACCTGGAGGTTTGCATTTAACCTGAGTAGCCCTCAGATTTATTATTTGCTCTATGACGGATAGACACATGCATGACTATTGAGGACTGAGGACTAACAGTTGCTAGTCCATGGAAAGCTTCTGGGCAGTTATTGCTGTGTGTGAGAGAAATATGCCTCCGCAAGTCCTTTTACCAGAGCAAGGTGGAAGATGGACCAGGGTGCCACATAGCAGGATAAAGACAGCCAAGAGTTCATCTCTGCTCTGTTTAAGGATCTAAGCAGCAAAAGGTGGCAAACAAAGCAGGGAGCAGGACAAGTTCCCATCTCTGCTGCTGCTGCTCCCTTGACTAAGGGGTGTTGCTAGCCAACCTTCACAAGTGGGCATAAAGCCCAGCAGTTCAAACTGAGAGCCTGAAATTTTAACACTCCTTATTTTCTGTTTTCCCTGATCCTAGAAAAGAGAACATAAATTTCTGAAGGTGGACTTCCCTGGGTAAGGTTGTGCTTCAATGACACAATAAATCCAATTTTAAGACTCCTTGTAACATAGAATACAGTGCTTATGTGGTACAGTTTCACCCTGTCAAATTAGTTAGTCCATCTACATTTTTCAAAGACTGCACTGGCTAGCTTTTGCAGAGGATCAGGTATCATCTCTTGCCCTGCAATTTGTGTAAAATCAGGATCACCTCCCTGTTGCACACTAGATAATTTGACAAGAACATGTTTTTGTGCCCACACATGATCTAAATGAAATTTTTGCTGCAGGGCGATTTGCTGATGTGCAGAGCCAGTATGAATGATTATGGAAACAGGGCCCATGTTTTAATGATAAATTGCTTATTTTCTTCTGCACTGCAATGAAAAAAAGATGCAAAATTCTGAGAATAAAAAGTATGGGAAACATGAGGAGAATCTGATTATGCATTGATAAGCAAGCTGTCAGGCACCCTGGAAATTAACTTCTGCCTGAGGCTGTGCAAATAACTAATTTTTCAGTTTGGTTGCTGAATTGGAAGAAAAAAACCCCAGCAACCTGTTATCCATTACCAGGATGAAAGTCCAACATGGTTTGCTTTATTCAAACACAATGTTCTGTGTTTCCCTTTCTTTTATAAATGCTTGAAATTAACGGACAAAACCACTGGAGGGTTGCTGTGGGTGTCATCCTTTTACCCAAAGGTACAGGAGATAGTACATCTATCCAAAATGTGTAACATCTAGATTAAATTGTTTTGAAGGGGGAACTGAACCCAGCAGGAAATTTGAACCCAAGATGCAGTTCAAAGTATTCTGCACTGAGAGTCATGGTATCTTTTGCTGACACTGTTTTCTTTTTCATGAATAGTTATTAAACAAGTCTCTGATTCAGTGATGTCCCAATTACTATCGCAATGTTAAGGATATTGCCCTAAAATGCAGCAGACAGGTGGAATCCTTACGCATATACACACTGACGTTTGTATGCACAATTCAGCATTGCAGAAAGAGAATTTATCTAGCTTCGAATGATCTGGTGAACACGTACGGAAGCACTGAACAGCAGCACCGAGGTGCTAGTCTCCTACAACCAGTATTACTGCAGTACTAGCAAAGGGAATGACCCTACCTCTCAGCAAAACTAATTCGACTACCTAGAGTGCCATGCTTCTGGCCCTGAAGCTAGACACAGAGCTGGCTGTCTCAGCCCAGTGCTTCCTAACTCCCTGTAGTTTTTAGTGCTTCCTTCAGCTTCTTGTGCTAAAGTCCGCAATAAACTTAAACTTCATGAATTGCATTGAAGTACACAACTATTTAATGAAAAATATAAATTTCTCCAGTCCCAATGGTCTGACAAACAAAATGTGAATTCCCAAATAGTTTTTTAAAATGGCCAGTCCCCCATTCTGGAGACTTTGCTATTCTCCAGTTGTTTTCCCACCATTGTGTTCTAATTGTGAGCAAGTACAAAAGTAATATTTAGGAGGGAAGGAAAGATCTAAACAAGTTGCTTGAAAGATGGTCTTTATTTTGCAAACATATTTGCATGTACTTATGATATTAAAAACCAGTCAAGATAGCTAAGCTGGTTTTGTGGGCTTTCGAGGTTTGCATGAAGTCAATTTTTTCAGATTTCTTCATATAAAAACAACAGGTACTTTTCACATCAGCCTGTGCTGCAGCAAGTGTATTTCACTAATGGAAATTATACTCTTTATCTCCAAATCCAGTGCATGAATATGCATAAAAATATGCTTATTGTCAGAGGGGGAAAAAAAAAACATGAGTAAGATTTGTTACAGAGTTGGCAAGATTGGAGTAAGAAATAGCTTTCATACATCAGAAGACTAAACAGGATACAATTCTTCAGCTTGGAAAGAGATGAGCAGAGTTATGACAGAAGTCTACAGTGTTGTAAGTGGCATGGAACAGGTTACTGTAGAATGGTTGTTCATAATTTAACACAAAACAAGAGCTGGAGAGCACCCAATCAAGTCATCAGACAACAAGTCTATGACAAATAAAAGTTCTGTTTCACAGAGCATATAATTAGAGTGAAATTCACTATCGCAGAACTGTGGAGTAGAAAAAAACATACACACGTTGACAGACTAGAAGAATGGAAAATGGGAGTCTACAGGCCTTTAAACACAGTGGTCCAGTTGCACTTCAAATTAAGATGGCCTCAGAATCACAATGCTATCACTTCCTTGGGGCACAACACCATTTCAGGAGCTGTCACGCTGGGACTTAATACATGGTGAGCCACAACTTCCTTACTGGTTTCCCCTCTGAATCAGACAGCAAGCAGTCTCAATCAGCAGCAGGCTACTTTCTTCTCTACACTGAACATATGCCCCATTCCACATCCCTGCTTGCTCCTCTCTTGCTCAGTTGGGAAGGGGTGAACCACTGGCTGGAGTCTGCTCTCCAGATCCATAAGGACATCTAACACTAGGAGTCCTCCAGGGAGCAAGGTAACAATGCCTTACTTGCTGTATGGGCAAAGGATGATCTGGAATTAATTAAATGAACACAGAGAGATGGTGCAGTGGAAGTAAAGAGGAAGTGCCCAAGTGCTCTGACTGAGCAGGAACAGAACAAGTGCAGTTCCAGAGAACAGGACCCACCTCACAATATTTATTCTTAACTGCTTTCTCTGCAGAGGATGGTCTTGCTGCTGAGATTTATAGACAATGAGAGAAGAAGCTTATGCCAAGTGAATGACTATAATTATTCACTCATGGTCTAAAGCTTATTTGGTTCTTGGCCTTCACTTCTGGTGTTACTCTTAAATTGCAATCTAACAAACGTAACAAACGGATGATCAACACAAAGCCAAAACAGAACAAAACTTCCCCACACCAAAATAAAAATAACATTATCACAATACCGAAACAGAATCCACGCAGTTCCACCCCTCGTCCTTCACCACAATTACAACAGAAATTCCCATGATTATTCCACTAGCAAGGTTCAGTTCATGTTCTGACCATCACCTCTCACAATTACTATACTTTTCTCACATTCCTCTGCACCACCTTGGGCACCAGAAAGAACTGTGGTGGTTTGAGTGCAGAGGGCAATTGAGCACCACACAACTGCTCACTCAACCCTTCTCCCTCAAGAATGGGAAGGAGGAAATAAAGCAAAAGGCTTCCTCAAAAGGAACTGTGATAAGGATAGGGAGGGATGATTCACCCATTATGGTCACAGGCAAAAGACAGACTTATTAGGGAAGAAAAAAGAACATCAATTTAATTCAAGCACTAACAACAAAACTTAACAGACAGAGTAAGACAGTGAGAAGTATAATCACATCTTAAAAATGCCTTCCTCCTGCCCTTCCCTTCTTCCCAGTCTCAGCTTTGTTCCTGATTTCTCTACCTTCTTTCTCCCAGCAGTGCAGGGAGCAGAGAATGGGGGGTGCAGTCAGTCCTGCCTCTCCTTCCTTCTCAGGGTGGGAGGACTTCTTGCATTCTTGCCCCACTCCAGCATGAGGTCCCTCTCATGGGAGACAGACCTCCACAAAATTTCTCAAACATGAGTCCTTCCCACAGGCTTCAGCTCTTCCTGAACTGCTCCAGCATGGGTCACCCCCACGGTTGCAGTCCTCCCAGCACCAAACTACAAACTTATTCCCGCAGAGTCCCCAGCCTTCTTCAGGCACAGTCACTTGCTCCAGCGTGGGGTCCTCAATGGACTGCAGGTCAGCATCTGCTCCACTGGTGACCTCCAAGGGTGCAGGGGCACAGCCTGTCCTCTCACCACAGGCTGCAAGGGGGTCTGCTCCAGTGCACCTCCCCTCCTCCTCCTTGTTCTTTCTTCCAGTGACCTCGGTGTTTGCATAGGTATCACCCTCACAACTCCTCCTCAGGGCTTCTTGGCTGCTGAAGCGTAGCAGCTCCTGACTGCCTTTGTTCTTGGGGCTTCATGGTAGTTGAGGCCTTTGGCCAATGGGAGCTGCTGTTGACTACAGGACAGATTTGGCCTGAGTATAAATGGAATTCCCTGGGGAGACATTTTGGAGCTCATCCCCTGGAGGAGCACACTGCAGTTGAGGACTCTCCTGTTGGGTCAGGACGCCGCCCAAGGAAACCCCTCGAGGGGCCTTGGGTCAAAGATGCTGCCTCGAGCAAGTCCTCCAGGTTGAGAGCTCTCACTTGTCAGGTGAGTGATAAGCATTCTGGGTTGTCATTAAACCCTTGGGAGTGGTGCTTTGTTCTGTGTTTTGGGTTGTCATTAAACCCTAGGAAGTTGTTCTGTTCTCCTCTCACAGACATTCAAACCTGTAGTTTGTGGACGGCTAGTTAACTGTGTTAATAATAAATTTTTAATTTTTGGTGGTTGCTTGTTTATTTGAGAGCCTTTGTGACACCAAGTCCTCCTCCCAGGTTCTCCTTCTTAAATATGTTATCACAGAGGCACCATCGCTAATTGTCTTGGTCTTGGCCAAAGGCCAAGGGTCTGACTTAGAGCTGGGGGAGCTTCGAGAAAATTCTCACAGGGGCCATCCCCTGCAGCCCCCTCCCCTGCTACACACACAAACCCAACACATGCCACCATCAAGGACAGCTATTTGTTGTGGCCAGAAAGAACAGGTAACACAGTTAACATTAAACTGAATTTTAAAATAAATGGAGACTATCTGCTCCCCTTCTACCCAGAAACACTTTCAAAGCCTACTTGCAAACTACTGCATATCAACGCACTGGAGGGAAGGGATGTGCCATCCAGAGGAACCTTGACAGGCTCAAGAGGTGGACCCGTGCAAACCTCATGAAGTTCACAAGGCCAAGTGCAAGGTCCTGCACATGGGTTGGCGAAATCCCAAGCACAAATACAGGTTTGGTGATGAGTGAATTGAGAGCAGCCCTGCAGAGAGGGACTTCTGGGTGTTGGTAGATGGAAAACTGACTATGAGCCAGCAATGTGCACTGGCAGCCCAGAAAGCCAACTGTACCCTGGGCTACATCAAGAGGAGTGTGGCCAGCAGGTACAGGGAGGTGATTTTCCCCCTCTACTCTGCTCTCGTGAGACCCCACCTGGAGTGCTGTGTCTAGTTCTGGGGCTCTCAACAGAAGAAGGACATAGACCTGCTCAAGAGGGTCCAAAGGAGGCCATGAGGATGATCAGGGAGATGAAGCATTTCCCTGATGAGGACAGGCTGAGAGACTTGGGGTTCAGCCTGAAGAAGAGAAGGTTCTGGGGAGACCTTATAGCGGCCTTCCAGTACTTAAAGGGGGCCACAGGAGAGATGGGGAGAGACTCTTAACCAGGCAGTGTGGTGATAGGACGAGGGGTAACAGTTTTAAACTGAAAGAGGGCAGATTTAGATTAGCTATAAGGAAGAAATTCTTTACTGTGAGGGTGGTGAGACACTGGCACAGGTTGCCCAGAGAAGCTGTGGCTGCCCCCTCCCTGGCAGTGTTCAGGGCCAGGTTGGACGGGGCTTGGAGCAACCTGGTCTAGTGGAAGGTGTCCCTGCCCATGGCAGGGGGGTTGGAACTAATGATCTTTAAGGTCCCTTCCAATGCAAACCATTCTGTGATTCTATGACTCCAAAAATGCTACAACACAAGATCTTTGCTCTTGCATGTTAAAAATAGATTTATCAAAATTATCATGTGGGACTGTTACTACAAATGTGTCCCATATAAGGAGAATCACTGTAAGTAGGAAATGGAGGAAGAAATCTCACAGTTTCAGCTGTGGTATCTGTCTCACACAGTCAACACTTTAACTCCAGAGCCTTTGTATGTTTAAAAGCCAAGAACATGTTCTTTCCTTTCCCATTAGAGACTTGCACAGAAATACCAGAGAAAGATTTTAACATTTTGGATTACAATTCTCAATGTAAAAGGTCTACCGTATTTAGGTCAGAGCACTTGAATGAGACAAGAAGGTCCAATGAAAAAATTCAGTCCTTTTTAACATGTAACGTTGATACTTCAGGGAATAAAAATACAGGAATGATCACAAAAATTGAACTAGGTCAGCAACATCTCTTTTCCTCTCAAACACTCATGAGTGTTGCCAGCTGGAAACTTGGGCTACATTATGTCACAGCAACCACAGAATAATTTTGTATCCTGTAATCATGTCTTAACTCTCACCCTGGTGTTAGAGGTATTCTAATGTAGTGTGAGAGCAGCCACAGAGAGTATTTTGGTGGTACTTTTGACAGCTAATTAGCATATTTCACTACTGTATTGAGTTTTACACTGTGTTGCATAAAGTTAGTTTTACAAGTGTAGGAGAAAAGTATATTCTCCTCACTGACCTGTATATTGCATTGAAACATTTGCAGGGTTCTCTTGGTATATTGTCAACAATACTTATGTGTAATGTTTTTGCTTTCTTGTTTTTCTGTATGCATGGATAAAATATAAAATAAGACAGATTGTTAACATGCTAACTGAAGAGTAGCAAAATTTACTAAACAAAACTGAACTAGAGAGCTAATAAAAATCAGTATTATTTTCATGTTGGATCCCAGAAGTGAGTTTTCAAAGGCACAAATGGCAGGGTTGCCTAAATCCCATGGAAATTCACTTATGGCACATTTATGCCTTTGAAAATCTGCAGCTTTGGAGTACAAAAGTCCGAAATCAAACCTGAAGGCTTTGATCCTAATACCATTTTTACACAGCCAGCAAAGATATGCAGTTGTTCAAAGAAGACATCTACTTATTAGAGTATGTTCAGGTCATAAAAATGTATTCACTCAATTCATAACAGAAAGTACTTAAGGACCTGTGTTATTTCACACGTAGGAATAGACTTGCCAGAGAAATTACAGGTGAAGGGAAGTAAAAGTGTGCAAGGTACACAAGGTTTGAGGACCCTGACATCTTGTATATCAAGGTTTGAGTACCACTTAAGTCCTTTATTGGCATAAGTTACCATCATTCCACAGAGGTCAATGGAGTTATATCTATGTTTTCAGTATGGCCCTCTATTATCACCTAGACAGAAAGAAAAATTTAGTCCAAACCTTACAGATGAACATATCTTAGTAGGTTTAATATTCAGATCTGTGAGTAACAACAGCAAGCTCCACAACATAGCAGTTTTTCCTCATTGTTTCCAAATCTGCTTGGAAGATTGATTGATAAAATTGTGTGAAATAAACCATCAAACTACTATGGTGGCTCTTTGGAAAAGAAATAGAGTGTTATCACAGTTATTCATGTATATCAGGGTAGTCCCCTCTCCCCAAAATGTTGACTTCTTTTTATAGGTGTCATGAATGCAAACAGGTTATAGCACACACAGCCAGAAGTATTCACATATTATTTAGCACCCACCAAAAAACATTCATGCAGAAAAAAAAACCAGGTTCTTAGATTGTAATAGCATATCAGCTTTGCCTCAGCCCTAAAATACATCTCCTCTGGTGCTAGAGCTGACAGTAGCTGTAGGGTCAGCCTGCACCTTCTGTGTGTGCTGCAGAAGAAGAGTGAAGAGCGTGTATGCCCAGGGGAGGAAGAGCTGAAGCAGGTGGGGGGAGGCAGCACCCTTCCTTCACAATGGAAATGCACACGCTTAGCAGCAAAGTCCTGACCTGTGGTTCACATAACTACAATCACCTCAGAAGAAACAGACAAAAAGAAATAAGGCTTAGAAACTGACCTGTTTTTCATTTTCATCCTCCAGCCTCAGCCTGTCCTCAATGCAGTTCCTGGCCTGTAGGAATGCCTTCCTCTGAGCCCTTTCTGTCAAAATCCTCACAAAGACCCCATACAAATTTACACTGACAAAAAGGATTGCATTGGCCACAAGCTGTAAGAAAGAAAGAAAGAAAAAGAAATTAATATTTTAAAATACAGATGTTTATTTTACATTTCTTCTCGGCAAAAGTTAAAAAAAAAAAAAAAAAAGCACTCTTTAAAAATTCTGCCTCACTAGCCATGTCACTGATACTCCTTCCCACAACCCAACTGCAGTGAAACAATTACAGCAGCTACCACAAGTCCAGGCAATCAGTACTGCATAATACAGAACTTTGCATCTGCTGAAGTTAATTTCTCTTATGATGATCTGTAATTTATCACTTTCATTCAGCTTCAGTTCTTTCATCAGCCCGTTGGCAGATCTGTCCGTCTAGTAAGGAGAGTATCTTCAGCATTTGTTCAGTTGCAAGATGCCTGGAAGACTGAAATTATTTTCCTGTGCCTTTGTAAAGTAAGGATGTTATTGTCCATTTTTTTATAGTTGAGAAGCAAGGCACTGACAAAATCTGTAGCTAAATCAAAATGTGTGCCTAGGTACCCCAAGCTTTCATATTGTGCAGCCTGCACTTGGAAAATCTGCTTCTCTTCCCATATCTACACTGTTAGCAACCACACTGTATTGTTTGAGAAATCATCCAAAATATTGCTGATGCTATCCTGCAGCAGACCTCTCAGAAGGTGCTGAGGGCTTTCAAATGATGCCCCTTGACACAAACCAAGCCTCACCACAGTGTTATAAGCAGGGACAATGAATTACTTTGAAATCACTGCTATGAACAGTGCTTTGATGAAGGACACATAAATGACCCAACTGCCCTTCTGGGTTTTAAAAATGTTTTTACAATACATGATAAAGTTAGTTAACTAACCTAAATAATTCAACAGTGGTTTGCACACAATGTCCCTATCTAAGACAATCCTGTCCAAGTTTCTCACAGCATCTCTGATGTCTGAAACATGTCTTCAGATGGTAAATTCTGCAATGTAATGTGGTGTTTATTTAGAAAGGAGGTAATAAGGCCTGTTTACTCAGTATCTTTTCAGTCACATTCACCATATTTACTCTAGTTACTACTGCAGCACCATGATAAGGATTCATGGGATTATAAATTCCAAAATTTCAGATATCATCTGGCAGATTGGCCAAGATTGGGTATAATAAGAGCAAAGACAGACATTACAGCAAGTAACACAATTCATGTTAAATTCCTATGCACCTAAAATAGTTCATAATGACATTTTTTTCTTAATTTGAGGTATACATTTCAAGGTAGTACATCTCTGCTATTGCATGATCTGCTAGTGTAAATTGGAGACCACTGCCCTTGTTTGCACTGCATAGTGAGTCCAGCTGTGCCAACAACACAATGAAATTTTAAGAAAAATAAAACCATTGACATTGTTGCAGAGAATGCTTACTGACTAACAGGACTAGGGTTGAAGTCTTGAATTCAGTCAATATGGTAAGCAAAGATCCAAAATGACTTCTAGAAACTCCCTGCTGATTTTGGAGAGTCTTTGAGAAATGTTTCACCCTACAAAAATAAGAAGGAAGTTTCTGATGTGTGTTACTAATGGCAGTATACTTCTCCATCTCCTGTGATCTCAGTATAGTGGGGACAATTGAAAAATTCATTCTGGGTGGGTTCTCCAGACCTTCGTAGATTTGTAAGTCCTCTAAAGTTTACCTTCATATGTGGTTGTTAGTTAACAGGACATCAACAGCAACTTCCCTGCAAACATTCTCAGCAGTGCAAAATCAAAAGATACCCTGTGACAGTAAAGGGAGCTGTACCCAGCATTAGTGCTTTCTTTCTCCTCAGATATTCAAAGTTATCTCACAAGAGCTAACACCAGCAAAGAACGGTGTTATGGTTTCCCCCTGAGAACTGCAAAATGCGGGTTCAGGTGTCATCAGTCAGATGAATTTTAACCTAAGAATCTCATATAGCAGTTACTTACATGTCACTTCTCAGAGATGGTAATACAGATGGTAAAACTTTGAAGATGAAAAGCAGTACACAAACATATTATTTCTAGATACAAGTTGAGCATAAACAGTCTGTAGTTCCTATCCTGCTTTATTTTGATTCATTACAGAGAACTGTTTGAGGTATATCAATTTTCAGCACAAGTTAAAGCTTACTAAAATGAAATTAGTGTAGAAATTCCAGTAGAAACCTATTTTTAGAGACATGAATGCATCTGCACTCACCTTATCCTGTGTTCTATCACGCTGAAGTGTAATGACAACAGTGTATTTTAAAGCTAATTCTGAGAAGTGCAGTGGAATAAAAATAGAAAGGATTTGTAAAGGCCATATTCAAAGGCAGTAGAGAGAGCCCACAGAATAAACAGCCAAGGCAGTTAACAGACACTGCAACTGCTTGACCCTGTCCACGTACAAAACAGCTGTTAATAACACAGGGTGAAAAACTAATACTATCTCTGTGCGCTGATAGCAGAATGGCCAAAGACATAAATAATTACTTCCAGAGAGAATAAAAAGAAGATTCAACTCAGTTTCTGGTCTTCAACTGCAAGCAGTAATAGACCATATATTGTAACAATATGCCAGCTGTTCTGAGACTATCATTACGATTTCACTGCAGCAATGGTGATCACCTGGACTGGGGGTAACCAGTAGGTGGGTTCCTGCAATCATGCAGCCACTTTCAGACTCAGCAGGAAAAGTCATTTTCTGACATACTTTGAACAGTTTAAGATAAAACAGAGGCTTAGCTGTCAGCTCTGGCCTGCAGGGAATCAGGAAAAGTGATAAAGCAACTAAAAGATTCATAGATTTCAAAATGTGAGAAAAGAAAGTAGGGCAGATTGTCTCCTGAGGTAAGAGTTCCTTCCCTCCACAACCCATTTTCTGCTTAATTACTCTTTTTTTTTTCCCAGTTGAAAACTACATATACCTCTCTAAGTTTCTCAATACATGCCATTTCCTGGTCCCTTTCATTTTAATACATAAATATGTACCTTTATATATACACACATACATATGTAACTTACATACGTTATATGCCATAACTCCAGGAAAGACTGAGAGACTTGCTGTTAAAACTAAGGATCTTTGAAGAGATACTGAGGCATCCAGAACTGCTGAAATATCAAGGAATTGAATTTAAATAGTTCTTACATTATTCACTATACTACTGCTTAGCAGCTCTTCAGGTCTCACCATCACCTTCTGTTTACAGATACCAAAGAAACAATTTACTTAATGCAACACAAAGTGACTCAAAAACATTTTTAAGCTGCAACCTCTTTCAAACAATGTTATTCTCTTGTTCCATAATGAGATTACAGGTCAACCAGAATAAAAAAAAAAAAAAAAAAAAAAAAGGCATCAGTGTCATGAAAGCCTTTTTAAAAAATTATTCTTTTAATTTATTGTTGTAATTGAATCTTGTACGGTTCATTCTGCATATCTGCTGCACTTCAGTACCAACATCCTGAGCTTTAAGCTTCTCTAGTCCTTAGTAGAGGTACACTTTCTATCACTGGATGAACTCTGGCATGGTTCCTTGTGCTGGCTCTAAAGGGTGTTACCAAAGGCAGACTTCTAACACAGGAAGCTAGTTCTTCTGGTCTGCCTAGTCAGTGAAGAGAGACTGGCAGGTCCAGCAGGTATTTCAACCAAATTTCTGTTTCTCCTGGTTTTTGCCTCCATTGACTTTCTTGGGTGTCAAGTTAGTTTTCGTAGGGAACTCAAACTGCAATATTGCAACACCCCTGAAGAAGTGAACAAATAATTCTGGAGGTAAGAAGCATGTAACATGCACACACATATACAGGCCTTGAGCAGTTCAGTTAAAGATCTCCCTTTTTTCCCCAAGAATAATCTCCCACTTCTTGAATGTCTCTTGGGATTAATTGAGAGAGTCTCTGAAGAGTCCTTCAAAACTTTTCTTTCTATTCCAGATAGGATTTGTTCTCCACTTCTTCTTCCTTCAAAACAAGTATCCTCATGTGTGAACTTACTCTCTCTCAAACAAATGTTGAAAAATTCTTCTACATGTTATTTGACTTTTGAGACGACTCTGCTTACTAAGCAGACTAATTCTGCTATCAGGTAAACAGATGCATAGTCGATGGTTCACAAAATTGCCTCAGAAAAATGTGGCTTTCAAAAAACTGTAAATGACTTCTGGATCACTCGAAGACTTTTTTTACAAAGTGGCATTTATGTGGATGGATATTGAAATACCCAACTGAAGTAGACTAAATGAGAAATAGAAATTATCAGAGAAGAAAACTCAGGAGACTCCCTCAGAACTTCAATGTGCTTTTTAAAAGCTGGGCTTGTGGAGTGAACGGAACTGAGAAGGGATTTCAGGAGTTAGCACTCCCAGGATTGTAATTTAGTGGCTAATGTCAGTGTTTGGTTTATTCTCAGCAGCATGAGTTCTAACAGTATCCCACGAAGTATGGAAGAGTGGAATATGTAGGAAATGCTGTCAGCATTTCCAGGTGAAGGCTGAAATTTGCAGAAAAGACAAAACAAATGCGGTTCTTGTATGACTTAACCCTCACATACCTGATACAGGTATGGAGGGCCTGAAGTCTACTTCCAGTTTTCTCTGTTAATTGAATTTTACTGCAAGTAATTTCTGTGCTACTATTGTTGTTCCTGTTATACAGACAATGCAATATTTACTTATTCTGTCAAAATACTTTAAGATACGGCAATGAAATGCATTATTGTAAAATATGAATTGTCTGTTGTGAGGCATGCTTCTAAGGAAACAGTCAGGAACAGATTACCAAAGTGAGTCAGTGTTCCACCATTAAAACTCTTGAAGAGCAGGCAAGACTGTGCTGTTTATGAAAAGTGTTGATACCATGAACAAGACCTTTTACAAGTTTAAACAAAAATAGTTTCTCTTTTTCCTGTTACGGAAAATGTTACTGTTACAGCAGTTCTTTTTTTACAGCACAAAACTCCATAAAAGAGACTGAAAAATTGCCTCTTGATCCTGACACGGTTTTCTTAAATTTAGTAATTCACTTAACTCACTTCGCAGCCTTTTGAGAACACTTAATTACTACATCTGCTCCCCCTCTTTGCTGAAGTGGCATAACACAGGAACAGAGAACTTCTCCTTAATTACGACTGTACCCCAAAAAGCATGCCCTTCTACCAGAGAAGGCAGCCAAACAAATTTTCTCTAGATTAAATAAATGTATTCCCATTTTGAATAAACATCCCTCTCTTATTTTTGTTAGTTCTTGTCTTAACTGGCTTATGACACATACTAAGTAAATATTGTTCTGCTGTGCTGTGGTTTATATCTTCATTCACACCCTCCCGAATCTACAGCATACTCTAAAACGGGATTAATAACTAATTATTCCAGTGATAACATGTTAAATGAGAGCAGATGTCACTGTTGAGGAAAAGACAGTAGCACTGGGGTGTCTATAACCATACAAGAGAATAGAGACCTTTAGGATATCTAGGATGCTATGTCCATTAACCACAGCCAGTTTTTTTGAAGTGTACATGAACAATGTGTAATTGCAGAAATCCACTCCATGTCTCTCCCTCTGGCTGCATACCTGTTTGACCAAAGTAGAAGACACAACTTATAACCGTTATTTAAAATACATGTCATAAACCTTTCCAAAAAATGCCCCCTACAAAAGTAGAGTCATTGAGAACCATCACGCTCCCCAATTTTCAAAACTTCATTTGTTACATCTTTCTCCAAAGGACATGTCCATTTGTTACATCTTTCTCCAAAAGACATGTCCTTTTAACTTGGAAACATGCACTGGGAGAACAGTTAGTGCATGTGTCTCTCATGTTATACACCATTTGTTAATCTGGTGTCAGAAGCACTTAACTCTGAGATTTAGTAGCAGAGAACTGTGATGGAGTATCAGAAATAGGGCTGACTGAATCATAAATTTTGAATCCTAACCCTAATGTAGTATTGCAGCTTAAAAACATTCTGATAAAGATATCTGTGATTACATAAGATAACAAATATTTGTATTGCAGAAGTTCCAGAGTGTCAACTGCCTGCCCATCAATACTCTCACTCAGGTGTGTGACATGAATCTATGATATTAATTTCAGGCTCCTGCTTTTGAGTTTCTGAGATGTTGTGCCTTTCTTAGTGAATTTCTGAAAGTAACTCACAGTTCCATCATTTCTACCTTTCACATTGGAATCAAACTAAATCTTTATTTTGATGTAACAAGATTTCTGGATTTTTTAATTTTATTTTTTATTTGTTAGGAAGACAGAAGCACTTATGAACAAGATTTTTTGTTCTTATCTGCATTTTTTAAATTAAAAAAAAAGCAGCTGATTTTTAGGCAATAGGAAAAATATCAGACAGAGGACTTACAGTTAATATACAACAAAGCATTGATATATGACATTTTAGAAATAAGAAATAAAGGACTGGATTAAAAATATTGCAAGCAGCATACAGGCTGAAGTACCTTCAAACATAACTTCACAATCACTTCAAACCATTCCAAATAATAAATGACTTCATAAAAGTTGTATTTTGGAAAAAAAAAACAAAACGAACAAACAAACAAAAAAAAACCAACCCAACAACAAAACAAAAAAAAACCCCTAAACCCATAGCAATATTCTGTTAGAAATGATTGGCACAACTTAAACAGTAATGTCTGAAACTTGACAAGTCTAGCACTGGGTTATTGTACTTCAGAAATTCAAAAGAAGCAGTAAGAAAATGCCCTGATTTGTCTCTGTCTGAAGCCTGGTTTTATACATAATGTGTGCATACTGATACACATTTGTGAGTTGGTTCTTCACAGCATGTGAACAATGTTAATTATTTCTCTTGGTTTCATGTTTATATCTTAATTAAGCCCAGTTGAGGTTAGTATCAACAATCTTTCTATATATCAAACCAGACCTTACAGATAGATAATTGCAGATTACCTTTAAGACAAGGCAACAAACTCTCTCCAAAGCCCACAGACATGCTGGGTCTATTGCAAACAGAAGAGGATATCAGAAGAGTATTACATGTGAAACAAAAAAAAAATTTCCTAGTCATCCATACTAATCAGTCGAATCTAGGTACACAAGAGAACTGGCTGATCTCCATGTTTTTTCACTATATGAGAGGCTATGAATGCCTCTCAGATAAGATACGAGAGATGTGGTATCTCAGCCGCAGCTTTCCCTTGCTGTTATATTATGGTACTGCACTCCAGAGTGTGTAACAGGTTCACAGCAGAATGTACACCTTAAACGTAATATAATATGGTCTCAGTCACCTCCATCTGTGGAAAGTGGACACAATGAGCACCCCAGAAAAGTCAAAATATTCTAGCTAACAAGGTTACATGTTACCTCCCACAAATTTCTTTGTGCTGAGAAGAGAGAGGCAGATGTTACTTACATTTCTTTCCTGATTTAGCTATTGCATTCTTTCACGGTGTATTGTAAGTCAGCATAGAACAAATCAACCCTCAGTTCTGTGCTTTTGGGGTGGGTTGTTACGGTTTGGGGGTTTTTGCATTTGTTCCCAAGCATTAAGAATAGCTGTTATCTATCACAAAAGATTAGGAATACGTTGCCAAAGCACCTGAAATAATTTCTATAAAAATTATGGCAAATCTTTTTATTTATTTGTGCATGTTATTTACTTGCTTGACAGACTCCAGGTGATCAGCCCCTGAATCTGTTCTACATCAATCAAAAATGTGCAGCTTTTTCCTCTTTTTCTATTAATTAGAATAATGATGCGTTGTGCAATTATAGTAGAGTAATCAGTTGTCAAGAATTTGCATTTGTGGTATGCAACACATGGTTCCTTTCCAGTACTTGTTCCCTCACAAGAACCCATCTGAACGTCTTAATATTTGTTTTGTTTTTGTTTTGTTTTGTTTTGTTTTGTTTTTAAAGCTGCAGTAATTAAATACATCATAAAAATAAAGACTTCTGGGGATACACACTCCAATATAGCTTGAAACCTTTGGTGGGACTACAGTTGCTAGGTGACTGGACCTTCAGCTCTTAAATGCAGTTTTTCTTCATCTGAGTCTTGTGTATGGCTGAGAAACAGTACGTAGTGGCCTCAGTCTGGTGCCTGGCTGCTATAGACAGGAAGCATTTCTTATCTAGCATACAGCTCTTAAATTACAGAGACAAAATGAGGCCATTGCTTCAGTTCAGCAAGGGGTACAATGTTTTCAGACTGCTCCTGTAACAACCCAGGAGGAAGATTGCCTAGTCTGAGTGGGACAGCCTCCTTCCCAGGCTCTATGGGAGCTATGCTCCTTTTTGCAGCCCACTGTGTGCCACTGGCCAAGTGAACTCCTGTGGCATGATTTGGTTATATCCAAAAAACATACTCCACAATGTGCCTCTTAAGGGACCTGGCTTACTGAAGGCTGAGCTATGCACGGAGCTGCTGCACGTCCTGGCAGCTGGAATGCTCTTCTAGCTTTTCACTCAAAACCTCTCACTCATCAGCTTTAGTTTAATTATCAAAGTGTTTTCCCTAAAAACTTGAAAGTGCTCTACAAAGCTTTGCCAATAAACAGCGCTGGGGTGGAGGGCTCATTCTGCTAGCCAGTGATGGAGCTGGTGACAAAACATGGGTCTTCCAAGTAAGTCCTGGCTCTGTTCTTCAGTGGTTTGAGCTCAGTTTTATCAAGCCTAGGAAATGTGCTGCTGGAGACAAAGTACTATGCCCAGGGCTTACTATACAT
This sequence comes from Athene noctua, assembly GCF_965140245.1. NCBI lineage: Eukaryota > Metazoa > Chordata > Aves > Strigiformes > Strigidae > Athene > Athene noctua. The sequence goes on along the minus strand of NC_134038.1, from coordinate 105,429,564 downwards.
GCTGCACAGACAGTGCACCATCTATTTGGTACTGAAATAGTGCTCTCCTGTGCTGTACACAGGCTACTTTCAAAGAAGGCTTGAATTTTTTTCCTGGAAGGTCTGGTGCATAAAACCTAGGAAATGCAACACCCATCCTTAAAACCCCAAGTGCCTTTTTGAATTTAGCTTTAGGGGACTTTCTCAAGATCTAGGAGACAGCCATGGATCAATGCAGGTTCAGCGATGTCAGTTAGGTATAATCACAAGCATATTGCAGATGAGAATATAAATGCAGGATAAGTTCAAGCAGCTGTCCAAATACTACACTGTAATGAGCTCATTGTTAGGAAATCATGCTGGAATGCATTACTTAAGGGACTATATAGCAAATTCAAGTCATTTTTGGTGACCCAAACAGTGTCAGGTACACATTTTTCATATCAAGCACGGGACCTCATTATTTATTTTACGCCACTAAAAAAAGTTTGCCCCCTAAATGTTAAGAAGTATGCAGAAGTCTTCTAACAAGTCACCTGCAAATTAAACTGAATGACTAAACTGTGAGACCTTGGTTCTCACTCACTTCCAAGACACCTGGTCCTTTTCCAGATGAATGAAGGCAGCTGGAGATTAAGAGAGGAAAAAGTACATACACTGTTGCTCTGGCTGCCTATGTATTGCTAAGTGAAAACATGACTGCATTAGGACTAGACCGATCTCAGTCAGTTTCCCTTTCCACCAGAAGGATTGCCTGCTACAACTGACAAATGTCCTCTTGTATCTTTTTTCTCTTTTTTTCCTCTACATGCAGATATTTGAAGCAGTTGGTGAATGATGTCACTTCTGGTCAAATGTCCTGAAAAGATGAAAGTGTTTGCCTTGAGGAAACTATGTTCTATTACACAGAGCCCATTTACTTTTCTCCTATTGTGCTTTACAACTTGCAAGAACTGTCTCTGCAGATAATAAGATTCTCACTCTGCAGGGTCATTTAAGCTATGGTATCTTCTGTCAGTGTTGGGACTTGAGAGCTTTATTACTGCCAAAGTTGCAAAGACACAATTTAAGCTGAAGAGATAGAGAATGCTAGCTATTTTCTTGCTCAAATTTGAAAATTATTTTTGCAAAGAGAAACCAGCTATATAGTATGTCACTAAGCAACTGATCAAACAAGAAATTGATGGAAGATTTAAAAAAAAATATTTCTGGTCACACTGGCACCCAGTCAGATTTGCCCTTGAGGAAAACGAGGATATACCTGTGTTTAATGATTCTTTTTAACAACTGAATTAATCAGTGAATGATTTTGAGAGAAGCCAAAGAAACTCTAAAGATTCAGGACCAAAGGACCAAAGCTTACTCCTTCTCAGTTAGTGAGCCTAAAAACCAAGTTTGTTGTTAGAATCTCTATGCTGTATGATTAAAAATAGTCTGAGTGTGCTAAAAAATGGAGGCATGATTCCACAGTTGGAAATTTGGGTAGTGTTCCAAACTGATTCATACAAACCTCATTGCTGAATCAGGACCTTAGAAAGAACAATATGACAATTTTGTGAGCAACAGGATGCTTTTGAAGACCTATCATGTGAGCACATGACTAATAACTTCTTGCATTATATGATCTTCTTGTCATGTGTAGGTTTTCTAGTTCTGTCTTAATATAACATCATTTAAATGAAAAAAAAAAAAAAAAAAAAGGGAAAATAGTCACAATATTGTGAATGCCAAGATTTTAAAACGCTGAGTTGGACTGCAGAAATAAATCAAAGTTATTAAATGGCAAAGCTGGAGAAGCATAAGAGATATCAGGACGTAAATCAAGTATGTTTTTGGAAGAGAAGGAATAAATGTGAGTAAAGGGAAAATAAAAAAGAAAGAAGGAAACTAATGATAAAAAGTGGAACTCAAACATGTCTACTCTGAGCAGAAAAGAATAGCTAAATAATAAGAGGGCTAGAACTATAGATACTAAGCCAAAATTAGAGAAAATTTAGCACAATCTTGAACATGGTGCTAATTTTTTTTTCTTCATTTTTCCCCAATGTCATATTTTGTTCTGCCTCATTAGAAAGGGGATTATGAGATTTTTTATTTGAATGAAAGAGATGATAGGTAAGCATTATGGACTGATATTCTTTGAATTGTGAATGAGGTGCCTTTCTGGGAATTTTTTTTGCTCCTCTAACTACCAAAATACTCAGAAACTCATCCCAACTTTCATTTAAACTGTGAAAGTCCTCCTTCCTACAAACTGTCTGGTGGGTCTATTTTCTGCTTTGAATGTCTCGTCAGTTCTGGTTAGTTTAAGGCTGTCCATCAAATTAAGAATGTGCAATCTGAAGAGAAATGGTGCTATTTCCATGTACATAAGAGATTGCAAATAGCAGAATTTTATGCCCTAGAAAAGACAAGATAGGACTTAACTGAGTTATTGGGAATTCTTAAAATTACAGGGGAAAACAAAATACATCAGTAATTTCTTATTCTGCTTCAAAACAATGAGACAGGGGAGATAGTATGCTAAGTCCCAAACCAAGCTGTTCACTGGTAAAAAATAGTAAGTCAGCTGCAACTACTGTAATACCTCATATTATGTCATATTATGTCTTTCTTAAGTGTACACAAATTCCCTCTTAAGGGTTTGCTGTCGGCAGTCTTTTTTTGCACAAACAAATGAAATAACAAGTATGGAATAGAACATGCACTCTTCAGTGCTGCTGTATCATTTTTGCTTTACTTCTGGCACAGGCTCTGTGTGTTCCTTGACCCAAAGATGCAAGATACATGAAAGGACTGTATTTGACTACGTTTACAACATCTAGAAAAACATTCAACAGACGTGGGCTTGCAGCTAGAAAGAGGTGGTGCACAGCATGCCCACACTGTGTGCATTTTGGGAGAGGTTAATGTGCATCAGTTCTAGCTTGGTCCCAAGGACTGAACATCAGTTAGCCCACTTTCCACTGAAGTCTCTGGTCTTAAAGGCACAGGGATGCATTACTACCAGAATACAGACAAGAGATTCGGGGTTCTTCTTTTTTTTTTTTTTTTTTTTCCCCCAATACAGCAAAAAATAGAGATTACTTTTTGAAATTATCTACTACCCTGTAAGTCCCAAAGGACTTGTATCATAAAGACTGCACAGATACAGGAAAAGCTGGCACTTACATCACAAAGATATGTACTAAATCATGATAAGCATAAATGTGTATAAAAGGGGCTCATAATAAAACCAGATATAGCACTTTTGATTATACTATATATATATGCACTGGCTACATTGTACACAAAAGTCTGGCAGATGCTTATTACTCCATGGCAAAGCTTTTCTACCTACAGAAAGATTAAAATATTAATCAACTATTCATTCAGTAACTTGTCAACCATTTTAATATTTTCGAATGTCTCCTGATAATAGTAGTTTCCTGAAATAAGCAGATCATAAATCATTATAGGATGATGTCAGAAACAATCCTGGAAATTACAAGTATCTAAGAGGGGATTTAAAAATGAGATAGTTAAAATTTTTTAAAACCAGAAATGTAAGCAAGAAAATACTGCACACTACAATTAAATAACTGTGTGGATATTTATTTTTATAAACCAGAAATGTAACTAAGAAAATATAATTTCACAGTATACTACAATTTTTCTATTTTTCTCCTTTTTTTCCTTTTCTGTACTTAAAAATAAAAATAGATGTGAAACATTCTTGCAACAACAGCATAATACTAGTTATATTAGTTTTTTGGACTCTAAATAATTGTACATATTTGATTATACTAATGAAGTTTGCTTTACTATTATTATTATTACAGTATTTTTATGTATGTTTCTGATGCAAAGATAACAATAATAAAAGTTTAAAAATATCTGTTATGTCAAATATTTAAAAAATTTTCTTGGCCAGGTTCTGATATACTGAATATTCTCTTGGGTGATTGCCCCAAAAGGTCTGACAAAGTGCCCATGTTAGCTGTTCACAAACCCTTTTATAAGAAATTCTAACTTACGCAGATTCATTAGGGATAGTTCTTCTGCCTTCAGAACTAAATACCAGTGATCTGATCCTAATCCCCTCAATGAAGTTATCTGAAATACTTCTTAAAAGAACATGGCATCAAACACTGGGTCATAGTGTACTTGAAAGTTGAGGTGATAGCAGAAGTTCTGTGAAGACCCTTAAAAAAATGGAGGTGTTGAATTAGTAATTTGGGAACAGGATGAGTTTTTGCAAGCAGGATGAACTTCACAGAAATAAAAAATGGGTCAAAACAAAACTAAGAACTGGGGAGTTTTGACAAGGTGGAAGACCACACAGTTCAAGAGTACACATCCTTTGCAGATGAATTAACAAAAGATTACTGAGACTAAGGAGAGCTGCTGGGAGAAACAACAAAGAACAACTCGAACCAGTCAAGTCTCATTTAAACAGAGAGTAGAAAGTAAGTAGTTTGACCAAGTGGGTTATGTGCTTCTGTGCCAATAGAGAAGAGGGAATTGGAGTGAATTAAAACTGAATACTGAATGAGAAATATCATATTAGAAGGGTACTAGAAAGAAAATAATCAGTGGGACACTCTTATTTCCAAGGTGCAAAATACATGGGGAAAAAACAAGAGGCAAGGTCACAGGAGTGGTGCTATGCATTAAAGGAAGTAGGCAGCCCAACCTGGTGATTAAGTTAACTGCATTGAGATATAACAGAATCTCTACGGATTAAAATTTGATGCTTATGTAGGAAAAGCATATTAATAAGGCTACACTATCACAGCCTGAACAGGATGGAAAGAGGGAGTATGGTTCACTTGAGAGGTCTCAGAGAGGCTGTCGCTGCAAAATACAAACTGAAGTGAGACTCCTGTTATTTCTGTGCAGATTCGGTAATTATTACAGTGGACCATGAAACTAAGGCAAACTTTTAGATCCCATAAATGATTGCTTCCCGAAGTAGCTAAATGGGGAACTAACAGGAGGAGAAGCACCCCTGAACATTTTTCTGACCAATCTCCTAATACCTGGTTCAAAATGTAACCATCAAAGTACAACTAAGCACAAATTACTTACAGATACCCTTGCAAGGGAAAACAAACAAACAAAACACCAAAAACAAAATCACAAACAAAACAGACAGAAAATCTACAGTAGTGTTTGATTTCAGAAGGAGGAACTATTGTTATTTATAAGGAACATATCAGGGAATCTCTCTTAGATGGAATTATCCATAAAACAGGTTCTAAAACAAATCCCCAAATGAAGAGGATCAGATTGCCAGGACCAGGCCATATTACACTAGACATTCCTACAAAACTCGGGTGTGATATTACTGAACTATTGATTTTATATTGGACAAAGTGGTAAAAACTATGAAAACCAACAAAATCTGTAAAAAAAGCATAGTCGAGGAAAAGTGGATTCCGTGTTTTTAGAGAAAAGGTATGTCTGTGAAAATGAAGTCTGTTTCAGTAGGTGCTTTTATTTAAAAATTTGAACTAACAGAAGCACCAGTCACAGGAGCACTAATTCTGTTCTCTTTTAGGGGTCTCCAGCAACCTCTAGCAGCATTTTTCAGTAAGTCCAAATGCCAGCTACAACTAATAAGAGATAAATTCCATGATGTTAATTCAAACTTCTGACAACTTTAGAGATACAACCCCACTCTTTACATTGAGACTTAACAATTGCCCCAGTGCAATTATGTTGACTACCTCTAAAACCCCAAATGCATGGTCTATAATCAATGCACTATTTTTTTTTGCCAGTAGTTACTTCACACAATCCAGTTCATTTGTGTATTGTGTATCTTTGTGTATCTACATGAAAGTCAGAATGATAGCATGCTTTCTGCCTTAATAGCTTAGGCTTCCACACTGTCATCTAAAGATTCAATTACTGCAGCTATGTCACTATATATATATAGACCTACCTGTCTATATGTCTCCAATACTTTGAAATTTATTTTAAATTCTCTGTTCTGTATTGCTGCATTCGCTATATTGCCTTGGTTTGGCATGTTAAAAAAAAACCCATTTCTTTAATATAGGCAGATTTTCATATTGAATAAAGGGTCTATTTATATAGTCAGAATTAACTAAGCACAAGAACTGAAGCAAGGACTGAGATTAAAGTTTTAAAAAGAACTCTAAATAACTTTATACATATTAATGTATGTTTGTAATTGTGTTCCGATCGTATAAATTATATGCAATTCTACCCTCAGAGACCTGTGCTGATAGGGACATTGAGTGAGATATTTTTCCAGTGCAAGGCACTGCATAATTAGTTCAGTGTAGGAAACATACTAAGTAATTACATTTTTGCCTAAATTACCCCTGAAAGTTCAGCTGATTATAGGAATCTGCCAGCTGTTAAGCGTCTACTGTTTCACCTCAAGTAGTGGCTTTTCAGCAATGCACTAGGCAAAACAATTCCTCTCACCATGCTTTCGAAGGGATTACTATATGTAAAAATCTAACTTACCATCTGTACAACTGCACAATTAGCGAAACCTATCTGTTGTCTCTGGTAATATATTATGCAGTAACAACTCAGTGTGTTAGAGCTCACCACTGCTGCCCTTTGAGTTACTACTTCCATCAGTTCTCCAGGTTTTTTTTAGTAAGTAGTGCATGCACAATATGGCATAGCATTTTAAGTAATTAAGACAAGACTACTGATAGGAGTAGAATATAAGTGGATCACTAATTTGATCTAGCAATGCAACTTTTTGGCAAAAGCCATTTGTCAGTTTATTTAGGGATTTAAGACTTCTTTGAGCAGTCCAAATAGAAAGCCAGTCATCTTCAAAGGCACGTATCCTAAGGATAGCCAGTGCTTTGCACATCTCCTGAGCACAGCACAGTGCTGCAGAGACAACATCAGCTGAGCTCTGAAAACTGGTTATCCACAGCAGTGCAGTCTCTCTGCCTGATAGACTTGAAACTCTTAAGAGAATTTATCCTTCTGGGTGCAATGCTGTGCTATTGTGGCCATATTGCTTCTGGTTTCAGTGCTTGAATGGATTCTGTAAACTCTGCACTATCTCCTCATTAGTGCTGCTACATACGTATTAAATGGGGAGAGGGCACCAAGGCAGCTCAAGCCAGCTGAAGCAGAGACTGCCCTCATACTCCTTTCCTTTCTGCTGACTCTTGCTACTATTCTGTGCCAGCAGCCACACGTTTAACTGGCTCTGGGAACCCACCTGGCCAAAAATAACCCACTTTATAAATAATCTTATTTTTCAAAATTGTGCCCCTTGAGAGATTGTATGTTTTTCAACAGTAAGCAACATGAGATGCACCACTGCATGGAAATGTGTTCCAGCTAAACAAAATTAATAAAGCAAGATGCCAAAGGTATTTGAATTAAGTTATAAAATGTTGGCCCTGGTTATTTCCACAGGGAAGCTGGTGATAATTATGAAGGTGCTGACTTTGAAGATGCATAGTGCATTTTAGTTACAGTGGCAAAAGAACCTATAAAAGGACTTCAAAGAATTAAAGTTATTAAACAGTACAGGTACAAAACAGTAAGATAGAATCAATAGTCATTGCTAAGCCTCAGCTCTGTCAAGAACATCCACTTCAGGAGAATAGTCCATGCTGTCTTGGGTCAGTAATAAACCTACATTCTGAACCTGACAGTGACTTAGAGATCTGGTCCCCCGACTACACAGCTCTCATCCATGTTGCCCATGTAGAAAGAGGTATGGTGGGTAAATACCTCCAGCCTCCAAACAGAGACTAACTATAGATTAAGAAGAGTAATTTCCTATTGCCACTATGTTGACTACGGACTGGGAAAGTTTGTAATCCACTGCACTGGAACCATGCTCTGAAAGCTGTTATAGGCTCTCCTGAAAGGTCCTAAATATGCAGCAAAATAGTTCACTAGCTGGAGAAAGAACAGTTCATATCAGAGGTGCAGTCTGAAGGTGCCAAGGGCTACAGCAGAAAGCTTTGGGAAACTGCACAGAACTAGAGTACAAGGAAGAAAAACTGAGTAGTATTTCCTTATAAAAAGGTAGATGCTTAAGGGAAGAAAGCTCAGAGAAAAGATGTTAGGTTTCCGATCTCTTGGGGTTTTCTTGCTTGTTTTGTGGAGTTTTTATCCCCAGTTGAAAGCAGAGGAAATTTCATTACTAGATTACAAGGGTGAATACGGTTGGGCCCGCAGTAGAAATAAAGCTACCAGGTAATATTTTACTTTCTCATAAAGACTCTAAATATTTCATAACATCATTGTAAAGTGTATACACACAAAGTGCCATTCTAATAAAGGTGGGCCATACTATAATATTAATGATCATGTTTACAGGTTCAGTGAAAAAATATTAAAGGTGCAGAAATTACATACACAAGCATTTGAAAACTACAGAGACTACCATCAAGTCTGCCATCATGAAGTCACAAGTAAAGAAGTAAACGACAGATGCAAACAAAGGAATCTTCATGTCCATGCTCTAAGCATAGATAGGTAGTCAAGCAGTAGACAGCCTGCCTACTTTTAAGGCTTAAAGACAGACAGACAGACAAGAGCAATACTGTCAGTTAGCTGGTGTTCATTTGAAAAACCCAATCAGGTAACCAAATTCCAAGAACCACAAATCAACCACCCAATACAGATGATGGAAACGGTATTGGTAGCAGTGAGCTAGGAAACAGGAGAAGTCAGCCATCCCTTTGTAGGACTACCAGAACGGAGCAGAAGACCAAGGGATGAAGCAGCTAACTGCACTAACTAGTGAACAGATGCCTACCCACCACAGAGATCACATGAAGAGTTAAGAAGTAAAACAGCCAAACCCACAGTTCCCAGGCGGAACAGTTCTTCACAAAAGATCAAAGCTCAAAATCAATGTTTTCAGCATTTGCTGAAGGTTATGAGTATCGTACAGTACTTTGATAACATTTTTTTATTTAAATAAGCACCCCAGGAGAGGACTACAAATATCAAATGTATCTTGCAAAGATAAGTCATATAGTTCCAATTCAGCAATATTCAATTCAATTACTGCACCACTTCTTTTATTAAAAAAAAAAACAAAACCAAAACCAAAAACCCAACAGCAACAAAAACCCCACATCTTTTTCCACACCTCTGCCTTTCTTTGTCAAACAGCAGTTTTCTCTGGAGATTTTTACCCCACAATGGCACTCTGGCAAACTGGGTGAGGTATTCAGATGTGCTGTGAGATAGAGTCCAGCTTGGAACTATTAAAGAAAGATAATGTCAAGCTCACTAGCTGTGGCATTAAAAATACTGCACAAGCTATTATTTTGTCATGTGCAGTTAAAAGTAGTTGCTGGAGCCTATGATGAAATATGACCAGGAATACATGCAAGACCCTTATATTTTTGCTTTTATCCGAAACTTGATTATGCATTTAACTCCTGAGATGGGGTGACACAGTTCCTGCACCCCAGCCTCCAAGAAGGACACAGGCATCACAGCACTGATGACAAAACCAGCTGAATGGATCTAGCAGCTCAAGTGATAGGTCATCCCATTTGGTTTTCTCTGTTGCACAGCCCCTGCTCAACAGTTCTGCTGAGTGAGAAAAAAACGAACAGAACCAAACCACTGGTGGGACAGACTGAACCAAACAGAGCCAGATAGAGCACGCTACAGGCTCTCACAAGCAATCGCTGGGAATAGTGGCATGCCATGCTCTGCACAGTAGTTTAACTGAAAGAATAATCTGTGGAAAAATGCAAGGTCTCTTCTGTTCTCATCACCTAAAAGGCATTCACAGAGCAATGTGATATAGGAAAGGTGCGAGAAGTGGCTGAGGCACACCAGACAGCTATGCACGTCCCTGCCTGTGTGTCACTGCACAAAGTGCTGCAACAGACAGGTCTGAGACACTAGCTCTGAAAAAAACAGGTTTGGTTTCACAGTGTTTTGTATAGTCAACCTGATGTTTTCACTGTGGAGATATTTTATGTATATATACAAATATATAAAAGCATTCCAAAACACCACTGTGAGACATTACATGGCAAAGGACAAAGACCAAAACCAAAAATAGATCAGGGAAAAAGAAATGAGGCTAGCCCTGTAACCCTGTCAAGAGATTCAAAATAGCACAGTAGGAAATCTAAAGGAGAGCAAATCCCTTTCATCCCGTACAGTTATCCCTTGTTACATAGTTGGTTTTGTCTACGTCCTTTCAAGCTGTAAAGGCCTAGATACTTTTCTGCAGAAATTAGAAATTTGCCTGGGTATAACATGATAATTAATAATTCTGAGTTATCTAAAATGCAAATTAGGCTGCCAGATATGTTTCATTAATGATCTTTTTAAAGTCAGAACAGCATTTTCAGAAAAATTATTTCCTCACAAATGTAGGTCAGTGACTGTATTCCACTGATCAGATAACTGGAATATCTTAACCTACTTAAAGGAATTTAAATTTAAACTTATTTCCAAAATCAACCACTGAAAAATGATACATGTGTATGTATATATATATATATATATATATATGTGTGACATCTGTATATGTTATTTATGTACATTTTGTGTATGGATATGTAATATTTACACATACATGTTCCTAATTCCAATTTAGAATGACTGAAAAAGTAATCCCAAATATTATCATTAAATCAAAACATATAAAATATAAAACACGGATGCAATAGCCCTTGATTACTACTAATTAGAACTCAACCCAAATTTTCATGCTGCCCTGCCATATTGCCCACTCCAACTTCATGTAGCAAATGTTTCACAGCTTTGCAAGTAAGCAAGAGATGCTGACGCTCTGATACAATTCCATACAAAATACCCCTTGACATGCTTTATTTGTTATTCTAATTAAGTGCTTAGCCAACCCACACAGCAATATGGACACATGTAACTTGGTGAGTGTACATCATGCTTCTCCACTCCTGCAAATGAGTCCCACCTTCCTGGAAACACACATGCAAACCTCCCACCTCCCAAAAGCAGATGGTAGTAATTATGAGAAAGGACCTAAATGTTTACAACAGGGATTTAACATTTTCATCAACATGCTTCTTTATTAAGTATTAATGAAAAATAGGTGGAATAAGGGCAGTGTTTGCCAAACTAGAACCAGAAGTAATGTGAATTTACAATTTTCATGCAATTCTGCTTTAAACAGTTGCTCAAAGATATACCCATTGCCAAGTGATTTATGATATAACTACATAAGGTTCAATTTTTATACAGCAACTCTCCACTCACTCGAATGAACCATGACTCTAAGTTGTACCCTTGCTTCTAACATTGGAAACCAGAGGGCTTCTAGTCGGGGTGAAGAGAGCAGCATTGAAGCATCGTCTGCAATGGACTCTTCAGTTTGAGTTTGTTGAGCTTAGGTGTTGGCCCTTCCAAGGACTTGTGAATTTGACCAGAATACAGTCCACAGTGCAAAAAAGGTGAAATTCATAGCACATCAGAAGTATGAGCTGGTTTGGTAGTCCTTGAAGTTGAGCCACTGCAGAGTGAAGACAGTATCTACCCCACCACTGACCTCCATCTGAGGGGCAGCAACAATGATGGCAAGCAACCTGGCACCATGGGTCTGATGGCCATGCTCTACTCTGCTTGCCCTGCTGGTACCAGCACCAGTGTGGCCAGTCTACAAGGGGAATGCCAGTTCATTTTAATTACTGGACTGAATGGCCAGTGCGTGGCAACTGTGTGATGATTATGGGCAAGATTATCACTAAACCAGTCGTTTCTTACTATTAGATATGCAGAACTATAACTGCTCATAATTTTTTTTACCTTTGTAGATCACAGTGCATGGTTTCCCACCACTTGACATAATTCAAGGGCCTGAATTAACTTTGCTGAGAGATCATCCCACTTTGATGTAGAGAAAAGGGGAACAGAGAGAAAAAAATAAGGGAATGGGAAGCAATTTCCAAAACCTGCTACCAACAGCATAAGCATCAGTAAAATTTCTAGGAAAAAGCTCTACAGAGAACATCACTGAATGTGCCCCAGGCACTAGGCACAGTGAAGCAAGCGTAAAATTGTAAGTGGGTAACAGGCCATAAAATAAGAGTTTCTTTGATAATTAAATGGACCACATTCTTGACCATAATCGGCATGAAGGCAACTGTGATGTGAAAGTCTAGATATCCAGACACGTATCCAGAGAATAGCTACGCTGACACACACTGAAAGCACAAAGAGATTCCCCTTCTGTAAGGGATTAATGAAGATCTCCCTCAGCTGTTGTACACAGAGCAATTACTGGAGGTGAGGCTCACTTCATCCAAAGCAGAAAAACAGCGGAGTGCTGCAGTCCTCCTCTAATTCAGCTGGTTCCCTGGATTCTTCTCTTACACCACTCTCAGTCTGAACTCAACATTCCCCCTCTCTGCTACAATCCTCTTACACTCTATTCAGCCTCACTTTCTGCTGTATAAATCTCTGTATTTATGACAGGCAGCTGTGACCATTACTTGAGCCACAAGGAGAAACTCTTCCTGGAACATCAGTGCTGGAGACATACACATGCAGCAAACCCTTCAACAGGACTAGAAGTGCTCGCTACCAAAAGCATACCTTCAAAGGAAGGTAAGGGACATGGTGTCACAGGGACTGGCAATAAAGGCAGAAAGAATTATTTCCAGAAGACATCGGATGCTTTTGAACAGATGAGATAGTTCCTTACCTTCCCTGAAATGAGCTGCTTTCTAAATGTACGTACATGTACTTTAAGACAACACAGATGCATTAATGATACCATTACTATGATAATTTGTTATCCTACTTCAGTGCCTTAACGTTTACTGTTTACTATCATGCACAATAATAAGATACTTATTTGGGAGGAGGCAGGGGCCATCTTTCTGTTCTGCACTAACACACCACCCAGTTCAAGAATATTCTTATGGCTTTGCTGGGGAATTTTTTTTAAATTTTATTTTATTAAATTTAGCTTTCTGGGCAAAAACGCTAAAGAGGTATTAGAGGAAGGAGAGTGGAAGATTTTTTGGGGTTGATTTGCCTGTCTTATTAAGCTCTGCCAGACCCTCCCTTCCCCTTTTATTTCTCTGCATGGCATTCATTTTCATAGGGTTACTAATATGAGGGGTGGTGCTATATACTCTGACAGTTGAGTGGGAGGTGACTAAGGAACAGCCTCTATTTTAAGATAACCTACATGCCATGTTGTCTTTCCTGTATCATAACTTAAGAAACCTTCCTGTTTTAGGAGTATGCAGGCCATAATACTGCTTTTAGGTGGAGCCAAAGGATATTTTTTATTCTTTTTCTAAAGGGAAACCATCTTCATACTAACTTAACCCGTCCAGACCTCCAGTTCCCACAGATTTGTCAGACTTCTTAGCATGAAAACTTAGCATGTGCTTCTTATATGCCTTGTCTTCAGTGATTGCTAATGCTCTGGAAATCCCTGGCCCTGATGCTGTATTGCTTGTGCTCATCAGTGTGATTAAGAACAAAAACCTAAGCTGTGCAGTTGCAACTGCATGATCGCTTAGCCACAATCCCTCCTGGTAACACAGATAGCACTTATCTGTGTGATTCAGTTTGATCATATCTTTCTTTCTCCTCTGCATATGATCTCATCATAACAAACTATATTATTCTTGTTACTAAGCATATGGCCACAAGAAAAGTCTTAAAATGCATCTTTTAAAATATTTTCAGAGTACTCATTCAATGATGGCAAATGTATGCTGGGCTTTTCGATAAATAGTTATATTCAAACACAGAATTAACTGAGCAAAAAACATCAGGGGATAGATTTTCAGTTTATATAAGCTAAAGTCACTGGACCTATGGTGGCAAGTATACTCTGGATCAGGGAATAAAGTTCAATTCTTAATTGTGTAGTGTATAAATAAACCTCTCTCTCCTGTTTGGATAGGCTCTCATAATTAATGAAGCACCTATCACTATGTTTTTAAGCCAGTGCCTGAGCAAACAGTTGCACAATTACACTGGTACCATTTTAGTATGCACTTTTGGTTGTTTGGTACCAGCGGTTCCTATCTTGACCTTTGAAACATGTCTTGCTGCAGTCTAATAATTAACAAAGGCCAATCACAAACTGAGTAGTTGTGCAGTGTTCAGCCAGTGTTCACGTGCTCATTTAGGGCATCACCAACCTGTGGTGCTCATGGAGATGCCTGTGGGGACCACAGTGTGACTGAACTGGCTATGCAGCAGGAACCCAGTCCTGTGAAGCTGCCACAACCTTCCTATGCAAAACAAGAGCTCAGGGTTATAAAGTTCTGTCTTCATCACTCTATCCAGTTTCAAGAACTAATGTCTAGAGTTAGAAGCTTAATTCTACCAAGATCATGGGGAGTTGCATGACTAGGTACCTTTCAGATGTTTTGGCCCAAACTGAACTCAACAGCTAAGACATTTTCAGTATGCAGTCCTGAAAGGTGTTCAAGCAAGTACTCCTGGCAGAACTGGACCATTACTGTAACACAGCTTCTGCAGCACAAGTCATCCTGAGGTACCCACCTCAGGCTCAAGCTGGAAGCCCAAGGTCTCTGCCAGGGAACAGAGAGAGTTGGACGTCCTTCTCCAGAGGAAAAGCATTTAAAGGCATTTCTCATGGTTTAACCACCTTTACTTTGCTGTGACCAGTAAACGTCCAAGGTAATAGGGACACACTGAACTGCATTCACTTGTATTTCACAGCCTGTATGTATCCCTCCTGATGTGGAGTTTGATAAATGGCAAGTGATCCCTGGGTTGACATTCATCAAACTAAGCCCTACTGGTTAAAAAAGTGATTTCCTGCCTATTCTTAGCACTTGCCTCCATGTGAACCGGAGCCTCCATCAGCATCCAAGGTTTTCAAGGTGTGTGCTAGTAAAGGCCTGGTGTTGGAGAAATTACCATAACGAAGCTGAAAGCAGTCAACCATGGTTGACTTGCAAACCCACACATGTATTTAAGTGCCTAATTGTCTCTAAAATCAAACTAGGGGCTCTGAGACATAAATACTTGTGAGGACCTATGCCTCCCAGTTCAAGTTGCATTGAATATATGGATAATGTAGTGTTCAATATATAATACAGTCACCACCATGTCTTAAATTATTTCTAAAAGGATATTTAGCTTTCGTAACAGTGAGTAGAGTATACCTTTATAAATTTATGCTTAAATGTCTTTACATTTACTGACTGGTTTGGTGATGAGACCTGAGTAGGTCACTGCTTCTCTGTGCAAAAAGACACAAGAATTTGTTTCAAGCCTCAGAAGTTAAAATGCTTTAATCCGTGAAAGACTACGAGCAGCCAGAAGAGCTAATCTTGAAATTTCAAGCCTTTTCCTTAGGCTTTTCTAGTCAAAATCCCCAGTGAAGTCAGACACAGAACACATTCCTACAGATGGTCAGAAGCTCCAGCCCTGTACAGTTCTCTACAGATTTTCCAGCATGCTAGTCTTGTGTTAATCATCTGAGCAGTCTGCATGAACAGAGTGAAGTCAACATTTGTACCTGAGGGAAGAAAATAAATGAAGACAATAAATAGTGTTTATTTTCTTTCTCCTATCACCTGACAAAGAAAGAAAGAGAGAAAGAGAAAATGAAGGAGATAAATATGGAAAGAGGAAATCAAAGTAAGAGGGAATGAATAAAAGAGGGAAAGAGGAAATGAGTAAGCAAGAAAGAAAGAAAGAGAAAATGAAAATGTATAAAAGAAAAAAGTATGAAGAAAAAAGTGAAAAAGAAAGAACAAAAGAAAGAAAAAAATGGATGGACAGACAGATAAAAGCAGGAAATAATGGAGTCTCTAAACCTGTGTGCACTAACTACTTGGATACGGATGTCTTAACAAAGAAGCACAAGTTCTCAACTCACTTAAAATTAGTAAAAAATGGAGTAACTCTTTAAAATGTACTAAATTGAGTATACATAATTAAAACAAGCTTCTAATCTAGGTCATTGTTTCGTATAGTACTTGGATATGCATGAACGCATTTGGTGCAGAAATCGGGAAGAGTTATGCAAATATAGCTGAGGACGAGATCTGTTTCATTTTCCAAAATCACTGTGCCTAAAACGCCTCTTTAGTTGCACAAGAAAACTAAATAATGTTACCACAGTATTTACCACGTTCTAAGTCTCACCAACACTAATCGCACTGCAAATACTGAAAATATATTACTCAAAGCACAACTAGAAAGACATTCAAATAATTTCTTGCAGCCAAGTCATTTAAGACCAGCCAAGTCAATTAATTAGCTGTTCATATACTACATTGATTACACCATATAAGAAGGGTAAGGTTTACATGCTGTCCGTCTCACATTAATATTTAAATAGGACATGCAAAAGCCAAGGTTGTAATGCTGTGATCTGATGGAGTAGTATATTACAACAAAGCAGATCAACAAGAATTTGATTCAGAGGCTAAAGGTTGAAAATAGTGCCGGACATGGCAAATGATTAAACTGTTCAAGGAGGATGTTAGTCAAGTGGTATATGAGTGAATACGGAGTTTCTGAAACAAGCTCATTAACCCAATCACTTTTTTCACACAGAAGGTACACGTGTTGAAGTCAATAGCAAAGTATACATTTTTTCATAGCTACAACCCAAATATATTCTGTCAACCGAAAAAATCACCCTTTCTACAGCTGAACTGCAATAAAAGCCTCATCTAACAGCGATCTTCCAACAGACAGGAGCGGCAAAGCACATGGCACTGAGGGGGCTGTGGGTCAGCCACTGTCTGGGTGGAGGGAGGATACTGCTGAAGCACATGAGGAAATTTACCAGCTTTCTTATATCACACCAGTCATATTTACAGCCCAAACCTCACTTACAAGTGCAGTTGTACAATATATTCCCATGCCTTACTTTGAAATAGTCCAGGCCTGAATGAGGACAATAGAGCTATTTTTTTCACAGGGGGAATGTGATTTTAAAATTAACATGCTTAAATGTAAAATAATCTTCCAGCAGACAGACAAATGCTTCTGCTTGAGAACACAGCGTTTATGAAACAGCAGGCCCTTTAGTTGCCCTGGAAACTATTTGTGAAGGGCCACAACTTATATTGTCCTGAAGGCTTTTAACATTTGCATCAAAGCTTCAGAAGATGAGGACTGTCAGTGAGTATTTATTTACAAAAAAAGCAAATTTCACTTTAAGAAGGTTGAGTGGTGCTTTTTTTTTTTTTTTTTTCCTGGCTGATGATAAATGATCTTTCAAGAAGAAAAACAAAAAACCCATGAAGTTGTACTGTTGTGATGTGTTTACAGAAAGTCAAGAGCAACACACTTAGGTTGTTACACTTGCTGGTCAGGGTTAAACTGAAAACTTCTAACCAAATAGAAGGGAAAAAAAAAAAAATGAAAGGAGCACCAATGGTTCAAGTACTATCAGCACTTTCCGTCTACCACTGTTCAGTAATGTCCCTGAGGCTGCATCCGGAAACCTCCATCAGATTAGGAGCTACTCTGTAATCACAGAGTAAATGAGATCTCCTTAGAAAAAGTGTAAAATTCAGAAAGCTAAAATTAAGCAGGCAGGTAAATTTGAGTTTAGTTCAAATACTTCACTGACAAAATGGTCTTAAATTTAGGAGCAGGGAAATTTTGTTTTTTCCAACATTGAAGAAAACACAACCCTTCAGCTGCTATCAGATGGTTCACGAATTTAAGTTGTATAAAACACCATGCAGAAAGAGCCAATACCCTTCCTACTGTTTTCTGAATGTAGATACCAAAATAAACAGTCTACAGAGGAGTCTTGATGCTCATACTCAAGCAAATCCACTACTGAAGTCACTGATGACTTACTTATTCCAGGATGAAGCAGAACAGTCCGAGAGATACCCTTCAATTTTTCTCATTTCTGCATCAATTTCTACTCTTGAAAAGTGTAAGGAATGGAAGCTGCACCAAGATGAATTACTTTTTTGAAGGTCTTGCAGAAGCAGGAGTTGAGGACAAGATGCAGAAATTTATATTTATGACATGAGTAACATAACAACTCAGAAAAGATATCCAAAAAAGAGACCTTCCCCTAGTCATAGGGATGCTTAAAGATGAGTTCAGGGAAAATCTTTGAGAAGTCTGTGCAAGAACACTAACGAGGAAAAGAGACAGACAGAATAAGAAATTAAGAGTCCTCTGACTCATTTCCTTTGGGAGGGAAAAACTGAATGAAGAAAGAGAAAAAATAGAAAACAGGCAGGATACTTCTTTCAATAACTTTCAGAATAAATCTGCTCTATCTTTGTGTAGGCGATTGTATACTTTATACTAGCATTTGCAATATTCAAATGTATTATTCAAATAGCAAAAACTAAGCACAGTGAAAGTTTCACAAATGAAGCAGACAAGAGGAGGGAATTGGTATTTTTTCACAATATTTTATAAAACAAAGCCACTTATATTCCTCACATCACAAACTTTTCATCTATTCTTTGATCATTTTGTTTTGTTCTGCTAAAGTATGCTTCGACCATGTGCTGTCAAACATACAGCTACAATTAGAAGTCCATAATGTGCATGGCAAGATTTTTATCACTCACAGTATTTGTGAAGCTGCTCCTGGTAATTATCATCAGTTAGGAATGAGTTACAGGACAGCTTGCCTCTTATTTTGGTTTGACTAACCCCTGACGCCTTCAAGCTTTCTCCCAACTTAGCCAGGTACACATATCTTGCATCTATCTCTTTTATGTCATGGAGAAAAAAGAAGCCAAAATCCTCTGCAGGTAAACCAGTGTACTTCCTCCAAAAAGCCTGTTAATATTTCTTTAGAAATACCACACAGACATTAAAATAATCACCATTTAAGGACCATGTTCGTTTTTCAGATTTCACCTAGTTTCTTACCATTATCAGAATTAAAACACAACATGCTCTGGCATAACTCCATTCATCTTTATCTCAACATTATACCTGTGACAAAGAAATAATGAGTAGCCATTAAAATGTACAAATTATGACTGGTTTATTCTAAAATATGATGGAAAATGATTCAAAAACATATTTGTAGCTTCATTTTGAAGTGAAACAATTCCAACTATTATTGGAAAATATATAGATGAATAGCTATTCTTTGTTGTGTACATTCACGTCACTGCTTTGGGTAAACAAAATCAACCTTTCATCTACATCTTATGCAGTTAATAACAAAGTTACTGAGGCAAATATATTGAAAAAAAGTAAGTGGCTCATAAACACGCTCCATTTAACTGTAACATGAAACTCCTCACTCTTTTATGAACATCCTGCCCCAAGTCATGAAGACCAGAGGAAAAGGTTCATCTCAAAGTAATTGAAAAGAAGAAAACATGACAGTATGGCTTAGCCCAGAGTAAATGGAAATATTTTTAACTATTCCTTGGGCAGTTATGATGCTTAAGATGAAGTCTTTACTTTATGAAATTCTTGTCCCAGACAACTGCAGCTAGAGTCAGGGGACTCACAATCTATTCTGATTGACCTCTCAGTTCTGGAAAATCATCTTGTTTCTCTACCTCTAGTCTTTTTTTTCTGTTCGTTGCCATGTCTAGCAAAGGACAATGAATTGCTTGGTATTTGTGCACATGTACAGCAAGCAGCAAGTTGAGAAGCTAATTGAAGTTGACACCTGTAGGCATTACCATAACATCAATGGTAAATAATAATAAGACAAGCTGAATTTCAGCCTAGAATTTGATATGTAAGGTTCATGAGCAATCCCTTGTTTGCTTTGTGTTACTGTTTTCTCAGCTGCAGTGAGAAAACAGTCATTGAAAAAGAAGCATCTTAAGCAAGCAGTGCTTCCCTGAGACATTACTCCAAAGTGAGACTGGTTTCAGGATATAAAAATACTGTATTTTATAGCAGTGTATCATTAATTTTCAGCAAGTGCTCTTTTGTGTTTTCCATGAATTTGCTGCAAGATGTCTTTAGTTACATGCAACAACAGTAATATGCAAGGCCTCTTCCTAAAAGACACATTTAAATATATTGTGAATCTCCTTCTTCTCTTGACTGTGAGTGGATGCAGCAGTGCTGAAAAGCACAGATTATTATAGGGTGTCATCTTTGCTATCAAAATTAGGATTTTTTTTGAGTGTCTGCTTTATAACTTAGATATTCAGATCCAAACACAGTAATAATATAAGATAGAAACTGCTTGTTTTGTATGCAGAGAAGATAGTTTCTGTCCATTCTGAAAGAAATAACATTTCCATGCTCACATGCAAAGCCGATTGATTTCCCATATCAAAATCCAATATAGTATCTTCTATACTTGTCACCAGACACATCATTACCTGTTCCACAACTAATGGGTTCTGTGATTCACTCATCGAGTCCACCATTCTGGTTATAAATATAAAACTTCTTTATGGACACTGAGGCCATTTTTAAAGTTTGGGGGCATTTAAAGATGGCACATTGTAGGAATCAAAAATCTTTAAACAAACCTTATTTGCTTCTTGACATTTTTAAAAGTCACTTCCTTCTTCTGGCACCATTTAACAAAGTAGTCGCTCTATATAAATGGCTTAAGTGGGAATCCTTGAATTACTTTCAAAGGGTTTTTAAAACATAAGAAAATATGATTGTTTGTCCTTAACAGTAATTTATGTTTGCAAATTTCTGATAAAGGTTTGGCACCTATACTGAAAACTGTTCCAGGATCCATCGGTGAAAAACATTGTTTTAGTGGCTATACTAAATCAACCCAACCTTTAGTTGTATCACCTAATTTGCCTATTTTCCAAACCTTCATACCTAGATTAATGAACATATGATTAGGTATAAAGTGAAAAGTTAGGCTGCATTTACAAAAGATGTCATCAGGTTAATGCTATTCCCACCAAAGTTCACGTAGCAGTGAAGAGAACACAGCTGCTGTTACAAAATGAGAACATAAACTGATAGAACAGTAAAAAAACCCCAGCATTTCTGCCCTCTTTCTTACACTGGCTGCTCATTCTTATTTCCAGCCTCTTCATGCACAGAGGTCCTAGTGAACTCATCCATCCAGAAGCCCATCCTACCAGGCTGGTTCCAACCCTCATTAGCTCCCTGGTCCATCCAGTGCAGGGCTTCAGCTGTGTTTGGATGGTGAAAATGGGTGAACAAGGGTGCATATCCATATCCATGGGACTGCTTTTTACAGTGGTAACGATGACTTAAAATATAGCCTGAAAGTAAAACTAGGCCATTAATAGCTGCTTTAGGAAACCCAGAAAGAAATAGCTGGCCTTTTAATTTGTCTAACCCTAATCACTCATCTGTGAGACTTCCTTCCTATTAGACTATGGATATCTGATGTTCCCAGAGTCTGAACAAAGTCTAGGCACTGCCTTTCAACACTAGAGATTCCTGTTCAAAGGGCATTACTTGGCATCATCACACCAACTAATGGTTTCCACATTTACTATTCAGGATGTAAACAGCAGATGTGATGATATCACCAGTTATCACCAGGCTTTGTTACCTCTCCTGTTATCTGACCTGTGTTTTATGCCATTTTAAGATCCACACAGAGATGAGATTACAACAGACAAGGCTATATTGCCAAAATGAACCAGGCTGTGAGACAGTTTGTAGGCTCACACGACTCAGATTCCCAAAAGCATGCCTTGACAGTACAGAGTGCCACCCACCCTTACCAAAGACACAGGCACAGCTGACCTAGAATGGGAGTGACTCCATAATGCAGAATGCACCAGAATACAGTACACCAAGGTGTGTCACAAGGGCTCTTCTCTTCTGAATACAAAGACTTGTGTTCCAGTTTCCTTATGTCAGAGGAGAAAATGTATTATCTGGTGTTCCTGTTTGTGCACATTATACAGCTGGCACAAACATGAGCTAGGGTTTGTACATGGAGAACTCCATGCTGGAACAGTGTGCTTCAGACCCCAAGGGCATCATCAACAGGCTGGTGCAAAGAGCAGTTTTGCTCTTGTCTTTGGCATTATGTTTGACTGACACTGACAGTCTTCTGTGTCCATCAGTTTAATGAGGACTAAATTAATCCATAAAATGTAAGACGGAACTAAGCCTCTGGTGTTCATTAAGTGTTAAAAGGAAGTCTAGTATCTCTTTACATCTCAGTAGTTTTGTTTTGAAAAAAAATTCTTCACAACTCTCACAGAATCATGTGCTGGACTAGAAATTCACACCTGAAGAGGTCCAGAGAGGTATAAGGCATTGCACCTACTGAGTAAAGACTGAGAAAGCTAACTACATCTTGTTTTTTCTATGGTACGTCTTTGCCACATGAAACTCCCCAAAGGAACTTAACCAAGATACTGCACACTCTACAGACTGATAATACCAATCAACATCTACAGTTGTTGATTATGTTACATCTAGGTATATAATACAGTGATATTGCATTACATCTAGTCCACCAGTAGACCTTTGACACCTACACTGATCCCAAGAAGCTTTCCTACAGGACACAGTTTAACCAACTTGAAAACAACTGTGAGGTGATGATAGAGAGAGAAATATTTCTCCTGAGGCTAAGTAACCTGGCACCAAATGGTTTTCCTTTCCTTAGCTCCTCCAAGACAGCCTGCTGTGTGCCAGCTTTTGAACTACTGTACCCAGTGGTTTCTGGCTGACTTAAGGGTTCCCTAAAGGAAAAAAAACACACCCTCAAAATACTTTGCAATCATTGCCCTATGCCACAGAATAAGCTCGTGCTGTAGCCAATGACTACTTACATGTTGAACCACTGTCATTTGCTTGACAAGTCAAAGCCCTCGGCTCTCCCCTGGGAATAATTTAGGGTCAATGTAACTTTTGCCACAGTAAGAATCATGGTATTTACCCAACATGTTAAAATTCAAACACAGCAGCAGACTCTGTAATACCCTGGATGTTTGCCTTATGTTCTGTTGTTATACATGTTAATACCACCAACGCAGAGGCGCTGTGAACTTTAATTGCAGTTCCATGTAAGACATAGATATTACCTCATAGGCAATTTTAGCAAAATAACATTTGTGTTTGCCCACAGTCTAAGGAAACAACTTTAAGTTTGTTGGGCTTGCTGAGTTGCAAGTAGTGATGCTATATAAAAAACTAGCCTTTGTATCTCAAAAACTGGACTACTGGCATCAGTCTTCCTTACACATTTTGGTAGGTCATCAAAATATCTTTAGATAGTGAAGAAACTTGAACTTTAGAAACCTAAATTTGAACTGTGATTCTAAAGAAGAAAATACTTTTCCCTCACACAGCTCCACTCTTGAACCCCTTAGTTGCAATAAGAAAAAAAAAATTTCTAAGGTTTGTACCATTGAATAAAACCATCTACATATAGAACCATGCACAGTAAGATTACTGTAACTCATCAGTGCATTATATATCAGCTTTAGGATTACTTTTCTTTTTTTTTAATTACAGCTTCAGAAAAGTTTTCAACTGTCATGTACAAAGTAGTTGTAAGTCTTTGATTTTTCAGTTCTTTTCTTTTTTGAGTGGAATGGCAACAACTATCATACACAAGGGAAGAGAACCCAAGATAGCACCTGATATCTCCCTGTGAAGAGAATTTATTTGAGAATGTTAGATAATGGATTATATACGTGTCAAATCCTTAACTTTACAGAGGACCAGCAACTCTAAGCAAACTTCAAAAGACAAATTCAGGGGCATGTAAGACATTTTGTAAGAAAGAAAATTTCTCTCTCATTTAGGCATTATATCTTTTGCCCAAGAGAAGAAAAAATCATTAGGATCAGTAGCCAAGCTCAGTTCTTCAGCATACGATCGTGCTGGAGAAATGGGACTTTTGCAAATGATACTATAGAGATTTGGGACTAAGGTTTATGAGTGGAGACTCACTAAGTGACAAGACAGATGCATTCCTGGGACTGAATGTTGTGCACCCTTAGGGAAATTAGGAAAGATCAACCTACAGAAAGCAGTCATCCTCATCCCTGGATAATGTTGCCTTTTCTGTACCTTGTTGATGTTCACTTTTGAAGTTCAATAGAAGTTACTGAACCAAAAACTGAAGCAGTCAGCACAAAGGTTCCATAAAAGAAGCAGCAGCAGAAGAAAAAAGCAAGCAAGAAAAACATTTTTTTAATTTAGTAGGTCCTCTGATGATAAACTAGAAGTGCTACAAAAATATCAGTTAAGGATAGAGAATAATTCATAGCTTTGCAAGTGGTCATCACGCATTTCAGTACTTCATCCTAACGGTAAAATACCAACTGTAAAATTTTTCAGTATATTCTCCTAAGACCCAGGAGTAAGAAAGGTGCAGTTTTCATGTCCCGTGTCCATAGGCAAACTAAGACAATCCTGTAGCTTACCCTATACATTGCCCACCAAATACATATATTAACTACGCATAAGATTTGCACTAAATAGCTGGTATTCAGGAACTCATTTACAATTCTCTTAATGTGTCTCTCAGACATCAAATAAGGCTCAGAAATAATGCTGTTGAGATAAAAAAGCCATGCCAAACAATTTTATCAATCACCCTCTTCTAGATTTCAAATTTAGCAATAGCAGTGGAACTGATTAACAGCCAAACAAATGAAGCTCACTCTCTTGTCTTAAACATCATCATTCTTTTCAGTGAAGGGTATTCCAGAAGCTATTATAAGAAGAGCATGCACTCTCAGTTGGAAAAGCACATTACCCTCCTACCAAAGCCATTTGAGCCACTGTGTTAATATTAACCAATATTGTGAAGTGCAGTTAAGAACAGGAATCCCCTCTTCAGGCTGAGGTCTCTTCAAAGGGAAAAATCAGATTAATCTTTTTAACAGTGTAAACAAGAAGAAATGGACTATTGATAAAGCAGTTTATTTTGACTAACAGATGAGGCAAATTAACTCAGCTGCAATCTCCTCAATCTACTGCTGCCCAAAATAGCAAGGGGGCTGCATGGAGAAGGCCAAATAAGTGAACATTAACTTTCCATCTGAGGGAACTCAAGCAGCTGTCAGCCACCACTGTCATTTACATAACTGGGGGTGGGAAGTGGAAACTCACAAACAGAACATGGAGATAATACTCAGTTTGCTTTCTCTGTTTTAAAAAGCATCATTATTCCTTGTATTTCAAAGCATAGACAAAACCAGAGAACTCAACATAGCTAATCTAACCATGGACTTAAAAACTAGGCTTGTGCAACTCCCACAGCCCTGTTACAGCTGATTTGCATTAAACCAGCATGGATCAGCAGAGACATCAGCACAACGGTTGCAGAGTCCAGTACCAGTAATCACACAGGACATCCGTGAGGGGTCATCCTCAATTTCCAGAGCACCGCATCTAAACTCTGTGACCCATAATCCCAGGTGAGGAGTAGCATTCCAGTCTTTGACAGCCATGAGAGCAGTGACCAGGAGTCTGCAGAAGCAGACTCCATAGACAACCTGCAGCAGGGGGAATTTGATCTCGATAGAGCTTCTCTCTCTTACAGTCCTGTACAGTCCATAAGCAGAAGTTCCTTTCCACTGCCATTACTACTTGCATGTCATGAGGTAAAAAACCAATCTTGACTTCCTACATAGTTCACATTAAATGGTGTGCCCTTTTATTTAAATCATTCTGAGATTAAATTACTACAGCAAGAAGAATTTTGTGTACATCATGTAAATCTCCCCAAAGCCCTGTGAAGTGGTTTTCGATGTTTAAAAGTGAAATGAGGCTCTGGCCTATATCCTTCACCTTTGGGTGAGCATTGATCAATTTGTCTCTAAGCTTCATTTTGCCACACTGTATTTTATACAGATTAACTGAAACTCTGTACAGAAAAAAAAGACATTCTTTACTTAGAAGACACAGGCCTATTCTCAACCTCATATGAACAAATTTCACACGTTCTGCTCAAGCCCAGTATTCTTTTTCAGGCTGTACATACTTCAAATTAAGGATATATTTTATGTAAATCTCTTTTACAATTGTGTTTATTAGTGTTATTTAATTTCCTAATTTTGTGTGGGTGGATAATTGCTTTCATCTTCTAAGAAAGAATCATAAGCAGA
This sequence comes from Athene noctua, assembly GCF_965140245.1. Taxonomy (NCBI): domain Eukaryota; kingdom Metazoa; phylum Chordata; class Aves; order Strigiformes; family Strigidae; genus Athene; species Athene noctua. The sequence continues at coordinate 105,403,618 of NC_134038.1, read as the reverse complement.
TTTATGGAAATTGACAAATATTTTTCTGCTACTGTAGTGTATGAATGAGTAACCTATGAAAAAAGAAAACCTGTCAAGTTGGATTATAAGCACCCATTAATTTTATGTGTTAACCACTGTAAAAGACAGTTAATTATGTTTACTTCTATAAAGTTGTATAGGAATTTGCAAAACCACTTGTTACTGCATCCAGTAATAAACACCTTGCTCCAGAATGAACATCTGTAAGGTGATGTTATAATGGAATATTTTTCTAGAACGTTTTTCATATTAGCCACATTTAAATAATTTCTTGCAACATGCGTCTGTGGATGACAAAGGACTTCTGTAGTTCCTGAACCACAACTAAGGAAATAACTATATCTTTACAGCTTTGTCACACTTTATTGCCTGCCTTAAAGCTGCTCTAGATCCACATTTCTGGGATTTTTCACTATTTAAAAACTTGCTGGATGTGTTCAGTGAATTTATTTCTTTCAGGAATCTGCTCATGTGGAAATTTCATACAGAACAAATATTCCTGTATTATATTTATTCTACATTTATATGAATTAAATTTGGTATCATATTAACCTGCATTGAAGGGAAGTGCTTTGCCCAGATTACACTTGAGTAAATGAAAGGTAATGCTATTGTCTTTGGTTATTCCAAATACAGAACAAGCAGGTGGACAGAGTAGTAACTATGCTGTTTTCTCAAATTCCTCCAGGTACATATGTTAAAAATCTGAAGCAAAGCCATTTTTTTTCCATGAAAGGTTTCCCAGAGGAAGAAAGTAAGAAAGGAAATCACATAGTTCAGAAATTTTAAAACAAAACATACAGGTTGAATTATACTCTTTGATGGTCTCTCAGATCCATCCATCGTAGCAAGGCAAGGACAGAGCTAGGTCCCAAAGCTTGAACCAGCCTCTTCTGCTTGCACTGTTTCCTGCCCTTCCCAGCAGTTAATACTGCCTGACTTCTTCCTGTCAGCAGTGTTCAAGAGTTGTAAACCACAAACATTTTAAGTCCTAACGAAATTATCTTATATCATATTATGAATTAATCAGAACATGAAACCTGCACAAAACCATGACATCCCTTTCCCACATTCATAAAAGACTTTCCAACAATTATTCCATATTGGCACAATCAAGATCTTGCAAGCAACAAGGAACTATGTTGTTCTGCCTCATCTCCCTCTTTCCATACATGCCATCTGCATTTAGTTATGTTTTGTACTACTTTATTCCTGTAGGGAAGACAGGAGTCTATGGCCTTTTGAATCTAAGAAAGTACAAGAAAATAACTAACCGTGATAGACAGAAAACATTCTTTCATGCTAGCTGATGTTTTCAGAAATGGCAACGGCAGAATTTATCCTGAAAGAACGCAATGCATCTGAACTGGCAGAAGGAGATAAGAACAAGCTAGAAAGAAAACAACTGCTCTAGTTAGTAAGGGCCATCTAATATAGACATGCAGACATTCAGGGCTGTGTTTAAAGTAGATGAAAAGAAAATGAAACCTGCACTAGCTAGATGTTGTCTTATACTGGTTCTGTCTAGCAAGGCACTGCACTGTAATAACTGGGAAAAACAAGATAGGAAAAAAAAATCCTAAATTTGAATCCAGAAGAAGAAATGGCAAATCACATCAATTATTCGAAGGAAGGAAGGAAGGAAGGAAGGAAGGAAGGAAGGAAGGAAGGAAGGAAGGAAGGAAGGAAGGAAGGAAGGAAGGAAGGAATAGAAACGCTCGATAACTTATCCCATAGAAGCCTCAAAGATGTTTAAAGACAAATTGGAAGGCCCTGTGCTTGGAGCTGCACAAATACATATGAAAACTGCTTTTTGTCAATTAAATACAGTCCCTAATTACTACCATTACATGCAATATTTTGCTGTTAACCAGGGTCTAGACAATAAAATTTTACTGTTTCCAAATGAAGCCACCATTTGGCCCACTTTGTTAGCATTAAAATGAAAGCAACAGTAAGACACATGGAGACAGACTAAACCACAAACATATTAACAAGCACTGCAACCCTACAGCCATGTAATCCTGTATTGCCATTGCTGTATAGAAATTCATAAGCCTTGTACTGATTTTGCAAGACCTCTGGACTGAGACATGTCAGGCTTGCTCTGGGCTAAAAATTTAGCTTCTCAGGCTACACTTTTTTTGACCTCCCTGCACATGGTGTAGAGTACAGGCATGGGATTACAACAGATAGGGCATAGGCTCAGTACTGGAGACAACAGCCATAGCTAAAGAAATGCAGACCTGAAGATGAAGAAAACTGGGTTTAGGTGTAACAAAGAGAACAAAGTACAAGCATCTCACATACATAAAAGGAAACATATATTGTAAATTTGGATGCAACGTGGAGCTATAGACAAATAAAGAAAAATAAATACGTGTTAGCAAACTTATAAAAATGTCCCCAAGTGGACCACAGAGCCAAGAAGAAAAAAAAACATTAACATGAATATCCCCTTCCTTCCAGTGAAGGACTCCAGATGCTGCCAACACAGGTAACACCACCAAGCAGAATGAAGCCACCAGTCTTAAAACTTGGAGAAGCAGGGGAAAGGTGAGCATCAAGGAAAGAAGGTAGAAACTAAGTGAGCATATAACAATGTTAGCTGCTTTATTATTATTTTTATTATTATTAAAACGTTTTCTGCCCTCTTTTTCTTTGGTAATAATAGGATCTAGCCTATTAATGATCATTTGATTAGCCAGTTAAGATTTCAATTACACTTAAAAAAATAAATTCCTAGATTTATATAAGATGCATTTCCTCTTTGCCCAGGAACAGGATTTTGAGCATAAAATGACTAAGATATGTTAAGAGATGTTTAACAAGTCAGAGCGTACATTAGCAAATTCAATTTACATTTCCATGGGATGTTTCTTCCAAATGAAAAGTACAGAATGGGAGAAGAAGAGGTGGAGACAAGGAGAAATCCTTGGAGATGTCCTTTTGGCATGTATTTATTCACTGGGCTAGTTAACAGGCATCTGGTCCATCACGGGGACCTACCAGTGTTATTGCAGTACAAACAGTAATACACTAGCCACCAGTATCCATACAGAGGTGCTATGACAAATCATAGCAAAGAACTGCTACCAAAAAAATCAAATTCTTATAAAATTTTGAATATGGTGACATTCATTGGAGGGAAGCTGCATTCTTCCCAGGCTGTTAAATAGGAGAAAAACAAATCAACTTAACAGATAAGTTATTTGTAATTTACTATTTCTCCAAGTCTGTATGATTCTTGCCAGTTTCCTGAAGGCTTCTTGTTTCTCAAGCGTGCAGAACCATCAGCATGCTGTTACTGCTTGGAAACCCATGAAGAGTAGCAGTGTCAGCAGTCTGCAGACTCCAGAAGCCAAGAGCATATTAATCTCTATGTGGAAAAAGACACTGAGCTCTACATTCCATAGCAGATCCTATACTTCAGCCCGTAGATTAAAGGAATGTAGTCAACACCTGGCAAACCCCATGCCAAAAATTAATAGTAAGACTCCACTTTGACTGGGGAAAAAAAAAAAAAAATCACCAATCTTTTAATACAGACTAATTAGAGTTACATACAGATATTGAGAATCTGTAAGAACAGTGGTCCCAGTCTTTGGAAAGAGAGGAAAACAGCAAATTCAAACAGATTATTAGTGCATAGATATGTTTGCAATACTAGAGATATTCCTGATACTAATATTTGAAAAGCACCACAGAGAATGAGCTAGTACAGTCCCTCAGCAGTACTTTATACACATGAAGAGGAAAACCTAAGCTTTGCATTGAGTAATAAAGACAATGGAGATGAGCTGTCTTTGATCTGCAACCCTTTTTATTAGGCTGCTAGACTCTACCTTTTGTGTGAATGACAAAGGTGTAAAGATTAACAGTTCTGTCAGTGATGTGTTCATTAATTACATTTTAAACATTAGCAGAAATAAGATCAACTTCGGCGTGATAATTCCTTGTGATATTCAAGCCTACTTCACACTAACCCACAGAGTTAAGACAAAATAAAACCATAACTCTTAAATAAATTATTTTAAATAACTGTTACCAGTTTCCTCCATGTTATCCTTTTCATAGTCTACCCACTCCCCACTACGATTTTGATACTTGTTGAACCCATAAAAGTGCGAATCATACAAATGAATCAATACATGCATAAAACCAGTTTTAAACACAGACAGAAAAATACTACATTTATTTCACCACACCGATGAAAAAAATAATTTCCTTTTCTCTAATTTATGATACCACCTTTCTTTCTTCTGTGTTTTGTCACTCATGTTGGAATTTTGGTTTTCACAGTAGATTTGATCTTTCACAAAGACTTCTGTAATGTGTGAGGGCACTTTGTTGGTGTATGGCTTTCTTTTTAATTTTCTGGAAATAAGCATATATTTTTTTAAAAAATCAAGGGTACAGAAATATTTAGAGGGACAAAAATGTTTTTTAACAGCAAGTCATGAAACTCTGCACATGCCACATGGAGTAATTTCTGTAAGCAGCCTTTGCCTTCCTCACCCCATCTGGCCTTAATGTCTCTAACACCCACTCACTGCATCACAACAAAAATTAGACTAAGCTCCTTGGGGCAGTGTTCTGTATTTCTGTAACTGCTCTGAAGCACCTAACATATATGTAGAAGATGTATAGGGAAAAAAAAAAAAGACAGTGTCTAAGCTGTTAAAACTTCATTTGTAGGTTCAAAAGCCTGGGGATACCTTTGCCACATTATACGGCATGGGCATTTTGTTCCTTGACTCCAAAGGAAGTGAATGAGTCTGACTAACATGACCAATGTGCTATTGGTTATACACACTATTTACACCCTTGTCACAGTGTCAAACAAGATATGCAAAACCAGCTGTGAAGTCAGCATGCCTTTTGCCATGAACTTACTCCAAATGTGGTCAGGTTGCCCACAAATACTTTGCATATTTTTAATATTCCACTTATTTATATATATATATTTTATCTATTACTACATTTCTCTTAAGAAATAAACAGGGCAGATTAGCAGATTGTAATCTTTTATTCACTGAAAAAACAGCTACTGTGTGGAAACATGAAGCTCAAGTTCTGCCACATTACTCCTCCAGCTCTCTTTGTCTCCCTGCACTGGCGTTCCTCCTCTCCTCTTGCTTTAACACATACCTGTGTCTCAACTCTGACATGACATAACATCTAATGGTGGGGAGAGCTAGAAAAAATGAGCCTGTGATCTCCACCGACCACCTGCAGACAACACCATGCTGTCAGAAAACTATCACTTGCAAATTAAATGTGTAGACCTCATTACAAACTTCTCCCACAATGAGCTGATCTATTGATTTTAATATGCTGAAGTGTTTGTACATTTATATGAATGGAAAAAGCACACCATGAGTCCCACCTGAGCGTCTGATTCAGCACTATTGAAGTCAGTGAGGCTTTTGGCATTCAAAGATTTGCATATGGTGATTCCTCAGATAGCATGGAATAGAAGATGTGCATCCAAAATCCCACTTCAGAACAAACCCCTTAACTTGGCTATGCCCATTTTTTAATGAGTTGAATGTGAAACAACATGGAGTGCTTGGTCTTGCTGACAACTTAACTCAGCAGTGTAACTTCAATGGAAGTAGATTTGCACTCTCATAAAGCTCAGGCTAAAGAAAAATACAGTTGGTTCCCTGCTTGAATCACCCAAAAATCAAAGCCTTCTTTAACAGAACACTGGCCTCAGTGGTTGGTGCAGGTGCTTATGCCTTTGTGGATACAGCAGATTTCTATTTAACATTTAGATTCACCTGCTTCCTTGGGGCTAGGGCACAAGATGTTGGGAGAAAGAACAGGCATTCACACTATTGCAGCTCCAGATAGAGCAGTCCTGCTCCCTGACAGGCCAACTGCACAATGCGTCTACAAGTACTTGGATGGTCAAGATACAATACAGTGACTGGGAAGCAGATCCAGACTGTGAGCCAGAATCCGTTCTAGCCTTTACAGAAAAGGCTGATCTACTCTCAGGCTACTTTCAGGCCAAGCAAATAAAATTCAGATGATGCAGCCTTTACATGACATTAAATTTCCAAGCATTGTGAAATTGTTCTTTGGAAAAGAAAAACCAGCTTCTGTGTAAGGGAAGAGTCCCTTCCATACGCAGAGATAGTCTTCAAAGCAGAAGACATTTGTTTGCCAATATGCAATAAATCAGTGTGCATTTCTGTGTGACACAAGTTCACAAACCGGTTACTTTGCTTGACTCAGAGCTGATTTCTCCCTCCTGTTATCAGCAAAGCATACTGCTCTGGGGACTGCATACAAATTATTGAAATTACTTTGGTGGGGGAGAGCATGGTGAAGAAGAATCACACGTGTTACATCAGCCACTAGTCAACTATTTCTATGTATTTTTAAGACAGCTTCTCACCAATTGATTAACTGAGTTAAACTAGTGTGAAGAAAGAGACTTAGCAGATTTCTCCTCTTCAAAATGTTTCACATTCAAGACTTTGGTTAGATAATTTAGTGAGCAGATGTTATTGTCAGCTTCTTTATGTTGTTTGCCTAGAACAGCAGGTGCCACACTGAGCTGCAACTTGGCATCAAGGAAAATCTACCTCCGTGTCAGGGCATCCAGGATAGTCTGGACTCCCATAAGGACTAACTGGTACTCCAGTAAAAATAGGGCTATCTTCAGCCCTACTCAGAGAGAAATATCCTCGTGTTTTTTACCATCCATTCGGATGCTTTTAAGGAAGGTTCCTCTCAGTGCTCCTGCATTTCATCAGATCTCCCTCTCATGGAAACTCTAAATCACGCATTTAAAAATAGACCATCAGATTATCTGGGTAAATCATAAAGCTCAGCTTATCTCTCCCCCTTCAAAATATACAATTTATTTTGTCCACCAGCTCAGCAGTGTGAAGCCATGAATAATCCTGTTTGTCTCAGTAAACCCACTCTTTTGATTGTCCCTGTGTATCTCCATTACGTGCATGTATTTCACACTGGGGCGTGTGTGTCTGTGTGAGCATGTAAGGAATGAGAAGGAATTCACAGTTCTAGGCACAAAGGTGTACAATTCTGCTTATGGAGGTGTTTATGCCCATACCAACAGCGTGTTTTCCGGCACCACAACACAGCCTTACACAGCCATTGAGAATAACACCAGGATTCAGCAGAAGTAATGTACTAAGTATACTTCAATTATGGATTAAATTGTTTTTTAATACCAATCTAGACCCCAGAACCGCCGTGCTTCCCCTGAGGGCTGAAATAACGCATTGCAAGGGAGGACACAAAAATTTTTCAATTTCTCTTGCCCAGTGGTTCAGAGGCACCACGTAACAGAGCCTTAAACCAACAAACCCCGACCCCCAGCCCCAGCGTTTCCGATACGCGCATCTCCCCATCCTCCTCCCCCTGACAGTGCGGCCCATCAGGCCACGGGAGCCGGAGAAAGCCCTGCAGGGCTATAAATAGCTACTCGGGGGGAGGGGGGGGGGGAGAGTGCAGCAGCATGTTTCCACAGATGCTTGCTGCAGAGGGAGGTTTTGCTGGACTAATTCTGAGGGGAAAGGGTACCACTGGGAAGTTCACTGACATAGCAGGTAACGTCTGTGGAGAGGGGGCAGCAGCTGCCCTGGGGAAGCTGAAGGGGGAATGCCTCGCTCGGCGGGAGAACAGCGAGGGGGTTTTCCTCCTTTGAGTGGTCCCACCTATTTCAGATCGTTTCTGCAGAGCCCCCGCCATGAGGTGGCTTGTGGGCAGGAAGGGTCCACGGCCGAGAGAGACGGCGAGGATAGAAATCACCCCGATCGTAGTGATAGTAATAGCACACGCAGCGTCCTGCGTGTGCCAAGTTTGTACCGAGCCAAGCGGTGTTATTCGCCAGTTACACTGGACTTGCAGTGGCCGTGCATGCGGTGCTCCTGCGCCCGCCCCGGCGGGGAAGCGGCCGTGCTGCCTCCCCTGCCCGCCCCGGTTTTCCTTCGGAGGACAAAGCCGGGAGGTCCCGTCTCCCAGGAGCCACCCTGCGTGTGCGTGAGCGTGTGTGTGTGTGTGTGAGCGTGTGTGTGTGAGCGTGTCTCCCCCCCGCCTCCCGGAAACTTTGGGGAAGTACAGACACGGCCCGAAGCGCAGGTGCGTGCTGGCCCCTGCCCCGCCGGGGCCATCCCGGGCGTTCCCCGGCCACCGCCGCCCCGGGGGGCTGCGGGCGGCCTCCTCCGCTCCCCCCTCCGCACCGCTCCGCGCCTCTCCGCGTCTCCCCGCGTCTCCCCGCCCGGCGGGCACGCCCGGCGCGGCTGTGCGCTGCTGCAGTGCCCGGCCCGGCCCTCGCTCACCGTCCTCCAGAGCCGCTGCCGCTTGGCACTGACAGAGGTGGCGGTGACGATGAGGTGGGAGACGGACACCACCAGCCCGAAGACGATGGCCAGCAGGGTCCGGACGGGCAGCAGCGAGTAGGAGACGAAGGTGACCAGCATGAGTTGCCACATGCCCTGCTCGGGGGCGCTGGGGGGCTCCATGCCGTAGGCGCCGAGCGAGAAGGGGCAGCAGAGGAAGGAGAAGGTGAAGCTGAAGAGCAAGGTGAGCTTGACGATCTGCTGCAGCTGGGTGACCTGCAGGTACTTGACATTGGTGACGATGAAGAGGGAGAGGAAGATGATGCAGTGCACCGGGTGCGAGCCTTTGGAGATGGTCAGGCTGGGGCCGGAGAGCAGCTCCACCAGGGCCAGGCTGGCGGTGAGCACGATGAGGACGGCCAGCGCCTTGAGGGTGGATGTCTGCTCCAGCTTCAGGTTGTAGCTCTGGAACAGACCCTCCAGCTCCTTGCAGTCAAACTCATCCTCGCAGGCGATGGCATCCAGGAGCAGCAAGGGAGGGGGGTCCCCCAGCCCAGCTCCCGCTCCCGCCGCCGCGGCAGCCGGCGGGGAGCAGCAGCAGTGGCAGCACTTCTTCCTCTTGGTCTTGACTTTCTGAAACGGTATTTCCTCCATGTCAGTGCCATTCATAAACCCCGGGGAAGAAATGCTCCTCCTGGTTTCCCCCGCTGCCGCTCTTCCGCGTCGCTGCTCATAAAAGAGAGGGGGGCTGCGAGCAGGAGCCGCGGCCGCACGCCCGCCGGCAGCCCCCGCCGCCGCAGCTCCGCGGACGCGGGCACCGGGCGCAGCCCGCCAGCCACCGGCCGCAACCCGCCGCGCCGGCAAACGCCCCCCTCCGCTGCCACCGAGGAGCCGGGGATGGCTGGGACGGCGGGAAGACAGCCTCACTCGTGTTAATATGCCAACCTTCCTGCCTGCTGTCTCGCTCTCCTTTCCACCACCACCCTCCTTCTCCTCCTCCTCCTCCTCCTCCTCCTCCTCTTCCTCCTCCTCCCCCTCCCCTGGTGTTCCAGGGATGTTAATCTCCTAATGACACCAAAACACCATCCAAAGGTTCGAAATCAAGCCAGGGGGGTCGGGGTAGGTGGAAGCGGAGAGAAGGGGAGTGTGTGTGTGGGGGTAATCAACAGGCGGGTTTCCCTTCAGATACCGCTATTTAGAGGAACAGGAGCTACGGGCAGCGGGTGGCAAACGGGCTCCCGGGGAGTGGGCAACATTAAAAAGAAATAAATAAATAAATAAATAAAAATCAACCACAAGCTAAAAAAAAAAAACCCAAAAAACCAACAAACAAACCACACAGGGGAGTGGGCTCAGAGGAGGAAAAGCGGGGTCGGGGAGCCAGAGCGCAAGATGGGGGCAGGGAAAGGCAGGGCAGGGCGATCCCCTTCCCGCGTCCGAGAGCATCTCACCGGGCTGGGGAGCGGGAGGCGCCTGCGCGCCGCTCGCTCGGGAAGCCGGACACGTCCCCCCCGGGGCAGCGCGGCTCGGGAGCCGCGGGGGGACCGCCCGCGCCCCGCGCAGCACCCCGCGCAGCGCCCCGCGCCCCTGCCTGCGCGGCGCCCGCGGCCCGCCGACCCTCCGGCTGCGCAAGGCGTCGGGCTGCGGCTGCTGCCTGGCAGCCCGGTGTTGCCCGCCTGCCTTTGTTTTTATTTAAAGACACATAAATACACAAAACCTATAGGTAAGGTCATAGAAATACATGTGAGTATAGATACATATGTAAATAGATACACTTAAATTCATAAACATAGGTTAATCCTGCTTCCTTTGAGAAATGAAGCCCTATCTGCCTGAATAAACATGCTGATTTTACTCGTTTTGCCTCCTAGATTCTGAAGCAGTTGGAAAAAGTGCAGTGAATGAAAAAATTTTCAAGAAAACACATTTCTGTGCATGCTTTTACCTGGCTGGGAGTACAAATCAGTCAGTGGCCTTGGAGGGTGACTCTCGTGACAGGAGTTAATTTTATCATCCGCCACAAAATTGCATGTGATGCCTCATCAAAAAAACTTAAGTTGGGAGTCTGTTTTATTCTTGAAAGAAACCTTCCAGTTCTGTCTATAATGCTGCTACCACATATCACTGTTACAAAGTTGCCACCAAAGAATACAATACAATATTCTTTTCTGTAACCATTGCATCTAATTTTGGGATTATGAGACTGATTCCAGACTCACCAAGAGTAGAGAAAGGACGCCAGTGTTTCTTTTGGCTTTGGATCAAGCATTTGTAAGAAGCAGGGCTAGGAAAATGTCAAACTAGACGACTTTAATAGATTACAAACATTGGCTTTTCAAAGATAGTAGAGGAATACTTTCCAGAATCAAAGCAGAATCCTACTATCACGGGTATGTTGAAGATCTAATTGCTGGGTTTTGTGTCAGTGATGTCAGGTTCTGGTTCTGGATTTTGGCTGAAGAGCCTTAAGATCAACAGCAGGCAGGAATTCTTTATGATTTGTTACAGCAGTGAATGATGTTGGTACTTCATTTCTGTATAGGAAAGTAGCTTAAAAAAAAAAATATCTCTGATAGATGATCTAAAGCAACATAGTTTTTTATATTAATATTTTAGTATTTTATGTCGGTCTTAGCCCTCCAGACTCAGTATGCAGTCGTTCTTTTGAACCTGTACAGACCTTATTAGGAAAAGGCAATGAATCAACGTTGCTGGAGTTTGTGTGTTACAGATTCAAAATATTTCACACTTGAGACAATGACTGTTACTTTGTGTTCATGTGACACCACTAATGGTTGTTTCCTAGACTGTGACTTAGGCTGTCAAACACTGCAGAACTGTAAAAATAGCTGGTATTTAGATTTCTGTAACTTCCTTCAGGAAGAAAGTAAAAGGGATTGGATTTGCTGACCCAAGTGCTGGAAACAGGAAGAGATGTTTAGCTGAAATGAAATTAAATCTAACAAAAAAGGTTTCCTTTGTTTTGCAATATCTCCAGTGTGTTTGGAAAGCTAATAAAATTCGTCTCCTTGACCACTTTTGTGCATAAATACACTTAAGTCACACATGTATTAGACAAATACACATTGTTACATTTTCACCTGTCCTCAGCTTTCTTCTGAGCTCATACATCCTGAGGAATGAATTAATATTTCACATCTCATACTGCATAAGAGGTGGCACCTAGCTGCCCAGCCCTAGGAACAAGCCACTGAAAGAGCTGTCATGCTAGCAGTTATCATTTCTTTTTTCTAGCTCGCAGCTTGCTGTTGGGAAAATGGAAGGTGAGTAATTCCCTACAAGGCACCCTGTGGTTTAGATTATTTTCATGCTTCTTCAAACCTCTGGTTGGGTTAGTTAGTATGTACATACAGCAGAGAAGGCCCATATGTACAAGACATACACATCTCCATTCTTACTAGGTTAAGGGAAAGCAGTGAACTGTTGAAGCTTCATCTTCCTTAGACACTGTAGGAATATGGAAATGCCACACTGATTAATGAAACTCTTCCATCCTTTATGCACTGTTTCACATCACAGGCCAAATACCTTATCCTGCATAGTGAATAATTTTTAGCACCTGATACCACAAATATAAAGAAGAAATCTCAGAACCTTTGTCTGAAAGCAAATAACTAGCTGTAAAACTACTGGAATGCAATTGACACAGTGCTGTATTTTCTGACCAGACTTACCTGCTGCATATGGCAGCAGCCTGGTTGGGAGGTTGTGAACGGTGAACACCACTCTGTGGTCTGTATTGCACTTCTGGCTCATTTCTAAGGAAGACACCTGGTTGGTTTTGATGCCCTCAGACTTCTGGATGTTGTCCAGGTCCAAGTCAGCTCTTCCCATTGAATGTCCTTGCATTCGTAACCAGAGACTTCTCAGGGAGTAAATGTAGTATTGACAGGAAAGGGCGATTAGAGCCCAGCTTTATCACCCTTGGCATCTGTTTTTTCAGCCTTTTCCTAAGAGGCAAGCTGGTTGTTTGAGTCACTGGAAGTGGAAAACCTTTCTTCATAGAGAGTTGGGCGGTATATGGATCTAGGTTACACTAAGAAATCTCTCTACTTGGACCTTAGGAGTAGTCTTAAATTAAAGGTCTACTCAGAGTTTTAGAACATCTATTTTTATTTTCTTTGCGATATAGATTATGCATTTAATAATTACTTATTTTTCATTTTCTATTTTGTTTTACTTTACTGAACTTGATATTTGCTTTTTGTAACTCCTCACCTCCAACAGTTTCAAGCACTCATTGCCTGATGCATTAGCTGGAGATCATCTTTGGAAGCAATTCTTTTCATAGAACTAGAACTTTTCAGATTCATGACAATTTTAGAATTAGGCATGATCAAAGTTTGGCATCAAACTTTGAATTTTTGTCTTGGGTTAATTTTTATCTGAGTAAGGATTGCAAAGATCTTCATCTTTTATCCATATTTAGTATTGTCTACTTGTAACAGAATGCCATGCACTATCATCTGAGACGGATAGGAATCTTTTTTCTTCTCATCCCCTCTGACAGTAAGAGTAAGGACTCTGCATAAAGCTATTGAGAAATTTCTGCAGACTCATTCTAGCAGGCACAGCTTGTTAATGCTACCACAGAAATGTGTCTAGCGAGATAAAAGCAGTGATGTGGGCAGGACAGAGGAGGTCCTGTAGAAAGTGGTAGGAATGGCCAGACTTTAAAAAAAAAAAAATTCAACAGAGCTCCATCATCTCATGTATCTCTGAAATACAGTCACTGTTTTTTTTTCTAGATTTTGGGGAAAGTGAAGGTTTGAAAAAAGTGAAAGCATGTTTTTTTCAAATCATGCACAGATTTCATCTGGAATCAGTATGGGGACTACATCCACATTGTTATTTCAAGAAATACAGACTAGACTTCTGTCAGGCTACTGAAATACTGTTTGAATGGATGTTATGAGCATCATAATAGCCGTTCCTTAAAATTAACTCCGATTTTAAAGTTTGGTTTATGTTGCATGCACTCTGATGGAGAATAAATGAAAAAGATAGTTCTAATATATACCGCTTCCACAGTTAAACAACTTTACAGCAACTTTGAATTCACCTAACTAGAGAGTTTCTACTACCGAGCTGAAATAAACTTTGCCCAGCGACAGTAAGTGAAAGCCTTACAACACCTACAACTTCAGTTGTTAGGAAACATTAGTGTTTAACTTCAGCACTGTTCTACAAAACAGCTTCTTGGTTTAAACTTTCCTTTGTTCTTCTTCATACAAGAACCAGTTTTAAGAGATGAGCAATTACCTAAGGTACCCAGAACAAATTTGAGTCCTTCAAGGGTAAATTTAGGTTGTAACACTAACCACTCAGTGATAAACCTGTCCCTTAGCTTCTGCTCAGGTCTAACAGCAGCACTTTTGCTCATTCGGTTTCCTTTGGACTACAGAGTATTTTTGCACTCAGACTATTTTAATCACAATTCTATCTGTATAGAAGTCTATTTAATTGTGTAATCTATTGGAGGAAAAAATCAAATGAGAAGAAAATTACATTAAGGCCTTGACCTCAAGTCACTTGTCAGACAAGACTGCTGCTGAAGCACTTAGGAGATTTGACCAAAAAATTATATGGTTAAAGTGGCTAATTTGCCAGCAGAGAATGGGACTGGGTTTTCTCCAGTCCTCTGCTGAGCAGAGAGTACAGACATTAAGAGCATTTGAATCCTCTACCTCTGTCTTCTATTCTAAGCCTTCCAGGAGAGCATGAGACTTGTGTGACCTACTGACCTTATATATTAATACTAATGAATCTCTCCAGTGAGCAAGCAACGTGCTTTTCAGCCAGCATGGATTTATAGCAGGTCAGCTGGATCCTTCCAGCTTTTGACAAGTCATTCATTTCCTCTATCAGTACTGCATCAACACTGATTTATCTATTCTTCATCTAAAATTAGTGCCGTCTAAAGACTATTATATAGGCAAAATTTCAGGAAAGGGTGTTGGTGCATTTTTAGGAGGAATTCATTGACTGTTCTTCTATGATCTCTAGTAAGCCACAGTTCTCAGGGGCTTCCCAAATACCACATCCCATCTGGCCATGCTTCTGTCTCATCACTCCCTACTGCATCCTCCCCGTTACCTCAACAAAAGGCCAGGATTTTTCCTTCATGACCCTGTGGACAGTGGACATGGAAATGACACATGAAAGGTTTCAAAGCTTCTTCAAAACAGTTGCTGCATACTTTGTCAAGGGGTGATAAACAGTGATAATACATATTGATTAAAAAACTCAACAGCAAAACAAGAAATCACAAACTATGTGCAAAACCTACACAGTGCTCACACCATCTACTTTTATTATTTTGTTTTGGATGTGTAAGTTAGAGCCTACTCCTTTTTCAGTGGAAAATAGTGCACAAGAGGGTATGATGCAGCCACTCTCAGCTGGCTATGAATGTTCTGGTACACCCTCATGGTGCAATGCAGCTCCATGCAGAGGTACCAAAACCCATGTACCTGCACGTTACATGGCCTTGCAGTTGTGTCAGTTTACCAGCTCAGGCTTCATACTATGTTTACATCGTTGTGCAGTAACCAGGTCTGGAGACAGCTTGTTCAGGGCTGCCTTGGGATCTTTGCACTGCAGTCTGGAGCCTAGAAGTATCACATGTCAGCCTGAAGCAGGTGACAACTTTTTCCCTTCTTTCCTTTTAGTAAGGCAGATCTTTCTGCCTTACTATTGGTATCTTCAGAATCACATTCCATTCCAAGGGCAGTTGTGTTTGATTGTTTCCTTCAATAAAGCTATTATTTTATCTTTCGTGGTCAGCTTGGTTAACAGACTTTTTCTGAGCCAACTCTACAGTTGATATCTCACAAAAAACACCATTATATAAAGCTGCATCAGATCTCAGTCAACATACAAAATATTTTTGAGTTACCAAAAGTTTCCATTTGCGAATCCTTTCAGAAAAACAAAGAAAAGAAAACAAACCCAACCCTTTTCCCTCAACATTTCAGTACTCGTTCATGCAACAGAACTATGAAGATTTCCCAAATCAGTTAGCAGATTTGGTAACAATTTCTGTTATGCAGGTGATCTGATTGACTAAGGCATTCTCAAAAATCCCTTGGTTGTAAAAACATACTCGGTAAAATTGAGACCAGTTGGAATTTTTAATTCTTCTTGCTTCCATGCCAAGCATTCAGTTCTCATTCTAGGGGTTCTGCAAATGCCTAGAACCAGGGCGCTGACAGTGTTTGTCAACATTACACATCTCTGACCCTGTTCCATGAAATCAAGGGAAGTTTTCATATTCACTGCAGCTATATTAGCCCTAATATGATAACTGTGCTTATTTCCTAAGGAAGGTTTCTGTTTCTCTTTATATTCATATTGCCATTTTCTAAGGTAAGACCATGGCTCTGTTCAAAGACTACAGCATTCTTGTTTGCCTAGTGAAAAGTAGTTTAGGTGTATTTCAGAGTGCATTTTGCATAGTGTAACCCCTTGAATCCCTTGAAAAGGAAAATCCAAGATGTGAACAAAAATAAAGACAAAAATTTCATGGTTAATTCCTAGAGATTTTTCTGATACATTCATTTAAAAATAGATAAATAGTAATTAATATTCACCATATCTGGTCTCCTCATATTTTGCTCATCTCTAAGTTGTACTGCACACATATTCTTGAATAATTTATTCTACAGCATGGTATTATTATTTATTAACTGAAAGTTTAGTAAACAGCTTTTTTTGTTGTTTTTTTAAATGAAGGCTATCAGTTTCTTAAGAATTTTTTCCTCATATATATTTTCATTATGTCAAGTTTTCACTCTTGGTAATATTCCGGATGTGTTCTGCTATGACTTTCCATCACAGTGCACTCATTAGCAGTTCTGTAAATAGCTTCTTCAAGTGCCAGACCTGAGGCTCCCTTCTGGACTTCTGATTTGGGCAGCACTCCACACTGATTTCATTTGGGAGTTTTTCCTCAGTAAGTGTTTTAAAGCCTGCATCTTTTCATTTGCAGAGCCTCCTGTCAAAAAGTCAAAAGTACACTGACAATATGAATTTAACAACAACAACAAAAAGTAATATATTTGTAGTCAGTTCTCACTGGAGGAAAAAAAATTCTCTTTTATACTAATTTTAGTGTTTTCTGATGATAACTATGAAGCTAACAATAGATTCAAGACATAGCATACTGCAGACAACCAGTGTATTCCCTGCCAATTAGTACTTGCACTTCATCACTGGAGGGAATACAGATATATTCCTTTGTTTTTTTGTAAACCCAAGGAAACAATCCCCCAGAATTTTAAAAAATCATAATGATGCTTTTCAAATAGAAGGATAAGCTTGTTACAGAAGGCTAAGTCACAGAAAACACTTACTACAGATTCACCTCTAACACCGCCTTGCAATGACCAGAGTATCCAGAAATGTCATGTATCAGACATTAAACTGCTGTTCCACTGGATCTCCTCCAAGGGCCAAGATTCCCTTTATTTTCTATCTAATTTATTTAATGAGATTCTTCATGCAAGTCCTGCAACTAACAACAACTAATTAGGTCAAATTAACAGCACGTATGTTACAGGATCTATTTTGAGTTTAAACCCTCAAGATGGAGCCACCCTCCTCTTTAAGGTAACAACTGCTGGATGTTAAAAGTAAAAAGACATCTTTATGTTGTGCTGTGTTTACTATTCCTTCAGTCAGATCATTGCTCAACATTAAAACAGATTTCCGGTGGCCTTCAATGCTATATTTATTTTTTCATCACCTGTGCTCCACTTTCATCCTAAACAATTTGCATAAACCTGCATAATGCTATTTAGCTTATGCCCCACTGTTACTATAAATAGATGAACTGGAAATTCAGCTTAGTAAAGAAACTTAATTCTATTCTTGTCCCATTCTTTCTTCCGGCTTACATGCTGTGCATGTGTTTGTTTGCATGAAGGTGTGAAAGAGAGATCGTGTACTTAAAAGGAATTTTAAGAGATGTTACTGCTCTTATTAACAATTAGGGGAAACACAAAATTTTCTGAGCTGATGCAAAAGTAGGAGCCTTAAGAACAACTCCAAATATTATAGGGGTTCCTGTATATGTGTGTGTGCATGTGTATGTATGCATGAGAGTGTGTATGCTTATAAATTTAGAGAAGCAGATCTTTTAGGTTTTTTTGGGGTTTTTTTTTTTTTTTAGGCAATAAAGGGAAACATTTTAGATTTTTCCTTAAGTGATACAAGTTGAGAGTTATGCAGTCAGGTGACGATGTTACTAGCACTACATTGTGTACCTTTTACACACAGTCTTCCTTTGATTTTTTTTTTTTTTCATTTACTTGCTCAACAACCTGATTACTTATCAGGCAAGATTACAGCTGAAAATTCAGTTGTTTCTTTAAAAACCTATAGGTGAAATTAAAAATCTCAAAGACTATAGCATATCTCTAGTTAGAAGGGCCTCACAAGGATCATCTAATTTTTTTTGGAAACAAAATTAAAATGATGCTTAGATATTGTTTAAAAGTGGGTATTTTTTTCTCACAAGTTTTGTTTACAAAAAGCATAAAAAATACAGCAGTTTAAATATAGGTCTGCATGCCTAAAAATTAATTATATATTTGGTACAGCTATTTTTGTAGCACTTTAGCAGTTAATCCCTGAGAATGCTTCCCTTCCTCAGTGCTGACAGCACTTTAAAGCACATAGACACATTACTCTAAGGAGAGCTTACTGTTGTTTTTAACTCTAAACTGAGTACATACAAGCCTAACTACATCCATTATAGATTGGGTCTGATCCTCTAGTCTGAAATATATCTCACTTCTCTAAACAAGGTTAAGTGCTATTTTTCTTCCCCTAATCCTGCTTAGCAAATCAACATGGTAGTCTGTGCAGTTTAAATATTCCAGTTAAGTGGGAGAAAGGTCACTGCAGGATTACTGGAAAGGTACCAGGTGATGCTGAGGGGCAAATACATTTTCCTAAAGGATTTCCTAATGGATTTCCAAATAATTTTAGGGAGGTAAGTCAATATTAGCATTAAAATAAAAAATCTGTAGGAATATTCAACTGCTATCGCAGTGATGAAACCTGTGCTTATTTTTGGGAGTAGGTTTTACAGCATTGTCCAGTACCGATGTACTCTTTTGGCCCTGCACCGAACTCACCAAAAGCTGAAGGGGACCTTCCACTCCCTTTAGCCTCAAGTGTCACTTTGCAGTGCCCAGTGGTGCATTCTGCCTCATGGTGGCCAGCTCTGCTCATTGCACTGCCTAAGAAAACCCCCTGATTTCAATGGCAATGTATCCTACGGGGCTGAATCCAGAGGTTAAAGAAGCTGACTGGATATTTCCCATCAGCTTTACAGGGTTTTATGCCTGGCTTGTAACTTTGGGACATTTACGTTCAAGATATATAGGTGACTGACTGACCTCTTCCATGAGATTTGCAACAGCCTCTGCAGTCAGCAAGGTGCATCCGGAGGCCAGTATGTCCACAAGGCAAACTTACCCACCAAGAAAATACTGAAGAGAAATGCCCTATTGACTAAGAATTAAAAATTCTTATGTCTATGTTCTTGCTGGTTTGTTGTTTGTTTTTTGTGTTTTTTTTCCTCAAGAGCCCTAGGGGACTTTGCCCAAGGACCTGGCAGAAAGAGGTAACATCAATAATCAAAAATGTGATGAGAGCACTTTCTGAGGATGTAGGAAACTCAACTACTAGCCCTGATGGTGCAGGGATCACATGTACCATCTCATGCACAAATATATGCTGGGGACCACCTAGCTGAGAAGCGGCTTGGCAGAAAAAGAATTTGGGGTCTTGATGGACACCAAGTTGAGCATAAGCCAGTGATGTGGCCTTGCAGCAAAGAAGGCTAATGGTATCTTGGGATGCACTGGAAAAAGTTCTACCAGCAGGTTGAGGGAGGTGATCCTTTGACTCTGCTTAGCACTGGTGAGGCCACACCTGGAGTACTGTGTCCAGTTCTGGGCTTTGCAGTACAAGAAAGACATGGATGTATGGAAGAGACTGCAGTGAAGGGTCACAAAGGTAATTAATGGACTGGAGCAGCTCTTCTGTGAGGAAAGGCTGAGAGAACCTGGAGAAGAGAAGGCTCAGGGGATCTCATCAATGTCTATAAGTACCTGAAGGGAGGGTGCAAAGAAGAGGGAGCCAGGCGCTTTTTAGAGGTGCCCAGTGACAGGACCAGAGGCAATGGGCACAAACTGAAACACAGAAGGTTCCTTCTGAACATCAGGAAACACATTTTTACTGTGAGGGTGACTGAGCACTGTCACAAGTTGCCCAGAGCGGATGTAGAGTTGACATACGTAGAGACGTTCAAAAGCCTCATGGACATGGTTTGGGTAACCGGCTCTAGGTGGCCCTGCTTGAGCAGGGGGGTTGGACTAGGTGACCTCCAGAGTTCACAGAATCACAGAATCACATCTAGGTTGGGAAAGACCTTGAAGATCATCCAGTCCAACCATTAACCTAACACTGACCATTCCCAACTACACCATATTCAGCGCTATGTCAACCCGACTCTTAAACACCGCCAGGGATGGGGACTCCACCACCTCCCTGGGCAGCCCATTCCAACGCCTAACAACCCCTTCTGGAAAGAAATGCTTCCTAATATCCAGTCTAAACCTTCCCTAGCACAACTTGAGGACATTACCTCTTGTCCTATCGCTTATTACATGGTTAAAGAGACTCATCCCCAGCTCTCTGCAGCCTCCTTTCAGGTATCTGTAGAGGGCGATGAGGTCTCCCCTCAGCCTCCTCTTCTCCAGACTAAACACCCCCAGTTCCCTCAGCCGCTCCCCGTACCACCTGTGCTCCAGACCCTGCACCAGCTTCTTTGCCCTTCTCTGGACACGCTTGAGTCATTCAATGTCCTTTTTGTAGTGAGGGGCCCAAAACTGAACACAGGAATCGAGGTGCGGCCTCACCAGTGCCAAGTACAGGGGTCAGATCCCTTCCCTGTCCCTGCTGGCCACGCTATTGCTGACACAAGCCATGATGCCATTGGCCTTCTTGGCCCCCTGGGCACACTGCTGGCTCCTGTTCAGCCGGCTGTCAATCAGCACCCCCAGGTCCCTCTCTGACTGGCAGCTCTCCAGCCACTCCTCCCCCAGCCTGTAGCACTGCTGGGGGTTGTTGTGGCCCAAGGGCAGCCCCCGGCATTTGGCCTTATGGAAACTCCTGCAGCTGGCCTCAGCCCATGGCTCCAGCCTGTCCAGGTCTCTCTGCAGAGCCTCCCTACCCTCGAGCAGATCAACACTCCCACCCAACTTGGTGTCACCTGCAAACTTACTGAGGGTGCACTCGATCCCCTCGTCTAGATCATCAATAAAGATGTTAAACAGGAGTGGCCCCAAAACCCAGCCCTGGGGGACACCACTCATGACCGGCCACCAACTGGTTTTAACTCCGTTCACCACAACTCTTTGGGCCCAGCCATCCAGACAGTTTTTTACCCAGCGAAGCGTGTGCCCATCCAAGCCACGAGCAGCCAGTTTTTCCAGGAGAATGCTGTGGGAAATGGTGTCAAGGGCCTTACTAAAGTCAAGGTAAACAACATCCCCAGCCTTTCCATCATCCAATAAGCAGGTCACCCTGTTGTAGAAGGAGATCAGGTTTGTCAGGCAGGACTTGCCTTTCATAAACCCATGCTGACTGGGCCTGATCCTGGTTGTCCATTATATGACATTTAATGGCACTCAAGATGACTTGCTCCATGACTTTCCCTGGCACCGAGGTCAGACTGACAGGTCTGTAGTTTCCTGGATCGTCCTTTCTGTCTCTCTTGTAGATGGGTGTCACATTTGCCACCCTCCAGTCTAACGGGCCCTCCCCAGTTAGCCATGACTTCAGGTAAATCATGGACAGCAGCTTGGCGAGCACATCTGCCAACTCTTTGAGCACCCTTGTGTGTAACCCATCGGGTCCCACAGACTTGTGTGCATCCAAGTGGTGCAGCAGGTCTCTGACCACCTCCTCTTCAACTGTGCTGACCTCAGTCTGCTTCCCCTCCCCATCTCCCAGCTCCTGAGGCTGGGTGTCCAGGGAACAGCCAGTTCCACTGCTAAAGGCTGAGGCAAAGTAGGCATTGAGCACCTCAGCCTGTTCCTCATCCTTAGTTACCATGTTTCCCTCTGCATCCAGTAAAGGAGGGAGATTTTCCCTAATCCTCCTTTTGCTGTTAATGAATTTATATAAACATTTTTTGTTATCCTTAACAGCTGTAGCTAAGTTGAGCTCTAGCTGTGCCTTGGCTCTCCTAATGTTCTCCGTGCATAACTTCACTACATCTTTATAGTCTTCATGAGAGACCTGCCCCCTCTTCAAAGGCAATAGATTCTCCTTTTGTTCTTGAGATCCAGCCAAAGGTCCCTGTTTAGCCAGGCCGGTCTTCTTCCCCGCCTGCTTGTTTTTCAGCACATGGGAACAGCCTGCTCCTGTGCCTTTAAGACTTCTCTCTCGAAATATGTTCAGCCTTCCTGGACTCCCATTTCCTTCAAGGCAGCCTCCCGAGGGATTTTGTTAATCAGCCTTTTGAACAGGTCGAAGTTAGCCCTCTGGAAGTCTCAGGTGGCAGTTTTACTAACCCCTCTCTTTGTTTCTCCAAGGATCGAAAACTCCATCATCTCATGATCACTGCACCCGAGACGGCCTCCAACCTTTACCTCCCCCACAAGCTTTTCCCTGTTCACAAGCAGCAGCTCCAGGAGGGCACCTTCCCTGGTCGGCTCACTCACCAGCTGTGTGAGGAAGTAATCCTCCACACATTCCAGGAACCTCCTGGATTCTTCCCTCTCTGCTGTGTTGTGATCCCAGCAGATACCCAGGAAAGTTCCTTTCCAGTCTCAACCTTCTGTGATGCTGCAATTCTGTGATGCTGCAGTTCTGTAATATATGTGGAGAGGGGGGTACAAACCACTCTGGTGCAACCCCACTCCCAAGTGGCAGGATATTTTATGTGTAGGAACTGTCTCCTCCATTTTCTACATTATGTTAAAAAAGAGAAATAAAAATTATTCAGCCTTCCAAAGAAAAAGCGGGTTGGACAATGCAAGATCTGCCCTAAGAATCATATCTAATGCTTGCAAAATACAAAAGTATAACTGCATTTTCTAATATACCTGATCCTGCAGGGGTTAGTTGTATCACAAGCTTCTCATGGGATTACAGAACAATTAAAGGAACAATTACTTTGGAGAGGCTTGCTGGGCATACCCATGACTTGGGTGACAGAGAAAAACACTGAAATCTGTCAAAACTGAGGTAGTTCTGAGAAAATAGGTGAAAATCCCAGGTTCCTAGAAACTATGACAAAAGAAAAGAGATAAGGAAACATCATTTTAGTGCTCCAGCTTTATGCAGCAGTTAAATGGGAGCTATGAGGACTGTAATTTTTGTTTAGGTTCTTAATCTGGTTGCCTAGGTCATTCATGGGATCTGACGTAGAGTGTGAAAATTTGTGTGCGTGAGTAGAGGAATGGGAAAACTGCACTATCAAGCTGACCTTCAGAAATTTTGAATTATTCTGCCTGGAAACAAATCCATAGCATAGTTTTCAAAATTTATCATGTGTGGTGATCTGATTTTGTAGCCTTTGCATTTTGCACAGAAGTAACTATTAGTTCCTCTTTTAAATATATTGTGATTTATGGAATTTGCAGATTTTCAATATTATTTTCCCACCATCTTTAATCATTCACATGGTTAAACTAAAAAAGCAATTAAAAGAAAGGAAATGTGAACAACATGAGATACTATTTACCCACCATATCTGAACAGCATTTGTTCTGGTTCAGTAGCATCCTTGTGCTCATATTATTGTGTCCTTATGATTTCAGTGAAACTCTTCACAGACCCCTTTACATTTAATATTTCTCTTCATCTTATGTTGTATTGCAATTACACGCAGTAGATGAAATGCCCTTCTTAAATTTTAGTACTTGAAATGGATCAGCCTGGCTTTTGAATAGATTTTCAAAACCTATTTATCATCAAGGGGAACTTTTTTTAACGTAAGGAGTTTTATGCATACATTTATGGTAATGAGTACAAGGTATTATGCCTGTCATAATACAAAGCAATTCAGCTGGTATTATTTTCATAAATATTTAAAAGCTGGCACACCTACAGTGTAGGCTAGGGGTATTCTACTAGAGTAATTTTAAAAAAGGGAAAAGCTATGTGATCTTCATCTAGATAAACTTGGTTAAAATAGAAGTGAAGATGAGATACCTGGGCTTTTTTTTGAGATAGCAGGTTAAACTCAGGTTTAGAGATAATTAGAATAAAAACCTCATATGTCTTTTCTTCACTGCATTTTTAACATAATTTGACTAGATCAACTTAGTCACTTCTATTTTGGAACAAGTTTTTCTCCCACAGTGTAAACACAGTTTATGTGAGAATACATACATACCACATCTCCCAGGAGACTGCAACCAAGATGCAGTCTTGGACATGTCTTCGATCAGCATGATATAGCGAAAGATGTTCCTGTCCATGGCAGGGCAATAGATGATCTTTGAAGGTCCCTTCCAACCCAAACTATTCTATGATTTTGTGATTCTGTGTTCCACATGTTGATTCTAATCAGCAAAGACAGTATCAATTTCAGTACCCTGTATCCAAGGGTGAGAACAACAACAGATACACCTGCGACAGAGAACCATGGGAGAATTGTGCAGAGGGAAATGTAAAATACATATATATATAAACACTAAGTCAAGTAGATTGCTCCAAAAGTACCTCCTTTTCTATTTGTCCAAAAGTAGTGTTCAGTATTAGACCTTGGTCTTCCATTTTTCTTGTCTTTCTAAACTTCATCTGGCTAGATTTACTGTAAAATACAATTTTAGTCTGAGACAGGAATAGAGGACTTGAGTTGAGGAGCATTTCAGTTACCTTTTTAGGTATCTCTATTTATTGGACACCCAACTCCATGTAGTCTTGGACAGGAACTGAAAAATTCTTTTTAATCATAAGGGTATAACATGTTAATAAATGGAGCAAAGCTCTTTTTCTATCCTTCCTGCTTTGGTATCATTGCTGTCTCCTGTAGGGAACTAGAATAGTCTGTTGGGAGCTATTGCCAGAGGAACAACCTTATGTATATTTGATGTGGTTGCTAAATGGTATTGTGCTTATCATTTGTGAATCACTGAAGCTTGCATCTGTTTCTTGTAGATGGGTTTTGAGCCTAAAACTTTATTTTAATGGCCCATTAAACTCCCACCTGGCTATTTGGTTTCTTACACTAATCTGTTTGTTCATTCATTTGTAGATTTTGTAAGGCAGGTACATATAGTCCTTTCCATGATCCACTTTAAGACACTGCAACGGTTACCCATTTAAAATATTAAAAGGACTCATGGCAATAAGTAACTAGTTCAAGGTAGCGAAAGGGTGGAATTCCTCTACTTCCTTTGCTTCTACATCTAGAACTAATGAAATAAGGATAACAAAATGTCATGGCTTCTTAGGGATGATGTGAAGTAAAAAAGTGAAACAATAATGAACTTTATTTTTTCAGTCTTGGAAAAAAGGATTTAGAATGTTGTTTACTTGTACAAAAATGTTAGCATTAAACTATGGCATTATTGCAGGTATTATTCTTAAGGATTAATTACTTGTACTTTAATAATACTAAAAATAATACCAGAGAATCATAGAATGGCTTGGTTTGGAAGGGACCTTTAAAGGTCATCTAGTCTAATCCTGAAGCAATGAGCAGGGACATCTTTGACTAGCTGAGGTTGCTCAGACCTTGAGTGTTTCCAGGGATGGGGCATCTGCAACCTCTCTGGGCAATCTGTTCCAGTGTTTCACCACCCTCACCATAAAAAATTTCTACTATAAGCAGGTATAAAATTTAGTTTTGCAAAGTTCTGTAAACGTATATTGCATAATAATTCCATTCTTGAAGAGTTTATAGCCTAAATAAACAATACTGAAGGAGACTATAGAAGATAAAGGAAATACTAAATACAAAAAACAAACAAACAAACAAAACCACAACCCAAAAAAACCCCTCAATTAGCAGAAGGAAATTTTTAGGATATGTTTCATCTGAAAGCAAAGTCAGTTTCCAATTCTTTTTCTGACAAAAAATAATTTCTTCAGCTCAGAGCAATTGCTTACATGGTACTTACCAAGTGAACTGAAGATGATTTTTGTCTGTGGCTTTTCATTGACTTTCCTTTATGTATAAGTTCTCATTCTGTTCCATTGTTTGCTAGAAAAATGCTTACCCTACCTCAGTGAGCATGATATGCAAACTACCCATCACATGTCAAACTGGTCATGTATATAATTCTTTTTTAACTCCAAATTTAATCCTATTTCCAATCCATTTAAGCACATACTTTCACCTTTTGTATCTTCTACTTGGTCACATAAGTAGTATCCTGGGAGACGGCACAGAATGAGATGACTACTTAGCTTCCATTGGTGAGCCATCCAGGCTTAACTTATCAGAAGTACAAATTGCTGAAATAACAAAATCACAGTTGAAAAAATAATGGCTGAGTTAAATGTTGCATCAAACTTTCCTGATCATTGCACTGGGTTAGGTTACATCTCATCTAAACAGACTAGTTTTCAACTAAATGTGAATGGTCAGTAAACAAAAAAGAAGAAGTGTACTAATGTACGTAGCACCAGCAGTGCACTTGGTACTTAAGCAGTATGATAGATCCACAAATGAAGTCTACATAAGCAAAACTCAAGCACAGGTTTTCCAAAAGTGACCTAATTTAACCTCTGTTCCTGCTCAGCCCTCACCAAGATTAACCCTTCCAATCAGTAAAACAATTATTCAGAATATATACTAGTATTGTTTATCTCCTCCACCTTTAACCTTAATCCATTTACCTTTTTCTATATCTAATCTGTACTATTTAGTAAAAGAAAGATCATTCTCTGTTGACATAACTGATATGTAAATAAAAACGTTTTTTTATCATAGATATTGGCTGTTCTACTTGATATCAGCATCAGCATTTCTGTAGCTTTAGAACAGAGACTGTTGGTACTGGTTTGATAATCACATGAACAGCGATAGTTGTGCTGACACTGTTGTCAGAAAAGAATGCACTGAATTTGTAATTTTCAAGTGCACATAAATCCCATGACTCTTATATCTTCTTATCTGCCATTTTAGTACAGAAGACTATACTTGCAAAAATCTAGCTATCTTTGGAGAGAAGAGCAAGGTCCTCACCCTTTGAATAGCAAGGAACTAGCTCAAGAAACTATGGAATTACTTCTCAGTGTCAAATTCTGTAATACTAACCAAACCAGAAACTAACAGGGTCTAAAATACAGGTGAGCAACATTCATGAACAGTCAGGCAGAAGACATACAGAATTTATGTAAAATTTAGATTTTCATGAACATGTAAAGAAAACCAGGAAGAACACAATCTTCAGACATCTCTTCAGTGGTTTGGAAAAGATATGGATCAGATCTAAAGAAACTGTCAGGCTGCTACCTTCTCAAGTGCTCCTGGAATATCAGAAGAAAGCTTGTTAGGAAGTTAACCTAAAGGTTTCAGCATTAGGGGAGAATGTATATACAGTCTAGGTAGTTTTGAAATATATGGAAAGCACATGTAACTGGAAATCATTGGAAAGAATACCTCTCAGCTGGGAGAACAATTGGTTTAAAAGTGAAAGCAGGAAAAAAGTACTGCTGAAGACAAAGGGTTTTTTGAAAAAAAATTGTTGTTAGCTTTGTAAAAAATGTATGAAATCATTGAACAAGAATCAAAGATAGGGCACTGATGACTTTCAGACTGTAAATGTAATTAACTGGATCTCTCATCAGATTTTAATTTGGAAACAGAAAGATTTCACCTCAACCTACTCATAGGAGCTGCTTAACGGGGATCAAAAGACCTACATGTGATAAACAAACTCGTGGGATATGAGAGGTGATTCTGGAGACAAAAGAAAAGCCCTGTTATGGTCCAAAAAATATTATATACATTGACTGGAGGACACGGTGCAGTGCGCTCTGTACACAGCAAAGTGGTTGTACTTCTTTATCACAGGCACAAAAATGTATTATGCTCTTTTTTTTTCCATCCTGGTAGATCATATTCCAAGGGCAGATACTCTGGCTTTTGGAAGCATCTGTATACATACTTGGAACCAAACTTATTCTAACAGCCCCATCACTGAAAGCACTTTAATGACATCTATTGTTTTTAACTGAAGTAGACTTCATCTAGATGAAGAGTAGCATTCAGGAATGACTGCTGGACCCTAGACGGTGGAAGTTGAATAAACACGGAGAAAAAAAATGTTTATTTTGTGCCACTGTTTGCATTTCTTGCAAGAACGTGAGTAAAGATTTCTCCACAGTGTAATCACTCACCAGAAACAAAAATCTGTTCATTGTCACAGCAAATAATTTTGGGGCTTTCTTTTTACAACCCTGGGAAAAGAAACCTACCTTTGGTTGCTCTATTACCTTCACTTTTAGAACAGACTTCATGTTGATACTGTGGGGTAACTTGGCCAAAGTCAAAGAGCTGAGTCATCTCCACTGACTGAATTGCCCATCCTGGTGATATAGCACTTGTACCTCATAACAGGATTTTCTTGTCTAAATTTTAAACAGCTTGAATCTTCCACCACACCTTCTCACTGACTCAAGAAAAAGACAGGCAGCATGCTCAGGTCTCAAAGTTCACCTGCACATTGAAGCGAGACATTTTCACTTTCAAAATCTCCTTGATAGGCCCAATCACCATTTGGTGATGATGGCTAAAGAGCTGGTGCATACTGGTGGTTTTTCTTCCTTCCCCCTCCTAGACACCATCCATATTGTGGGTATGATGGCAGCACAGTCATAGGAACAGATATTACCAACTGATATTTCAGAGGTGTGAATGTGTGCATTATTCATTTAAAAATTACTGTGTTTGGACTCTGAAGTAGGAAACACTGTCATTACAAAGTTAGCAAATACAGAAGACAACCAGGAAAGATGTCATGAGTATCCAAAAGATTTGGCCATATTTGCTAAAAGAAGTAAACAAGCTGAATGTGATAAAGTAATGAAGCCTCCCAATCAGTAAAGCAAAACCAACTACTGCATATTATCTAAGGCAGTTGTGTTTTAAAAAGGCATTTGTTTTCAGGAAAATATGTAATAGATGGAAGTTAGCAGACATAAATCACAATTAAGTGCCTTAAGTTTTCATTTAATGTGAGGTGGTGGAATATGGAAGCTGGGTGGGGCCCCAGTGATATCAGTGTACTTTTCTTGGCAGGATATTGCCCTACAAAATAATCGACTGTAAAGGAAAAAAAATAAATGATAAAAATCAGCAACATGTTGTTTGTGTAATAGCTGGTAAAACAATGCTCCAAAGCCTAATGGCAGCAGACAGACTCTATAAATCTTGTCACATATAATGAAAAGCAAGAATATAAAGAGGGATGTGAGCCATTGGTTAGAGTGTGAGCCATTGGTTAGAGTAGGCTTAGGTCATACATACTTTAATGGACTTTAAATAATGTTATCTAAATGTTCCAACAATATTCCCAGTTTAAGTTGCTCATTATCAGTTTGCAACAGTTAATACTTGTCTAAAGGGATATTCAGTCAAAACACTGGTTCTGTAAAAAAAAAAAAAAAAAAAGAAGAGGATTTCAGATAACCCACCTTCCTTTTTTTCCATGCCTGTGCTGTTTAGAGTCAAGTATTGATAATAAAATGGATGAAAAATATGGGCTATAATGACTGAGTAAGAAAGAGTGAGGTTTGCCATACAAACTCACACTGAATAGTATATTGCAGTAAAGTCTAGTTTCATTGCAATCAATTGCTGTGTGACTGAGAAAAGACAGATTTACAGAATATGATTTTTTTCATTCACTGAAGAAACAGAAAACAGAAAACTAAAAAAAGTGCAGCATTTTTTAGAAACACTGGCAATACCACTACTTTGCTCTTTATTCTTATAATTGAAGAATTTCTTATTATAATTGCCATGATTTTGGACTTGGAATTTCTTTCTTAGACGCTTCCCTTAAGAAGACACAACCAAACTGGAAAATATCTTATAATTCTTATAATAATACAGTGTTTCGAAAAGTAAACGAATCTCCTCCTTATATGGATAAACTAAGACATTGGGAGGGGCAATGACTTTCCCAATAATACCTGCTAAATGCTGGAAAACCTGTGAATAAAAGATATCTTGCAATTCTGTCCCCCAAGTCACCTGACACAGGGAAAGCCTTTATTTAATTTATACTGAGGAAGTAATTTACTTCAATTTAAGTTTTGGTGACAGGGACAGGATTTTTTAAACTCATCAGTGATTTTACAGGTAGTGGCTGGCCACTGCCTGATCTTTCTTTGCATTCCTGCAATATAAAAACCATCACAATTTCAGATTGCTGCACCCATATTTCGCCATATTTCAGCTCGCATATCTAGTCCAATGTCACCTACCTGGTTTCCAAGAATGCTTCCTATTTCTATTAGTTCATATGCAGCCATACCTTTGCCAGAAGCAGCTATACAGAAACTGTGTTTATAGGTAGGGAAATACAGGGAAAGGGGTGTAAGACCTATGCTGGGATATACACAGAGAAGTAAAATAATGTGCAACATGATTTATGCTAGTTTTACTGTGAGGTTTCACAGATGTACTATGAGCTATTCAGTGAAAAAAGGCAGGAAAAATTAAGAGTCCATTAATCTTTGGACACTTGTTTGATATAATGACAGTTCTTAAAATGCATTCATTGATATTTATTACCAGCAATCAAGAGATGGTTTAGCTTCTCTTTTTGTATGTGCACACAATTACACGAAAACTATCACAAGGATGTGTCCATGCCTATTACTCTAGTTCATCTCCAAGATTTCAGACAACAAAGCAGTCTCTCTTCAAAAGAGCAGCAATTTTTCCTTTGGCTCAAATCTAATTATGCCATTATTTTATCTATAATGGGATGTATCATATAATTAAGACCTGACATATTGGTTGAATTATTCTTTATGAATTTCTCAGAGTATAAAAACCTGACAGCTTTCATATTCAAGTCTGCTGGCAAAGACAACAAAGAGATCAGCATACATTCCTCTCTAAAAGTTTTTTCCTCCTCTGTTCATGATGCTTTTTAAGAGCAACACTATTCAGCAATAACCCCAAATACTTTTGTTCTTCCATTTTCCTTTTCTTCTCCCTGCTACAGATGTTGGTGAAGTGGAAAATGAAGTATTCTTTCCTTTGCTCACAACTATTTACCTTTGGCAGTGCTTTGAAGGTTTGTCTGCTCAGGGTACAACAGCTGGAATGTTGTGCTGGTCTTGCTGAAGACCAGGAGAGTTCTATCACTTACCAAGATGCCACGATTTTGCACCCAGACTCTTTTCCTTTAAAACGTCCCTTAAGTTGCTAAGGCCAAACCAGAAAAAAAAAAAAGGTCTTAACTGGCCGATAATGTAACAAGTAGTAAACTGGCCAAATGAGACTTCATTAAACTAAATCTCAAATGTGTTAAACCTGAATAGTTTGACAAAGAAGTAACATTACAATCAGAAGCAAGCTTTGCTGCCAGAAGAAAATCAATAGACTAACTTGCCCACACTACTGAAAGTAACTTGCCAAGCTGCAAATCCTGGGGTTGCAGCATAAACAGCAAAAATTATATGGCAATGGCCGTTTTGACTCACTAACATGGCTATATCATTCATGCATTTGCACTGGCTGGCACGTATCCATATTGAACCGCTGGCACAGCCTCTCCTTTATAGTTTCTAAAGAGAATCAATGAAAGTGAAATACATTCAGATTGTTATGATCTCTGTAATTTTAATAGTTTATCTTGTAGGATAGCAAGGAAATAGACCTTTAAAATGGGTCAGTGACATGAGGGAAGAACAAAATTATTGCAGTCCAAATTTAGATGTCAAAACTACTGTCCTTGTTTCTCTCTTCATTTCCATTAATAAAAACTGCAACTTCTGAATCTTAAAAAGATTCCTCTTTTGCTCACCCAATCTCATCAGGGCAGAGATACACATCTTGTCCCACATCTGGCATATTTAAACACAGTTTTGCAGTTTCAGTGAACTACCTACTGACATAGATACAGGTGTGGATGGTGTCCCTAATGAGCTGAAGCTATACCAGTTCATCTGGTGACACAGAGTTGACCACCAGGTTGAAAGAGACCAGTAAAATATCCTAGAGCTCATCTCTAAGAAGGATGATCAGAAAATCACAAGGCAACAAGGCCAAAAAGTTTTAAGTCTCTTCTGATGGCAATGATGGCCTCCTTCCACAACACATTCACAGCGGCTTCTTTTTCTTTCAGTCTCTCAAGAGATGAGGAGCATTTAATTTCCTATCACATGAGCTGGTGAGACATATGAAGTTCCTTTGGGAAATTCTATGACTTTGGGAGACAACGCAGTTAGCATTAAAAAAAATAAAAGATGGAGTTGCAGTTGCAACACTGATTTTCACTATATCCTTATAGGGGTTTTTTTAGTTAAAATCCTTTCTATGTTCAGAGTATGGATAATTTCTCAGGCAGGCTGTATCTATAGCCCTACATACATAGGCCATGCCTATGGTGTTATCTTCTTGTCTGCTGTACAAACAGCTGTAAACACAGGATGTCTGTTGACAGACTACCTGGGAGTGCCTGCAGACGACAAGGACAAAGTGTGCTCAGGCTGCAGTGTTGCTGCTGTAGGTCTTGGAAAAGAATTACGGAAAAACAATTTGAGCTCAGGCATCTACAAGTCCAGAATAGCTGGAAGCAGGCTGAGTAATGCAATGTGGGTAACTTCTCCAGTCTTGGAGATGAAAGCTTCACTTCCAATCAGTCTCTTACTTACTTATCTTACCTCTAGCTTTCCAGAGCTTTCCTGCTTGGTCCATTATCCCATCCAAAAGTGTTTCTTTAATTTTTCTCGAGCTGGTCCTTTGATTTTTTTTAAATATTTTTTTTCTTCCCCTAATACCTCCAGCTATATTGCTGTTTGTTCTCCATTATGATCCAGGGACAGAATTTTGTCAGAATACTTATCATCATTATTATTAGTGGGTATTTTGTAAATGTCCCCATTTGTTTGAAGTTTTATTTCATCCTGGACATAAGGCTACATCCTTGCTTTATTTCTAAGGACATAAACAACTTGCCTCTTGTTGGCTAATAGAACAGATGTCATTTGCCCACACACTGGTTAGCAGCAGTCATCACATTCTTCAGAATCAATGGCACTATAAGATCTCTTTGCCCTTGGGCTTTATTCTTCACAGCACAAGTGCAGGTTAGGGGGTTATGTGTTGGGGTTATTTCCTCGAGGGAGGGTGTGTGTCATTCATATGTGTGTTTGAGAACTACAACTTTGCATGTCCTGCTGAGTACTACATGATGATTTGCAGCATGAAGGCTACTGAGCTTGTCTGCACTGGCATAGCGGGGAGATGAACCTAGACTAAAATGGTATATGTAACAAATCGCATGCTGCTGTCAAGAACACAGTTTGCACCTTGATTCAAGACAACAGAAATCAATGTCTACACAGGGAAGAATTCGGTCTGATGCCTACTATGGTCAGAGATACCAGAGTAGAACCTACATCAACTCAGTTAAACACAAACACTGTCAGAAGAAGTCAAGAATATGCATCTGAGAATATTGGAAGCATCAAGGAGCCAGATTTGTCAGCAGTCAGGGATTTTTTAACTCAAGCGCTCAGCTTGGTCACACTCTGTTTAAGCTTCAGAAACACTCTGTTCACACTCGACATGCTTGGAGTGAGTTTAGTGGGCCGATCCTTATGGCAAGGATGGCAGTTTTCACTTGGAAAAAAAAAGAAAAAATTGGCTTGCACAATAAAGAAAAGTACTAGGAAAGGCTTTAATCTAATTTCGTAGTCAAGGTACCGTATCATCCTTATTTCTTCAGATACATGCTACTTAAGGTAACATAGAAAATGTGGAGCAGTGCACCCAAACTGTAAGTTTCACAGTGTGAAGGATGTTTTGTCTTCTGACAAGAGCCAGAGAGGTAGTAATGTTCCTGGATCAAACCCAGTGAAAAGTGATATATGAGGCAGGATAGGGAATCCCAGTCTTTCTCATACTGTCTTTGGAGAGTAAGAAAAAAAAACAACAATAACCCCCCAAAAACTAAGGGGAGCATTTAATTTACAGATTAACAATGATGGAAATAATAGTTATGCGAAACCAACAGAATAAAACGCAAGGTTGAGTATGATTCAAAATGAAAGTGTGTTTAGGGCAGAGCATCAAAACAATGAGAGAAAGCCTGGCTCCGAGTTTGGGAAAGGGAAGAAAAGAAGTTAAAGAGAAGGTCTGAGGAAGTTTAGCCCTGAGGGCTAGGGATTCCTTTTAGGGATAGGCTGTTAAAAAGTATGAGATGATTTGCTAGTAAAGACACAATGTCATACATAAACCAGACAGTAGCTGTAGATGTTGACCAGAACAGAAACCCAGGCAACCTCTGTGTTGTTTAAAATTTCCCAAGAAGTGTCAGTTACTGGCAAAATTTGTCGCTGTACAAATTCCCCTGCCCTTAAAAGCAGACACTCCACTGCACCTCAGCTGACTCCCCACTATTCAGATCCCTTCTCTAATACTGAACATTTTGAGAAATTACGTGGCATTTTTCACTCAGTTTGGAGTTACACTTGGTGCAAGCCAACATACAGAATCATCAGGCAAAATTCAGTTCCTCCATGTCCCACCCATTCCCCTGGGGTTACAGGTTCTTCCATCCTTGTAGTCAGCATATGCTTTGGTAGAAGGAAAAAACAACCAGTCTAGTTCATTGACATTACTAATTTACTATGACAGCACAAGCCAAACAGACAGTGGCAATACCTATTCACTCAGAAAACACTCAGAAAAGAGGTTATGAAAAGGAGAGAGGAAGAGAATTTAGGAAGGGAAGTTCTATATAGCATAGTATTAAGTATGTATCTTCCTTTTTTGCACGGCATAGTTAGCAGAGTTGACATATCACTAAAATATGTTTTCTTTTGAATACTAAATACCTTTCCCTCAAACTCTGGCCTGAAGAACAGGATTCATTATATGCAAAGCATCCTTCCAGACTGGCACCTGCATAATGCATTCCAGCATGTCTGTTTGGTGCCCAAACACTGTCATTAGTGACTCACATGAAGGAATCCACTGGGACCCTGCCAGCACTACTACATTAACCCTTGATTAGCAGCTGCATTTTACAGGCTGACTACATGTGCGTTCTATGAAATAGTACTGTCTGCTAATAAAATATATCTAGGAGCCATCTGCTTAAAAAACAGAGATTATGGAGAGTTCCAGGAAACAGTGATCAAATGCTGTTTGCTTCACCCTGATTCAACTGCTTTAAAGCTGAAATAACAAAACGTAGGCAGAAAGTTGGTTTTGCTGACTCCATTGAATTAACAGAAGAAAGTTCCCTAAACAGCAGGAACAAACCCTGTTCTCTGATGTATGGTGTGCATAGACGGTTCAGCAGGGGAAGAGACCATAAACTTTGAATCCCAGCTATTTCTGGCTGCCAAAATAAGTTTGATCTGATAATCCTATGTAAATTAGATCCCTGTATTTCTTTCAGTTTATAGAGAAGACTAAGTTAATTCAAACTAGAAAACAGCAGCCTCCAGAGAGTCAGAGATGGGATCCCCTCCTTACTGTACACAGAGACCTACACTGAGCTTTTGCCACATGCACAAAGCATGCCACAGATGCTCTTGTTTGACAGCATGATGTCGAATGATGGCGTAGACCAAAAGATTGATGAATGATAAAGATATGCACATAATGTGTACATATCAAAACTTCTGTTTGTTTCACGGGGGCTTGAAGTACAGTTTCAGTGACATGATTATTTTTGAAAAGCTTCCTCTGCATTATTTCACTCTTTCTATACCAGACCATGTTAACAGTGCAGCAAGTTCTATTTTTTTTCTGTGTGAATCTGATACTGTAAAGCTCTAAAAGAGTTATAATGGTGTAAAGGTGAAGACCCCAGGACCCTCTGTGATACAGTAATCAATAAAACAGACTTAAAACACAAGGTAAAAAAAACCCAAATCCCTCCTATTCTTCATGTGCATGTGAAATCACGTCATCAACACTTTCACATATCAAACCATGACAAACCTCAGGTGAATTTGTTACCTTCACCTTGTTCAGTAACTAAAGCCTCATCAATCAAGTATTTATCCCTGGGCACAGCTTTAATGGCAGCATCACATGCATGAATGCTTGCATATGCATGTAGGATCTTCAGTAGCACCTAATTATTCCTACTAGAAATACCAGACATAGTCCACCATGTGAGGCATAGAAATAGATTTGAAAATGGTAGCTGAAGGAGAAAAAAATTATCACTGATTTATAAAGATTATAGTTGGCTATCACTATAACTATTCCATTTGCCACCCTGCATCCCATTCAGTTATGGGTACCCATTTGGCACTTTCATTTGGCCTGTTTTTAAATTAATCAAAATGTCCTTACTTAATATTGATTTTATTTTTTTTTTTAGCATAGCTTTGGAAACAAGGCTTCTGTATTCACTGTGTTGTTCATCTGCCTGTGTGCCCACAACCTGTAGTAATTTTGGATCATTTAACCATTTTTAACTTTGTCTGGGTTAAAAGGCTCAAAGACTACTAGCTTTCTATAGCTTTTGTGGAAACAGGCTCCCTGGTGTCAAGAGAGACAGCTTGTTTAAAAGGTTGAGGAAAAAAAGCCTCAATGTGAGCTCAGGTTTTAGTAGACATCAAATAATACACAAAGGAGAGAAGAAACTTAGGGAGCATCCACACCTTCTTAGGTACACAAGCTTCTTTCGTGCTTACAGAAGTCCTCGGAGTTAGCATTTTGTTCAGAATTTATCGTTAAAATGCTTTATTAAAGTTTGCCTGCATATACCTTTATTAACCCAACAGTTGTAGGAATGAAGTCAGGTTTCTTCAGGAGACCTGTTTTCCATAAAATTATGTTGCTGGTTGCAGCTTCAAGTCTGATCCCTTAATTCTTTATCAAATTACTCCCATATCTGCTTTTCCATTCCTTTGCCTGAACTGGTGACAAGCTTTAACTCATTGTATCGTTTGCCTGACCTTTTTTAGCATAGTCACAGCAGTAGCTCTTTTCCAGTGTTTCAGAATTTACCAGTTATTTTAAGATTTATGAAAGTATTAAAGTATTTCATCAAGAGGCTACAAAGCTGCTCAGCCAACTGGCATGAAAGTCTGAGGCACAAGCTACCCATCACTCCCAAATGCCCATCTTGGACAGGCGTCTTCTCTCTTCGTGAATTACAGATGAATCAGAACAAAGTATGTCACCCTTACAGTACAAAAAACCATCATCCCACTCATTTCAAAGAGTATTTTCTTCATCACTGGACCAAGTCTGCTAAAGAAATTTCTGTTATACATCAAATAAATATTCCCCCCAAATAATTATGAATTGTTTATGGCAGTACAATCAGTGCTGTTAAAGATGAATTTTCTCCCTCTGTCTCCAGTCTTCCAACTCCCTTATAAAATCTTCTTCCAGGACACTCCAATTCCCAGAAAAGGCTCCTACCTTGATCCTTTCAAGAAACTTTTAGCAAGCTGCTCTTCACTTGCTTTATATTCTTGGCAGGTTATTCATAGTCTGCCTCTGATCCAAACTAAAATGCTGCATTTCCTGGAAAGATATTCCAAAAGGGTCTGGTGTTTCAGGCAAGCGCTGCCAAACCTACCACAAACTCTCCAGCCCTCTCAGTCAACCTTTCGCAGGAGTGGGCTGAGCTCAAGAAAAACACATTGTTAGCACTGACTAAAGACTAATGGGTTGCCACTCAGCACGAAACTTTTGCATGTGCTAACTTGACTGTACCAATCTGAAAACATGCTCCTTGTGTTTTCTTGCACTTTAAGAGTGTGCTGCTACCATATGTGTAAGAGCACAGCCTGTTCCTGAAAGCAGCTGTTCCTTATTTTTAAATTTTTGTTCAAATTTACTCAACTAATGCTAGTACAGAATTAAAAGAAAGTATCCATACATAGAAAAGTGCACGGTAACTGTTTTCTGCTTGCCTTCTCCAAAGCCCAGCTCTCGCTTTTTGCTACAGAAAGAAGTCTGTTATGTTTTCTGTAATGGAAGAGAAAACATCAGGAGCTTGGTCATAACTATCTGTTGCTTGTAGCAACATTTTGTTTAAGGATTCTCTTATAACGTAAGTTTCTGTGACACTGGTCACCTACTGAAGTTGAACAAAAGAATAAAATATGGAGATCAGCTGTTTTGTTGCATAGCCCAGCACTTACAGCATGGTCTTGAATAAGACCCCAGAGAAAAAACAAGAGTCTTTTTTTCCTGTAGGTTCTTCCCTTAGTTCCTAGGTGTGGTAAAATTGAGATCTGGATCAACAAACACTATAAATTCAACTGAGTTTACTTGTAACATAGGAAGTACAGAACTATTCTTATTTTCTAGCTCAGCCCACAATCAGTCATAGAAATTAAAGATGGAAGAAAAAGACTTTCTTAAAAAACACATCATTACTATGACATTGCTCACACTATGCTATGGAGACATTGAATAGCACAGATTTATGAAAGGCAAGTTTCTACTGCTTATTCCTCTGCATCACTTTCTGTTTTCCAGCTGATAGTAAAAGATGTTGTGGAGAAAATTTGAAACAGTAGTTGTTGGCTGATCCAGGAAGATGAGCAAAAGATAAAACTGTTGTCAGAAGTGTAGTGTTATCTGTGTATTACTAATTTCAGAGCTGTGAGCATTTGCCTTTCATTCTGGACTACCTACCATGAAAAGAGAGAAAACATAAAGACAAAAATTTGCTCATTTCCCCTTTCAAGATTTTATAGACACTGTGAATTATTTGACATTTTTCTTAAAGCTACAGTTCCTGGAGTCCAATGACTGCATAAATATCTTAGGTTCTCTTAAAAATAAAATCCATCTAGTCTCTTTAGCATCAAAAGAAGATTGCAAACCTGCCCTAAAAGGTCTGCAAATTGAGGTAAGGGAAATAGCAAGCAAATAAACAAACAAAAAAGAATCACTGATTTGAGGTGCAATTTATATTATTTAAATTTTTCACGTTGGCAATACCTGTAAATATCTCTGTGGTGGTTTAGGCCCTGCCAGGACTGGAGACCATGTTGCCGTTGTCCCTCCCCCAACTTCGGACGGAGTAGGGCACAAACCCCAGGGTTGAAATAAGGAAAATTTGATACAA
Organism: Athene noctua; assembly: GCF_965140245.1. Taxonomy (NCBI): domain Eukaryota; kingdom Metazoa; phylum Chordata; class Aves; order Strigiformes; family Strigidae; genus Athene; species Athene noctua. The sequence goes on along the minus strand of NC_134038.1, from coordinate 105,364,971 downwards.
CAGTGTAATAAACAATCTGAACAACAACAACAGCAATAACAACAACAATACAGTAATAACAGTAAACAAGACAAAAGATAAACAGAGAAATACCGCAGTGAACATAGCCAGCCCACCACACGTGCTTCCTGCGACCAAAGCCACAAAGGAAAGCTTCCCGCGCTGCTGCGCCACACCTGACATCAGCATGGTATGAATAACCCTGCTGGAGATCCCTTCCCCCTGCTGGGGAAACTTAACCCTATCCTAGCTGAACCAGGATAGTTTACTTTATTGAAATTGCTTGAAAATCTACTTTTTCAGGACTGAGAGAGCGTGTATGTGAAAAGAGTGCAGAAACGGTGGGTTTATAGCAAGCGTTTACTTGTTAAATATTTTTAATGATTTCTGTAAGAATATCGATTTTAGCTTTCATCTAGGTGTTAAAGATTTACTGCAAATAAATGACAAACTTGCAGCTTTAATGTGTTTTTGTACTGTATGAAAAATCTTCACACTGAATGAACTCCTTCATGCCTTAGAGCTGAATGGAGCTACATCCACTCGTGTGAAAGACCCTGTGCAACTGATTTGTGCGAGGACTAAAAGGAGATACAATTCACCAAGGAGTGTTGAGACTGTGCTAAAAACTGCAGAGACTTTGTTTTGTGTTAAAACACGAGGCAATTTCATCTTCTTGTCTGGGGTGGCTTTCTCCAGGTGGCTTTCCTAGCAAATGTTTTAGCGTGGCATAGGATAGAACTGAACAGCAAACAATTGTTACAGTTTGGAAGAGTCGTTGTTTGCCTGGCTGTGCCTGGGGCACGGATGGAAAAGCTCTAGGTCTGAAAATAAGCAGCCTTTTGGCCACACCAGTGTACCGTGCACCCCTTTGTTTTCCAAAGCCTGTGGCGTTTCCATGGCAGTCTCTTGGCACCGCCCCCCCAGCCCATGGCTCTGGTCACACTCTGGCTTTCCTCCAGGCTGCGGCTGCTGAAATCACCCGCCCCGGGGCCCTGGACAAGGGTTTGCGTCCAGGCACATCAAGGCCCGGGTCCTCCTCGCTGCGTGGCCTCATGGCCGAGAGCTCTGGCGCAGAGAGGGGACGGCTAAGAGGGGCGGCCTCTGGGCGGTGGGCGGGGCTGTGCACGGGGCTCCACCCCCCGTGTCACAGTGCCACCACCTGGCAACGCAGCCTTGACGGCGCCCCGGGGGGGTATCCAAGGCAGCGTCCTCTGTGTCCTGCTGCCAGAGCTGGCCTGGGGGCAGCCCGAACACATCCGAGAGGAAGTCCTCGGGCAGCCAGTGGAATTACTTGCAGGAGGGTAAGGGAGCTCAGTGATTTTTGCCCCCGAGGTCGAGCATGCCAGGGCCGTTTGGCCCCAGAGATGGCTCCAGGTTGAGGGAGAACAGGGCTTGGGCATCTCCTGGGATGCGTGACCAGCCTGTGGGAGGAGGAGGCAGGTCTTGCTCACATGCTCAGGGAGTAGCCGATCGCCAGTTCTGGGGTCAGGAAGGAATTTTCCCCCGGGGCAGATTGGCACTGGTCCCCGGGGGTTTTTCGCCTTCCTCTGCAGCATTGAGCGTGACCACTTGTCAGGGCTCTTCTGGTCCATTTTGGCAGGGTTACTGCCTGCTGCTCACGCACCACAAAGATGGCCTCTCATGCCTTGCAGCTGGGGGGAGGAAGGCTTTTTTTCCCCCAGGCTGGGCTAGCAGGTGTCCCCGGGGTTTTTTTGCCTTTCTCAGCAGGTTTTGGAAGACAGAAAGGAGCATTCTCATCAATACGTGTCCTCCTTTGGAAAATACCCCAGAGTACCAGCCACCACAACCTCTCTTTCTTCTCCTCTTTCTTATTCCTTGTCATCTTCCCCATCATCTGCGCCGTCATCTTCTTCTGCATCGTCTTCTCTGGCATCTTCATCATCACCTTCCTTGTCCTATTCATCTTCTTCTTTTTCATCATCCTCCGCGTTTGTCTTCTGCGTCGTCTTCTGTGTCGGGTTCTGCGTCGTCTGCACTGTCTTCTGCGTCGTCTGCGCCGTCATCTTCTGCGTCGGGTTCTGCGACATCTGTGCCGTCATCTTCTGAGTTGTCTTCCATTTCGGATTCTGCGTCATCTGCGTCGTCTTCTGCGTCGGTTTCTGCATCATTTGCACCGTCTTCTTCATCGTCTTCCGTGTCGGGTTCTGTGTCGTCTGCGCCATCTCTGCATCGTCTGCGCCATCTCCTGCGTCGGGTTCTGCATCGTCTGCGCCGTCTCTGTGTCGTCTTCCGCGTCAGGTTCTGCGTCATCTGCGCCGTCTTCTGCGTCGTCTGCATTGTCTCTGCGTTTTCTGCGCCATCTTCTGCGTCGGGTTCTGCATCGTCTGCGCCATCTCTGCATCATCTGCGCCATCTTCTGCGTCGGTTTCTGCGTCATTTGCACCATCTTCTGCGTCGGGTTCTGCGTCGTCTGCGCCATCTGCGCCATCTCTGCGTCATCTGCACTATCTTCTGCGTCGGGTTCTGCGTCATCTGCCCCGTCTCTGCGTCATCTGCGCCGTCTTCTGTGTCGGGTTCTGCGTCGTCTGCGTCTTCTTCCACGTCGGGTTCTGCGTCGTCTGCGCCGTCTGCTGCGTCGTCTGCGCCGTCTTCTGCGCCGTCTGCTGCGTCGTCTGCGCCGTCTTCTGCGTCGGGTTCTGCGTCGTCTGCGCCTTCTTCCACGTCGGGTTCTGCGTCGTCTGCGCCATCTTCTGCGTCGTCTGCGCCATCCTCTGCATCGGGTTCTGCGTCGTCTGCGCCATCTGCGCCGTCTCTGCGTCATCTGCACTATCTTCTGTGTCGGGTTCTGCGTCATCTGCCCCGTCTCTGTGTCATCTGCGCCGTCTTCTGCATCGGGTTCTGCGTCGTCTGCGCCTTCTTCCACGTCGCGTTCTGCGTCGTCTGCGCCGTCGTCTGCGCCGTCTTCTGCGTCGGATTCTGAGTCATCTGCGTAGTCTTCCGCGTCGGGTTCTGCGTCGTTTGCACCGTCTTCTGCATCGTCTGCGCCGTCACCTACTGCATCGTCCTCCTCAACTTCTTCTTCATCGTTGTCTGCATCATCTTCTGTGTCGGGTTCTGCGTCGTAATCCATATCATCTGCGCTGTCTCCTTCTGCGTCGTCCTCCTCATCTGTTTCATCATCTTCTTTTTCATCGTCTTCCATGTTCTTGTCTTCCACGTCGGCTTCTGCGTCGGCTTCTTCTTGTATCATCATCACTGTCATCTTCTTCTTCTTCATGACCTTCTTCTTCTTCTTCTTTGTTGTGCGTGGCTGGTCTCACCCTCATTCCTCAAGTTGTCACTCTTCAGGAAACAGGGAGTGCTGGGCCTGTATTCCTGATGCTCCTTTCTGCCGCTCTGAGACCTGCTTTTACCAGACTGCAAGGGATGGTTTTTCAAGCTAGACTGAAGAATGCATCAGCGCACTAAAATCTAGTTTAAGGCCAAATTAATTCCTTCCACTCAAACCCCAGGCAAAGGGCATTTTCACCCTGCTGTAAAGAAGAAAATCAGACTCCGTCAATACCCTCTTCCCCTCTACGTCCCCTTTCCCCTGGAGAGGGAAGACATAAATAGCATAACTAGATAAATCCTAATGGCAAATTATTGGTGTCAACCACTGTCATTACGTCCCTCTCAAGGGATGACACCTCCCCAGGACTTGGCCACACTCTCCTGGAGCTCTGAGGCCTCTGTGATGTCGGCCTTAACGCCGATCACGGATCAAGTGCATTGCACTGAGGACATAAGTGCAGGGTTTGAAGTCAAAAGAGCGCTGAGTAAAAGCAACTTAGACAGGATTGACGGGACAACAAAACAGTTGCCCCCGCTCATATAATGTCATAAACAGGAGACAGTAAATAGGGAGAAAGGAGGAATGCTATGAAAGGGAAAGGTCAGCATGGTCAGGCCTTCTCCCAGGAGCTCCTGCACGTTCTAGTGAGGAGCCACACCGGGCGTTTAGTTCGATGAATGCCTTAAGCTGTGTAAATTTACTGGTTTCAACTGCTTATGCCCAAAGAGTAGACAGGACGAGAGAGCTGGGAAGCCAGCCTCGCTAAACAGTGACCCTTGCCCACCGCCTGCTTCAACGCGGGTGTCTGTCTGAGAGAAACCCGGTGTGAAGCACCATAAAAAGCAGGGGAGCAACTTCCTCGAGCCCGTAGCTTTGTTTGCAGAGGAGATGCCATCCCTGCCCTCCCCTGCAACAGATTAAAGATTTTGGAACCAATGCGGCATCCAGAGTTCTGCTTTTCTTGCTCTCCACACGCAAGGCGGAAGCCCCGGCGCTGGGGGGGGGCCCGAGCGGTGGGGGGGGATCCGGCAGTGGGGGGGGGACCGGAGCCCCGGCGGTGACGGGGAGCCCCGCCGGCTCCGCGTCCCCCCGCGCAGCTCCAGCTCCAGCTCCAGCTCCAGCTCCAGCTCCAGCGGCCGCCGGGGCCCGGCGGGGCGGGCGGGGCGGGCTCGGCCCGCTCCCCCGGCCCCCCCTCCCCTCCCCCGAGAAAAGCCCCGCGCCCGGCGCCGCACGGTGCTCCCCTCCCCTTCCCCCCCCGCCAAAAGTTGGCGGCCGGGGAGGGGCCGGGGGCGGCCGGGGAGCCCCCACGGCCTCCGGGCACCGGCTGCGCCGCGGGCGCTTCGCAGGGGCCCAGGCGGCCTGTGGGGAAGGGAGCGGGACAAGCGGCAGCGCCCGGCCCTGTCCTGACCTGCCCGGCCCTGCCCGGCCCTGCCCTGCCCTGCTCTGCCCTGCCCGGCCCTGCCCGGCCCAGCCCTGCCCTGCCCTGCCCTGCCCGGCCGCTCGGCGTCCTTGTCCTCCAGTGCCACCTCCCGGGGCCGGGGCGGGGGGGCCTCGTCCCAGGCCGAGGGAAGGGCAGGGCGGCTGGTGGGACACCGCGGCCTCAGCCCCGCGCACCCTGCTCCAGCCCCCCCTGCCTGCAGCTGCGCGGCTGGAGCAGCCCCTCTCCAGAGGCGCCTTCCCACCTCCAGAGGCAACTGGAAAAGCACCGGCCGCCCTTCCCCGACAGCCCCGCCTGCCCCTTCCCCTCCCTTCTGCTGCGGGGCAAGGGAAAGCTTGCCTGCAACAGCATCTCTCCAAAAAGGGAAGGCTCCAAACTGAGCCACCAAAAGGATTCCTGACCTACAGCCGTGCACAACCACCAAAACACAGGCACAACACTCGAAGGCGTGCAAGAACGCTCGCCAGCCCAAAGCGCACGCAGGCACTGGAACTCCGTCTTTAACTGCGTGATCCCACGCCTGGGGCTTTGGCCCTCAGCATCACCAGCGAGCCCTACAGCCAGCATCATCCCACCTAGTCGAAGCCCGTCTGTATATTCTACCAAGACAAGATAGATAAGGCAACACGTAAATGGAAATAAACAAACCAAAAACCCAAAACCATAAAGTGACAGACCAATACAGGAGATCATTACAGTAGCCCAGCAAAGCCGGACTGCAGTGTTTTTTTCCTTCATCCCTGTATCCAACTTGCACAATATTCTCCGCACCAATCCTATTGTACAGCCTAACCTGAGACCAGACACTCCCCAGTTCCTCGTAGCTTGGTCACCTGGCAGGACACTACAGAGAATCTGCCCATGTCAGAGGCGTCGGCTACACTCAGATCAACAAGATGTTCCCCATCTCTGCCGGTGACCATCCTGCTCCTTCAGTTCCCTTCGTCCTTGCTGGTCCATGGGCACGCTAATTTGGAAGGTACTTCAGGAATCCTTTGCCGTCTGCAATGAATCAACTCCAGTCCGCTACAGCTGTTACTTTGGTCTGCATTTTTTTAAGACTGGAATAAAATCTTTTGGGTGTTCACCGTGCGTTTGTGTTTGAGGGAGAGAGAGAATAAGGCACTAATCAACACCTGCAACCAAACTAAACAAAACACTGAAGTATGCACTGGATTTTAAACCGCTTTTCCGGCCACACTGAGTTTAACAGGCTTGGTGAATGCAGAAACACTGTCAGAGCTAAGACGCCTTTCTGCAGGCCACCCTTTTGTGCACTTCAGCATCGTAGGACTAAAAGGAGATGACAGAAATCTCTCTTCTCCCATATGAAACCATCCTCTGTGAAGTCTTACTTCACGTCCCATTTTCTTTGTCATGTTCTGCACTCAGACCCCCAAAAAGTCAGCCCTCTGGAGAATTAATTACAGAATCTGGAGAAACGACAGAATTTCTTAGCCCCTCCTCCCTCCAGGCAGGAGCCCCATAGCCTCCTCTTAGGTGACAAGTCAGGCAGAGTCCCCTTCCCTTAGCTCAGGAGAGCCACAACCCTCCTCTGGTGCCATATCCTACCTGAACCCTTCCCCCTTTGGGCCACAGTGATTCACGTCAGCTGGAAAACGGCCTCCTGCAGCCAGTCCTCTGCGCTTCATTTACTTCCTTGTTGAGCAAGTCCCCCACCGAGAGTGAGGGCTCATTCGCACAGAGCCTGTCAAACCTATGAGAAACTCCTTCCAAGGAGAACACCCTTAGTCTCACCACAATCTGCTGCCACTCTTCACACATGTGCGGTAACTCTGGCACACAGATAAAAAAATCGGCTACGGACATGCTGAAGGAGGCTTCTGTCTGTGTGTGTGTGGCCTGGGAGGCTGTGGGAGGCTGTTGCTGTGATTCTGACGAACAGTGAAAGGTGTTCTGCTCTTCCACTCCTCACTTGAGTTTTGCCGTAGAGACCTGGGACCTGCTGTCTTTCACACTGCCTAAACTCTGCTGACAGTTTCACGTGCGCCAGCTCTCCTTCTCGCCCCAAGGAAGAACGTCGGCAGACAGTGGTGACTCGGTAAGAAAGGACAAGATGGGAAGGGAGTCCAACTTGAAATGGCTACATGTTTTCAACTGTTCAGAAAGCAAAACCCGTTTTAGCAATAGGTTCTGATGCAAATCATGACAGAGAAGGCTGAGAGGACTCAGCGGCTTTTCTGAACTCCTCCCTGAGCTCCAGAGTTTTCACATCAGTCCTGGCTATAGCTCATTCCCGTAATACTATGATACAGGATCGTCTTCTGCTTCTTAGCAGTCCTTTGTAAGAAATACTAGACCAGAGGTGAGCAGAGGCAGGGGAGGGCTTGCTCTGGGCTGGCCGGGTTTTAGGAGCTGTCACTCCTGACCTAGGGCTATGCAGAGCTCCATGTTCTCTGTCAAAATTTTCCTCGTTGCGCTATTACATCTGTATTATGCTAAGAACAGATCAGAATGTGCTGTTTCAGGCTGCAGTCTATCACTTAATCCCGGGTTTCGAGGTGCTATCCAGACCTGTGTAGAAACGTCCGTAGAAGTGTACGGAAGCCTTCTTCATTCCATACTACAGGTGCCAAGTGCAGTACCTGGGCAGCTGCTAGGACAAAGTAACTACGTGCTCCTCCACCCTTCCACAAATAGCCCAGCTGCTGCTGCATGGACAATACTCCTGAGCTGGGGCTTTTCCTCCGTCCTTTTCAGCATCATCTGCATTTGCTGTGTGAAGGTAGAAGCCAACCACTCCTGGACCTCCAAGGGCATAGAGTGAGACTGGATGTCACCGAGCTCATCTTCTGTGTCCAGCAAATGCCTAGACGGTGGCAGAGAAAGATGGGTAAGCAAACTCCCTTGGAGAGCATTGCAACATTATTAATCAAAAAGAAACTCACGTATATTCCCTTTAAAGCGTTTATTAAAAGTATTTGGCTTGTCAGAACACAGCCGAACAAGCCTTCAACAGATTGTTTATTCTCTCGTGGAGTTAAATGTCAGACTGTGAAACTCACCATCGGGCCGACAAACAACAAGTATCAGCCTTACGAAGCACAGCTACGTCATCATCCACCGACTTCTCGTCTACAGCTCGCCCATATTCCTGACCTTTCTGCCCTTCAGAGCTCATTCCCAGTCCCCTCTGGCTTCCCACTTAGTATCACACAGGCCTCTCCTTCCCCATTCTGGTCACCTGAGGTGACTCTACAAGTGCGTTTATCACTGGGCAAAGGGCATGGAACAGAGAGGGGAACGCCCCCGCCACGTCTTACCAGTCTACCTCTATCATGGCCTGCAGCAAACATTTCTTTTCTTTCAAAGACTTGATACAAGTCAAAAGATTTAACACTAGTCAAAGGGAATAGAGGAGTAGGAAATTGGAAACCCTCAGAAAAAGCCAGACACAATTGTCATTAAAACCTTTCTCCAAAATAATATAGATTAAATTTACAATTGCTTTTGGTCTCTGCCCCTGCCCCAGGAAACTTAAAGAAGCTTTCAGGCCAAGGATTGAAGATCTGCTCTACATGTAACACAATATTTTAATGTTTAAAAATATGTTTTCTGTGAATAATAAATCCTGGCTAAAACAGCTTTCCCAGCTGGCGTGTAAATTACAATGTTGTGTCGTTGGTGCTGGATATCAGCAGAGTGCTGCTGTCTGCAGTCAACTCACCTAGTTTCGCCAATGTATACTGGCTCAAGAACAGCCTGTCAAGTCGCAGCATGTCCAGCTGCTTTACCGAAGACCAAAACCTAGGGAAAACAGGAATCTGATTAGTACAAAGAGAAATAGGGTTGAGAGTGAGCATCAGGTCAGCACTGCATCCAGCCCGAGACCCCACATGCATGATTGGCAGGTGGAAACTTTTGAAAGTCTACAAGGTTCTTTAAGCCATATCCAAAGAATCAACAGAAATCACTTTTCAGATCTCAGCCACGGTGATGCCGGGGAAACATCCCATTATATTCAGCTCAAATAGGTCAGTGTGTTGTGGTTGTCCCCTACTCGTACTGAAATCAGTTAAAATAGAAATCACTTGGAAATTAACACATGAGCAAAGAGAGGGCAACTTCATTCCAGCCAGAAGGAAGGAAAGAACTTCTTTAATATTAACTGTTGACTATGAATAATGATATTGAGTGGTTTTACTCTCTCGTCATTTGATCTTATGAAAGAATCTTTCCAGAAGATAATTCAAGTCTTTTATTCTGACGTACATCTTCCTCTAGAATTACCACTGTTTATCACTTTTTCAGACATTATAACCTTTCTTTGAGGGATATTTTAGAGCAGTCACGTAAATAGTTTAAGCAAAAATTGGCTGGGTCTTCCTTATACAACAGTTCAGGTTGAATCCAGGTATATCCTATGGTCTTCCTTGGTGCCCCAAGAGATTTCAGACCATTATTGTGTTACTTGCTCTGAAGCTGAGTGTACGGTAAGGACAGTCTGGAGATATTCTAAATCCATAGTGCATTACATCTAATCTATTAAAGCTTTCTTTTATGCAAACACATGACAATTAGTCTTTTCCTGCTTTCCTCAGTTCTATGACTGTGCAAGCCACTGTCCAATACTGCTTCTTCTCCTGATGGTGAGATCCAAGATCATAAAGTCCATCTGTTAACCTAGTATTTCTAAGTTCACCACTAAACAATGTCCCTAGGTGTCACATCTACACATCTTTTAAATACTCCAGGGATGGTGATTCAATCACTTCCAATCACCACTCCTGGGCAGCCTGTTCCAATGTTTGATAAACACTTTGGTGACAATTTTTTCCCTAATATCTAATTTAAACCTCCCCTGGTGCAACTTGAAGCCTCTTCCTCTTGTCCTATCCCTTGTTATTCAGGAGAAGAGACTGACACCCACCTCGCTACAACCTTCTTTCAGGTAGTTGTAGAGAGCGATAGGGTGTCCCTTGAGCCTCCTTTTCTCCAGGCTAAACAACTCCAGTTCCATGAGCCACTCCTCACAAGACTTGTTCTCTAGACTCGTCACCAGCTTTGTTGCCCTTTAGACATACTCCAGCACCTCAGTGTCTTTGTTGTAGTGACTTGCCAAAAACTGAATGCAGCGTTTGAGGTGTCGTCTCACCAGTGGTGAGTACAGGGGGATGATCACTTCCCTAGTCCTGCTGGCCACACCATTTCCGATACAAGCCAGTTATTGGCCTTCTTGGCCACTTGGGCACACTTCTGGCTCACATTCAGCTGGCTGTTGACCAACATCCTCAGGTTTTTTTCATCTGGACAGTCAGGCACCAACAATATCAGCCGATCTGCTGCTGTCTGAAAGCCTGCAGAACAACCAGTTCAGACCAAATGACACAGAGACAGTGAATGCATTTAGTGTTGGCAGAGCCCATAACACTCTAAGAAAAGGGCAGAGCAAGGTACTAATTTCCAAGTGGTCTCCTACACAAAGGGAAAGGAGGAGTAAGCTAACTCTGGATGATAATAAACTTTTCTTTAAAGTACTTTTGTATGCTGTTATGACAGAACTGCAGTTTAGGTGTTTTGTTCTTTGCTGTGGGCATCCAAGAGTCATTGCTCATTTGCATATAAAGAAGCAGTGGTTTACTAGCAGTTCTATATTGGGTTTTATCCTTTTCTGAGGACAGGAAGGGCTAAGGAGATGACAGAAGCCAGGAAACGAATGGAAAAGAAATGTCCAGATGCTGATCCAATAACAGTAAGGTTATCGGGACACAGGACTTTGTTAAAAGTTTAGAATTGTTAGAATTTTCTAGAATTAGTTTATTTCGGTCTGTCTGCTGCATACTTTCATCCCTTACTGTCTAAATAAGTTTTGTGGAATATAAAGGTTCTTATATCAGTGACATAATATCAGAATAAATAAAAATGTTCTCAAACAGTTGTGTCTGTTGCAAGTATCTTTCTTAGTATTATTCTGAATTAGGTTCCTGATGCTTCCCAGTATTCTCAACTTTTTCTAACTATCATTCAGGCCTTAGAATCCTCATACATGGTTTCTAGCAAAAAACCATATTAATTATGTTTATGAGCAGTCTCACAAGACATTTCTGAAACATGGGCACTGGAAATATAGTTGTAAAGACCTGATCTGAACATTTTTATGCGCTCACTCAAGAACAACTGCAATGGGAAACTTTCAGGTTTAGGCAATGATCTGGGCCTGCTCTGTTTTTCATGCACTTTGTTTCCTTGTGGCTTTTTGGCAAACTGGAGGGCTCAGTAGCAATTTATGACTAGATGAGATTTGCAAGGTTTCTGAAGAGGGGCATTAGGCATGACAAATGGCCAGCACTCATCAGTGTCACCAAGGGTAAAAGCAATCCATTCACAGGATAAATTTGCCACTTCACCTGCATCTCTTCTATGGAAGCCTTTTACCAACTTTGGTCCCAAAGACAATTTACCAGCAAGCCACAAAAATATACAGGCAGGCTGCAATTGACATCTTGAAGGAAAAATCTCCCTATGTTTCCACCAGCAGGACTAGTTCCATTATAGCATAATAAGACATCAGTAACTACCCCAGAAAAGAAGTTACATCCCAGCTCTCTTTCACTAGAATAGGTGAAATAGAGAAAGAAAAATAATCAAAACAAACAGAAAATAAAAACTGAATGAGCCGCAGTGTAATGGATCTCAAAACTGAGAGGAAATATGTGTCCTTATTTCCTCTTAATTGCAGTAGATCACACTTACTGCTGAAACACCACAGAAATGACAAATTCTCAAATGAATTCACAAAATGAATTTCACAAAACCTCAGAATACCCCTTCAGTTTTTCTTTTCCCTACAAATGCAGCATGTTGCGGACCACAAAGGTAAAAAGGTCATACTGAGATTTTCTCTCTTAACTCCCTTGGTAACACTGTTTGAGGAAGGAGATTTTGTTTGGTTTTCATTTTGTGCTAAATTGCAGTGGAGGCAACATCTGTGCCTTTGTTTCAGCAGCTGCCACACACACAGAGCCATTACAGCTCCAGTCCAGTGTGTTTCCAGGACCACGCATCTTGTTTCTCTCCTCTACATATGCTGCCAAACAGCAAACACCATATCATGTAGGCAGAGAGCAAAAGGTCCAGGTTGAACATTATTATGCTGGGCACACTCTTTCAACATTGGCAGACAAACCATGACATTTGGGAACCCAGCAGTGAGTACTGTTTTGTCTTGAGACATCTAGCAAGTGTGCAGTCCAAGACTCTTTCTGGAGGTATTCAAGTCCTTTCTATTTCTTTTGGGCCAATTTCCTTAATATATTTTTCTTATATAATGGATGAGCTTCAGTTTCTGGGTCCTATTAACCAATGCTTGACCTACATGCTGCTAGTTATGGGCAGTATTACTAACCACTCTGTATTTATCAGTACCTTTGCTCAGCACAGCCAATGTGCCATTTTCTACTTTCTCCTGTTGTGCATGACCTGATACAACTAGAAAGCTTCCTTAAAAGGAAAAAAGAAGTTAAAAAAAAAAAAAAGTTCGATATGGCTTAAGAGCACAATGAGTATCTTGATCTTCCCTCTTCCCCTTTTATTCCTGACCAGTATAATTTTAAAGAATTATTTTATTTTTTTCTCTTTTTTCATAAAAACATAGAAACAGAACAGTCCAAGCTGGAAAAACTCAAATTGGTTTTGAGCCCAGGACCCTGAAAAATCACCTGGTCCAACATTTAATTTTAATTTGAAATGTCTCACCGGTGTTGTAGCTTAATCATTACTTAGGCATATCAATTTTAGATCATGCTGGAAGCTTAACAAAAGACACTTTAAATTTTTGCTTATAATGAGCTGAAAGGGAGTACGCTGAAATATCTACTGAACCCACTTCTTCCCTCCCTGTCCCTGCGTGTACACTGTACTGCTCACAGAGGATTTCTGAAATTTTATTTCCTGCTAAACTCTGCTCAGCCACTGAGAGATTATACATTTACAATGCAACATAGATCTATACAGTGGATATCCTTGTTTAGATCTAAGTTTGTAACAGTTCACTGTTCTCTTTAATTGAAATTACATAGTGTTTGAGCCTTTCACTCTCTCTGTATTATTGTAAATTGTGGTTACTGTGAATCTTCAGCTATACAAATACAAGATGAGGCTAGGGGGTAGTTCTGAAAAAAAGCATCCAGGGTTTACAGTAGAACAGCAGTCCAACATGAATTAACACTATTATATGTTCACCATTTCCTCCCAGAGACTGGGATTATATACAAAAGTTTTACACCTGAGACATCTCTGGCCTGTTTCAGCTAGAATAGTATCTACTTTGGGAAAATACATTTGTAAGGAAGATGTGGAAAAAGTGAAAAAATCCAGGGGAGGAAACACAAAGGCCTAATGAAGTGTCACAAACCATAAGACAAAAAAAAGTCTAAAGATGAATGGAGAAGTCTCTCTGCAAGTCCTTCAAAGGGGAAAGGGAATAAACCTAAACTCCAAATGCATGACAATGTACCAATAAATAACAGACAAATAATTTTTTTTAATAGCGTTCAGGCACAAGTATTATTAAACTGAGAACAGACACCTAACCATAGTTAGGACCTATACAAATATACAGCTTCTAAATAGCTTATTCCTATTTACAACCCAACAAGAGAGGTACAGGTTAGGGGAGAAAGTTATGCATATGTACTGTAATTAAATGCTTAGTCCCTTTTCAACAAACCTAATCAATATATTTTCACTTTGCAAAAGTGTATGTAACACAAACTCTGCCACTAAAGAAGCATCACATAAAGTGTTTTCCTTATCTTCAGAGTGCTCTGTGAGAGATCCAGATTCCCTAATTGCAGAGGACTGGTGATGGTGGAGAAAGCGAAATGCCAAAGTTGAACATGATCTTTCGGTCAGAGAGACAATAAAGGGGAGTGGGAAATCTTTGATTTCGAAATCTGAAAGTCTCATTTCAGGTTTATAGTAAAATATGTCTTATGCACAGGCACTGAGTAGGCTGAAATTAGAACCATAGCCTGCAGACATCTAGTCTTCCAGACAGAGAAGAAGATTTTGCCTCAGTGGTACTACAGTCTGCAGTCCCATCTCTCACACATTGTACTGCTAGGAAAGTAACATCTGCAATACTCCCTTCCTTATTTTATTTCCTTTTCTCTTAAACAACCAGTGAATGATGCTGGAAACCTCTGTCCCTTCCTTTGATTTTCCACAAAACCAGCAACCTAAAATAAGCCTTGTGGTAAAGGTTCAGACGTTGTGCTGGAAGCCTCTTCATGGGTTTTCAGGCATTTCAGCAGAATGTTGTTTTCAAATTTGAGCTGACCAAAATGGTGGTCACAATGCAGAAATATTCTGGCACCAAAATGTAGATAGTAGTAGTTGAGGCTTACTTACAAGGAAACAGAAAAATTTAAAAAGGGCCCTTCTACAGTAACAGTTTTAAGATGGCTTTTTCAAGCTGCATTTCCTAGCAAGATTTATGCACATGCATCAGTTTCACATGGAAGTTTTTAAAGAAGTAATGAAAACTGGTAGATTTGTTAACCTGTAATGATATTTTCTGTTTGATAGTTAGATTGGGATCCTCTGTTTTATCAGAATTTGTGCCTAGATTTGAGGAGCAGAAGGCCAAAAATCTGTGAATGGGGAATTAACTCCCACGGATTTCTAAAGGAAGCACAGCTTTCGGAAGAAAATAAACTCTGAGACTTGGAATTAGCCCAGCTTGCTCATCTGAGCCTTAACAAAATCTTTCTGGTGTTCCACCAACCTTTGATGAAGTACAAAATCAACCTCAAACCTGGACAGTTGCAGTGAGGTGGGTAGATTCCTATCTACCCTTGTGCCAAGGTGTACCGTTTGCCTGGTTTGTATCTAGTATCCCTCTGTACTTGACAGGCTGAGCAAATTGGACAGAATTAGGTTTGATCTTTGTATTCTGCATTCATCTTCCAGTAGGTAGTTATTACTTACCTGAAAAGTTTGCCAACTGAGGTGAAAATCCAGCCAATAAAAGCAAAGCAAGGTATTCAACAGATAAGGCTGTATTTGAATTATTTTGAAGTGTATTTTGACCATAAAACACCTTTAAGCAAGTCAATATATATTGTTTTTTGTTAGTATTAAACTGTCCTTGTACAGTTTAGAGCAAAGAATACTGAGCAAGATGGGCTAACTTGGAACAAGGCCCAAGAAATACTGACCCTCAGAAACTTCCCTCTGAATCATTGCTGTATCTGGAAAGGAAATTTCATCCACCTCCATCTTTTGCACATACATGCCAGTTAAAATGGAAGGGATTCAGAGCTGTGGATGTCACCTAATGCATCTCTCTGATGACAGTATCAAAGTTTCCGCTTTTCCACATCTCCCTGGAATTAAAGTTGTAACTTCCAGCACAATAACAAGGATTGTCACACTCAATAAGAAAACTATCAGGCCTCTGCAAGGTGGTTGATTTATTTATTTGGTTTTTTACTCTTATCAGGCTATATCACTATTCATGGCAAGGTTTTGCTAGATTTACATCTGCTACCAGTGCCTTAGTGCCTTGCTTTAAGAGTTTTCAAGTATATGTACCTGCTAATATGTATACTTCAAAAGAAGAATTACTGAATGTAAGCAAGGTCCCTCCTCATTTATATCAGTGTTAAATGGAAACATAATGCAAGACAGATGGGGTGATCATGAAATTAGACTGAGGGATGCTTTCAGGTCTTCAGGTGTTTGAAGAAAATAAATGTGGGTTTCTGAGGGTACATTAATATAAAATGAATGTGAACACAGTGACAACACTGTGGAAATAAGGTCCCAGGATTTTTTAGCTATCAGGTACAATATTTACTGTGATGACTCAATACTAAAAATTATTTCAAGTTTACCATGATAAAAAGTCACTAACATCACTGTAAGCTGGTGACAATGCCCTTTTTTTTTCTTCCTCCTCTGTATTATTTGCTATAAAATACCAGCAAGTGTCTGGAAACGTTCCCCTGGATATCATACAAGCCTTGATAACAGAAACCTTTGACAGATGGTACACAATTGGAATGGAACATGCTATAAAGTTTTCTGGGACAATACTAGTTAAAAACAAACATGCAGTGTGGGACTATTCAAGTGGTCATCCCCTGCTCTATAGCATGGCTTAATGTTTAGAAGAGCATGAGGAAAGGTGGGCAGTAAGACAGCCTTGTGCAACAAAAGGGATGAAAGAGAGTGGGAAGTGTGGTAAGAAGCACAGAGGCAGAAGACGTCTGCCAACAAGAAGTAAAATGCCAATGAACTGCTTTCATGCTTTATATATTAGTCAAGCAGACCTAACCTGCCAGGCATCACTGCCCATAACATACTCAATAACAGTGATGGGAAAGAAACAATCTATTATTTGACTTTTTATTGCCTCCTCCATACTCAGAAACATGCTTATGCTCTTTAAAGATGTCTGTGGTTCAATAATAGTTTAAGGGAAACCAAAGTGCTTATAGGTGTTCATATAGCGATAAACATTGCTCTGAAGCACATTGCAGGTATATCCAGAAACAGGACTGACACACTGACATGCTTCTCTGCTAGAGATTTCTCCTTTAGAAAACTCTTATCCAGGCAGAGAGAAAGCAAACAAGGATAAGAAACCACCAAAGCAAAGGAGGTTTTAGAACAAATTGTTTAAAACAAACTGTTTTGTGGAAAAGATCATTTCACCATCTGCAAAGATCAGTGATTGCCCTACTGAGGGTCAGATTGTGAAGAGCGTATCAAGACATCAAGGCAAGAGCAATGTTTCTTGTTCAGACATGTGCAGTTTCAGTCTGTCTCTCTCTGATCACCCTTTGGTGAACTCAGCAATTATACTTGCAGCTCAAGTTCATTCTGAGCAGCAGGATGTGCATTGCAAAACTGCACCAGCTCTTCCAAAGCAAAAGTTCAACAAAAAGGAAATCCTAGGTTTATTTATCAAAGCATCTTCAACTTACATAAAAAATATGCCTATGTCATCGCTCAGTATTCTTTTCAGAACAGAGAAGGGTGGAGTTACATCTCATCACATATTTGCTTCTGTGCTAACTGATCATAATTCTCATTTCCTTCAATTAAGTGCCCATAATCAGCTGCTTTAATATTGTGCCAACAAGACAGCTGCATTAGAACTGTTTAATTTCTTTTCGTATCTTTACTTCCATTAATCACAAACTATTGCATGAATGTCATTGAATTAAGCTTCAAAAAATCCCCAGTGTTATGATTAATCATCTTCCCTAGGAGGGGAAATTGAGTCACAGAAAGGTCCTTTGCTTTGGCCAAGGTTATCCATTTGAACTCTGGCAGAAGACAGAAAAAGACCTCCACACTGCCAACACATCAGACAGCATCCCTTTCATGTAGGATCATGCTCTTCTACATCTCATGCATGCAGGAACAGTTTGTACGGGAGTTTCACTTCCTCCAGCATCTGTTAGAGAAGGGGGGGAGGAAGGAGGGAAGGGAGAGGAGAAGAGAGAGAGGGAGGAGAGTGGGGTGGGGAGGCTTACAAAAGAAATTTTTATCTTTATTAAAATGTAAGCAACAAGGTCTGGGGCAACAGACATGGGAATATGAGGAAGGAGGCTTGGACTCTATTCACAGCTTCTGCCCTGTCTCTGTCTGCATGACTTTGAACAAACTAGGTTAGCTTTCTCTTTCTTTTGCATCTTTACCTGGGGATTGAAAATCACTAGAGCATGGTTGGGGCAGGATGGGAATTCAAATACTGCTGTTTGGCACCACACATGGACGAGCAGGGCATCTCTGTGAAGTGCTGCTGGTCTTGGTGCTGCTGCTGCAGAAGGAGGTGGAAGGAATCCCTCACTGCCCACTTGCAGGACACTGGGATGTAGCGGCTTCAGTGTTAAAGGTTGTTTGATGAAAAAGCAGTCAGAAAGCACATTTCAGGTGGCAGCCTCACTATATTAAAGGCCTATTTTTATCCAGCCATTTAAGTTCATGGACATTTCTCCTGCAGTTTAGAGCTCACTCTTAGCTCTTTGCCCTAAATTATTAAAAGAGAAGACTGAGCCTCCTTCTTAAAGGCAAGTGCAGCAGGGATAAACAAAAAAGTGGAGCTGGTATGGGTAGCATGTGATTTTCAAGGACAGATTCCTAGAGGAATGGTCCCTTGTATCCAAACACCTCCCCCACCAAAAGACCATACCAAAGTGGCCATTGGCAACACAACAAAAAGCTGCTTTACAGCTGCCTCTTCTGTCATCCGTGCTGACAGTGCCTTGAAGGGTGGATGCAGAAAATTAGGAACAAGTGTAAAATACAGTACAGCAGCAAGCATTCCTGAATCCCTGCTGAAGGAGCTCTGACAAGCACCTTACATTAGAAGTCTAATTCTTCCCCCTACACTCAATGCTACTGCAAGCTGGATGGAGAAGCCTGAGTTTTCAGAGAAAGCATTACAGGGACTAAGACCTCCATTCAAACTCTCTTCCTGGAGTCATACATTATCTCCATCCTAGTGGCTGGCTGGATTAATTGTTTCAAGCATTTTTAAAGGCTCCTAAAATAATCCAGGGAAAAATCTACTTACTTTGATGTCTACAGTGTGCAACTCCCTCACTCAACCTCTCCTTTCCTCAGTTTTGATGTCTGCATTAATGCTGCAACTGTTTTCCTTTTGAAAGGTATCTAATACACAGGTAGGCTATGCTAATGCCAGATAACTTACCTTCTTTTTCCGTAGCTCCCACGCTCTCAGACTCAGTCAGACCTTGCCTCTTGGAGCCTCCAGGAGACAGTATTCATCATAGTTCATATTTCCTTTTTTGGCTCTGTAATTTATAGACCCCCAAAGAACAGAAGTTACCACGAGCAGCAAGGCAATGGCCTTGCCTCATGCTGTGACATACTAGTAGTAATCATGCCTCTAATATATTTTCTAGAAGGCACCTTTAAAAACACTCAACAGAAGCGTTGATGAAAATTAACTCTTTCTTCCAAGCATCTGCCAGACCATCTCAAGCTACATCCAGCAAGGGTAATGTTGTAGCAAGTGTGAAATGAGACACTTATAATATTTTACTTAATTAAATATTGACAAATTAGTTTGCCATGGAGTTGATACATTGAAAGGGCAAAAGGACATAGAACATGTCCTTCCCTTTCCTTTCATTTTTTCAAAGTGGTGGGTAGTTTTGAAGCACAAAAGAGGTTTTTTTGTTACTGAAATAACATCAGTACCAATTTATGTCATTATAGACACACATGAGGGCTAAAAATGTGGCCTGAACAATTTGTCATCTAAACAACATGTAGAAAGGAAGGAATGGAATAAAAAAAGACCAATAACCAAATGAGGATGGAAACTAACATGCGCATGCATTTCTCTCTTCTTGGTCAGATGGCAGGTGGATCTCCAGACATTCACAACATCAAGTAATCTACTTTCCTGTACGCTAGTAGGTGTGAGCACAGGAAGAGATTTAATCCCAAACAAACTGGGGAAAGAGGCAGGATAATCTCAAGTCAGAGGGTCATACACTGCTGTGTTTAGGGATGACTTGAAAAGGTAAATAATCTGAACTAAAAGAGGGAAAGACAGTAATCCTATCTCAAAGCCAAAATGTCCTTCATAATTTTATGCAAAATATCCTTTGCAAATCATCCAAGCCATGATTCATTTTCCTTAAGCAGAGTATAGGGTGAACAAATGCACAGATGATACCACAATAGGTGTTGCATCATTCACACACTTTTTTCTTAAGCATGTTTGCAATTGTGCCTCCTTCCCCTCGCATAGATATAACAATTGATTGAAAAGGTGAAATGAAAGTCATTGAGCAGCTTCTAATCTCCATAAAGATCTGTGTCTTGTTGAAAACACAAGCAAGAATTCTTCCATATGATTTGCTCATCATTGAACTATGCTTATGCAGCACTTTCCTTATGAGGAAACACAGAGAGACGTGTTCCTGAGCACACAATTAGTGCAATCATCTGCAGCTAATTATGTCTTCTGTTTCTAGGGTAGTTTCCATAGGAAGGGGTCCATGTATCTTACAGACATAACTGAATTAAACTCAACAATACTTCTATTAAATGGTGAAGCACTAGCTCTTCCAGCTGAAATAGCACTTGAGTTAGTTGTCCAGAGCTGATAGATTTTTACATAGTTCACCCTGTCTGGTGAATTAATCTCAGGCTATTTTCATGCTGTTGCCACTACACTAAGCCCAGGACCTTTGTTGTAATAAAACCTGTCTTTCAGAAAGGTAGCCTGCCTCCATCTGAATATATCAGATGACAGAGAATCCATCACTTCTCTCAACATTTCTTCCTGTGGCTAAGAAACACCACTGCTAAATAAATATGGTATCTTTCATTTTGAATTTGTAAGGCTTTTGGTTCCTTTTCCTGACAGATCCAAGAGGCCTTTGGTAATGACATCTCACCATGGAAACAGGACTGGGGTGGAGACAAGGTGGTCTAGCTCACACAGTGGTCTGCTTAAAAAGCTTTCTCCAACAAACTCATCTCCCAGCATTTCCGCTTCCTTTCAGGGAAGTGTCACTTTACAGTAGGCCCTTGACCTTCTTCCTCCTTCCACTTGCTCAAATTTAATCTGGAAGTGTCTAGGAATGATCTCTCTTTTTAATGCTACAACTGCTATTAGCTTGACAGTAGCAATCCTTGAATGTAGCAATCTAATCCTGTCACTTTATCTTCTCCAGATGATACTCTTCACTCCAGATGATACTCTTCAAGTCTTTCTTCTTAAGCTGATGTTTTCTTAAAACCTCAAATCATATGAATATCTTTTCTTCATCTGCTACAACTTTGCAATATATTTTTCTCAAATGTTGACATAAGGATTTTATAGGTTACTGCGTTACTCCAACAATGCATTTTCAGTTCTGCATGCAGCAATAAAAAGTATCTCTTTACTCTCCTGTTTATTCACTGAAAAATCTCAGCCATAGCATTACAATGAAAGTTAAGGCTACACAGAAAAATCTGTCATCTATAGCCATTTAATCATGCTGTGTCAAATTCTTTGAAATTCATGTACCACAAATACCACTCATGTTAACTGTTCTGTTTAAATTACTAGAACTACCCACTGAAGAAAACAACACGTATTTGACTAAGCAATGCAGAGATAGCTCTGGTCCAAACCATATGATAACAAACTTCTTCATTTTTTTCACATAACTGTAACAAAATATGTTTGTTTTAATATTAGCTTCCTGACTACAAATATACAGCTCTATTAATTTCCAGCCTACTTGTATCCTGTCCTGTAAGTTTACACTGTCTGCATACTTTGCACTAGAAACCAGCTCTGATTCCCAGCAACAGCTCTCTTATAAGGGTTTATAAAAATGTATTTAACCCTACATCGTGATTACAGGAGAGATTATAGACGATGCAAGCTAGAAAAATGTAGGTGATATAATCAACGCCTAAAACTTTTAAATACCCCAAATCCTATTCTTGACTAGGTAGGAAGTTTACTTTTAAGCATTCTCTTTTCATATCTAATACACATATATTTGTATTTAATTATATATATATTAAAATAATATACCTCATATATAACAATATATATATTCATATCTAATACACATGCATTCATAATAATACACATTATTTCAATCTTGAGACATTTTTTATGAGCACTTACAACTACTAAAAGCTACAGCAAGTTGTGAGAGAAAACATGAACCCTGACCTTTCAAAGAAAATGGGCATCCAAATGAAAAACCAAACTCTATACCATCTTTTACTACAAACTACAAGAGCATTATTTAATTGAGATATGTAAATTAAATGCACTTATCCTTTTGCCTTTCTTGGAGCTGCTAAGCCAATGAACTGATGAGAGAACAGTTCAGGTAAGAGTTTTATTACTGTTGGCCAGAACTGTAAAGTTGAAACTCAGATCAGATAATCCTCCGATGTTAAGTTCAATTGGCTGAATTAAGCACTTTCTCCACCTGCAGGAATCATATGATTTCACTGCATCATACCTGATAATGGAGGAAAGACATGACCTCAGTTAAATGTTCACTTTTTGCCCTTTTAGAAGCAGTATGACATCTTTTTCGTTTGCTATCTTCATACTTATTTACTGAATTAATTGAATTTATTGTTAAAAGAAGACACTCTTGCACTGCTGATACTTGCTAATGAGTCCAGAGGAAATCTTCTGAACAAATGTGATAGCTATTTAGATAGATATTTAGAAACATGAAGAAAAAGCAACCCAGTCTAATAGAGAAGATGTTTATTTTCTGCTCTGTCCATAAGCCTGAATAGACTAATACTGGGATGTAAGCAACTGAGAAATGTCTGCTGTGCAATATTTGTGCTTAGAATGGTTGTGGATTCTGGTTCTAGAATGAAAGAGTGGAAGCTAGAGAAGTTATGAAGAAAGCTTCATAAATGATCAGTAGAAAGGAGAAGTCATGGTAGGAAAAGGAGCCTTTTCCAGCTCTATTGGTTTTGTGTGGCAAGGTTTTGGTAGAGGTGGGGCTACCGGAGTGGCTTCTGTGAGAAGCTGCTAGAAGCTTCCCCTGTGTCCAGTAATGCTGCTGGCCAAAGCTGAGGCAATCAGCAGCAGTGGTAGCACCTCTGTGATGACATATTTAAGAAGGGGAAAGAAATGCTGCACAACAGCAACTGCAGCTGGAGAGGGGTGTGTGGATATGTGAGAAACAACCCTACAGACACCAAAGGTCAGTGAAGGAGGGAGGAGGTGGTCCCAGTGCCAGAGTAGAGATTCCACTGCATCTTGTGGTGCAGACCACGGTGAGGCAGGCTGTGCCCCTGCAGCCTGTGAAGGTTAATGGTGGAGCAGATCGCCACCTGCAGCCAGTGAAGGACCCCACGCTGGAGCAGGTGGATGCCCCTGAAGGAGGCTGTAACCCCATGGGAAGCCCACACGGGAGCAAGCTCCTGCCAGGACTGGTGGACCCATGGAGAGAGAAGCCCACACAGGACCAGGTTTCCTGGCAGGACCTGTGACCCCACAGGGCACCCACGCTGGAGCAGTCTGTTCCTGAAGGACTGTACCCTATGGAAAGGACCCACATTGGGACAGTTCATGAAGAGCTGCAGCCCATGAGAAGGAATCACATTGAAGAAGTTCCTGGACTGTCTCCTGTTGGAGGGACCCCACACTGGAACAGGGGAAGAGTGTGAGCAGTCCTCTCCCTGAGGAGGAAGAAGCAGCAGAGACGTGTGTTGAACTGACCCACAACCCCCATTCCCCATCCCCCTGCACCACTGGGAGAGAAGAGGTAGAGAAATTTAGGAGTGAGGTTGCTCCTGGAAAGAAGGGAGGGGTGGGGGAAAGGTTTTTTAAGATTGAGCTTTTGTTTCTTGTTACCCTACTCTGATTTAATTTGTAACAAATTAAATTAATTTTCCTGAGTTAAGTCTGTTCTGCCTTTGACAGTAATTGGCATGTAATCCTTCCTTGTCCTTATCTCAATCCATAAGCCTTTTGTTATATTTTCTCTCCCTGGCACAGCTGAGGAGGGGGAGTGATAGAGAGGCATTCAGACAGGGTCAGCCCAGCACACCAGCTTACAAAAATCAACACTGTCTGTAAGTGGTTACTGGATGAACAAAGGAAATCAAATAAACTTGTGAAGGATGAAGAAGGAAGAGGTGGCAAATAAGTGGTGTGAAGAGTGAGGAAGGAAGGGACAGCAGAAGAGGAGGAGAAAAGAAAAAAAAGCACATCTTTGTTAGGGCTTAACACTCAAGCCACTGGTCACTTGTATCTAAGAATGCTGCACATTCAGTGCATCTCTTTCCTCTCCATTGTTTGTCTTAAATAACTTTGTGGAGATGACGCTGTATAAAGCAAAGACCTGAGAACCTACATGTGTATTGAGTGTCCTAATATAGAATTCAATTGAAAACTAAATATTGAGGTAATATATCCCATTTTTATTATAGCATCTGAGATTTTTAACCTGCCCTAGACTGTCACAGAACCCTTAGGGCTTTCTAATGGATCAGTTCCCTGAAGAAAACATGCATTCCCAAAAGAAATACATTTATACATCATTTTTTTCCCTGGAAGAATAATGATTCTGCATCATTATTGTTCTGGTGGGATCTTTAGGACAAACAATAAATCCTGTTACAGCAGTGTGAAAGGGAGATGATTAAGGCAAGAGGAGAACTTGTCTAGATCTCTAACCAGCCCAGGTTTCTCACCATTCCTTGCACAGAATAATCAATCTCATGCAAGTCTGATATAATGCAAAACTCACAGCACAGAAACAAGGAAAGGTGTCATGCCTTTCCTTTGCTGTCCTGATGTTCCCACAGCACTACCAAATTGTTAGTTCTAACATTAAAATATCCAGGTTAAGAGTACCCATTCTGCAGCACAATGAAGTTGACATGTAGCTGCTGGAAAATTCATTCCAAGTCAGTACAGCTCTGCTGAGACTTTCCTTCAGAAAGTAAAATGTTGCAGTTGGACAACAGCTGCCAGATATGCACACATATGATATTATTAGGTTGTTAGCTTTTGTTTCCTAAACATATCTGACTTGCAAGGGAAAATTAATTCTCCTTGCCGTTACTAAGTCTTCACTAAATTCTCTCAACATCTTTTAAGCAACAGAAATAAAATGTTCTTCATCATGGACTGGCTCGATCCATCACACCCTGACATGAGGTGCAGTAGTAACAAAACCCATTGAAATATAAAATGTATACTAATGATTTTCTACCTTAAAAAAAAAAAAAAAAAAAAGAAAGCTACTTTGAAATGCTATTACTGCACCAAAAGTTAAATATTATCCTTAACATAGTTTAATGGTATTTATTCTGGAAGCATTATAATTCTGCCTCTTCATACATTTTAAGTTGTTTTTTTCTGCCCAGTTTAAATTTATGTTTCTCTCAGCATAAGAAAGTGTGGAGGATGAACTCAAGCAACTGTGAGTGCTTTCAAGCACTCTTACAACATAGAAATCTCCTCTGAAGATAAAACTATCATCATTTGAACCTAAAACTTTTTTGGCCAGCTATTTCCTTTTGAAATAAGAGCAACTAAATGTTTTAATCCTACAGAATTATCAGTCTATTTCTCATGAATAAAAACTTTTGAGAGCCTCTGGTTCTTGAGCTTGCTCTTGGGAGTCTGTGTGGTAGAATTAACTTATTTCAGTGATATAGGACAGGAACGTTTAATATAATGTCACCTTGGAGCATTTTTTTGCATGACTGCATAGCTCTGCTTCGCAATAGCAAAGGTTGAAGACACTTCCACTTTAAAAGTTAATTGCTGAGTACCTTCAAATCATACTCTTTTTGGTCCATGGTAATATTTACCATATCTTGGGAAAGTTTAGAGTAGAGGCATCAAAATACTCTGACAGTTCAGCAACAGGTTTCTGAAATATAGTTCAAATAAAAGATTTTTTTTAAAAACCATACCTCTTTTTATTATTTTTCATTTCCCTTCATGTTTTAGGAAGTAATTGCATCTCTCAGTGTGACAATTTGGTCACAGTTGCTCATTTACTTCCAGTAAATTTAGTAGAGCAGGGAGCTGAAGGAATGTCTCAGTATGCAGGATTTGTGTTACAGATGTGGCTATATATACTTTTTTTTTTTTTTTTTTTTTTTTTTTTGAGAAGTAAAACTGATGTCTTCAGGGATTAGCTGAATGTTCTAAAAAGATTTCACTGACCATAGATGATGTGAGTTCAGTATTCTGGCAACACATGTCCAGACCAGCCATCACCCACTGAACCTAGGTACAGTCAGATGAAACCTGACTTTGGAACAGAGTTGAACAATATCTGTGGTTTCCTGTTGAATCTTCCTGTTTGTTTTTTACTGGCTGGCTTCATTTTGTGAATTTCTTCTGCTGGAGTACATTCAGAAGTCACTTAATCAATTTTCAAACAGAATAAAACTGCACAGGTAAATCACCACCAGAAAAAATAGAAAAGGTGAGTGTGAAGTTCTGGGAGGTAAAACTTAGTTACAGAGGGATCCTGAGTAGGGTGAGAAAGGGAAAAGAGTGATCTGGGACTGTGAGAGAATTATGACAAAGGAAGGTATGAGCAGGGTGGGGCACTGGAAGGGGTGAGAAGATGTGGGCATCAGTCAGGGAGATGACAAAATGACACAGTAACCCCTCATAAGCATACACCGCTTTCTATCTATGCTGTGATATGAAGGTTTAGCCCTTCCATGGGAAATTCTGATCCATATGAGCTTCCTACTCTTCTGCTGGCACTTGTGCAAGGATTTTGTGATAGCTTGAGAATGGAAAAAGGAGAAACAGAAAGACAGACACTTTCCTTTCTGTTCATCTGCTTAAAATTACTGTAAACATGTCCTAAAAGCTACCAGTGTTTGGAGGCACAGGAGCTCTTGGTTTCTTTGCTGCACTTCTTAGCTATTACACAGTTCAAATATTTTGAGGCATGTGTGTCAGTCATCCTCAGTAGAATATATACATGCACTGAGTTAGTTTAACTGGACTTCTAAATTGTGGTTATCGGAAAAGAGGTATATGTGAGAAAAACTAGTAGGGGGTCCCATAGCAACCTTTATCTTGGTCATATTAGTGACACAGCTGCACACATACACAATTACTACGAGTACCTTTATCTAAAAGAAATCTTCACTTATTGAAAAAAATCCCATACAAATGTCAAAGAAATGGCCTGATTGACTGCTTAATAAGCTTAATCTGTTCATGTCTAGTCGCAGAAAGAGGGAGACAAAAATCACCAGGAATTTAAGTGCAGAGACCACTGAGAAGTGGTACAGATACAGTGTTTATCTGTATAAGGGGTTCTTGAGACAATATTTCTTGTAAATAATCTTCAGGGAACTTTATCAGTCTTCCTCCAAACTGAAGAAAGAGACAAATTCTAAATCAAACATTTTGTCCAATTAAATCAGTTATGAAGTTTGACAAATTAAGCAATACCTATTACAATCTTTATTTCTCATCGTTTCAACTGCAAAGACACAGCTTATTCAGATGGGCAGGTGACTCATATTATGAGAAGCAGAGCACATATGTCATATTCTAGAAAGACCATGCATTGTGCTCAGATTTCTTTTTTGTTGTCATTCGGAGAGTAAGACAATAATACACTGATTCTGAGTAATAGTCTGTCTTTCCCTCTTGCCTAGCTTTCTCTCTGATTTTTGCTAAGACATCCTGAAAGTTTGTTCTGGTTTCATTAAAAACTTCCAATGTCAGCAGTTAAGCATTAGCTGCTCCTTCACATTCTTTCCCTAGTCTTCAGTGGGACATTCCTTTGTATGGAGAGAGTTTATATCCACACTACTCTGTTTAATAAATGAATGAATAGATAGATAAATAAATAAGTAAATAAAAGAACATGATATGATCAGAAACATGGGCTGAATAAAAATGAGCCATGGCTTCAATATTTGTATTCCTCAAATTATCATACAGTTTATCAGTTTTATATTTTGTAGTTGCTGCTAGATTTACTTTAGCATTTGACCTCTCCATACTATAGAATAGTATCAATGTAGAAATAGAAAAGAATTATTATAACATTCAGTTTAGGCTTGCACCAGAGCAAACAGCAGGTCCCACAGGCTTATTCTATCCAAGATTCTATTACAGCATTACCCTTCTTAAATCATCTATAACCCTCAAACTAAATTTTATAAAGTAGAGTTATCAAATGTCTGCTGCATGGAAATGATGAGCAAAAAGAAAAGTTTGTACTTGTATAAGAAATTTAGATAGTACAATATCTATTTCTGCTTTTCTGCTGTTGTGGAGAAATAAGTACTGCTTACTGTGTACCAGCTCAGGTATTCCTTGGTCCATGAACCAAAACAGCTCAAGAACTAAAAACTAATACAGGAAAAAAGGCCTAAAACCCTACAGATCATTTTCTGCTTGGTCAGTGAGTTAAACTGGTTCATCATGAGAGCTGGACTTACTATATGACCAGTTGAAGATGAAATAAGTTTGAACAACAGAAGTTCTGAGACAACTTGCCTGTTCAAAAAAAGATTAGTCTAATTTTTTACTTCTGAGTAGGCTGAAGCACAAAGAAGTACTACATTTATCTAGGGATTGAATTAGACAAACCTTTATCTCTTCGCCAGTCCTCCCTCAGTCCAGCCCCTCTGTCTTGATCACATGGTCCCATCCTAGCAAATATTTTAGTTATCATACTATTTAAGTTAATAAACAACAACGTTACTTCTGATTTAGCTGTCTATTGGGATAGTCAGTTGAATTATCTGTTGAAGGGGAAATGGCACCAGTTGTTCAAGGCAAGTGAAGCTCTGGTAGCTAGGGCCAGGGGTTCCTTTATCCCCAACCCAATGCACAAGCTCTTACAGCTCTTACAAATATGCGGGAAGAAAAAAAATTCCCCCCACCCCAACATATATGCTCAGATCATCTCATTATAGCTCAGGCCCAACAATATTCCTAGATGGCAAGCACAAGTCAGAAATTGTTGGTTAGATGGAGATGCATCACCTTGGCAATAACTTTTCACTTTTTTGTTTTATCATCTACTCTCCTGTTTGCTCACTCATATTTAGAAACATTATTTGATTTTTAATCCAGACTGACTGTGCTAGCCAGATGCATTTCAATCTACTTGGAAAAAACATTTTTAGTTCTTTATACTCAGCAATCTTTTACTCCACAGGGGGTTGAAAGGCTACTTTGACATGCAATAAAGGACTCTCAACATTTTGGCTTGCAATAAACAGTGACAATTCACAGAATGACTGTTCTGCTTTTGTCTCAAGTTTGTACTTTGTTCACAGGTAGAAATCACTCATGTGTTTGCTCCAAAAGCACTAAAACAAACAGAAACATTGTTTGATGTGCTACAAAAATTTTACACCATGTCAGACTTGCTGTCTAGGTGTAATATTGACAATTCTCAGAGGAACCGCAAGTTTAACGGCCCAAATGTCTATCTGTTCTGCAGTGAGAGGTGAGCAGAGGAGTAAAGTTATATTCTGCAGACAGAGCAGTTCACATCGTCCAGCCTAAACAGAGATCAGAGATCAAAGCCTTTTGGGAAACAAGTGGCTTGCTCATGAAGGAGATATTTTGGCCTTCATCACTAGCATGTCTCTATTGGTGAGCCAGTGTTGCAGCTCACAGCAAAAGTATTGATTTAGGGTAACTTTCCAAGTGCTTTATTATAAAGTAGTCACTCCCGAGGCAATTGGAGACAAAGAGTAATATAATTATATTCTGAAGCTCTGTCACAACATCTCCAAGGAAAAAGCATCTCAATAAGAACTTCTACACAAGTACAAAGGACATGCTGCATAATGAACTTTGTCAGAGAACCACTGTGGTCATAAACCACAGGAGCATATTACAGGTAAAGCGGTTGTGAAAAAAGGCTAATAAGGAAATCCTGCTTTAAGGATGCAGATGCAAATCTGTCAGGAGTAATGCAGAGGAAGGAGGAAAGTATCCGTGTAAGGAGACGGAGAAGATCAAAGATTAACTGTGAATCAGTGTAGTTCTGTTAACTTAAAAGGAGCTTCATAGACCAACTAGCTGAAAAGATTTACTGTTGAGAACTGTCATTACACTAAAAAAGCTAGCTATATCTGTGAATGTGTGATTTTTGTTTCTCCTTCAACTCCTATTAATACTGTATCAAAAATGGTTTAGATAATTATGTTTCTTTTAAAATAATTACACACAAACCAGTACACACTTCAACATTAAAGTCTTAAAAGGCTTCATTCTAATGGGATATAAACTTTATGTCAGTTTATATATATTCTTTTATCACTCAACATCGCTATTCCTGTCCCCTGTTCCTGTAAATTAATTGTTAAAGAGATAGCAGTTTTTACTTTAAAGGATAGCCACCCTGAGTTACCTACAGCAGTTTGGGAAACTGTTTTCTCATGTTTAATATTAGCATTGTATCTTGAGAACCCACTAAGTATTATTAAGTATTTCTTCTATCAGTAAGCCATAGCAGAGGGCAGGCATGCAGCTGCTGCATCTGGGCTGCTAGAATTCAATAATTATCTGAAGAGATTGAGCTAAAATCTACCACTTACTTGTTCACCTCTGACCTCTGTTCAGGTCTCACTGCAATAACAGAAAGTTTGGGGGAATCTGGAAGGAGGAAAGCCTTTTCCACCAGAACACACCTGCAGGGGCAGGGAGTATTTTTGCAAAGGTCGAACGAAACCTTGCGAGAACTTTGCTTAAAATCCCAAATGTCAAACTGTCCATTTTAATAAAATACTTCTTGTTGGGTTCCCTCAAAATTTCTTGCTACAACTTATTAAGTTCCAATGAACAGAGACCCAGACTCAATCCCTTGCAGATTTAGACTGAATGATTCACAGTGGCTCCTTTCACCATCCGAAAATTCTAGTGCTTTGGTGCTTAGACAAAGCACAGGAAGATGACAATTCAGTCATCCAGTGCTCAGATACATGCTAATGAATACCATAGAAAAACAATATAGATGCTTGAATATGTGGGGATTCTGTGAGGGGGAAGAGACCACTTTTTGTCTTCCTTCATGTACTGCAGAAGGCCAAAAAACATGCAACTATTATGTGAGGGGAAAAATAAAATAAGTGCAAAATATTTCCTGAAGGTGACTGCAGAATTATTAATGTAATAAATATTATGTAATTATGCCATTATAATATTAAAATGATATTATTCAGTGACCTAGTGCAGCAGGTAATAGAGAGTCCTGGATCTTTGGATCTTTTCCCAGGTCTAACCACCCTTCTCAGTGCAAGGCCAACACAGACACATGTTTTGTGTGTGGAGAGGGAAGGGTTATTTAGGACTTATATATTCTGGTCCCATTCACTGAATGCATGTTGATATTTGGAGGGCATTACATGTCACCCCTGTCATGTCGTTTAGTTCATGACTTTGGGCTCCCTCTGTTATGGTGATCACTCAGGACAGGAGAGGTGGTGTGTTGTGTGGAATTACTGAGCACCAAAGCCAGCTCAGGTTCAGTCACTGCTGCACTTGCACCGCTTCTTGTAAGATTTGTCCTCCACTGTTTCAGGTGGTTCCTGCTATAGTAATTCCTATAAAATGCAACTAAAATCCCAGGTTAGAACAATTTAAAGGTATTTCCACTACAATCTCTACCCCGTGTCCCTTTGTACCAGACCATCTGGTGTAACACTGAAATGAACTCCCCTTGCCCCTGCTCTGGCTTGGATTTATCCACAGACTGCTCCAAGCGGAGCCTTATCTATGAGCCACAGTCTCTCCAGGGTTATAGCTGCTTCAGCACAGACGTATTCATAGCCACATTTGCTTTGAGGTGCGCTTGTTCCAGCGTGGCCGTCTCCATGGGCCACAATGCCTTCAGAAGTGTATGTGCTCCAGCATGGCCTTACCCACAGCCACGGTCCCTCCAGAAGTAAACCCGCTTCGACATGGCCTTACCCATGACTGCAGTCCCGCCAGGGGCATACCTGCTCTGCCATGGACTTATCCATGGCCACATGCTTTGAGGTGCTCCAGCAAGACTTCGTGCACAGCCACAGATGCTCTGAGGTGTACCTTCTCCAGTGTGGATTTACTCTTGGACCACCATCCCTGCAGAAGTATACAGATATATACAGGTATAAACATGGCCACAAACGCTTCAAGATGTACCTGCTCTGGTGTGGACTTATCCATGGCTACAGACACTTTGTAGTGTCCTACTCCCACATAGACTCATCCACAGGTCACAGTCCCTTCAGCTTGAGTTCAGACTGGAGTTCCAGCCTGGCCAGTGCAGCAGCACAGAAACAGCAGCAGTGCCCTGGCCATCTGCCAGCCCAGGCACATCGCCATTGCTGTTATCAAAATGTTCCCAGGCACAGCAGAATAAGATGATCAGCTGTATGGCAGTACAGCAAGCAGCAACATCAAAAAGCAACCACTAATGAGCATAAGACTCTAATATACAGTAAGGCAAACATGCCCCATGGCAATCACAGGAGCCTGCCAATTGATAGTTGAACAGCTATACATTTGATCTAGCACATTCCAGTCAAACCTGTCATTATCTTGAAACCTTCAAGCCCCACACTGGGTGCCAAAAAGGACTCTTGTGGTTTAACCCCAGCTGGCAGCTAAGCCCCACACAGCTGCTCACTCACTTCCCCCACAGCAGGATGGGGGAGAGAACTGGAAGGGTAAAAGAGAGAAAACTCATGGTTTGAGATAAAAACAGTTTAATAGATAAAGCAAAAACCAC
Source organism: Athene noctua (assembly GCF_965140245.1). NCBI lineage: Eukaryota > Metazoa > Chordata > Aves > Strigiformes > Strigidae > Athene > Athene noctua. The sequence goes on along the minus strand of NC_134038.1, from coordinate 105,333,002 downwards.
ATGTGCAAACAAAGCAAAACAAGGAATTCATTCACCACTTCCCATCAGCAGACAGGTTCTCAACCATCTCTAGGGAAGCAGGGCTCCATCATGCATTACGGTTACTTGGGAAGACAAACAGCATCACTCCAAATGTCCCTCCCTTTCTTCTTCTTACCCCAGCTTTATATGCTGAGCATGACGTCATACAGTATGGATTATTCCTTTCAGTCAGCTGGGGGCAGTTTTCCTGGCTGTGTCCCCTCACAACTTCTTGTGCACCCTCAGACTCCTTGCTGGTGGGTGGACTGGGAAGCAGAAAAGTCCTTGACTGTGTGTAGGCACTGCTCAGCTATAACAAAACCATCTCTGTATTATCAACAATGTTTTAAGCACAAATCCAATAGTCCCATACTAGCTGTTATGAAGAATATTAACTCTATACCAGGCAAAACCAGCACAAACCTGAAGAACGCTGATGCATTTGCCCTGAGACTGCTCTGTGATGTGCAGAAAAGCATGGTAGGTGAGGATGATCGAGGGAGTTGTTTCAAAAGCAAACACCCAAGCAAAGCTAAAACATTAATGTAGAGGTACCTTGGATACCCTTGACACCACCGGTTTTGAATTTTATAAAGGAAGAAGAGACCTTTTTTATACTAATTATAGCACCGGGAGCATTTTAACATTGCACATCTTTGGCTAGAATAATCCTCATGGAGGAATAAATTTTCTTTATTTGCACCATCAAACATGTTTTAATTTGTTTGCTATATGGCTCCATATCATAAATGCTATAATCTATTAGAGATGCCTGCTGAGACATTTCTCCAACATCTAGCTTTAATAAGATAAAAAGAATTAAATTTCCTTAATACCAGAAATAAGTACATATAGTGGGGGGTTAACAAAAGACTATAATAACTTCCTAGTTTTGTTTGTCTTGTGATAACAGAGAAACACTTAGTTTACTTTTTTGCCTTACTTTTTTTGCCTGTGGTTATCTTTGACTATTAATGACTCTTTAAAGAGAAATTTCTCTAGCTGACATATAAGTTCCTTCAACATTCTTCATATCCAATGATAAATAACAAAGCATTATGAGGCAAAATGGAGTTCAAAATTCAAAGTAGACAACAATATTTTTTTTTAAATTTGGAACTACCAGCCAATCTGAGATTATACATTCCAAGAAATGTTTCATTTCACAGTGCTTCCAATGTGTTAAGTGACTAGCATTTAATTGCTGACAATTTATCAGAATGTTTGGTGTCATTTGTCAGCTACCAATATCTGAGTTCATGGGCCAGATTCTGCACATGCACTTCATGGCATCATGTATTCTTAAGCTCAGTGGTAAAGGCTACATCATTTTTGTATTCTTATGCATTTGTCAGTCCTTTCCCAGATGCTAAATAACCCTATAGAACTGAGGCTGATTAGAGTAGGGTTAACAAGGTAGCACTAAGAGCAGATGAGGATGAGATGACTTTATTTTAGAATAATTATTGGGGTGAGCAACTAAATGGAATTTATGGGATTTCAGCCAGACAACAAGAGTGAAAAACTGGGCTATTTCTACCATCCCTCCTTGGCAAGAAAGTCAAATTTCACATTTATGGAAGGATCAAAAATGCTAGTTGAGTACATCTTGCAACATTGTGTACGCTTTGCATCCTCCTAAGATAAATTAAGAGACCTGCTCTGCATAGTTAAGGATACTATTCCTTTCTGTTGTGATCTGACACAGTCTATGGTAAAAATATGTGAACTAGAGTAAGAGTTGCACGTCAAAGGCCCTGCAAGTTTGTAGAGAAAGTACCACAGCTCCAATGCCTAATGTGACCACTTGAAATTCATGCACTTGAAAAATTATATTCTTTTCCAATAGCTAATTTTTCATTTTAACACAAGCTATAGTGGAAAACAATTTCTCTGCTGCAATTTAGAAATGTAGAAAGATCACAAATAAAAAACCAAAAGACATCTCTAAAACAGTATTTAAAATCTGAAACTGATCAAATCGATAAAAAAAAAAAATCAATGTTTCTCTAGATCTTCAAGAGGGGCAAAGTTCATCTGGGATCAGCACAAAATAACACTGAGGCGTCCCTCACTGGGGCACAGCTGAGCTGACCCTTTTGTCTGTACATTGCAATTGCAAATACTTTTGGAAGGCTGATTTCATTCTGTTTCTTCCAGCATACGAGGTCAGTCATGCATGGTATACTGAAGGCTGACTGGCAGAAAGATAGCTTTCTCTCTCTCTCTTTCTCCCCCCAAAGCATCTTAATTTACTGGCGAGTCTGTCATAACCTTTTCCGCACAGCTACATACATTAGTATGACTATATACATTCAGGATTTTGTGGCAGGTGGCTAAATATAGTCTCTTTGGCTTTGTGTTGTTCTCTTCAGTCTTGACAGATTGCTATATCTGTCCATCACTCCCTGAAGGCCTTTCTTCTCTAAGAAAGGTTGGGTTAGATCTAAGAATTTAGCTGAAAACCTTACTGTGTTACTTTCCCCAGAACTGACACAGCTGAACCAGTCTTCCCAGTTCAGAACATATTTGTTGACTGGAACCTTTTCTCCTGAACAGGCAGCAGGCACATCAGCAGTCCTTTCACCTTGCCCAGAAGTCTTCTTGTACTTCTACTGTATATTTTATACTCAGAACACGAATCAAGATTTTTGTGAGACTCCAGCCACAGCAACAACAGTGACTTGGCATTGCAGTCCTCATAGTAGTGAAAAGAAGTGGAGCCAGTGCTTTAAGAAACTTGCAAATTGCCCTAAAATGTCCAGTACTAAAAAGGTACAATTTTTGAGTGTCCTCAATGTACAGAATGGGGAAGAAAGGAAAAAAAAACCAAAACAAACGTTCATAGAAATGTCCAACTAATTTTTAACCGGCTAAGGCCCAAGTTTTCCAAACAGGTTTGCATTTTATTCAGAACATGTGTGATCCTAACCATATACAGTAAAGTCCATAAAACATTTTATGTTCATTCCAGCACCAGAAAATGTTTAGCAGGTAATACACTTGGCAAGCTATCATTTACCAAATATGCTCTCAAATATCTAGTAACTAGTATTTCCATATAACCTCATGCACAAAACAGGTTTGCTGTATTTAAACCTGCCCTTCTGATTTCTGAATGTTTGGTGTTTGTCAATTGTGGGACCAACAAGAACTGGCCTGAAATGACTGTGCATCCAGCATCTGTTCTTTTTAAAGTCTTGACCTCATAAACAAATTGGAACTGACAGCAGAAGGTTCATATACAAATAAAAATCAGTAAGAGTTACTGAGAATGGAGAAAAATGCAGAATATTTTGACTTTATTAAAATTCCCCCAGTTCTGAACTTCAGGATATGTACTCAGACTTTACCAAACCACAGTTCTTCAAAGATTAGCAGCTACAAATAGATGGAAGGAATAAGATACAGAAAGTCACTGTGGTACATATTTCCTATGCATCTCTTTGAAAGGCTTTAGAATTTTTTGAAGATTAGTCAGACTAAATTTTTCTTTTAATAACAGGCAGTTCCTTTAGGTGTCCAGTGCAGAAAGCTATTTAAAGCCTTCTGATGTACTGCAGGTTTTATAGCAGTAGATAATCATTACCTGTGGTGAGCAACATAATCCACAGCCAACTAACTGTAAGGATGCTTAGCACACAGTATCAGAACAAGCAGCAGGACCCTTAAAACTGCTGGCGCTCATTTGCCACAATAACAGTTTATACTGTCAACAGTTTATACTGCCAACCTAAAAATATCCCCTTTCTCCACACAACCTCCATGCAAGGTGTTATTTAACTGCTTTCTGATGGATCTCATTTTATACTTCAAAGGTGGTAATTTTAAACCCAATACCATGTATACAAGGTATCATTCCACATTCTGCAAATATAAATCAAGAACAATTCTCATCCTTCTGTAATATTAATATATTACTTCCTGGTTTTGCTGTACACAGAACACCATGAGTATCTGTCTGTGCAATTCGTTCATTAGCTCATCTTCATTTACTAGAGGCTGGAATGCTTGCTGATAGGAAATACATTCAAGTACACACCGTTGAGTTAATTTTTAACAGGCAGCCTATAGAATTACAGATTAACTCATCTGTAACTAAAATGCTAGGCTTATATATTATGTTCACATGCACATGCTTTGCAATGAGCTTTATGGTAAAAACAACACACAAAAATAACAACCAAAGAAACCAAACTTAATAGTAAAAAAAAAATAATTCTATACCCAGATGTTTTTGTATGCCATTTTGTTTCCTCTCTGAATATGATTTGTAACTAACCTTAAACAGGAGTGAGTACATTAAAAGTCATGTAGCCTTTAGATTTCAATATTACTGTCTCACTAACTTTGTGTTGATGAACACATTATAAAAATGATTACAAAATGTCTCAGTTGCCCATGTGAGCAAGTGAGTAGAGCTAGAGACGGATTTGATTCAACAAGTACAATATATTAAACAATTTTCCTCACAAAAATTGTTTTCAATACTTACCATGGTTCTAAATGTTCTAAGAGTTTGCAGGGGAACATATTTCTGGGAAAAAACAAACAAACAAACAAACATACAAAAAAAAAACACATAAAAAAACCCCACCAAAAAAAAAAAACAAAAACACCAAAAAAACCCAAAAGTCAGCAGAGTAGAGATTCCTACATGTGGAAGTTCAACCGCCTGCATTCTTTGCTATGACCTCCTCAAGAAGGGCAAGACACAGGAGAGAACAGGCTTCCTGTTCCACCATGTACAGTTCTTTAAGATGTAAAAACGTGTCAACTTATCCCCATAGTGACCTCCAAAGAAAGAAATGTCAGCTAAGGGGAGGCTGTCAGCATACAGCTGAGAAAGACAGTCAGTTATTTTTCAGGATTTTTGAATATAACTCCTTTAATGTCTGAGAGACTTTTGGGTCAATGGCAATAAAGCACTAAGTGTTTTATGTGCGACTTAAACTTACAGGGAACTGTAAGGGTACACAAGTATTTATTTTCATGAATGTGTGAGTTCAGTTGATAACCAATGTAACATTTATTTTCTATAGTTCATTTGCTCTTCCCAGGTGGAAGAAAAAGAGTTCAT